>NC_091997.1:3087134-3687134 GCF_044704955.1 Pristiophorus japonicus
TTGTTTGGGAGCTAGATGCTCGATTTTCACAGTATAAGAAAATGTAAAGCTTGAAATATGTCAATGCTCGGAGCTTGAGAAGTTCCACCAATATTTACGTATTAATATCTAGGTTATACTACAATTTAAAAGCCGGGATAATTCCACAATATGATAAAAATCAGTCCCCTATGTGCAGTATCAGACCTGCGGCTTCTTTCTGTATTAACCAGAACCAACAAAGCCGACACAATGAGCTTTTGTCAAATATCTGGCTGCAGGCACAGTTACAAGCCTGTTTCAATTCAGGATTGTGCACCCCAGAATGCGTCACACAATGACAAGATTGGCATCGCCTTGTTATACAATGCATTATGTTTTGAAACACTTTCCCTGAAGCCAGTGCAAATGGCTTCAATTATAGAAAACCTGCTTTTGGTACAACCAAGACTAAAGTGAAACTGTTCTTGATTCTGGCACTCAAAATGCAATACTAACAATTAGAGAAGAAAACTGTACAAATATAACCATGGATCAGAACCAGCATTTTGAAAGACGTGCTGTTTTCAAACTAGCAAAGAATTAAAGTTAATTTTAAACATTACAACAATTACCTGTAAATGTAAATATTCATTACATATCCAGTTGATTAAGCATTTAAATAGTAATAGCACTTGAGGAAATGGGTTGGAAAAATCGTACAGTCATCAATTAACAAGCAGGAAACATGTTTCTTATAAGTAACTAAATTAAAGTTAATCAAATGAGAAGACAATGGGCCATTGCTACTTGTCTTTCGCCCTTTGCAGGGTAACTGTATGAAAGTGGATTCTGAGAATAAGTAAATATTCCAAACAAAAAATAAAATTGAACTGCACATTTTTAATTGATTGACATTTCACACATACCACATATATTTACGTGTCATAGTTCAGGTGAAATACCTCGGGACATGTTTCTACATTAAAGGCGCTATATAAATGCAAGTTGTTGTTGCTGCATAAACCTGTTGCATAAACCTGCAGCCTATTTCGTTATCTCGGTTTTCTGGGCTGTCCCGCCTACCACCGAAATATTTTTTGCCCCAGATAATAATTTTTACCGTGTTTACAATCCAAATTCCACACATCAACTTGCACATAATTTACTTGTATTAGTCCTGCATTGACAAACTTACAGCCAATTAAAGGTAATACCAGTATGAAACATTTTACATCATTTTATGCCTTTCGGATGAGACGTTAAACCGAGGCCTCGTTTGCTCCCAGTTGGACGTAAAAGATCCTAAGGCACTATTTCGAAGAAGAGCAGGGGAATTATTCCTGGTGTCCCGGCCAATATTTATCCCTCAATCAACACAAAAAACAGATTATCTGGTCATAATCACATTGCTGTTTGTGGGAGCTTGCTGTGTGCAAATTGGCTGCCATGTTTCCCACATTACAACTGTGACTATATTCCAAAAGTACTTCATTGGCTGTAAAGCACTTTGAGACGTCCGGTGGTGATGAAACGCAAGTCTCTTTCTTTCACATAAATTTCTCAAACTGGTCTATCTTCTAAAGCCCATAATTTTCTCAGACTGGACAACCTTCCACTGTGCATCACACTTATGGGGTGGAATGGGTCATCTGTCGTCACTTCAGTCGGGTCACCAACAGTTGGAAAACCAAAAATTTTGCCCAACCTAGGGTCCTGGGACAGGATGCAACAATGAGTGTTCCTGGTCTGGCTCAATTAGGTCTTGTTGAATTTATGGCTGTCATGCAGAACCTTCTGCAAGTAGGGCTGGATCTTTAGGAACAACCAGAAAATGTAAATGATGGTGCTGTCCCCATCACAGCCTTTCCAACAATCTGTCGTGCATCTGGGGTTCCACCAAGTTAGGCAGGCATGGTTATGGGTATGTCCTGAGGTTAATTTTGATTTGCCTTTCTTTCAAATGATCACAGCTTGAAATCTTGTACATTGCCTTGCAATTGGAATCTCAATTGTCACTGGATAGGATTCACCCCAGCTCCCTCTCACAAGCTACGTTTGCCCATGGAATTTGGTGAGTCTTTGTTGGTTGGAAAGTAGATTTCCAGGGCTGTGAGTGGGTGTGTAACTCTAGTCCGTTTCAGCTAACCAGTTAGGAAGTATTTTGTTTGTCAGCACCTGAAGGTATCAATGTCAAGGAGCTGGAATTCAACTTGATGGATTTGATGACTGTGAGAGATCGAGGATCTCTCAGTTGACGCAAATCGTTAAGGGTAAACTAGATAAGCATTTGAGGGGGAAAAAATGGAGGATTATGCTGATAGTTAGATAAGGAAGGATGGGAGGAGGCTGAAGTGGAACATAAACGCAGGCATGGAATGGTTGGGCCAAATGGCCTGTTTGTTTGCTGGAAACCCTATGTAATTCTACATAATTTACCAGGATCAAGCGATTGATTTCTGGACCACTATTTTCGTTTTCAGAATCTTCGTTCGGAAATTTCACATCAAGTAATGATCACAATGCTAACCCAACCATCCGCACTTGTCAGACGTATTAGAGGGCTGTATCGACAAGGAACATCTTGCCGCAATACATGCTTGCTCTGTAAATTAAATGGTGATCTTAATTTTAGTCACATTTGTTCGTTGGCGGATGTGGTTGGAGACCCCCCTAGTGGATTTGATGGAGTTGGCAACTTGTCATGTGTGCATGGTATGACAAAAATTAACTATTTTTGTCTATAATGTATCATCTGATTTGCTGCTTCTGTCCTTTCATTCTCAAAATATCTCTTTCTTTGTGCTTTCTCAACCGCAACCACCCCCCGCACCCAACCCCCCCCCCCCCCCAATCTTTCCTGTCTCCTGCCCAACATCCTTTTCCCACTCCCAGTAAATATAAGTTGTTATTTAGTCATTGTCCTCTGGTCTACTATCTGTTTGAGTTTACATCAATGTAGAGATTATATATTTGCTTTAATTATACCAAAAGTGCATAAAAACAGATGGCAGCAATACATTATACAGGACTGTCCTGGCTAACATTCTGTGAGTGAACTACTGACTCTGCACATTCACTTCAAAAAACAAACTAAGCAGATATTTTATTGCAGTTCCCAAAGCTTTCAGTTGTTTTATGACTGTCACTTCTGGCAGTTTAATATTAAAGGAACAATTCTTCCTGATATCAGTAGAATACTACATCAACAAACAAATCTGGCTTTGTTTAGTACTGCCTAGTAAATTGGACACATCAAAAACTCATTTACCAGGAACAACTGATTCATTTCTGGAGCACTATTTTCATTTTCAAAATCTTCAATAGGAAATTTTATACCAAGTAACCTACTTGAGTGCTTCGATTTCATTCGCACTGAAAACATGATTACAACGCTAACCCAACCACCCCCACTTGGAAAACACATTAGTGGAACATCTTGGCACAATGCATCCGTTCACAAGATGAAACATTTGTTTTCACCGCTTTCATTACTTATTTAACCGATAATGATTTTTAAAACTGCACATTTAAAATATTAAACATATATTTCAGGCTGGTTTTGTGTACTTATCAAGGAAAGTAAATGCAGAAATATATAAAAATTACAATACGGAAACAGGCCATTCAGCCCAACCAGTCCATGTCGGTGTTTACCCTCCAGGCCAGTAAATAGTCCCGATCACATTTATCCCTTATCCTTTCATCCCCCTTTCCTTTACTCACCCACCCAACTAATCCTTGAATATTGACATTGATTCATGGTTGAGGCAGAAACTATCATAGAAACATAGAAAATAGATGCAGGAGTAAACCATTCGGCCCTTCGAGCCTGCACCACCATTCAATAAGTTCATGGCTGATCATTCCCTCAGTACCCCTTTCCTGCTTTCTCTCCATATCCCTTGATCCCCTTAGCCGTAAGGGCCATATCTAACTCCCTCTTGAATATATCCAATGAACTGGCATCAATAAATCTCTGCGGCAGGGAATTTCACAGGTTAACAACTCTCTGAGTGAAGAAGTTTCTCCTCATCTCAGTCCTCAATGGCCTACCCCTTATCCTAACACTGTGTCCCCTGGTTCTGGACTTCCCCAACATCAGGAACATTCTACCCGCTTCTAACCTGTCCCGTCCCGTCAGAATCTTCTATGTTTCTATGAAATCCCCTCTCATCCTTCTAAACTCCAATGTATAAAGGCCCAGTTGATCCAGTCTCTCCTCATATGTCAGTCCAGCCATCCCGGGAATCAGTCTGGTGAACCTTCGCTGCACACCCTCAATAGCAAGAATGTCCTTCCTCAGATTAGGAGACCAAAACTGAACACAATATTCCAAGTGAGGCCTCACCAAGGCCCTGTACAACTGCAGTAAGACCTCCCTGCTCTTATACTCAAATCCTCTAGCTATGAAGGCCAACATACCATTTGCCTTCTTCACCGCCTGCTGTACCTGTATGCCAACTTTCAATGACTGATGAACCATGACACCCAGATCTCGTTGCACCTCCCCTTTTCCTAATCTGCCACCATTCAGATTATATTCTGTCTTCGCGTTTTTGCCATCAAAGTGGATAACCTCACATTTATCCACATTATACTGCATCTGCCATACATTTGCCCACTCACCTAACCTGTCCAAGTCACCCTGCAGCCTCTTAGCGCCCCACTCACAGCGCACACCACCATCCAGTTTAGTGTCATCTGCAAACTTGAAGATATTACAATTAATTCCTTCATCTAAATCATTGATGTATATTGTAAAGAGCTGGGGTACCAGCACTGAGCCCTGTGGCACTCCACCAGTCACTGCCTGCCATTCTGAAAAGGACCGTTTATCCTGACTCTCTGCTTCCTGTCTGCCAACCAGTTCTCTATCCACGTCAGTATATTACCCCCAATACCATGTGCTTTGATTTTGCACACCAATCTCTTGTGTGGGACCTTGTCAAAAGCCTTTTGAAAGTCCAAATACACCACATCCACTGGTTCTCCCTTGTCCACTCTACTCGTTACATCCTCAAAAAATTCTAGAAGATTTGTCAAGCATGATTTTCCTTTCATAAATCCATGCTGACTTGGACCAATCCTGTCACTGCTTTCCAAATGTGCTGCTATTTCATCCTTAATAATTGATTCCAACATTTTCCCCACTACTGATGTCAGGCTAAGTGGTCGATAATTACCCACTTTGTCTCTCCCTCCCTTTGTAAAAAGTGGTGTTACATTAGCTACCCTTCAGTCCATAGGAACTGATCCAGAGTCGCTAGACTGTTGGAAAATGATCACCAATGCCAGGGCCACTTCCTTAAGTACTCTGGGGTGCAGACTATCAGGCCCTGGGGATTTATCGGCCTTCAATCCCATCAATTTCCCTAACACAATTTCCCGCATAATAAGGATATCCTTCAGTTCCTCCTTCTCACTAGACCCTCGGTCCCCTAGTACTTCTGGAAGGTTATTCGTGTCTTCTTTCGTGAAGACAGAACCAAAGTATTTGTTCAATTGGTCTGCAATTTCTTTGTTCCCCATTATAAATTCACCCGAATCCGACTGCAAGGGACCTACGTTTGTCTTCACTAATCTTTTTCTCTTCACATATCTATAGAAGCTTTTGCAGTCAGTTTTTATGTTCCCGGCAAGCTTCTTCTCGTACTCTATTTTCCCCCTCTTAATTAAACCCTTTGTCCTCCTCTGCTGAATTCTAAATTTCTCCCAATCCTCAGGTTTGCTGCTTTTTCTGGCTAATTTATATGCCTCTTCCTTGGATTTAACACTATCCTTAATTTCCCTTGTTAGCCATGGTTGAGCCACCTTCCCCGTTTTATTTTTACTCCAGACAGGGATGTACAATTGCTGAAGTTCATCCATGTGATCTTTAAATGTTTGCTATTGCCTATCCACCGTCAACCCTTTAAGTATCATTTGCCAGTCTATTCTAGCCAATTCATGCCTCAAGCCATCGAAGTTACCTTTCCTTAAGTTCAGGACCTGGTTTCTGAATTAACTGTGTCACTCTCCATCTTAATAAAGAATTCTACCATGTTATGGTCACTCTTCCCCCAAGGGCCTCGCACAACAAGATTGATAATTAGTCCTTTCTCATTATACATCACCCAGTCTAGGATGGCCAGTTCCCGAGTTGGTTCCTCGACATATTGGTCTAGAAAACCAACCCCAATACAGTCCAGGAAATCCTCCTCCACTGCATTGCTACCAGTTTGGTTAGCCCAATCAATATGTAGATTAAAGTCACCCATGATAACTGCTGTACCTTTATTGCATGCATCCCTAATTTCTTGTTTGATGCTGTCCCCAACCTCATTACTACTGTTTGGTGGTCTGTACACAACTCCCACTAGCTTTTTCTGTCCTTCGGTATTCCATAGCTCCACCCATACCGATTCCACATCATCCAAGCTAATGTCCTTTCTTACTATTGCATTAATTTCCTCTTTAACCATCCCGCCTCCTTTTCCTTTCTGTCTATCCTTCCTAAATGTTGAATACCCCTGGATGTTGAGTTCCCAGCCTTGGTCACCCTGGAGCCATGTCTCCATGATGCCAATTACATCATATCCGTTAACTGCTATCTGCGCAGTTAATTCGTTGTGAGGCCACAGAAGGGAATTCCATGGTCTCACAACTCTCTTTCTTGCTCACTCATTGAATCTTCCATCTATAGCCCCTCATTCCGGACCTCTCAAAGACTGGAAACAATTAGTGTCCATTTAATTTGTCCTATCTTTCAGAATTGAAACACTTGTATCAGATTGCCCCCTAATCTGCAATGTTCCAATGGAAAAAGCCCAATTTTGCGAGTCTGTCTTCATGTTAATATTTCTTGATACTAGGAAGCATCCTAGAGAACTTGCATTTTATCCTGTCTAAACCCTTCCTATAACATGGCGCCCAACACTGCACACAGTACTCTAACTGAAGCCTGTGTAAGGTTTTATATAGGCTCATCATTAACTCTTGACTTCTATTTTCTATACCTTGTGATAAAACCTAGAATTGCATTGGCTTTTTAAAAAAATCAACCTGTTCTGGTTTATGAACTAACTTTTTCCCTCTCTAGTTCGATCTTAAAACTGATCATATTATGGTCACAACTCACAAGGTGTTCACCCACATAGGGCTCAAAATTGGATCACCCCTTTTTTCGGCGCACTCATCGGAGATGCGCCGACTTTCTGCGTGGAAAAGTGCTCCGAAAAAAATCGTGCCCCACTTTGGCCGCTGTCCGGACCGGACATTGAGATTGTGCTGTTCAGGGAAAGAGCAAGCTCCATTCGGAAAAGATTGACTTTGCCGATGGTATTTTTTGTTGTTGTTGGGAAAGACCATACGCACAATTATTTGGAATATATCCATTTGAGTCCGTCAAATCACTTTGAAAAGTGGGCCTACCGCACAGGCAGGCCCGCTGCCTTCCCGGGCTGAAGAAGAAGGTAGGGTAGGACTGACTTACTTCTATTTTTTATTTGGATATTTTGAAAATATTATGTAAATATGTTTTGTCTCTTGTGAATAATGGTGACCATTTGTCAAGTCTATTTACCTGGTGCTATTGTGAAAGAAGAACATAAGTGAAGGAGAACACTGAGAGAATATCTTATTTATTGAAGTAGACTTTATTTAGATAACATGGGCTCAATTTTGGCCCAGTATAATCATTGCAAACAAATAGTTGTTTAAATTAGTTGTGAGATGAGGGCAATTTAATTCAACTATCTTTTACTTCTTTTATTTTTGTAGTTTAAGCTTCCATGAGTGCTTCTGTTGCATAGTAAATTAACTTTGCGAAGTTTGTCATATGATGTCCTGTATAGCTGTTTGATCCTGGTAGCGAAGAGTGACGTCATCAAGGTCCAGGTCAGTGATTGGAGCGTGGGCAGATACAGCAGGAGCAGCGAGAGACTGTGGAGGGATGTGACGGGGCCCAAGAGAGGCTTGAGTTCGGGGCCAGGGGCCCAGGGGCAGCACGGGCCAGCCCACACTGTGATATGTGTGCGCACTGGGTCCATGCAGCAGAGCAGGTCTCCAAGTTGTCCTGGTTAACCCTTACCACTGGACCAAGACCTAGTTCTGTCAAGCCCGTGTGGTGGCTGGTGTGCAACGGCCACCACACATTAAAAAAAATCCACGCACAGGCAGCTTCCACCCTTCAGGATGTAGTTCAGGACCTGGAATATTAGGTCCTTCATTGAAACACCTGTGAACTCATCCTTTTTTGGCATGGAAGCAAGTCATCCTCGTTTCGAAGGACCACCTATGATAATAGCTGTTTGATCCTATTCACATTCTTTAGTCAAGTCATTAAGTTCTGCTGGCCTCCGATGTACCGACCTGCGCTGATTTCTTAACTCTCCGCAAGGGTTTTCACAAGCGGCCACATACGCTGGCCTAAATTAGTTTGGAGTAACTATTAGCTGGCCAAAGTGGCCTAAATGGCCAAAATGGGCGTAGGTGGCTGGTAATGCCCCTTTTTGAAAAAAAAACGAAACTAAAACTATCCTAACTAACTCACTTACACTGGTGCAAATTGAATGTGCAAAATGGGGATTTTTAAGGTACTCCAGAAAAATCTCAAGTTGCTCCAAAAAAAAAAAGGAGCAACTCCTGGCCAATTTTGAGCCTATAGATTCTACCCGATCTACTTTACTATTCATAATTTAGCAACATCTCTGCCTTTATTGGCCTACAAACATACTGCTTGCAGAAGGAGTCCTGTACACATTTTAGGAATTCCATTTCCTTTACTCCATTTATTCTCTTTCTGTCCCAACCGCTAAGTGGATAATTAAAATCTCCCAGGACAACAATTTTGTTATTCCTACTCATCTCTCTAATGCGACTGCAGACTTCCTCTTCCATTTCCTACCCACAATACACCTCTACTAATGTAACAAGCTCTTTAAAAAAAAAATCTGAGCTCCAACCATAATGACAATGTCTGTGTCCCATTTCTTGTCAGTATCAATTCTCTCTACAGCATGTATTCCTTCTTTAACAAATATTCCCACTCTTTCGCCTTTCATATATTTTCTATTCTCTTAAATATATTATATCCTGTGTTTATTTTCCATTCTTGCCCAGTTTGCAGCCAGATTTCTGTTGATGCCTTTTCTGTTAATGCTATTGTTGTTTTCCACGGATGAGACTGCACACAGGGAGGTTAAAGTAACAGTGACCTCAGTCTTTAATAAGACACTCCAAAGTGAGGAATAGGCCGTAGGGGCCGGCTTATATACAGTGCTCCCAAGGGATGCTGGGATCCCTTGGGACTTCAGGGGATGCGCTCCCTGTTGACAGAACATGGGAGTGCATGCTTTACAGATACACAACATCACTGTCCCCCAAAGTCAAAGTGAAAACTATTTACAAGGTGAGGCGGTCGGGAGCCTTTCTTTCCCTGGTGGACCGCCTCGGTACAAATGTCTGTTCTGGTGTGTTGGCTGTGCCCTCGCTGGGCTGGCGTGTTGTTGGCCCTGCAGGGCTGCTGGTTGAGCCTGGCCTTGCTGGACTGTTGGGCATGATGGGTTCAATTTCCTGGTCCGGAGTGGTGTCGTTGATCCTTTGGGTATGTGTTGTGGGCTCGAAAAAGGTGGTGTCTGCTGTGGGTTGTTCAGGGCAGTCTGTGAACCGCAGCCTCGTTTGGTCCAGGTGCTTTCTGCAAATTTGTCCATTGTCTAGTTTGACAACAAACACCCTATTCCCTTCTTTAGCTATCACCTTGCCAGCGATCCATTGGGGACCATGTCCATAGTTTAGCACATACACAGGGTCTTTCAGATCAATTGCCCGTGACACGACCATCGTTTACATTTTGTTGCTGCTGCCTGCTCTCTACCTGATCCTGCAGGTTGGGGTCAACCAGCGGGAGTCTGGTTTTGTGTGTCCTTTTCATGAGTAGCTCAGCTGGGTGCACCCCTGTGAGCGAGTGGGGTCTCGTGCGGTAGCTGAGCAGTACTCGAGACAGGCGGATTTGGAGTGAGCCTTCTGTGACTCGTTTAAGGCTCTGTTTGATGGTTTGTACTGCCTGCTCTGCCTGCCCATTGGAGGCTGGTTTAAACGGGGCCGAGGTGACATGTTTGATCCCATTGCGGGTCATGAATTCTTTAAATTCGGCACTGGTGAAACATGGCCCGTTGTCACTGACCAGTCTGTCAGGCAGGCCGTGGGTGGCAAACATGGCCCTCAGGCTTTCAATGGTGGCGGTGGCGGTGCTTCCCGACATTATTTCACATTCAATCCATTTTGAAAAAGCATCCACCACCACCAGGAACATTTTACCGAGAAACGGGCCCGCATAGTCGACATGGATCCTTGACCATGGTCTGGAGGGCCAGGACCACAAACTTAGTGGTGCCTCTCTGGGCGCATTGCTCAACTGAGCACATACGCTGCATTGCCGTACACAGGACTCTAAGTCAGAGTCGATACCAGGCCACCACACGTGGGATCTGGCTATCGCTTTCATCATTACTATACCCGGGTGTGTGCTGTGACGATCCGAGATAAACATCTCCCTGCCCTTTTTGGGTAGCATACGCGGTTACCCCACAACAGGCAGTCCGCCTGAATGGACAGCTTGTCCTTTCGTCGCTGGAACGGCTTGATTAGCTCTTGCATTTCAACGGAGATGCTGGCCCAGCTCCCATGCAGTACACAGTTTTTTACTAGGGACAGCAGAGGATCTTGGCTGGTCCAAGTTCTAATCTGGCGGGTCGTGACAGGTGATTTATAATTTTCAAACGCTTCCATGACCATCAACAAGTCTGCGGGCTGCACCACCATCAACAAATTTGCAGGCTGCGCCATTTCCACCCCTGTGGTGGGCAATGGTAGCCGACTGACAGCATCCACACAGTTGTCGGTGCCTGGCCTGTGGCAGATGATATAGTTATACGCTGATAGCGCGAGTGCCCACCTTTGTATGCGGGCTGAGGCATTAGTATTTATGCCCTTGTTTTCAGTGAACAGGGATATGAGCGGCTTGAGATCGGTTTCCAGCTCAAATTTGAGGCCAAACAGGTATTGATGCATTTTCTTTACCCTGAACACACATGCTAATGCCTCTTTCTCAATCATGCTGTAGGCCCTCTCAGCCTTAGACAAGCTCCTGGAGGTATAGGCGACAGGTTGCAACTTCCCCGCAACGGTAGCTTGTTGTAATACACACCCGACTCCGTACGACGACGCATCACATGCTAGCACAAGTCTTTTATACGGGTTATACAATACAAGCAGCTTGTTGGAGCATAAAATGTTTCTGGCTTTCTCAAAAGTAATTACTTGTTTTTTTTCCCTATACCCAGTTCTCACCTTTACGCAATAACACATGTAGGGGCTCTAAGAGGGTGCTTAAACCCGTAGGAAGTTACCAAAATAGTTGAGGAGTCCAGGAACGACTGCAGCTCCGTGACGTTCTGTGGTCTGGGCGTGTTCCTGATAGCCTCTGTCTTGGCGTCTGTGGGCCGAATGCTGTCCGCAGCGATCATTCTCCCCAAAAACTCCACTTCTGTTACCATGAAGACGCATTTCGACCTCTTCAGCCGCAGCCCTAGATGATCCAGTCGCTGGAGGACCTCCTCCAGGTTTTGTAGGTGCTCGACGGTATCCCGACCCGTGACCAATATGTCGTCCTGAAAAACCACCATGCGTGGTACCGACTTGAGTAGGCTCTCCATGTTTCTCTGGAAGATCGCTGCAGCCGACCGAATTCCAAACGGTCATCTGTTGTAGATGAACAGTCCCTTGTGCGTGTTGATGCAGGTGAGGCCCTTCGAAGACTCCTCCAGCTCCTGCGTCATGTAGGCCGAAGTCAGGTTGAGCTTGGTGAACGTCTTGCCTCCTGTCAGCGTCGCAAATAGTTCGGCTGCCTTAGGTAGCGGCTATTATTCCTGTAGCGAGAATAGATTAATAGTTACTTTGTAATCGCCGCAAATCCTGACCGTGCCATCACTTTTGAGTACTGGAACAATCGGGCTGGCCCACTTGATGAATTCCACTGGGGAGATGATGCCTTGCATTGCAGCCTGTCCAGCTCGATTTCCACGCTCTCCCTCAACATGTGAGGTACCGCTCGCGCCTTGTGGTGAATGGATCGTGCCTCTGGGACCAAGTGGATCCGCAGCTTCGCCCCGGAAAAGTTTCCAATGCCTGGCTCAAAAAGGGAAGGAAATTTATTAAGAACCTGGGTACATGAGGCCTCATCGACATGTGATAGCGCTTGGATGTCATCCCAGTTCCAGCAGATTTTGCCCAGCCATCTCCTTCCAAGCAGTGTGGGGCCATCGCCCGGGACAATCCAGAGTGGCAGTTCGTGCATTATGCCCTCGTAGGTGATCTTGACCATGGCGCTGCCCAGGACAGTGATAAGCTCTTTGGTGTACGTTCTCAGTTTCGTGTGGATGGGGCTCAGGGCTGGTCTGAATGCCTTGTTGCACCACAATCTCTCAAACATCTTTTTACTCATGATGGATTGGCTAGAGCCAGTGTCCAGTTCCATGGCTACGTGTAAGCCATTCAATTTTACATTTAGCATTATAGGTGGACATTGTCGAAAATGTGTGCACCCCGTGTACTTCATCATCTGCCTCTTCTCTGAGGCTCGAAATTGCTTTGATCCGCCATGGAGCACTCTGCCACGTGGTGGTTAGCAGGGTTTACAGAGTTTGCAGCTCATCTGCAAGCTCGTTGGAGGTACCCCATTGTTCCACAGCTCTTGCAAACATACCCTTTGAAGCGGCATGAATAGGCTGAATGGAAGCCTCCACAACGCCAACAAGGTGTGAATTGCCTTGCATTCATCCTTTGTTGCGGACTCTGAGTCATCTGAACTCTGCTGGCAGTTGCAGACTCGTGGTTTCTGCCCTATATATTTCTGCTCACAAACACAGTTCCAGTTAATTTATGAACATTGCTAGCACTTGTGTGCTGAGAGATTTGTTTGGTGTCATCACTGGTAAACATAAATGCCTGTGGTATCGCAATGGCCTTACTGAGGATCGGTGTCTCTACAGACAGAAGTTTTCGTAGGATGGTCTCGTGGCCAATGCCCAGCACAAAAGAGTCTCTGAGCATCTGCTCCAGGTAGCCGTCAAACTCACATTGTCCTGCAAATCGCCTTAGCTCAGTGAGGTAGCTCGCCACTTCCTGACCTTCAGATCGCTGACACGTGTAGAACCGATACCTCGCCATCAGCCGCTCTCCCTCGGGGTTAAGATGCTCCCGAACCAGTGTACACAGCTCCTCATACGACTTATCTGTGGGTTTCACCAGAGCCAGAAGATTCTTCATGAGGCTGTAGGTCGGTGCCCTGCAGACCGTGAGGAGGACCGCTCTCCTTTTTGCAGCGCTTCCTTATCCATCCAGCTCGTTGGCTACAAAGTACTGGTCTAGCCGTTCGACATAGGGTTCCCAGTCCTCACCCTCCGAGAACTTCTCCAGGATGCCCACAGTTTGCTGTATCTTTGCGTTGGATTCGTATACTCGTCGCCAATTGTTGTGTTCCTAACACGGATGAGACTGCACACAGAGAGGTTAAAGTAACAGTGACCTCAGTCTTTATTAAGGCACTCCAGAGTGAGGAACAGGTCTTAGGGGCCGGCTTAAAAACAGTGCTCCCAAGGGATGCTGGGATCCCTTGGGACTTCAGGGGATGCTCTCCCTGGTGGCGGAACATGGGAGTGCATGCTTTACAGATACACAACAGCTATTAGGTCTAGATTTTTCGGTATGATAACTGGTTCCAGTTCCCCAATTTATTTCCCACACCCTGCTCATTACCATTAAAACATTTTAATCATTTTTCTAACATTACTATTTCCCATGATTTTTTTGGCTAAGTCAAACAACTCCCTTTATTTTAGACCTTTCCCTGTTTATTTGATTGTATTCCTCGACTACATACTTCTCTTGCTGAATTGTTTATTATTCTCACCTATTTCACCCTTCACAAAGCTGATCCTGGTTAGTTTGATTTTCCCAGTTACCACTTCCTAGTTCAAATACCTCACTTTTCCCTATTTAACCAACGGCCCACAAACTGGAATTCCTCTTCCTATATGACTATGCTTCAAAAGTACTTAATTGGCTGTAAAGCTCTTTGAGACGTCCAGAGATTGTGAAAGGTGCTATATAAATGCAAGTCTTTCTTTCCTATATTTCACATTTTTAGCTATTTATTGACTTCCCTAATCGCCCTGTCCTTCTCTATTCGAGTGCATGGCTGGGGAAGTAATCTGGAGTTTACCACCTGTGACGTCTCCTTGTTTCCTAATCCAAACTCATCTTGCAGGACTGATGCATTTTGTTTATTTTATACAGTTCTCTTCTCCTCCTCCCTACTGAAAAATGTAAGAGGTGACTTTCCTTTGCCCTGCTCTCTCCCACATGGTGCACGAAAAATTAGTGCAATACAGACGATAAATGGGTCCTTTTACTTTGCTTCATAAGAACATAAGAATTAGGAACAGGAGTAGGCCATCTAGCCCCTCGAGCCTGCTCCGCCATTCAACAAGATCATGGCTGATCTGGCCGTGGACTCAGCTCCACTTACCTGCCCACTCCCCGTAACCCTTAATTCCCTTATTGGTTAAAAATCTATCTATCTGTGATTTGAATACATTCAATGAGCTAGCCTCAACTACTTCCTTGGGCAGAGAATTCCATAGATTCACAACACTCTGGGAGAAGAAATTCCTTCTCAACTCGGTTTTAAAATGGCTCCCCCGCATTTTGAGGCTGTGCCCCCTAGTTCTAGTCTCCCCGACCAGTGGAAACAACCTCTCTGCCTCTATCTTGTCTGTCCCTTTCATTATTTTGAATGTTTCTATAAGATCACCCCTCATCCTTCTGAACTTCAACGAGTAAAGACCCAGTCTACTCAATCTGTCATAAGGTAACCCTCTCATCTCCGGAATCAGCCTAGTGAATCGTCTCTGTACCCCCTCCAAAGCAAGTATATCCTTCCTTAAGTAAGGTGACCAAAACTGCACGCAGTACTCCAGGTGCGGCCTCACCAATACCCTGTACAGTTGCAGCAGGACTTCCCTGCTTTTGTACTCCATCCCTCTCGCAATGAAGGCCAACATTCCATTCGCCTTCCTGATTACCTGCTGCACCTGTAAACTAACTTTTTGGGATTCCAAAAGAGTTTCATGCACAAGGACCCCCAGGTCCCTCTGCATCACAGCATGTTGTAATTTCTCCCCATTCAAATAATATTCCCTTTTACTGTTTTTTTTCCCCAAGGTGGATGACCTCACATTTTCCGACATTGTATTCCATCTGCCAAACCTTAGCCCATTCGCTTAACCTATCCAAATCTCTTTGCAGCCTCTCTGTGTCCTCTATACAACCCGCTTTCCCAGTAATCTTTGTGTCATCTGCAAATTCTGTTACATTACACTCTGTCCCCTCTTCCAGGTCATCTATGTATATTATAAACAGTTGTGGTCCCAGCACCGATCCCTGTGGCACACTACTAACCACCGATTTCCAACCCGAAAAGGACCCATTTATCCCGACTCTCTGCTTTCTGTTAGCCAGCCAATTCTCTATCCATGCTAATACATTTCCTCTGACTCCACGTACCTTTATCTTCTGCAGTAACCTTTTGTGTGGCACCTTATCGAATGCCTTTTGGAAATCTAAATACACCACATCCATCGGTACACCTCTATCCACCATGCTCGTTATATCCTCAAAGAATTCCAGTAAATTAGTTAAACATGATTTCCCCTTCATGAATCCATGTTGCGTCTGCTTGATTGCACTATTCCTATCTAGATGTCCCGCTATTTCTTCCTTAATGATAGCTTCAAGCATTTTCCCCACTACAGATGTTAAACTAACCGGCCTATAGTTACCTGCCTTTTGTCTGCCCCCTTTTTTAAACAGAGGCATTACATTAGCTGCTTTCCAATCCGCTGGTACCTCCCCAGAGTCCAGAGAATTTTGGTAGATTATAACGAATGCATCTGCTGCTATAACTTCCGCCATCTCTTTTAATACCCTGGGGTGCATTTCATCAGGACCAGGGGACTTGTCTACCTTGAGTCCCATTAGCCTGTCCAGCACTACCCCCCTAGTGATAGTGATTATCTCAAGGTCCTCCCTTCCCACCTTCCGTGACCAGCAATTTTTGGCAGGTTTTTGTGTCTTCCACTGTGAAGACCGAAGCAAAATAATTGTTTAAGGTCTCAGCCATTTCCACATTTCCCATTATTAAATCTCCCTTCTCATCTTCTAAGGGACCAACATTTACTTTCGTCACTCTTTTCCGTTTTATATATCAGTAAAAGCATTTACTATCTGTTTTTATGTTTTGCGCAAGTTTACTTTCGTAATCTATCTTTCCTTTCTTTATTGCTTTCTTCGTCATTCTTTGCTGTCGTTTAAAATTTTCCCAATCTTCTAGTTTCCAACTAACCTTGGCCACCTTATACGCATTGGTTTTTAATTTGATATTCTCCTTTATTTCCTTGGTTATCCACGGCTGGTTATCCCTTCTCTTACCGCCCTTCTTTTTCACTGGAATATATTATTGTTCAGCACTATGAAAGAGCTCCTTAAAAGTCCTCCACTGTTCCTCAATTGTGCCACCGTTTAGTCTGTGTTCCCAGTCTACTTTAGCCAACTCTGTCCTCATTCCACTGTAGTCCCCTTTGTTTAAGCATAGTACGCTCATTTGAGACACTAATTCCTCACCCTCAATCGATATTATAAATTCAACCATACTGTGATCACTCATTCCGAGAGGATCTTTTACTCGGAGATCATTTATTATTCCTGTCTCATTACACAGGACCAGATCTAAGATAGCTTGCTCCCTTGTAGGTTCTGTAACATACTGTTAATTTTGCTCCTGAATAGCACTGCATCAAAACTTTTCCGATGGATTTATTGGTGTCTGTGCCTTAACAGGATGCAATAATATAACTATAATGCAAGTAAATATCTGGGAGAGCTTTACTCCCAAACTGCCTCGAATTGCACTGCGTTTAGTTCTGAGCAAACTGCACCCATAAAAACCTGGCACTACTGATTCCTGAACTGCTGTTTAGGAACCAGAAGTCTGAACAGACACCTGGTGTTATCATGGTAGGTATTTATTTTTGATCTTTAAAATATATAAAATAATATTGCTGCTTCAAAACATGTTGCCAAATGCTGTAGTTCATGGAGGTCTGTACCGCTCCTTCCCTGCCCCCACTCCCATTCCAATACTGCTTCTTTGAAGGCAGATGAAAAGAGACAAGCACAAGCCTATTTGCTCCATGCCACCTTGAAGCCTCACAATAAAACCAGCACCCTTCTCCTATTCTCACATTATTATTCTTCATACCCACACTTGTTTTCCCTGTTCCTCGATGGACTAGTTGACACTTCAGCACTGCTCTCACCAGCTGTGCCCTGACTGCTACTTGCCATCACAGCCAAGGTACAGCAGCACAAATTTATTCACAGAGCAGAAACTTTAAATAAATGAGAAGACCACTGACCAACAAATCATTCAGCATAAATTTTTAAAAAATACCACAAGTCATCCAAATATATCCAGAAATAAATTCCTGGCCCATTTACTGGAAAAAATCAAATTTTCTGGCTCTCCCACGAGTCTTTGACAGCATCTGCTCCTTCAATGGTACTGCTGCCTTTACAATCTTCCTATCCCGACAATTAAACATCTGTAGCAATGCCCGATATTCATCTTATCCATGGTAATGAAGGCCAGCAGGAATTCCAAGCCAAACACTACTTCCCGGGCACAGCGCACTTCTGGTAATTTGCACTCACTTTGCTTCTGGTGAGCACTGGGAGAGGAAAATCCACCCAGTCATTTTCCTAACTACTTGTTTTCTGAAATAATTTATCTCCGCAGTAGTTTGCATCAGAAGGCAGCTGCTAAATCAGAGCTCACTTGAAGGTTCAGTGGATCAATGCAACATCCATGGCAGTACTGAGCAATATGGATCAAGGGAGTGTTGAAGAGAATCACTGGATAGCCATCAGGAGGAGGAATCCTGTCTGATGTTTTACCCCTCCCTCGTTCAGAGGACCTGCTGAATCCAGTTGTAGCATCCCTGATGCTTTTCCAACTCCAATCAGCTAATTAAGGATCCTGACCCAGGACCTGATTTTTCCTCAAGATGCTTTACTCTTTACACTATTCCACATAAAACGCTGCACAACAAATTTATTCTTTAAATAAAAATAGAACAAGTGGGACTCAGATTCCACATTATGACAACCTGAAACCTTTTGGATCTAAATGATTCAGTACCACGCTGCCCAATGCCTTTATCAATTGGGAAAGCTTCAAAATTTATAATTGCAATATAAAAATGTAACTCCAGTTGTGTCCTCAAACATATTAAACAATAAATATTGACTACATAGTATAAAAACAATAGAAGAGAACATCTGGCCAGGCTCACAATGATCTACAACAAAATTAATTCAAGGCTGCTAGGCTAGTCAAGTATTGTAATGGGTTGTATTGTCGTGTAGGCTAATCAGTGTTAATAACCTTATGGTCCACTGCTGTGCAAGGCTAGCCAGATAGAATAGAATGCCAGATCATTAGCACAAGTTGAGAACAGTCAAATGATCTACACAGCTGAAGATCATAAGGCCAGAACAAATGCAAACTATGTGTCTAGACAAAATTAAGCACAATTAAAGCTATAATGCATTTCAAGGACTGGGCAGTGCAATGCAGTGGCTTAGACATTGGCCTTTCAACCTTGGGACCTAGGTCAAATCTGGGTGTGAAGTTCTTGCATGAAATAAGTTTGAGCAATCTCAATCTGGATCCTGGTGGGTGCAGGTCCAAAGCACAACCCTGACCCAATTTCAGCACTAATTGGCATTAAGTTGACAACCTCCTTCAGAGGGGCAACAGGATGGCTGGGAACAAATTTCAC
Organism: Pristiophorus japonicus; assembly: GCF_044704955.1. NCBI lineage: Eukaryota > Metazoa > Chordata > Chondrichthyes > Pristiophoridae > Pristiophorus > Pristiophorus japonicus. The sequence goes on from NC_091997.1 coordinate 3,106,034, forward strand.
ACTAGCGCAATGGAAGGTGTTCTTTTGAGTTGGGGATTTGAGCACTTTGTGAGAGCAGAGGGAGCGATAGCTAATTCAGGATAATTGATGTTGACAATTTGTGCGAAAATGGGAAAATATTCCATTACCTATCACTAATTTCTCTTGACCTTGATGAGCACAAAACCCAACGCAAGAGGAAAAATAAAATAGTCAACAGGTTTTGCTTTTTTACTAACTGGACTGAAAACAGATTTAGAAATCGTCATCATAAGCAGTCCCTCGAAATCGAGGAAGACTTGCTTCCACTCTAAAAGTGAGTTCTCAGGTGACTGTACAGTCCAATACGGGAATTACAGTCTCTGTCACAGGCGGGACAGACAGTCGTTGAAGGAAAGGGTGGATGGGACTGGTTTGCCGCACGCTCCTTCCGCCGCCTGCACTCGTTTTCTGCATGCTCTTGGCGACGAGACTCGAGGTACTCAACTCCCTCCCGGATGCTCTTCCTCTACTTAGGGTGGTCTTTGGCCAGGGATTCCCAGGTGTCGGTGGGGATTATGCAATTTATCAAGGAGGCTTTGAGGGTGTCCTTGAAATATTTCCGCTGCAATGCTCCATCTCATGCTCAACAAGCTCCCCGCTGGAGTCAAACTAAACTGTGGAACCAGTGGGAACCTGTTCAACCTTCATCGCCTCCATGCTGGATCCAAGTACGTCCCGTCCTCTTTCGTCGAACTACAGTGCGGGACAGTGCTTGCGTCTGCACACATTCGGAGGCTGGGCTCCAGGCCATCGTCAATATCTTCACCGAGGCATACGAAAGCATGGGCCTTACACTAAACGTCCGTAAGACAAAGGTCCTCTACCAACCTGACCCCGCCACACAGCACTGCCCCTCAGTCATCAAAATCCTCGGATTTATAAAACCACAGCTAGGATGACAGTCTCATCAAAAAAATAAGAAAAAACTTTCACCCTGTTCCTCCTTATTGTAAATATATTGCGTTTAATATAGTACTGGAACATCCTAAAAGTTTTTATATTGTGTTGCACTTAGTTCCTGTAACACAAACACAGCCCACCCTCCCACACTAAGTTCCTGTTAGCTATATTAACCCAACAGACCGACCCAATGTAATAGTAGCACTGTCAGCTAATCAGATGCATTTAATTGAATTGTCTCCTTTATCCACAAATATTGGATTATTCTTATTCACTTATTTTCCTCCCTCGCTCCGATTTCCCTTTTGACCTCTGCACGCTCATCTTGTCCACGAGACCCACGTCCTGCTTCCTCGACCCTATTCCCACCAAATTGCTGACCACCCAACTTCCTTTTCTGGCTTACATGTTAGCTGACATTGTTAGCGGTTTCTCTCCTCGGGTACTGCAACCCCTCTCCTCAAAAAACCAACCCTTGACCTTTGCAAGCTACCGCCCCATTTCCAACCTCCCTTTCCTCTCCAAAGTCCTTGAACGTGTTATCTCCAAAATCCGTGCCCATCTTTCCCAGAACACCATGTTTGAATCCCTTCAATCCGGTTTCCGCCCCGCCACAGTAGTGAAACAGCTCTCATTCACAAATTACATTCTTTGTGACTGTGACAAATGTAAACTACTATCCCTCCTCATCCTTCTCGACCTGTCTGCAGCATTTGACACAGTTGACCGTTCCATCCTCTCCAACGCCTCTCAACCATCGTCCAGCTCGGTGGGACTGCATTCGCCTGGTTCCATTCTTATCTATCTAATCATAGCCAGAAAATCACCTGCAATGGCTTCTCCTCCCACTCCTGCATCATTACCTCTGGGGCCCCCCAAGGATCTATCCTTAAAACCTACCTCTTTGACCAAGCTTTTGGTCATCTGCCATAATTTCTTCTTGTGTGGCTTGGTGTCAAATTTGTGTCTTATAATATTCCTGTGAAGCGCCTTGGGATGTTTTACTATGTTAAAGAAGCTATATAAATACAAGTTGTTGTTGTTGAAAGCAGTAATGGTTGGGTTTACAGCTCTAAGATGTCAGGAGCCATTGTGTGACTAAAATAAAGCATTTATCTCTAGGCCTAGCTTGATATGGATCCTTTATTTCAGTTGCAATACATAAAAGGATTTTAAAAAACAATATATTCCAAATGATAACACCAGCCTAACAAAATACAATGATCTGTGCAAATAGCTTTAGGGAGGAGCCAAGCCATACAATTCAAACACAAACAACTTTGTGATTTATTGAATTATGTGTATGAACTGCAGCTCCTTTTGGATTTAGCTGACAGTTATTCAAATACACAAAGCCCTGGCAACTGTTTGATTCATATTCAATTAGCTTACACTCTTCAAATAAGAGAGTTGGTGTTAGCAATTCTGCTTCTGAACTCATAAGCCCACAATTTTCCACCCATTCACTTCAATGGACAGAAAGTTACAGGTGGGTGAGCACAGAGAAAAATTTCTAATCTGTCGTCTTCAGTTTTCATAAAGGTCAGGTTTAACCAGTTAGGTCGTATAATTATTAAGTACGTAAAAGTATCCTCGTGCGCATAAGAGCCAAAAACTCACCTATCAGAGTAGTCTAAATATGGAAGCTAAAAGTAACAAGGGAAGAAAAAGCCCAAAAATGTAACAATCTCTGGTACTTCACCCAAGTGGCCATTATTCATGTGTAACGTTGACAGGCTATATACAACCATGGGTATTACAGGTACCAATTCAACATCTTGTTCACTTCCACTAGGAGCCCTTGATTCGGAGCAGAAAGTCTAGCTGACTTTCTCCTCTCTTACCCAGGATAATTTTCGCACTCTCCTACTGACCTGGCTAAGACCAACCAATTCAGGACAGATTGGGACCATCTTGGCCTGAAGGGCTCAGCTGCTCATTTGATGAACTTGCTAAGACATTGAGGAGCTACTGTTTCCTCTTTATCAGATTCATCTCATTTCCAGTATTTCATCGAGATCCTGCGCACATCTGTTAAGATTGATGCTGTTTGAAAGGAGAAGCCTCCAGCATTGTAATCATTTGCCAACTCTGCATCCAAAGCATCCGAGAATATTTTAGGAAATACACTGCATTAAATGAGGTTGAAAGATAAAAACAGCATCATTTTATTTCATACATGAGCATACTGAACAAGCATTTTTTTTCTTTGGAAGCCCGTTTTCTCCAACCAAACTGCATCCAAATGTCAATGCACACAACAGGAGAGTCCGCTGAATAAAATTTGAGTCTCATTTGAAATGTTTAACATTCATGCTAGTTGAATTTTCTATTTTTTTCAGATATAATGAAGCTTGTATTTTTCCTCACTTTGAAGCTTTGAATGAATATAATTCATCTGTTAATACTGGCAATTCTTGTATTGTTATTTCTTTCTGGTTGCTTAACAATATAAATATTTGAAGCCAACATTTTAGCTGCCATAAACCTCAAATAGATTGATGAACGTTAGAATAATTGCTCTATGTTACATTCTCTCGTTTCTTTCATGTAATCACCATTTCAATTTATTTCATACCTCTTGGTCTAGCGAAATCATCAAATTACCACTGCAGTTCCCCAATGTCTCGGTTAGTAAATTCAATGTTGCCCTGCCATATAGAGCACAAAATCCCAGATGAATTTCAGTCAATAATAAGCTAGGTGATCTTTAGGAAGTGCAACAGTACAAGCACCCTAGGGAGGGAAGAAGAAATCAGCCAGCGTTTCAGGAATTCTTCGGCTTTATTAAACAACCGAACAGAAGACAGGATCATATAGCAAGGCTAACAAGGGGTGCCTTCTGATCACAGCCTCAAACATCTTGGACGGACTTCCTACCTGGTTCATTCCAATTAGACATTTTGTGCCAGAACGGGAAAACATGACCCTGAACAAATATATTGGTAACGTGTGCTGCAACGCAAAATGAAGGCTAATGGAAATGGTGTGGCCATCTTTGAAAAGAAGGATGAACTGCTCCATCTTCGATCCGTGGTCAGGGACAGGAGGGTGTGACTACGAGCAAGGCAGGTATGCGGACTCAGGATGGAGGAGCCTCGGCCTTTGCTCTTGTCCAACAGGTTTGAGGCTCTTACTCCTGTGTGGACGAGAGCAGGGATTGCAGAGAGGATGAGCAAACTGACCACAGCACCGTGGGTGGGGGGGGGGGGGGGGGAGCAAAAAGAAACATTGTAGTGGTAGGGGACAGTATCATTAGGGGGATAGATAAGGTTCTCTGCAGCCAAGAGCGTGAGTCCAGAAGGCTGTGTTGCCTGCCCCGGTGCCAGGGTTACGGACATCTCCTCAGGGCTGAAGAGGAACTTGGAACGGGAGGGGGAAGATCCAGTTGTCGTGGTCCACGTGGGTACCAACGACATAGATAGGACAAAGAAAGAGGTTCTGCTGAGGGAGTATGAGCAGCTAGGGGCCAAATTAAAAAGCAGAACCACAAAGGTAATAATCTCTGGATTACTACCTGAGCCACAAGCAGATTTGCATAGGGTAAATAAGATCAGAGTTAAACATGTGGCTCAAAGACTGCTGTGGGAGAAATTTTGTTTTGGTTCATAGGACACTGGCACCAGTACTGGGAAAAGAGAGAGCTGTTCCGTTCAGACGGACTCCACTTAGACCGTGCTGGGACTAGGGTCCTGGCGAAACAAATAACTCGGGCTGTAGAGAGGGCATTAAACTAATTAGTAGGAGGGGGAGGATTCAGGTGAGCGAAAATCTAAAAAGTCAAAGAATAAGGAGAAGGCAATAGATCAGGGTAGCACTGGGGTAAATGAAAACCAGAGCATGCCAGGAAGTGACAGAATGTGTAAACATAAAGGTGAATCGGAAATTGGTGGGGTCAAAGCAGGAAAAAAATGGTAAAAAATCAAATTTAAAAACTCTTTATCTGAATGCATGTTGCATTCGTAACAAAATAGATGAGTTGACGGCATAAATAGATACAAATAGATATGAATTGAAAACCATTACAGAGACGTGGTTGCAAGGTGAACAGGGCTGGGAACTAAATATTCAGGGGTATTTGACAATTCTGAAGGACAGACAGAAAGGAAAAGGAGGTGGGGTAGCACTGTTAATAAAGGATGAGATCAGTGCGTTAGTGAGAAACGATATTGGCTCAGAAGATCAAGATGTTGAATCAGTTTGGGTGGAGATTAGGAATAATGGGAAAAAGTCGCTGGTGGGGGTAGTCTATAGGCCCCCTAACAGTTGCTACACTGTTGGATGGAGTATAAATCAAGAAATAATGGAGGCTTCTAATAAAGGAATGGCAATAATCATGGGCAATTTTAACCTTCATATTGATTGGACAAAGCAAATTGGCCAGGGTAGTCCTGAGGAAGAGTTCATAGAGTGTATCCGAGATAGTTTCCTTAAACAGTACGTTGCGGAACCAAACAGGGAGCAGGCTATCTTAGATCTGGTACTGTGTAATGAGACAGGATTAATAAATGATCTCGTAGTAAAGGATGCTTTAGGAATGAGTAACCATAACATGGTTGAATTTCAAATTCAGTTGGGGGATGAGAAAGTTGGTTTTTAAACCAGTGTCCTAAGCTTAAATAAAGAAGACTACAAAGGTATGAGGGCAGAGTTGGCTAAAGTGAACTGGGAAAATAGCTTAAAGTATGGGACAGTTGATGAGCAGTGGCAGACATTTAAGGAGATATTTCATAACTCGCAACAAAAATATATCCCAATGAGAAGGAAAGACTGTAAGAGAAGGGATAACCATCCGTGGCTAACTAAGGAAATAAGGGATGTTACCAAATTGAAAATAAGGGCATACAATGTGGCCAAGTGGGAGGCAAGAGGATTGGGAAACTTTTAAAAGCCAGCAAAGAACGACTAAAAGAATGATAAAGAGAGGGAAGTTAGATTATGAAAGTAAACTAGCACAAAATATAAAAACAGATAGTAAGAGTTTCTACAGGTACATAAAAAGGAAAAGAGTGGCTAAAGTAAATGTTGGTCCTCTAGAGGATGAGACTGGGGAATTAATAATGGAGAACAAGAAATGGCAGAGACGTTGGACAAATATTTTGTATCCGTCTTCACAGTAGAAGACACTAAAAACATCCCAATAGTGGATAATCAAGGGGCTATAGGGAGGGAGGAACTTAATACAATTACTATCACTAATGAAGTAATACTCAGTAAAGTAATGGGACCTGATGGCTTACATCCTAGGGTCTTAAAAGAAGTGGCTGCAGAGATAGTGGTTGTAATCTACCAAAATTCCCTGGATTCTGGGGCGGTCCTAGCGGATTAGAAAACCGCAAATGTAATGCCCCTATTTAAAAACGGAGGCAGACAAAAAGCAGGAAATTATAGACCAATTAGTCTAACATCTGTCATTAGGAAAATGTTGGAGTCCATTATTAAGGAAGCAGTAGCGGAACATTTGGAGAAGCATAATTCAATCAAGCAGAATCAGCTTGGTTTTATGAAAAGGAAATCATGTTTGACAAATTTGCTAGAGTTCTTTGAGGATGCAACGAGCAGGGTGGATAAGGGGGAACCAGTGGATGTGGTGTATTGGGATTTCAGAAGGCATTCAATAAGGTGCCACATGAAACACAGAAACATAGAAAATGTGCAGGAGTAGGCCATTCGGCCCTTCGAGCCTGCACCACCATTCAATAAGATCATGGCTGATCATTTGCCTCAGTACCCCTTTCCTGCCTTCTCTCCATACCCCTTGATCCCTTTAGCCGTAAGAGACATATCCAACTTCCTCTTGAGTATATCTAATGAACCGGCATCAACAACTCTCTGCGGAAGAGAATTCCACAGGTTAACAACTCTCTGAGTGAAGAAGTTTCTCCTCATCTCGGTCCTAAATGGCTTACCCCTTAACCTTAGACTGTGACCCCTGGTTCTGGACTTCCCCAACATCGGGAACATTCTTCCTGCATCTAACCTGCACAATCCTGTCAGAATTTTATATGTTTCTATGAGATCCCCTCTCATTCTTCTAAACTCTAGTGAATACAGGCCCAGTCGATCCAGTCTCTCCTCCTATGTCAGTCCTGCCATCCCGGGCATCAGTCTGGTGAACCTTCGCTGCACTCCCTCAATAGCAAGAACATCCTTCCTCAGATTAGGAGAACAAAACTGAACACAATTTTACAGCTGCAGCAAGACCTCTCTCCTCCTCCCTGCAGCACCCCACTAGTCACTGCCTGCCATTCTGAAAAGGACCTGTTTATCCTGACTCTCTGCTTCCTGTCTGCCAACCAGTTCTCTATCCACGTCAATACATTACCCCCAATACTATGTGCTTTAATTTTGCACACCAATCTCTTGTGTGGAACCTTGTCAAAAGCCTTTTGAAAGTCCAAATACACCACATCCACTGGTTCTCCCTTGTCCACTCTACTAGTTACTGCACAAGATAAAAGTTCACAGCGTTGGGGGTAATATATTAACATGGATAGAGAGTTGGGATAAATGGGTCATTTTCCGGTTGGCAAACAGTGACTAGTGGGGTGCCGCAGGGATCGGTGCTGGTTCCTCAACTATTTACAATCTATATTAATGACTTGACAGAAAAAAATAGAAAAGCAAATTATAATTTAAATGGAGATAAATTGCAAAGTGCTACAGTACAGACAGACCTGAGAGTCCTTATGCATGAAACACAAAAAGTTAGTATGCAGGTACAGCAAGTAATCAGGAAGGCAAATGGAATGTTGGCCTTTATTGCAAGGGGGAATAAAGTATAAAAGCAGAGAAGTCCTGCTACAACTGCACAGGTTCTTGGTGAGGCCACACCTGGAATACTGTGTACAGTTTTGGTCTCCTTATTCAAGGTTGACTCCGGAGATGAGGGGGTTGACTTATGAAGATAGGTTGAGTCGGTTGGGTCTATACACATTGGAGTTCAGAAGAATGAGAGGTGACCTTATCGAAACATATAAGATAATGAGGGGGCTCGACAAGGTGGATGCAGAGAGGATATTTCCACTCATAGGGGAAACTAAAAGTGGGAAGCATAGTCTCAGAATAAGGGGCCTCCCATTTAAAACTGAGATGAAGAGGAATTTCTTCTCTCAGAGGGTTGTAAATTTATGGAATTCTCTGCCCCAGATAGCTGTGGAGGCTGGGTCATTGAATATATTTAAGGCGGAGATAGGCACATTTTTGAGCGATAAGGGAATAAAGGGTTGTGGGGAACAGGCAGGGAAGTGGAGCTGAGTCCATGATCAGATCTGCCATGATCTTATTAAATGGTGGAGCAGGCTCGAGGGGCCAGGTGGCCTACTCCTGCTCCTATTTCTTATGTTCTTATTGAAAGTACACTTGTGGTTCAGGAGAAGGAAGATGATTTGGGAAAAGGTGGAAATGATGAGAACTCTCGAACAGGAAATGCTGGAGGATGTTTAGCCTGTGGTGTGATTAGAATTGCTAAAGAATGAAATGAATGCATCTGTGGCGGGAGCATTGTCAGACTATTTGTCGACTATTCACAATTTCTTTCAATTAAACAATAGGAAAATCAAAGCCGTGTGTCTTTGGCCCTTCCCACAAACTCTGCACCCTTACCACCAATGTCACTGTCTGAGGCGGAACTGCCAGAGTGACTCCAAGGTGAGCTTCTGATCCCATATCCTCTCCATTGCAAAGATAGCCTACTTCCACCGCCATAATCTCACCAGCCTCCACCCCTACCTGAAACCCTCATTCATGCCTTTATCGCCTCCAAACTCAACTATTTTCTAATGCTTTCTTGGCTGTCCTCCCACCCAAAACTCTATATATTCATATCCTACCCTGTAGTAAGTCTTGCTCACCTATTAGCTCCCAGTCCCCCAACACATCCAATTAAAAATTCTTATCTTACATGGCTTCACCCCTCTCATCTCTATAACCTCCTCCAGCTCTGAACTCTCCATTCTTCTAACTCTGGCATTTTGTGCATGCCCCCTCCACCCTTCGCCCCATCATTGCCTGCTGTGCCTTCAGCTGCCTCGACCCATGCACTGGAATTCCCTCCCGAAGCCCCTTTGTTGCTCCATCCACCTTTCCTCTTTTAAGACCCCCCTTACAACCCATCTCTTTTGGTCACTGCTCCGAATGTCTCCTTTTTTAGATTAGCATCCATTTTCTGATTATGCCTCTGTGAAGTGCCTTGGAATGGTTTAGGACAATAAAGACACAGTATGAATGCAAGTTGCTGTAGTGATGGGGAACTTATGTCACTCACTGAGCTTCTGATGTCATCTTTACCCTCACGGAAAATAGTCTGGCCTAAAGTGTGCCATAGTAGTGCACATACTAGTAACTTCTGAAGATGTGACATAGTATTTAATAATTCAGTCTCATGCATTGCTTTTTGGTTTACGAGATTTCTTTATAGAACCCTCTCCCTACACTGACTCCCTCCCCACACATCAAGGCTAGTTTTGCTCCTCGCAACTAATCCAATATCGCTATTTCACCAATTCGCTCTCATGACAGAAAGTGCTTCAAAGAGAAAGCTTTAAAAAATGAATTGAAAGGAAAATCAGTACAGAACTAATTAGAACAATTTTTTAAATCAATTTGAATAATATTTAATAACACATACAAACAATAAAATGAAACACTGTGATAGAAATACTGCTGGCCAAACATGGACAAATCACACGCAGTGAAGATGGATTAGGAAGGAGCCTGGGACATGGCAGGGACAGCCGTCCAGCATGTCAAGGTGATGGCGAATTTGTGCCCATAATCCCCCCACATACTGAACTGTTGGTCTCAACAGTGCGGTCATGAAAAGGTGCTCAGCAAAGCCTTGTTGGTTTTCCAATGAGTTGAGAAAAACAGGCTGGCTTCACGTGGGTGAGTGCCACTGGGTAGGGAGGGCAGTAGAAAGGGGAGAGGAAAAGTACCTCTTGTCCACAGGGAAGGAAACATGCAGCAGTACTTCCAAATGTAGGAGAAAAGTTGCACCGAGTCAAAGTGGATTATTTTCCAAGTAGTATTTACAAAAACATTTTTCTGCAGAGCTAATGGGCCCGAAATTTCAGTACCGCTGGAAAGCTGGTGCTCCTACCACCTTTCTGGGGCCATTAGTGCCAAAAATATTTCATGGTTGGGCCACCCTGTATTCAGCTGCAAAAGTGAACAAATGGGTTCCAGCGCTAATGAACCCTTCCAGAGTGGATTTTTCAGTGGTGTGGCTGTCTTAATTTGAGCGTTATCATCACTGAGAAATTCAGCATGCAGGTAAGGGTTTTAATGAGCCAGCTGCTCCCTGGCCTTTTTAAAGGCCAGAATCTATAGCAAGGCCCTGAGGGGGGAAGGAGTTTGGAAGAATGGCTGGTGTAAGAGGTGCAAGGAGAGCCAACAGGTTCACTGATATGGAGCTGGAGGCAGTGATGGACAGTGTGCAGGACAAAAGAAAAATATTGTTTCCTGACGTAGGGAGACCTGGCAGGCCGCCAGTACATAATGCATGGAGGGAAATTGCAGGGGAGGTGTCAGGCACCTCCATCATCATCGGCAGTCCATCGAAAACGATGAACGGGTGACTGAACAGTCCAATATGGGAATTACGGTCTCTGTCACAGGTGGGACAGTTGTTGAAGGATGTGAGGGCACACCCTCCCAGGAGAGTGCTGGCCAGTCTGAACCCGGCCCTTCCAACATGGTAATGGCTTGATGCCGCCTAGCTCTGGGGCGACGGGAATTCTCCTCCTCCTCCTGGTGTGCCTCCTCCTCCTCAGGTGGTACTGCTGGCTCGACCTCCAGCGGCTGTCCCCTCATGATGGCCAGGTTGTGCAGCATGCAGCAGTCCACGACGATTATGGAGACACGTTGAGGAGAGTACGGCAAGGTGCCACCAGAGTGGTCCAGGCACCGGAACCTCTGCTTAAGGATGTCTATGCACTGCTCGACGATGCACCTGGTGGCACAATGAGTGTCATTGTCTGCATGCTCTGGGGTTGTCCTGAGGTTCCGCAGTGGAGTGAGCAGCCAAGTGGACAGGGGATGTCCCTTGTCCCCAAGCAGCCACCCGCAATCCTGATTCAGGCCGGCAGGCACACTGGTCTGTCGCAGAATGAACAAATCATGGCTGTTGCCTCCCTTGCCCGCTGCCTGGCTGCACGGGGCTGATGGCGACGTCTTCTCCTGTGTGCCGCCCTGCTTCTGGGTGTACCAGGTGTCACCCTCCCAACACTCCTCCCATCCTCAGGGTGAACCCGGCCAAGCAGGTGTCTGCAGCCCACAGGCCTCCACTAAAGAGTCAGACCTGAAAGTTGTACAAAAGTATGTGCAAACCTCTGAGCAGCACTCAGCAGATTTAACCGAGCCAAAACAATTAATAAAACTATATGAAAAGCTAAATATTGCAGATGATGGAATATGACATAAAAACACTAAAATTAATAAAACTATTTCCCTACCAAAGGGCCCCGATCGCGGCAACACTCCAGCGGTGTCGCGTTCGAGCACCGACTCGAATACCTCGCGGGGGCACTGCCTGAAGAAGTCCTTCCTTTTTTCAGCTGAAAATCCCTGTCCTGGCCACTTTTTAGCGGCCTGGACACTGCTGAGCTCAACGCTGGAAACTTACCTTTACACCGGCTTGGCGGAAGTGAGCACTGCTCAAACCCCCTCCCCTCCACAACCCCCACCCACCGAGCTGAATATGGCTCGGGGAGGGAAAATCACCCGACTGTGGCGGCCAATCGATTTTTTTCGATCAGTCGCCCAAACCTCGTGGTGGCTGTCCCTTCGGGGACCATGAATTTCGGCCCCAATGTCTTTTTGCTTTGCTTTCTTACATGCTTTAAATTTCAATATTTTGTCACAACATGATGAGAGGAAACATATTAACAGCACTAATGATCTTAATACCTTCCAAAACAACACACCCTGCAGGTTATATCCCTGTGGTCCTTGACTGTTGAGAGTTTTATCATTTATATTCCTGTTTTGCAAAAAAGTTGTAAAATATTCACTTGTAATTTCTAACTTCGCAAATCTATGAAGTGAAACAACTTCACCTTGCAACAGTGTTCAATAACCACTCTCCAGAACCATTGAAAAGCGCGAGAGCCACCTTTCGAAACAAATGCTTTGAAATAAAGAAAGAAAATGATGAAGGTGCTGTCCTTCGGATGTTAAACGAAGCCCTGTCTGCCCTCTCTGGTGGAAATGATCTCTCAGCACTATTTCGTAGATGAGCAGAGTTTTCCCTGATGTCCTGGCTAATATTCGTCTGTCAATCAACATCACTAAAACAGATTATATGGTCATTCTTATTGTGGGATCCTGCTGTGCACAAATTGGCTTCACTTGTCCTACATTACAACGGTATAAAATGTATTTCATTGGCTGTAAAGCACTTTGGGATGTCATGAGATCGTGAAAGGCGCGATATAAATGCAATTCTTTCTTTCTTTCAAATGCTTTGCACACTTTCTTATCCCCTAATTGCATTTTGTGTTATATTTGTTAATGCACTTGCATGGTGCAGACAAGGAGGTGTGCATTCCTCTGGACACACAGAATACCATTTTCTGAATCCAAAGTTCCTTCAATACAGTAACTACACTGCAAAAGTACTTCATTGGCTGTAAAGCACTTTGAGACTTCCAGTGGTCGTGAAAGGCACTATATAAATGCAAGTCTTTCTTTTTTAAAACAGCTAAATGACATAACGCCTCTGGTGGTGCAACTGACATTGGCCTCAGTCCAACCATACAGGCCAGAAATGGGGTTTTCACATCACTGGCCAATGTGAACCTTTTCCTGACATTAGCAAAGGTTCTCGACCAGAAACATAAAGCTGCAGTTTTAACTTGAAAGCAGCTCCACATGTGCTGTTGTTTCTAAATAGCAGTTGCAATTTTAAACAATTGTGAATGCACAATCGTGCCTCATAAATAGGGTAATTTCAGAGTACTGGGAACCATACCATATTGGAGAACCACTTCAAAGCTACTCTGCTATATAATGTGCATTATAAATCAGACAGCCTTAAGCAATGCTCATTATACCCAATACTCATGACTGCGGCAATGAATTAATATCTATGCGATAAGTTACTGTACAGGAGGGGCACATTGTAATCTGATTTCAGTAAAGCACATCACAAAATTTTTGATGTCCTCATTTATACATTCAAAGCACAACCCCTCTTATTTTCTTTAGTATAATGGATTCTCCTGCCTGCATACATACACCTATCTAAAGTGATTCAATGAAACAGGTATTTGTACGTTTTCAAGCCATTTGAGAAAAGTTACAAAGGTCACTTTATCAAACAACACCTAGTAATTGCTTCCTTCAGACGACAATATTTCACCAAAGGGACAAAGATGAGCCTTTCAGCAGCTTCAAGTCCTTTCTAAATGACCAGCTTGGAGCACTGAGGAGAAAAATATGTCAGTGTCTGCAGCCTCTGACCAAGGCTGTGTAAATCTTCCACACCGCATTGACCAGACAATGGAAGCAGCTCTGATTAATGGGCCATTACTCTTAATTTAAAAGCTGGGAATGAGATCTACCTATACAGTTACTGATAGGTCTCACACTCAGATCCCGATCGCTGGCAATGCCTAACTAAAGATAACAGGACAAAACAAAAAATACTGCACCCTATAACCAAGTCCATCCCAGCAACCTGTTCCGCTAATTTTGAAACAACATTCTCCCCGCCAAAAAAAAAGCCATATATCAACTGGCCTTCTTGGACAATGTAAGCTGCAAGGCAAAGAGATGGTTTGAGAGCACAGATAATAGCATCAAACAAAGCACCGTTTACAGCCAGTATCAAATAAATCACTGGTGACAGGCTTTCTCATTAAGAGAATTAAGAAAAACAGTAATTTCACTGGACTTCATCCATCATCATGCCGTAATTCCAACTGAAAGATAAGGTGCATACTTTCAGTTAAACTTCTCTCAGGGCATTTTCATTCGCAATTGTGAATGATTCAGTCAAACAGCATACTTACATGGAAGGAGAGATAGAATGGGGAGGAGAAAAAAAAGGATGATGATGAGTTACTTATAACATAGCTACTAGGAAGAGTTGGAATTAACAGACTGTGCCTAACATCTGAGGTTGGCCCATTACTGGAAAAGAGATGACTGTATCGAGCTATATTAGATAGTAATGGGAATGGAAATAGTAAATCTAGGATATTACTTTAAATTAAATTGAGAGTAGAACAAGGGGACACAGATTCAAACTAGTAAAGGACAAATTTAGTCTTTGTCAGGAAATTCTGTACACACAGAGCGATCAACACGTGGAAGAGACTTCTGGATGGAGTAGTAAAAGTCAAAACCCTGGGATTATTTAAGAAACAATTAGATGAAACATGGCTGGGAGGGTGCGAGGGACTGACTTTAGAGTCTTTTTAAATGGACGGGCTAAAATGTCTTCCTCATCAGTAATTATCTTGTTATGCAGGAGTTGGCAGCACATTAAAATTTCCTCACCACAGAAGAAATACTCACTATGTTTGCAGCCAAGTGTTAAAATGCACTCGAATTAAGTTACTTTACATACTATACATTTCCTGCATATAAACGTCTTACTTATCCTATGTACTTCTTAAAGTGAAAGAAGATTAAATAATGAGATGAATTCAGTAGGAATTTGTGGTTGCAAAGGAACATGCTGGGGAGGAGCAGTTGGAAGTACAGGTGGGAGAAGAATGAACAAGAGGGAATGGTGACAGGAGGAGAGAAGATGCGCTTGATGGTGGTGGAATCTCTGCTGCCCGTATCCTAACTCGCACTAAGTCCTGTTCACCCATCACCCCTGTACTCATTCACCTACACTTGCTCCCAGTCCCTCAATACCTCGATTTTTAAATTCTTATCCTCGTTATCAAATCCCTCCATGGCCTTGCTCTTTACTATCTCTGTACCTCCTCCAGCCCTATAATCCGCCGCGATCTCTGCGCTCCTCCAATTCTAGCCTCTTGCGCATCCCCTATTTTAATCGCTCCACCATTGGTGGTCGTGCCTTCAGCTGCCTAGGCCCTAAGTTCTGGAATGTCCCCCTAAATCTCATCTCTTTTAGCTACCAAGCTCTCCTCCATTAAGGCGCTCCTGAAAACCTACCTCTCTGACCACTGGTCCTAATAGCACCTTATGTGGCATGCGTCAAAACACTCCTGTGAAGCGCCTTGGGATGTATTACTCTGTTAAAGATGCTATATAATTGCAAGTTGTTGTTAAGTAGCAGAAGGTAATGTGGCGAGTGCAGAGGCTGGTGGATTCAAAGGTGAGGGCAAGAGGTTCCCTGTTGCTACTGCTGCAAGAGGAGGGACCTGTAATGTATGCGCCTATGAGTATGCTCACAAGTTTGTGGAACTGTTGACAGTTCCAGGCAGCGGGCGGTCGAGGGGGCCATTCAGCCTGACTGCCTGCCTCATTTCCGCGGTTACTTTTTTGCCAGGGTGTCCCTGAAGATGGAGCACACGATGTCCACCAGTACGCTCACGGCCTTCCGTGAGAGGTGGGCATCGGAGGGACTGGAGTGCATCATCAGCCCCGGCAACCAAATTTTAATTTGACCATAGTTTTTTTCAAAAAGTATAATTTGTTGGTTCTAGTGCCCCTTTAACAAGGGGGCACTTGATTTAAAGTTTACTTAAAAGAGTTGTAGAGCTGTTGAGTTGGGAGTGGCTTAGCCAGTCACGCGATGTTCACAAGACTCAATAAAACCCCAGCCAGTTGGGTTCGGGAGATCCACGATGAGGCAGGTGGTTGTGAGCCTGGTGGATGAACTGGTAATATGTAGTGTGATTGTTAAACCTTTTGCTAATAAACCAACTAGCTCTTAATAGCAACGTGTTGCTATGAATTCTTAAGCAAAAAACCCATGAAGCATTACAGGACCAAGAGCAGAGGCCCAGGAAATAGGGCGAACATGGTCACTGTGGAGGGTAAACATTGGCTGAGGTAGAAGAACATTTCACTGTGAAAAAATGAGTAATCAAAGCACAACTGCGTATTCAGAAACTAGATTACTCCAGTTCAGAGGGAAAAACATTCTGACTATGTCAATAGCATATCCATAACAGATTGCTCCATTCAGATCAAGTTCATTGTGCTGAATATAATTTGCCCAATTTTAAGGCCCAAATTTGGCCAGGAGTTGCTCCGTTTTTTTGGAGTATCTTAAATTCCATTTCTGCACATTTAATTTGCGCCAGTGTAAGTGAGTTAATTAGGATTTTTTTTTAGTTTATTTCTTTTTTCCAAAAGGGGACGTTACCAGCCACCTACACTTGTTTTGGCCATTTAAGCTAGTTTGGACAGCTCATAGTTACTCCAAACTAACTTAGGCCAGCATATGTGGCCATTTGTGGAGAGTTAAGAAATCAGCGCAGGTAAGTACATTTAAAGCACCAAGCACTGACCAAAACTCAAAAATAAGCATTCAATAATAAAAAATACAAGGAAGCTGAGAGGACCTGCACCTAGCACCAAGACTTACAAAGCACTAAACAAAACACAAAAAGTAATAAGCAATTAATTAACAAATAAAAAATAGAAGCAACCCTGCACCTAAAACACCAAGACCAAAGTAATAAGCAATCAATCAATAACAAATAAAAGATAGAAGTCTTACCTTTACGTGAAGGGAAGGCAGCGGGCCATCGACGAGGGAGCCCATTCGGCCAGGGATAGGGGCAGCGTGCTTTGGCCCCTCCCACAGCCTGCACAGCACACTCACAGATTCTGGGGGCAAGGAGCTACTGTGCATGCGCACACATTCTAGCGCGCATATGCAGTGGTCCCAGCGCTGAAATGGCTCCATCCCCGAATCCAGTTGCCACACTGTGCCACCATCAAGGAGAGGTTGGGGAGCGGCCAAACTCGGTCTGAAGATTTTTGGTGCCCTTGGAGTTCTATAAAGGAAACGCGTCTCTGGGCCCGAAGAGTTTCCATCAGTCAGCGATCTAATTAATTGTGCATTGGTTACAGTAGCATGGGAGCCAGAAAACCTCCTGGCCTCAGAAGGCAAGGAGGAAAATAGATAGGAGAATTAGACAGATCAGAATAACAACAACTTGTATTTGTATAGCACCTTTAATGTAGTAAAATGTCCCAAGGAGTGTTACAAGAAAAAAAATTGACAGAAGGAAGAAAAATTAGGTACAGTTCCAGGATAAATCCTGTGAAAAAATGCGCTTCAAAGAACAGACTGTAATCACATTGGAAATGACAGGTCACTTACATTAATGATGTTTTGTTTGTGTCTGGCTCTCCAATATTGCTTGAACCAACAGAAGTTTGATACAAGCTATCTTGGTGATCAGACCGGCCAGCTCCACACTTACTTCCCGTGTTACAGGAACTAACCGATGCTACGCCTATTCCAGGAAAATATGGCTTGCAACAGGAAAATTGCCAATTTTAATCAAAGCTGTTGAAGAAGACAAAAATAAGCAGCACAAGACTTTAGATCTAATTTCCAATAACTGTACAGCTGATCATAACACAACCAGACCCAAGTGATCTTTCAGTTCACTCAATTATTATTAGTATTACATTTTCTTTAGAATTTTCACTGTGTTAATAGTACAGTATTTAGTTTCACGGGCCCCAAGTTTCCACACGATAAAAAATGGGTGCCCCTCCGAGCTGGGCGCCCGTTTTTTGCGCCGAAAACGGCGCCGGAAAAAAAACGCGCGCGTCTGGAGCGCCCTGCAGCTCCTTGTCTGTTTGGCGCGGCGCCCAGGGGGGCGGAGCCTACCACTCGCGCCGATTTTGTAAGTGGGAGGGGGCGGGTACCATTTAAATTAGTTTTTTCCTGCCGGCAACCCTGCGCGTGCGCGTTGGAGCGTTCGCGCATGCTCAGTGTGAAGGAAACATTGGCACTCGGCCATTTTTGTAGTTCTTTGTAGCTGTTTAATTTTTGAACATCTTTTAATAAAAGCACATTGCCATCAGCACATCAGCACATCAGCACTGAGGCTTCCTGCAGCAGTGAGAAGGCTGCAGGAAGCCTCAGAAAGTTGAGGCAGCCGTTTCCCGACGGCCTCCCGCCCCTGCCGTCGGGGAATGGCTGCTCAACTTGTGAGGCTTCCTGTAGCCTTCTCACTATCTCCTTCCCCCCCCGCCCACCGTCTGGAACGGCTGCCTCCTCCCCCCCCCGCGCGGGAACGGCTGCCTCCTCCCCCCCCCCCCCCCCCCCCCGCGGGAACGAACGGCTGCAGAATTCTCCCTGGCTGAAGCACTTTCACACAGGTAGGAAGATGGTTTATTTAATCTTTTCTTTGCTTATAAATGTTTATTCAGGTTGGATTTATTTGTGTAATATTTGTATAAGTATAAATAAGGATTTATTATAGAATTTAATGACTTCCCTCCCCCCCCCCACCTCGTTCTGGACGCCTAATTTGTAACCTGCGCCTGATTTTTTAATGCGTAGAACAGGTTTTTTCAGTTCTACAAAAATCTTCACTTGCTCCATTCTAAGTTACTTTGAAGTACGTTTTCACTGTGGAAACTTTGAAATCAGGCGTCAGTGGCCGGACACGCCCCCTTTTGAAGAAAAAATTCTGTTCCAAAGTGAAACTGTTCTAACTGACTAGAACTGCAGAAAAAAAAATGTGGAGAATTGCGATTTCTAAGATAGTCTGTTCTCCACCAGTTGCTCCTAAAAATCAAGCGCAAATTATGTGGAAACTTGGGCCCACAGTGTTGTGGTAACCTAGCACTCAAGATGCTTACATCAGAGCACTATAGTCATAGGTTTCACTTCTTCTGTTGCCAGATATTGACGTCACTTTTATATTTACTGGAAAATCTCCCATGGGATTTCTGATAGTAAGTTGAGAGGAATTACTGTTTTATAACCACAGGAATATTATACCGTGTACCATTATTATTTTGCTGCTTTGGTGAAGCGATATTTAAATAGTGTGTCTCTTTAAGGCAACAAAATCTAATTTGTGCCAAAAGGTACATACTAATTAAATGCGTTGATTATTTCGTCAGAATTGCTTTTAGCTCCAACAACCCTATATGTGAGGCTCCCGTGCAGATGTCACATGGTCAGGACATCAAATGATAAAACCTCCAGGAATGTCTCCAACTACAGTTGGCAACCTCTAGGCAAGAGAGAGAGCATCACTCTGCTCTCCAAGGGCTATGAGGCTTACGGACATGCAAATACCTCCCCAGGAACAGGGAACTATCTGGTTTAAAGGGGCAATTTAAAGACCATCACAGATTTAAATATCACCAGTGCCCCAGAAGGAAGCCACAGTTTAATGACTGAATAAACCAGAATATAAAAATAACACAAAGTCTGAAACTGTTCCAGCACTTAAAAAAATATATAATCACAAACTCCGCTGGGGCCTCAGGATGAGGAGGAACACTGTTGTAAAGAGAGAGAGAAAGTCAAGAGATGATCAAGTGAAAGCTTCCTTTTTCGACTTGCCAGAGGGTGAAAATTCTGCTGTCAAAAGGTCACAGTCTAAGGATAAGGGGGAAGCCATTTAGGACCGAGATGCGGAGGAACTTCTTCACCCAGAGAGTGGTGAACCTGTGGAATTCTCTACCACAGAAAGTTGTTGAGGTCAATTCACTAAATATATTCAAAAAGGAGTTAGATGAGGTCCTTACTACTAGGGGGATCAAGGGTTATGGCGAGAAAGCAGGAATGGGGTACTGAAGTTGAATGTTCAGCCATGAACTCATTGAATGGCGGTGCAGGCTAGAAGGGCCGAATGGCCTACTCCTGCACCTATTTTCTATGTTTTCTATGTTTTCAAGGGTCCATAAATATAAGATAGTTACCAATAAATCCAATAGGGAATTCAGGAGAAACTTTGTTTTAAACCCAGAAAGTGGTTAGAATGTGGAAAGTGCAATTTGAGGCAAATAGCATAGATGCATTTAAGGGGATGCTAGATAAGTACGTGAGGGGAGAAAGGAATAGAAGGATATGCTGATCGGGTTAGATGATGATTGGTGGGAGAGGTTCGTGTGGCGCATTACACCGGCACGGACCAGTTGGGCCAAATGGCCTGTTTCTGTGCTGTGCATTCTATGTAGTTGCTATTGCTGAGGGAACTTTATAGATTGGCACCTGCTTGTAAAATCTCTAGCATCAGGTTGGGAAAAACAGCAGGGGAAGGCTAGGTTTCTAGTTCATTAAATAAACACCTTTAAGATGCTAATAGTTTACTGGTAGGTTACATACCAATTCAGTTATGATTGATTGCTGCTTACTGATATCAGGGTAGATTCATCGATCCTGTGATCCCAGTGGGTAGTTGCTCTTGAAGGCAGCACAGATCAGAGATGGCTACAGCACATTTACATGTGTGACAATTTAAAGTATGACAGGCACACTAGACACAAGACATATATCCTAGCAGATCTTCCTTGGCAATACTCATGGTAAGTTAGACATTACATTGTTGTAAGAGAATAATGATGCGTGGAGTTGAGAGAAAGGTACACAGTGAAAGAAATGTGTAAACATTTTGCCCAAAAATGAAAATAATTAGTTCTGTCCCCACCTACTTCAGCTGCAACTGTGAATACCAATTGTTTTCAAAATCACAATATAATCAAAAAATAGGTGCGGTAATCATTTCCCTCTACCTCTCTTAGCTACTCTCCCTTTGAAATGAAAAATTAAGCACTTAAGAAATCCCATTCTACAGCTAGTTTTGAAATCACTTGGAAAATAAACAAATAATTATAGCTTTTTGAGGAAAAACGCACTTTTTAAGTTGAGGCAAATAAATTGATCTTTATATAGCAATTCTTTTTAAATTTTCAGAACAAACAAGAAAAAAGGCAGGTCCTGTATGTATTCCCTTCTATCTTTCTCCTTCCTTTCTCTCAACCAGCTTTTCTCTCGATACTATTTAAAAAATTATCTTGTAAAAACTTACTACAAAAACATTTCTCAAGTTTATGCTCCACATTTTCTTTGAAGTCATTTGAGGGAAAAAAAATGTAATGTTAGTCCAAGGAAAAAACATGCATCGAGTTGTTGCACTGAGAAAAACCTACTGATGCGTGCTGGGAGATTCTACTGCACATGCTCAGTCTGGGCACTGCGGGCACAGGTATAGCTGTTACCTATCTTCAGCTAGCAATAGGTCTATGAAAATGATCAACTCAAAATCTTGGCTTTTCAGAAAGGCTGACAGATTAATGATGGTTTTCAGAAATTATTCCATGTCTAAATTTAATTAAGGTACAGTATTGTTAAATATCTAACATTTTTATGACTTTATTAATATGTTACAAATCTTATTTTCACCATTCAATATTTCAGTTAGAGGAAAAAATGCTGGTCAAAAAAATTTTCATTGAGTGTTTTGATTTCTTTTTTTACTTCCTGCTTTTTTATTGGTATATTTTTCCACATAATTACAATTTTTTTTTGCTCATTTAGAAATGTGAACCAATCAAAAAGTGTGAGGCCAATGTGTAAAGCTCCATATTATGACACACTGAGTGTGACATAAGACAGGAAATGCACTTTGCCATACAGTTTTAATATATTGCCAACAGATGACACGCTGTTCTCTAAGGACAGGATTACAATGTCATGTAATTCAGAATATATTTGTTCCGCTAAGGTGGACTGGTGTCTCGTTAAGGCCAGAGAGTCGAAAGATTACTAAATAAATCGAGGTTCAGGTCAATTAAAGGTGCAATGCTGTTTGGTCAGAGAGCATTCCACACTGGAATCTGAATGTTGGTTTCAGGCTACAGCTTAGAGCACCCAGCATTTTAAGACTGTTTTGCATCTGTAACCAAGTATGACATCTTGAAATGTGACATCTGCACATAAGACATATTAAGGGAGAATTTTATAAAATCATAGAATTGTACTGCACAGAGAGAGACCATTCAGCCCATCGTGCCTGTGCTGGCTCTTTGAAATCTTTAAATATCACATTCGTGATCAGTTTAGTTAGGGCAATAGAGACAGTTAGAAAACTATCAGGGGCCGAAATTCAGTGCAGCCAGAAAGCTGGTGGTGTTAAGGCCTTTTTTCCCAATTAGCGCTGCAAAGTTTGCGGCGGCCATTGGATCCAAATTCAGCTATTTGACCACAAAAAAGTGTTCCAGTCTTATTAGCTCTGCAAAGCTGAAATTTTCAGCCTTAATTGGGGCGTTATTCCCACGGTAAATTCACCCTTAGGGTGATGTGGCAGCTGCCATTGTAGCACAGGCGCGAGGGAACGAGCGTATTGGTGCTGCTTTGGAGAGGATGGCCATGGCTCTGCAAGAGTTGACGGAGCATCTCAGTGCTGTCATATCTGGTGGCTTTCAGACTCTGGCTGCTTGCATGCACTCTCAAGCTGGATGCCCCCCGAGACCCTCAGTGTTGCTTTCGCGGCTGGGTCCACCATGGGCCACAGGGAACCTTCTGGTGTGACGCCACAGCACCGACCTGAGCTCCCTCAGATTGGTGGTGGTGGTATTGTGCCGCCCCTGGTGAGTTACTCAGGCTCCTCGGGCCAGGATACGGATGATGCGCTCCCTCCGGCTCACAGCATTCCTGGTCCCAGACTTGTCACTCCGCCAGTGCCTCCAAGTGAATCGTCCAAGGAGGGTGCTGCCCAATCTCCAGTCGGCCCTTCCAGGCCCAAAACTGCTCGAGGGCGTCCTAGAAGGACATCTGCAGCTTCCACACAGGGAACACAGCAGCCTTCCCAGACCCATGAGTCAGCCACAGGGGAGACACTGAGGCGGTCGCAGGTTAGGATCATGTTAGAGGAGTTATAAGGAAATGCACAAGGGTGGTAAATGATGTTTATATGTTATCTTTCTGCACTGTTTATTATTCTGGTAGTCGTTTGTAGCTATATTATGTATTAAATCTTTATTTTTCGCACCTATACCTAGGCTGCTGTATAATGTGAGGTGAGCATCATCGTCATCATCATAGGCAGTCCCTCGGGAGTCGAGGATGACTTGTTTCCACTCTAAAAATGAGTTCTCAGGTGACTGAAGAGTCCAATCCGGGACCTACAGTCTCCGTCACAGGTGGGGTAAGCGGTGGTTGAAGGAAAGGGTGGGTGGGGAGCCTGTGTTGACGCACGCTCCTTCTGCGCTTAGTTTCTGGTTGCTCTCGGCGATGAAACTCAAGGCGCTACATTTTGGGCGGTCTTGGGTCAGGGATTCCCAGGTGCCGGTGGGGATGTTGCACTTTATCAAGGAGGCTTTAAGGGTGTCCTTGAAGCGTTTCCTCTGCCCACTTGCCGTGTCGAGGCTCCGAGAAGAACACTTGCTTTGGAAGTCTCGTGTCGGGCATGCGGACGATGTGGCCTGCCCAGCGGAGATGATCGAGCGTGATCAGTGCTTCCATGCTGGGGATGTTGGCCTGGGCGAGAACACGGACACTGGTGCGTCTGTCCTCCCAATGGATTTGCAGGACCTTGCGGAGGCAGCGTTGCTGGTATTTTGAGGGGTTTGCTGTATATAATCCACGTCTGCCACATAGGAGGGCGGGTATCACTACTGCCCTGCAGACCATAAGCTTGGTGCCAGATTTGAGGTCCTGGTCTTCAAACACTCTCTTCCTCAGGCAACTGAAGGCTGCGGCTGGCACATTGAAGGCAGTGTTAGACCTCATCATCAATGTCTGCCCTTGCTGACGGTAGGCTCCCAAGGTATGGAAAATGGTCCACGTTGTCCAAGGCCTCATTGTGGATTTTGATAACCGAGGGACAGTGCTGTGTGGCAGGGTCAGGTTGGTAGAGGAGCTTTGTCTTACGGGTGTTTAGTGTAAGGCCCATGCTTTCATATACCTCGGTGAAGGTGTTGACGATGGCTTAAGGTTTGGCCTCGGAGTGTACGTAAATGCAAGCGCTGTCTGCATACTGTTGTTCGATGACAGAGGATGGGACGACCTTGGATCTAGCCTGGAGGCGGCAGAGGTGGAACAGATTCCCATTTGTTACCGCTCGGAAGGCTGAGCTGGGGCGACATTTCCAGTCTGAGCCCCTGGATTGAGATTTCCGTTTTTTCTCTGTGAATCTCGGGATCTCTATTTCTCTCTCTCTAGTTTTTTTCCCCACCTTCTCTTTCTCTATTCCTATTTCTCTATTTCTCTCTCTCCCAATCCAATTTTCTCTGTTTCTCATTCCCTTTGCTCACTTCCATCTCTTTCTCCTTTCTCTTTTGCTCCCTTCCCTCTCTCTCCCTCTCACCTTCTCTCTTTCCCTCTTCCTCCCCACTCTCTCTCCCTCCCCTTGAGTGCGGATTCTGTGCTGAACTCCTCTGGTCCATTGAAGAGGCTCCTGGACTTGTTGTTGAGCAATACGGAGCTAGCTCCGGGATCTCACCCCGTCCGGAGCTCGCTGATCTCCCACAGGTGATCTCTTACCAGACTTCTTTGAGACCGACTCAGCTGCTAATACTTCGAGGACCCCGAGGAGCTTCCGACCCATCCTCAGGTTTGGATCTTACCTTCTTATCTCTCTCCGTTCCCATGGCTCCGAGATCTCTGCCACTTTGCACTGGCCCTAAAAGCTGGCGGGGGCACCATCAGCTAAAGGGCCGGCTTCTTCATGCAGAAAATGGGTCCGGGGCGGAGCAGCAGCGGTGCGCACCTTTAGCGTGTCACTACTGCTGCAAGCCCCACACCGCCACGAGAGTCGGCGGTGGCCCACAACGCCGCAAGACCTCCCGGGCCGAATTTATGTCGGGGTGGCCAGTTGAGCCCAAAGCGACGGCCATTCGATTTTGACGGTCCTTCCCGGGACCACAAAGTCTACATACTCTATACTACAAGCACTCAATTCTGGCTAAAATATTCCATCAGGGAAGCAATCTTACACAGCATAGCATATTATTTGATTCTTACAGCATAGGTTAGGTCAAAATGCAGTATCAAAATAGAAATGTCCTAGATGAATGGCATATTGGGTTAAAACACTATCCTTTTACTTATGGGAGGATGCCAATTGCTTATCTTGTCCAAAGAGCCATTCTTCATGGCTGCGGCTACTAACTGAGTGTTGGTGGGTATTCAACGACACAGAACAGGCTGGTTATTCAACAACTGTGAGCATCATAGTGGAGTCCAATCTAATTGTGTTCACACTCAATTTCCAGAAGTGTACACTTACCAGCAAGAAATACTGGAAGCAGGCACTCTTGCTTATTTTCACCTCCTTTAATCTAGAGATGCTAAAACCAAGGGACGAAAGATCATCGACCTGAAACATTAACTCTGTTTCTCGCTCCACAGATGCTGCCTGACCTGCTGAGTATTTCGAGCATTATCTGTTTTTATTTCAGATTTCCAGCATCCGCAGTATTTTGCTTTTGTGCGAAAACCAATTGTTGTGTCCCTAGATTAGCTGTCCTGGGGCATGGATTGGGATTGAAACCTCAGACTTTCTGATCTGCCTGACCCAGCTAACTAGTTGATACCCATGACTGAAGTTTCTTTGAACAACAGTATTTCTTCAGGCCTTAAATGGTTCCTCAATTCTGTTCCAAATGGAACAGTGCTCTATGACCAGTTTAATTGTTCAGGAGAAACCAGATTATATTACCAAGTGATTAATTAAGTACTACAAGTAATACTGTGATGTATCATTGGAAACTGAACAAAAATATCCCCACGGAAACAGATTATAATGATGATTGTGCATTTATCAACAACAGTATTGGTGTCCGCATCAAGCAAAGACAAGCCCGTTACCAGATCCAGCTTCATTACTCCATCTGTCCATGCAAATGCTCCTGAAGCCTCCTCTCTGGATGAGCCACTCTGAGCACAATGGGAAATGCTGTCACTGACACAGTGGGCTTAGTGAAATGCTTTTATGATACTGACCTCTAGATGAATTTATGTTTAGGTTTATTTGTTTTTTCAAAATCAGCCAAATAATTATGATAAAATCTTTTGGGAATTGTATCTTTTTTATAGAAACATCCTGTCACAGGCACATAAAATTATGCTGAGTTCACCAAAGCGGGAAGAAGGAATTCACAAGAAGTTTGAACTTAACAATAGCTGAACAGTAAGCAGCTGCTCTTTCTCCGCTGTTAACACCAAAGTTCAGGGACGAGAAGAAAAGGGCTCCCCGCCGGAGATAGTTTCCTGTTGAGATAGTTTGTGCCTCAACAACTAAATGAAATAACTGAGGGGTATCCGCCACCTCTCAAGTTCAGAATCAATAGTTCTTACACTTTGTACGCACAATCTTTGTTAGAACAAGTCCTGGCTCATTGTATGTTCCTCATTAGCTGGGAGTAACTTGCATTGCAGTTTATGTTGCTTGTGCACATTATCATCTCCTCAAACCCTCACTCCATCCTACAGCAGATTTGCCTCTGGAAATATGCCAGTTTCCTGTTCCAAAGGTTCCTGTAGTCCACTGCTTGCAAGATTTTTCACCAGCAGTGGTGGCAGGCTGCAGGAAACTGGTTGAACGGCCGACAGGCTCCCAGTCCAAATTTTCTTCCCCGCTCACTGGAATTACTCTAGGAAACTGCGAATAAGAGTGCCTATGTAGTGGGGTTCCTTCAGCTATGGGTGCTGAAGGGGTCAAATGGGAACTTGGTGTCATTTCGACAGCAGCTTAGAGACTGTGTGTTTCAGTGTGATAGCTCTGCAAAGTGCTTACGTCAGACAGGAGGGGGATTGTCTCAACTGCGATGCTATTACAGTTGAATACTCTGCCGACATACCCCATTCTAGGCTCACGCAGGAGGGCTGCAGGCAGCTGTGCAACCTTATCACAGCAAGAGTCAGTGCCTTTAGGAAAGGAGTATAGAAAAAAAAAGTAGGGAGAGAGAAAAATGCCAACTAAAAAAAAAGAAACCTATGGAATGAACCAAAAGAATGATCAAGCACCAGTCCCTTTATTGCAGCCATAGCTTCAATGATTGGCGCACCATGGACAATGCTTAGGCATATGACCTATAGGGGCATTGCCACTGGCTATTGTCTGCATGCTTAAAATCTCTATGTCAGCAAAACTTTCTTAATTACAAATAAGAAATTCTGGTTGACAAGTCAAGCGTGCACACAGCTGTCTGTTAAGCAATAGCAGTAATGCGGAAGTAGTTTGCCACAGTTTTACAATAAACAAAACTGATTTCAATAGTGGGAATTTATTTTGAGTATATTTTTATGACAATTTATCTATTGAACCGTTTCATCATGACTTTGTAGCGCCGGATATTTTAAAAAACAAATGAAAGAATTGCACAGTAACACATTTAAATATTATTTCAGTCACCGTAAACTATCTTTTCTATTTTGCTTTTAAATTTTGTCACCGTGGTCTGCAAAGGGATAATTAGCTGAATGGTGCTCAAACCTACTCGGCAGTCAGTTTATTTGTGAAACATAACTTCAAATTCCATTAATGTCAACACATCAAAAATTGATTTTTAAAAAATCAGCAGTCAATAGAAATAAGCAGCACGAGCCCTGGCTGACATTCTGCGGGTTCAGTTAACAACTCCATATTTAGAAATATAGAAAAATCTATGATGCTTTACTTTGTACTCCTGTGGTTAAAGGTTCAGTGCTCAGTGGCAGTTGACACTGCACTACCGACCATACATTGGGGTCAAGTTTCGGGCCGCGCCTAGAACGGCGCAGCCCCATGAGCCACGCCTGATTTCCGCGCTGAAAACGTACCACGGTATTCTCCCCTCCCTCAGGTCGATCCAGGCTCTCAGCACGGCGCAGCACAAGCTGTGGGGGGCGGAGCTAGGTCCTGGCGCTGAAAACAGTGCCGGGACCTCTGCACATGCGCGCTACAGTGTGCGCGCATGTGCAGTAGCACCAGGCACCGAGGCTGTGTGGGTGGGGCCCGAAGTACGCCCTCCCTCCTCCAGCTCCTGCTCTGGCTCCGGCTTCCCCCC
Source organism: Pristiophorus japonicus (assembly GCF_044704955.1). Taxonomy (NCBI): domain Eukaryota; kingdom Metazoa; phylum Chordata; class Chondrichthyes; family Pristiophoridae; genus Pristiophorus; species Pristiophorus japonicus. The sequence goes on from NC_091997.1 coordinate 3,133,856, forward strand.
TGTTCAGCTCACGCTCCCAATGGCTCTGTCACGCCCCTCCGCCCCCGCTCCCCCTCCCAGCAGCTCCCGCTCCGCTGCCTGCCATTTCCCCCCCCAGCTCCCGCTCCGCTGCCTGCCGTTCCCCCCACCCCCCCCCCCCAACTCCCGCACCGCCCCCTAGCTACCGCTCCGCTGCTTGCCACTCCCCCCCACCCCAGATCCCGCTCCCCCCGCCCCCCCCTTCAGCTCCGGTCTGTTCCCTCTTCCTTTTGCGGAGCCCGCCTGCCCGGCATCTTGCTGGGGGCGGGCCCCGCCCAAAGTCTTCGGCCCGGCTTCTTCATGTCGGCCGGGCCCGTTCAGCCTTCTCCCCCCCTCCCTCTCCTCTCCTCTCCTCTCCTCCCCCCACCCCCCCTCTCCTCTCTCTCCCCCCCCCCCTCGCTGTCAGAAACAATAGACACTGACAGACAGAGAGAGGCACTGACACTGACAGACAGAAAGAGAGACACTGACAGACAGAGAGAGGCACTGACACTGACAGACAGAAAGAGAGACACTGACAGACAGAGAGAGAGACACACCGACAGAGAGAGAGAGAGACACACCGACAGAGAGAGAGAGAGACACACCGACAGACAGAGAGAGAGACACACCGGCAGACAGAGAGAGAGACACACCGGCAGACAGAGAGAGAGACACTGACAGACAGAGAGACACTGACAGACAGAGAGAGAGACACTGACAGACAGAGAGAGAGACACACCGGCAGAGAGAGAGAGACACACCGGCAGACAGAGAGAGAGACACACCGACAGACAGAGAGAGAGACACTGACAGACAGATAGACACTGACAGACAGAGAGAGAGACACCGACAGACAGAGAGAGAGAGACACCGACAGACAGAGAGAGAGAGACACTGACAGAGACACTGACAGAGACACACCGACAGACAGAGAGAGAGACACCGACAGACAGAGAGAGAGAGACACTGACAGAGACAGAGAGTCACACTGGGGGGGGGGGGCCCATCCCAGCACTCTGTTGGAGGGCTCCCGGTGCTACAGTCAGTCAGTAGAAACGTAATTTTTTATTTATTGATTTTTAAATTTTTTATTAATTTTTTTGATTGATTTATTGGTTGATTTATTTATCATTTATTATTGATGATGGCTCTTAATTTGTAAAAGTGATGTGTTTCATGTTTGTAAACTTCCCTCCCCCCACCCAACCCCTCCCCCGTCCCCCTCGTTCCCTACGCCTGATTTGTAACATACGCCTGATTTTCTAAGTGTAGGCAAGGTTTTTCAGAGCGTACAAAAATCTATACTTACTCCATTCTAAGTTAGTTTGGAGTAAGTTTTCACTGTCTAAACTTTCAAAACAGGCATAAGTGACCGGGCACGCCCCTTTTTGAAAAAAAAAATCTGTTCCAAAATGAAACTGTTCTAACTGACTAGAACTGGAGCAAACTAATTGCCGAGAATTGCAATTTCTAAGATACTCCATTCTAAACCAGTTGCTCCAAAAAAATAGGAGCAACTCAGGCCGAAACTTGGCCCCATTGAGGTTTGGTATTTCACACCCAGGCTGCTCGATGTGGAGCAGACCTGGGTGGGGTACAGCTGAGAAACACAAACAAATGCATTTGACCTAACGGAATGCAAAATGTGCACCAACTCACCATTCCATGTCATTCTGGGTCATTAATGATAATGTAAAAGGCCACATGATCACAGTGTAGATTTTTCAGCTTTACACTCGGATCAACCTTTTCGCTAACATTAGTGAACAGAGGAAAATGTTCCTCAATGAGAGTTATTTACACTGAAGCTGTTTATTTGCCACTGATTAAAATAGCTACAGAATCTTAGACACTTGAAGTAATCCAGAATATATAAGCATCTTAATCAAACACCATCTTCAGGAAGCTAAGCATCATCAAGAATAAAATCCATTTTGAAACAAGTCATGCTGCACATCAACAACAACCTGTATTTATATAGCGCCTTTAAGGTAGTGTTAACATCTCAAGGTGCTTCACAGGAGTATTATGAGATTTAAAAAATTGACAGAGCCACATAAGTAGAAATTAACGCAGTCTTGGTCAAAGAGGTAGGTTTTAAGGAGTATTTTGAAGGAGGAAAGGGAGGTAGAGAGGTGGAGAGGTTTAGGAAGGGAATTCCAGAGCTTGGGCCTAGGCAACAGAAGGCACGGTTACCAAAGGTTGAGCGATTATAATCAGGGATGCTCAAGAGGGTAGAATTAGACATCTTGGGTGTGGGGGGGGGGGGGGGGGGGGTTGTGGGGCTGGAGGAGATTACAGAGATAGGGAGGGGCGAGGCCATGGAAGGATTTGAAAATAAGGATGAAAATTTTGAAATCGAGGTGTTGCTTAACCGGCAGCCAATGTAGGTCAGAGAGCACAAGGGTAATGGGTGAGCGGGACTTGGTGCGAGTTAGGACACGGGCATCCGAGTTTTGGATCACCTCTAGTTTACATAGGGTAGAATGTGGGAGGCCAGCCACGAGTGCGTTGGAATAGTCAAGTCTAGAGGTAACAAAGGCCTGGATGAGGGCTTCAGCAGCAGATAAGCTGAGGCAAGGGTGGAGACAGGCGATGTTAACGAGGTGGAAGCAGGCGATCTTAAGTTAAGCTGCGGATATGTGGTCGAAAACTCATTTCAGGGTCAAATGTGACACCAAGGTTACGAACAGTCTGGTACAGCCTCAGACAGAAGTTGGGGAGAGGTAGAGTCAGTGGCTAGAGAACAGAGTTTGCGGCAGGGACCGAAAACAATGGCTTCGGTCTTCCCAATATTCAATTGGAGAAAATTTCTGCTCATCCAGAACTGGATGTCGGACAAGCAATCACCAACATTAAACTTAGCTCCTGTACAACTAATTACTCATATAAGGCTTTCAGCAGCAAGCATGTGCTGAGGTTCAAGATATACTCTTAACTCAAACAGGGGTAGTGGTGTGGATTGTTCTGTTTTAATTTTCACTACTTCTGCTGAACAAAGCGTGGGACAACAGACCAAGGGAATGCAATATTCTGTTTTGCGTCCAGTTAATACTTTCTCCGTATTTATGTATAGGCAGGATTTGAGCAGAGTCCCCTGGATGAAATACTGCATAAAAATTCCACCATCCCAAGAAAAACAACCCACACTGCTAATTTGACTCCCGTGTGATCAATAGCACTGGACAAATATGTAACATGCTGTGACCATCTCATAAATCATGCCATTCAACAAAGACTTTATAAGAAGCCTTCAGTGAAAACCACAGCAAAAAACAATGCTATAAACATAACTATTGCTAAATCGCAAAGTTTCACAACTCTTGGGGCCTGTTTGGGTAAATTTTCAAAACAAATTGCGATTTATTCCAGTGTGACTTGATAAGGGTCATGATCTTTGCTCCGTTGATTTTGAAACTCCATTTTGATTGGTTGCTAATTGCAGATGTTTTATTTTGGAGAGACTGCAAAAAACTGAAATGAAAGGCTCGCCAAACTCTGCTTTTAGCTCCTCCAGGATTTTGATACCATTACTCTTTAAAATAACTTAAATCTGAGTTATAGGTTGTGTTTTCCCAGTCTTAAAACTCTGCATCTTCTTGACACTCTTCAAGATACTGCTTTCTCTATAAATGGAGGATTTGACAATTAAAACCACGTGTACAAGTTATTAATTCCTTTAAAACCTCGAGCATTCTTTTGGAACAGTTAGTAATCTGAAACCCACTGAATTAAGATTACCTGGCTCCATCAAGCTCTGTTCTCTCAACCGTGGCTCAGTTCAGTACATAAGAACACAAGAAATAGGAGGAGTAAGCCATGGGGCCCTCGAGCCTGCTCCGCCATTCAATAAAATCATGGCTGATCTGATCTTGGCCTCGACTCCACTTTCCTGCCTGTTCCCCTTAATCCTTGGCTCCCCTGTAGTTCATAAATCTGTCCATCTCTGCCTTGAATATAATCAATGACTCAGCCTCCACAGCTCTCTGGGGCAGAGAATTCCAAAGATTCACAATCCCCCAAGAGAAGAAATTCATCATCTCCTTCTTAAATGGACAATCCCTTATTCTGAAACTATGCGCCCTAGTTCTAGATTCCCCCACGAGAGGAAACATATTCTCAGCACCTACCTTGTCAAGCCCCCTCAGAATCTTTATGTTTCAATAACATCTCTCAGTCTTCTAAACTCCAATGAGTATAGGCCCAACCTTCCCTCATAAGAAAGCAAATGGCATGTTGGCCTTCATAGCGAGGGGATTTGAATACAGGGGCAGGGAGGTGTTGCTACAGTTGTACAGGGCCTTGGTGAGGCCACACCTGGAGTATTGTGTACAGTTTTGGTCTCCTAACTTGAGGAAGGACATTCTTGCTATTGAGGGAGTGCAGCGAAGGTTCACCAGACTGATTCCCGGGATGGCGGGACTGACCTATCAAGAAAGATTGGATCAACTGGGCTTGTATTCACTGGAGTTCAGAAGAATGAGAGGGGACCTCATAGAAACGTTTAAAATTCTGACGGGTTTAGACAGGTTAGATGCAGAAAGAATGTTCCCAATGTTGGGGAAGTCCAGAACCAGGGGTCACAGTCTGAGGATAAGGGGTAAGCCATTTAGGACCGAGATGAGGAGAAACTTCTTCACCCAGAGAGTGGTGAACCTGTGGAATTCTCTACCACAGAAAGTAGTTGAGGCCAATTCACTAAATATATTCAAAAGGGAGTTAGATGAAGTCCTTACTACTCGGGGGATCAAGGGTTATGGCGAGAAAGCAGGAAGGGGGTACTGAAGTTTCATGTTCAGCCATGAACTCATTGAATGGCGGTGCAGGCTAGAAGGGCTGAATGGCCTGCTCCTGCACCTATTTTCTATGTTTCTATGTTTCTAACCCTTTCATCTTAGGAATCAACCTCATGAACCTTCTTTGAACTGCCACTTGCCTTCCTAATTACTTGCTGCACATGCATACTAACTTTTTGTGTTTCATGTATGGGGACAGATAGATCCTTCTGTTGGTAGCACTCTTGCCTCTGAGTCAGAAAGTTGTAGGTTTAAGTCCCACTCCAGAGACTTGAGCACAAAAAAGCTGATAACCCAATGCAGTACTGAGGAAATGTAGCCCTGTCGGAGGTGCCGTCTTTCGAATGAGACGTTAAACCGAGGCCCCGTCTGCTCTCTCAGGTGGATGTAAAAGATCCCATGGCACTATTTCGAAGAAGAGCAGGGGAGTTATCTCCGGTGTCCTGGCCAATATTTATCCCTCAATCAAAATCACAAAAAAACAGATTATTTGGTCATGATCACATTGCTGTTTGTGAGATCCTGCTGTGCACAAATTGGCTGCCGCGTTTCCTACATTACAATAGTGACCACGCTGCTAAAGTACTTCATTCACTGTAAAGTACTTTGTGATATCCTGAGGTTGTGAAAGGCGCTACATAAATGCAAGTTTTTTTTATCCCAGCCATCTTCAGCTTTCATCGAATAGGACAATTAAGGCTATATTTTCCTCACTTACCTATTGTTAGCACAAAAGTAGACAAGGGCATAAAGTAGGAACATCACTTTGCACCTCGCATCTTTTTTGTAAAATTAGCAAACAGAGGAAAACATAGCCCCGAATGATTAAGAATTCTAATCTAGCAATTAGTTGTTTCTGTATAACTTACCTATTGTCATTTTTACCATTTCATTTGCCTCACCCCAAGAGACTGATATCATAAGGACATAAGAAGAGGTTTTCCTGGGTCTACGCTACGCACACTGGCTGACCTGGGAATAGCAAGTATCAGCGAGCGGGTCGGAGCACATGCCTAAAAGTCGGCCATCAACATCAGTCGTCGGGAAAATGCTGGAGTCCATTCTTAAGAAAGTGGTAATATGGGACTTAGAAAATCAATGATCTGGAGACAATAGCTCAAATCCCACCACTGCAGCTGGGGAATTTAAATTCAATTAAATAAATCTGGAATAAAAAGCTAGTACTCGTAATGGTGACCATGTAACTATCAGATTGTCATAAAAACCCATCTGGTTCACTAACATCTTTAGGGAAGGAAATCTGCCGTCCTTACCTGGTCTGGCCTATATGTACCTCCAGACCCTGCTCTCTGAAATGGCCCAGCAAGCCACTCAGTTGTAAAAACCATCTATGAAAAACAAGAAGAAAAAAACGGACGGACCACCCGGCATCGATCTCGGCACTGGCTATGGACACGACAACAGCACGCCCAACCCAGTTAACCCTGCAAAGTCCTCCTCACTAACACAGAATCATGCCTTTCAGCCCATGTCCCAGACCCATCGATCACCATTCCTGGGTATGCCTGTCCAACCAGCAGAACAAACCCACCAGAGGTGGCAGCACAATGGTATATGGGAGGGAGAAGGCGGTCCTGGGATTCCTCAACATTGACTCTGGACCCCATGAAGTCTCATGGCTTCAAGTCAAGCATGAGCAAGGAAACCTCCTGCTGACTACCACCAACCTCCCTCCCTCAGCTGATGAATCAGTACTCCTCCATGTCGAATACAACTTGGAAGAAGCACTAAGAGTAGGAAAGGCACAGAATGTTCTCTGGGTGGGATACCTACTTGACCTCATCTTCACCAATCTACCTGTCGCAGATGCATCTGTCCATGATATCATTGGTGGCAGTCATTGTGGAGATGAAGTCCCGTCTTCACAATGAGGACACTATCCATCGTGTTGTGTGGCACGACCACAGTGTTAAATGGGATAGATTCAGAACAGATCTAGCAGTTCAAAACTGGGCATCTATGAGGCGCTGTGGGCCATCAGCAGCAGCAGAATAGTATTCCACCACAATCTGTAACCTCATGGTCCTGCATATCCCTCACTGTACCATTACCATCAAGCCAGGGGACCAACCCTGGTTCAATAAGGAGTGTAGCCGAGCATGCCAGCGAACCTACAAATAAGGTACCAACCTGGAAAAGCTGCAACACAGGACTACATGCATGCTAAACAGCAGAAGCAGCAAGCTATAGACAGGGCTAAGCGATCCGACAATCAACGGATCAGATCAAAGCTCTGCAGTCCTGCCACATCCAGTCATGCATGGTGGTGGACCATTAAACAACTAACTGGAGGAGGAGGCTCCATGAATATCCCCATCCTCAATGATGGCGGAGCCCAGCATGTGAGTGCAAAAGAAGCCAGACTTCAGCCAATTTGATTCACTCCGTGTGATATCAAGAAATGACCGAGTGCACTGAATACTGCAAAGACTATGGGCCCCGACAACACCCCGACTGTCATGTTGAAGACATGTGCTCCAGAACTATCCGCACCTCTAGCCAAGCTGTTCCAGTACAGCTACAACACTGGCATCTACCCGACAATATGGATAACTGCCCAGATATGTCCTGTCCAAAAAAGGACAAATCCAAACCGTCCAACTACCGCCCCATCAGTCTACTCTCAATCATCAGCAGAGTGATGGAAGGTGTCGTCGACAGCGCTATCAAGTGGCACTTACTCACCAGTAACCTGCTCACCGATGCCCAGTTTGGGTTCTGCCAGGAACACTCGGCTCCAGCTCTCATTACAGTCTTGGTCCAAACATGGACAAAAGAGTTGAATTCCAGAGGTGAGGCAAGAGTGACTGCCCTTGACATCAAGGCAGCATTTGACTGGGTGTGGTATCAAGGAGCCCTAGTAAAAGTGAAGTCAATGAGAATCGAGGGGGAAAATCTCCACTGGCTGCAGTCACACCTAGCACAAAGGAAGATGGTTGTAGTTGTTGGAGGTCAATTATCACAGTCCCAGGACTTCGCTGCAAGAGTTCCTCAGGGCAGTGTCCTAGGCCCATCCATCTTCGGTTGTTTCATCAACAATCTTCCCCCCATCATAAGGTCAGAAGTGGGGTGTTCACTGATGATTGCACAGTGTGCAGCTCCATTTGCAACTCCTCAGATAATGAAGCAGACCATTCCCACATGCAGCAAGACCTGGACAACATTCAGGCTTGGGATGATAAGTTAGCATGCAGATACAGCATGTAATTAGGAAGGCAAATGACATGTTGGCCTTTATGACTAGGGGGTTGGCGTACAAGAGTAAGAAAGTTTTGCTACAATTATACAGGGCTTTGGTGAGACCACACCTGGAGTACTGTGCACAGTTTTGGTCTCCTTATCTAAGAAAGGATCTTCTTGCCTTAGAGGCGGTGCAACAAAGGTTCACTAGATTGATTCCTGGAATGAGAAGGTTGTTCTATGAGGAGAGACTGAGTAGATTGGGCCTATACTCTCTGGAGCTTAGAAGAATGAGAGGTGATTGCAATGAAACATGCAAGATTCTGAGGGGGATTGACAGGATAGATGCCGAGACATTGTTTCCCCTGGCTATAGAGTCCAGAACTAGAGGGCATAGTCTCAGGATAAGGGGCCATTTAAGACTGAGATGAGGAGGAATTTCTTCACTTAAAGGGTTGTGAATCTTTCGAATTCTCTTCCCCAAAGGGCTGTGGATGGCTCAGTTGTTGAGTATATTCAAGAAAGATTTTTGGACTCTAAAGAAGTCAAGGAATATGGCAGGAAAGTGGAGTCGAAGTCAAAGATCAGCCATAATCTTATTGAATGGCGGAGCCAGCTTGAGGGTCCATGTGGCCTACTGCTGCTCCTAATTCTTATGTTATAAAAGATCATGTCCAGCATACTTGGGTGCCAGTCTTCTTTCAGTACCTTGCCCAAGTCTTGATTCTTTGTGTGAGCCTAGACAATAAATGGTTGCAGCCTATTCAGCTTTAAGAGGCATCACAAATGGGCCCAAATCTCTGCTCACTCAATTTAACATTTTCTAGCAAGAATCACTGCTATGTGATCAGGATGGGAACCTCTTTTCCATACCCAACGAAGCATGTTGAGGCTAATTGTAGCTGAAATCAGCTAACTCAGCAGACATCAAATCATATTCAGGACCGTCCTGGTTTTCATGGCTCAATTCCATAGATAGTGGTATATTCGAGTGTTATAGTGAAGGGCAACTTTTTACACAGAAATGCTGCAGGATCCAATTTCCAGCACAGATTTGTTTCCCTTTAGTATCAAATGGTCGGTGCAGGAATCACAACCCTGACTAAAAAAATAAATACATTTGGCCACCATTGTCTGATGCAAGACAAGTAATTTGCAGGATTTTGCAGGAGAATTGTACATCAGAAAGGATCAAAGCGCAGGGTGTAGCCAGTGCCTCAGGAACCAAACCTACTAAAATGGGCCTGCCAGAGGGGCTCTATTTGGCTGCAGCTTTCAGTCTGCAGACATCATGATTGAATCCAAAAATAATAAAACTTCATCGTTGGTACTATGGCTCTAAATGAACATTAACCATTTCAGGACTGGAGTAACACTTCTTCACCGAAAGCAAAAATATTGAAATTAATAAATGTATTAATACATGAATAAATGATAGTGGTAAAGGAGTCTTGTATCACTCTCCAACCACATCCCCCCTCCATTCCCCACCCCCCACCCCACCTCGCCTCAACCCGACTTCCTTTCGTGTCTGCCCCGGAAAAAACTCTCTTCCCAACTCTCTTACAACTGCATTTACGAAATCCCAATTGTCCAGCCTTTGGCCTTCCATTCACCACGACACTTCTTTAACTACCAATCTGCTCAACCACACCCTCACCAATGCCTTCAATGCTCTAGTCCCTATTAAAACAATTACTCTCTCTCATCCTGGCTGTTCCCCCTGATATGGCCCTCATCTTTGCTCTCTTAAGTCCAAGAGACGCAGACTTGAACAGGTATGGCGGACAACTGGTTTAGCCATTCACCGCCAGATCTGGATGGACCACATAGAGCATTAGTGAGTCCTGCTTTGGTGTGCCAAAATTGTTCACTAATCCAGAATCATTCCAGAATGTAAAGATAAACCCCGGCTTCTATTCTCCACGACTAACTGTCTTCTTAAACCCCTCTCCCCTGTCTCCTCCACCCTCACCTCTGACAACAAGTGTGAGGAGCTCATGGACTTCTTTGTCTCTAAGATGAGACCATCCGTTCAGCTGCTTCTGCTACTTCCCTTCCTTCCCCTAGCCTACCGAACCAAATTTCCCCTAAAGATCCCCCCCAAGCCCTGGCACTGAACTCGCATCTTTCTCCAGTTTCTCTTCAATCTCCCCTCTTGATCTCTCTGCGCTTATCTCGTCCATGAGACCCACTTCCTGCTCCCTTGACCCCATGCCCACCAAACTGTTGACCAACCAACTTCCTTTTCCCCCTCCCATGTTAGCTGACATTGTTAACGGTTCTCTCTCCTCGGGTACTTTCCTCCTCTCCCTCATCACCCCTCTCCTCAAAAAAAACAACCTTGATCCCTCCGTCCTTGCAAACTATCGCCCCATCTACAACCTCCCTTTTCTCTCCAAAGTCCTTGAACGTGTCGTCGCCTCCCAAATCCGTGTCCATCTTTCCCGCAACTCCATGTTTGAATCTCTCCAATCAGTTTCCGCCCGTGCCACAGTACCGAAACAGCTCTTATCATCCTTTGTGACTGTTACAAAGATAAACTATCCCTCCTCGTTCTTCTCGACTTGTCTGCAACATTTGACACGGTTCACCACTCCATCCTTCTCCAAATCCTCTCCACCTGGTTCCATTCTTATCTATCTAATCATAGCCATAGAACGACCTACAACGGCTTCTCTTCCTGCTCCTGCATCGTTACCTATGGTGTTCCCCAAGGATCTATCTTTGGCCCCCTCCTATGTCTCATCTATATGCTGTCCCTTGGCGACATCATCCGAAAACACAGCGTCAGTTTCCGCATGTACGCTGATGCCACCCAGCTCTACCTCACCCCCACTTCTCTCGACCCCTCCACAGTCTCCAAAATGTCAGATTGCTTGTCCGACATCCAGTACTGGATGAGCAGAAATTTTCTGCAATTAAATATTGAGAAGATCAAAGCCATTGTTTTCGGACCCCACCACAAACTCCGTTCCCTTGCCACTGACTCCATCCCTCTCCCTAACATCTGTCTGAGGCTAAATTACACTGTTCGCAACCTTGATGTCATATTTGACCCTGAAATGAGCTTCCAACCACATATCTGCGGCATAACCGCCTATTTCCACCTCCGTAACATCGTCCGTCTCCGCCCTTGTCTCAGCTTATTCATTGCTGAAACCCTCATTCATGCCTTTGTTACCTCATCTGTTGCTGAAACACTCATCCATGCTTTTGTTACCTCTAGACTTGACTATTGCAACGCATTCCTGGCTGGCCTCCCACATTCTACCCTATGAAAACTTGAGGTCGTCCAAAACTCGGTTGCCCGTGTCCTAACTCGCACAAAGTCCCGTTCACCCATCACCCTTGTGCTCGCTGACCTAATTTGGCTGCCAGTTAAGCAACGCCTTAATTTAACATTCTCATCTTTGTTTTCAAACCTCGCTCCTCCACAATCTCTGTAATCTCCTCCATCTGCACTCTTCTAATTATGCTCTCTTTAGCATCCCTGATTATAATCGCTCAACCATTGATGGCTGTGTCTTCTGTTGCCTAGAGCTGCCTAGCTCTGGAATTCCCTACCTAAACCTCTCCACCTCTCTTCCTTTAAGACGCTCCTTAAAACCTACTTCTTTGACCAAGCTTTTGGTAACCTGCCTTAATTTCTCCTTATGTGGCTCAGTGTTAAATGTTTTGTCTTATAATACTTCTGTGAAGTGTCTTAGGACATCTTACAGCATTAAAGGTGATGTTGTCCGTTTGGCTCAATGGCACCTGAAAAGGTTATGGGTTGAAGCCCTCTCCAGAACCTGAGCATACTTCAATGCAGTAGTGAAGGAATGCTGCACTGTCAGCCATGGTGCCTTTTGAATGTGACATTAAATTGAGGTCTCATTTGCCTATTTAGATGATATAAATGATCTTATGGCACTATTCAAAGAAGAGCAGGCGTTCTCTTGGTGCCAACAACATTCCCCCCTGAACTGACACTACCAAAACAGATTAACTGGAGGTTTATCACATTTGATGCTGTTAGCTGCAAATTAGCTGTTTGTGCCTAACAACATAACATCGATTTAATTTCAAAAGTAATTAATTTGTGTAAGGCACTTTGGGATGTCCTGATGACAGGAAAGGTACATGTCACTGCTAGTCCTTTATTTAAATATCAATACAAATTGAATATTCTACTCTAGATACTTCAATTTAAACACTGCAAAATATTACAGTTCTTGAAGGGTTGAAATGGATGTTAATTCAAAGAAATGTTACGTCAAATATCCACAGTGGCATTTGGGCTATAAAGTAAATGAAGAAGCTGGAACAACCGGTCTGTGTTTAAAGAGTTAAGCAGAAGAAACCATCCACCGAAGCTGGAGTTCATGTGAACCATGTGAAGCAATTTCCCCCAGTTGATGCAACACAGGAAGAAACAGACATAGAATAACTCCGTTTGCAAACTAGGGAGTTCTTGGACAGGCAATGCAGTTAACATAACAAGCAAATGTCCGGCTGCAATCAAGTTTTATAATGGTGAACCATTGACCCTCGGATGCCAGAAGTCACCAAGGATGTGGAAATTAGGAGCAGTGTTGCACAACCAAAATAACTTGCACTAACCCTAAAGCCAATAAATTACATGATAAGTTGAAAACTGTTGACAACACTGTCGGATTATTCCCTATTTGAACTTTTGAACAATATTGGCCAATAGAATATTCAAATTACATTAGTTTTATCTGGAATAAAATTTATTCCACACCATTTATGTTTCTTTCTTGTCTACTGCACTGTTTAGTACTGCAGAGTACAGTGGAGAGGTATTATTTTATCAGAAACAGAACAGTCTTCCAATCTTTAAATAGTTCGAAATGGAAAAGTTGTTCATATTTTTAAAGAGGCTTCAGTCTGTACTTTGTTACCTAATGGCCAATAGTCTTTGTCCTTACTGCTTTGGATACAATCTCTTCTGTGTGCTAAGTCTAACAAAATTGTTAATGGATTTATAAAGAACGTGTTTACACAGCGCATGGAGCAAATCTTCTCCCACCCCATGTCATTCATTGGACAGTTATTCACTCCTATCAACTAGTGAGTCAGTGAAACATATATTTTCTCAGCTGTTATCTCTACATAATAAAACATTTGTAATTCTGACATTTGCTAAGTGCCAATTTCACAACTGTCAACGAGGGGAAATGCAGGAACGGCATTTGCAACCCATTTAAAGATATGGAACTTTGTTTTCTTGTTACAGTTTTCTCCCTTCTCCAGAACTGACGTGCTGCAGTACATTTCCACAGTTGTTAGCAGCCCTCTCGTATTCCCCAGGTGGCCATACTTCATGTACAAACCTAGACAGTCTGAGCGTCAACTGGATATTAACCCATAAGGGTCATCACAGTTGACTCCAATTCTGTCCACACACATGGGGTTGCCAGCAGGGATGTTTGACACCAAACCATCCAAAGCAGCAGTGTGATTATTCATGAGATATCCCAGTACACACAACACCTGCATAACTGATATTACTGGTGTTACCACATTCTCAATGGCAGACTGCATTGCAAACAACTGTTGCTCCCTCGCATCATTCACTTGGGCGATGGTGTGCGAATTTGCATGTTGGGCTCCTCCAAACAACCCGTACCATTTTTCAATGTGGTTTTTCATTCCTCAAACAGTGAAACATCCTCCTTCTCAAATCAGATCCATAAAGTTCTGCATCCCCTTTCAACTCGTGTAGCCTGCTGGGGCGCTAGTCATTAGTTACCTCAATGGAACAGTGCATGTCCCCATGACTGCTTGGAAGGTCCCTGTAGAATTGAAGTTGAGGGCAATAGTGACCTCCACAGACACTGCTAATACATTGCAGTAAATTGACTGTCACAGCAGTTCTTCGTGAACCAGGTGGAACACCTCAGTGTCAACCTTTCTAGTGAACCCAAGTCTACTTGAGCATTGCCTGCGCATGTAGAAGAGCAATGAGGTCCCATGCCCTCTGGGCCTTATTCTCCTCAACCACATAGGCCCACAATGGCAACTGCATCCATGCCCAAGGTCAGAAAATTCCAATATTGGTTCTCACTGATCGTGTTAACAATTCTCATCGATGCCAGGCGTGAACTTCCATAAAATACTCACCTTTCGACATGAGTTTGTCATCAATGGAAAAACACTTTCTGCACATATTTCTAACACCAATAGTTGAGTGTCAGAAATGGACAAGAGCACAAACTGATTAATCTACAAAATAACTCTAAATCTATTACTGTGTTCTCTGTCAGCCCTCCACTCTTTGTACATGCCTACTTTTATCATCAAGCTTCACAAACAGAGGAATGTCTGTTGTACTAAACTCCCCTTGGGAGGTGGTGGGGGACGAGGTCAGGTCAAGCACGATGATATTACAAATCAGTTGGAGTCACAAATTCATATAAAACATTCTATTTAGACAAGGAGCAAATTGATCAGTATTACATCCAATGTTTACTGTTATAGTACTGATTTGTGTTACAAATTCTGATGCTATGACGCTTTTCGATTACAAGAAACTGCCTCTTTAATTTGCGCTGAAGAAATCCCTGCCCCGAAGAATCTATTTCACAAGAAATTCTTGGACAACACCTACGTTGGCTTGTTGTCTTTAGCTTTACTACTGCCTGATATGATCATGAGTTTATGTGAACCATCTGAAGCAATTTCCTCCGGCTGCTGCAGCACAGGAAGAGGCACTCAATGTTTTGTCAGCAAAACCTATCATTTTCTCCCACCCAATTTTCTCTTTACAGCATTGACTCTTGGGCTATGGGGGCCAACAGACCTGGGCAAAGTGCCATGTCAGCCTAGACAGTGCTGAACATGGGTCTATTTGTTTATGGAGGGCATCATAGCCAAATCCTGCCTTTACGCAATGTTCACCTCACAGACTCCGCAGCAAGATTCACTGGGTATCGGTCAGGCATGGCCGAGGAACAATAAAGCTAATTAATTGTACTGTACCTATCACTGTCCAGCTGAGATCAGCTAACTCAGCACAGACCAAGCATTGAAACGTTCTGGTCTGCATGACTTCGTACTACATCAGGAAGTGCTTTTACACATTATGCCATTGGAGATGTCAGTAAGATTATCTTAATAAAAGACTTGCATTTACATAGCACCGGACATTTCAAAGCACTTTACAGACAATGAAGTACTTTTAGAGTGGTCACTGTTGTAATGTGGGAAATGCAGCAGCCAATTTGTGCACAGCAAGCTCCCACAAACAGCAATGTGATAATGACCAGATAATCTGTTTTTGTTATGTTGATTGAGGGATAAATATTGGCCAAGACACCGGGATTAACTCCCCTGCTCTTCTTCCAAATAGCGTTTTAGGATCTTTTACGTCCACCGGAGAGGGCAGACGGGACCTCGGTTTAACGTCTCATTCAAAAGATGGATTGCCTTTAAAAATTGCTTTTAATCATGTGGTTGGATGCTGAATGTTGACCGAGACACAAATGTTGTATTCTAATTATCTGTACTAGCTTAGAAATAACTGGCTTGCGCTCATCAATGTAACAAGCATGCGTTTATACACCTGTGACATAAAGAAACAGATGCTGAGCCAGTAGGCATGGCTAAATTCCACAATTAGTCCCACAGATTATGACCCAGGTGGCTTGTGGCTCTGCCACTAATGGTGAGGCAAAGAGTTGGAAGATGCACAGAATGCCAGATTCAAAGGAACGGAGCATTCAGGAAGGAACATGGAGCTGGAGGAGATTGCAGAGATAAGGTGGGGTAAGGTAATGAAGGGAATTATAGACACGAACAAGTAATACAAATTTATAGACAAGAATTAATAATAAATTGCAACACTAATTTGAAAGATACCACGTTTCTCTCTTATGCCTTCATCTAATTTGTATTCTGGGTCATCGACCTGAAACGTTAACTTTGTTTTTCTCTCCACAGATGCTGCCTGACCTGCTGTGTATTTCCAGTATTTTTTGTTTTTATTTATGATGGTATGGTTTTAGGATGAAAAACAGGGGTGGCCATATAACAGTATTTCTATTTCTTTCTGAAACTGGTTTTCAGGGGTTATTATTGATGGCTGCTTCAATCAACCACCACCAAATTGTACTGACAGTACAGATAGCGCTTTATTGTCGTTTTTCAATGCAGCAGGGTTTCTTATATACACTATTCAATTTCTATCATTGACAGTCACTATTTTCTCACAGATTAGAGCAAGAATTTCCCAAAAGGTCAACAAATTCAGGATAGTTGAAGGTAAAGTCCATTCATCGGAATACAGTACATATTTACAACCGCTAGATGTCTCTAGTCAATCGCGTCTGTAAATAGGTGTATAATGACACCTAGTGGCTGATCAACAGTAATACAATTTCCCCTTGTTTTAAAATTAAATGGGTAGCACACTGCTTTAGATTCACATTTTCATTCAAATTGGCAGCAGTGAAAAGTAGTGACTAGTTTCTCATAGGCAAGGAATTAAATGTGCATGCGAAGCAATGAAACTGTCGGTGTGTAATTCATTTATTTTTGTCACCCATCTCCCCAACCCCGTCAATCTTCTTCCTCTTTTCTTCTTTTCTCACCTCATCTTCTTGAAGGTACTGGGGCCAATTTTTATCTCCATTACACCCTGAAAATGAATGAACGTAAGAAATAGGAGCAGGAGTAGGCCATTTGGCCCCTCATACCTGTTCCGCCATTCAATAAGATCATGGCTGATCTGATCTTGGCCTCAACTCCACTTTCCTGCCCGCTCCCCATACCCCTTGACTCTCCTATCGTTCAAAAATCTGTCTATCTCCACTATATTCAATGACCAAGCCTTCACAGCTCTCTAGGGTAGAGAATTCCAAAGATTCACAACCCTCAGAGAAGAAATTCCTCGTCATCTCCGTTTTAAATGGGTGACCCCTTATTCTGAAACTATGCCCCCTAATTCTAAATTCCCCCACGAGGGGAAACATCCTCTCAACATCTACCCTGTCAAGCCCCCTCAGAATCTTATATGTTTCAATAAAATCACCTGTCATTCTTCTAAACTCCAATGAGTATAGGCCCAATCTGCTCAACCTTTCTTCATAATGTTGGGGAAGTCCAGAACCATGGGTCACAGTCTAAGGATAAGGGGTAAGCCATTTAGGACCGAGATGAGGAGAAACTTCTTCACCCAGAGAGTGGTGAATCTGTGGAATTCTCTACCACAGAAAGTTGTTGAGGCCAATTCACTAAAAATATTCAAAAAGGAGTTAGATGTAGTCCTAACTACTCAACCATCAGAGGCCGTGTCTTCAACTGCCTGGGCCCTAAGCTCTGGAACTTCCTCCCGAAACCTCTCCGTCTCTCTTCCCTCCTTTAAGACACATTAAAACCTACCTCTTTAAACAAGCTTTTGATCATCTGCCTTAATTTCTTCTGTGGCTTGGTGTCAAATTTATCTGTTTTTCTGTAACACTGTTGTGAAGCGCCTTGGGATGTTTTACTATGTTAAAGGCGCGATATAAATACAAGTTATTATTATTATAAAGTCGATGAGCCGTCCAGGAAGCAGATTACTCTTTTAATATTGTAACACACTACACATCATACCATCTGCACCCAGTACTGTTACTGATTTTACAGAGATGAGATTATAAAGCAAGGTGCAGAGTTATATTTTGATTGCATTCACCAAACTGCATCAGGTCTATCCAAGGCCCATAACCATGACAACACTGTGTATTGGCATCTAGTAATAAGATCTTCCAATACACACACAAACAATGGAGGAACATTTTTAGAAAAGACAGACTTGCATTTATATAGTGTTTTTCACGACTTCTAGACATGCTCAAGAGCCAATGAAGTACTTTTAAGTGCAATCACTTTTGTAATTTGGGAAACGCGGCAGGCAATCTGCACACAGCAAGGCCCCACAAACAGCAATGGTTAGATAATCTATTTTTTTTAAGTGATGTTGATTGAGGGATAAATATTGTCCAGGACACCGGGGATAACTCCCCTCTTCTTCGAAATAATGTCATGGGATCTTTTACATCCACCTGAGGGGGCAGACAGGTCCTCGGTTTAACATCTCATCCGAAAGGCAGCACCTCCGACAGTGCAGCACTCCCTCAGCACTGCACTGGAGTGTCAGCCTAGATTTGTGCTCAAGTCTCTGGAGTGGGACTCGAACACACAACCTTTTGACTCAGAGGCTAGAGTGCTACCAACTGAACCATGGCTGACACATCGGTGCACAATTCCTGTCATGTTCCATCTCATAGGGGGGATGTAAAGAATATGTAAGTTATGAGAAAGTGCCAATTTACATAAATCAAAGGCTTGTGTGCAATAGATGTTACTGTCTGGGAATCTAATTTCCTTATCCCTTTTAAAATTTTTGTCTCCAACATTCACCCTTCTCATGCCAAAGTATGTTGCCATGGAAAAGGGGTGCCTTTCAATATGTTAACTAAGTGGGAATCCTTCACCTTTGAGTGTGTGAACAGGCACGTATATTGTGGGCTGCATTAATGCCAAACCAAATCTTGTCCTCACTTAACACCTACACATGCATACTTTCCAGCAGGGGCTGCTGGATATCATTTTTCTCATTGCAAAGCGCCTTATGAAGTTTTCTGTATAAACTGCGTTGTATAAATGCAAAATTGCTATTGCTGTTTAACCTACTGAGCCTTTGGGAGAGTTCCTGGAGATCTGAATTTTAACTAAGGTCGGGCATTTGTACATCCCTGCCATAAAATTTATTCAATTGGTATCGTGAGCTCAGAATAGATTACTTACGGCGGAAAAATTATTTTTAGCCAGTTTTTTGGGTGCATAACTGACGGTGCGCACCAAGTGCATGTCCAAACCGGGAGGCTTGCTCAAAATTGGGCCTCGTTTCAATCATTTGGGTGAGTTACCGGCACCTGTAATGCCTCCAGAGGCAGCTCACCCATTGCCAGCATTCCAATTTCTGGGGGGAGTGGGGGCAGGAGCGCAACAAGAGAGGGGCCAGCTCAACTCATCACTCACCAACCCAGTACTGAGGTCTTGAAACAGGCTTCAGACCACTCATTTACATGTGTAAGGAGTCAAGGGGGCAGGTGCCACGGGTGCCTGGGCAGCTCCCTATGCCAATGTGGAGCCACCCATACCCGAGCACTGATCGGGCATGGGATGTTGCTCTCTGAAATTAGAATTTCTACCCCTTTGTGCTCTCAACTGAAAGTCTATTCTGCTACTCCAATACTACTCAGCACCATTACAGTTGTTTTCGTTTTTGTGTGTTTCGTCTGGAGAGTGTAAAGTACTCCACAATAAAGCATCGGTGGCAGAGGTCATTCACTGGTGGTCATAGCGGTGGAAGCAATTTGAGAAAGTGCATCACACAAGTGTATTGGCACAACATAAAATAGTATTGGCTTAACTGTGATATTCCCTATAGTGTATTGGCAAGAATATGCTAAAAGAAGCCTAGTGACAACACTACATTGTATTATCATTTATAGGGGATAGTTTTCACCTTCACTGTTGGGCAATAAACTTGCAGAGCAGATCAGCCACCCAGTATAGAACCTGTCCGATTTTTATTCCCAATGCAATCTATAATGGTCAGGCAATCGACTCCACATGTTAAAATTCTTCCCAAGTCTCAGCTGCCTGTCCGGGCTCTTTACCTACTCCTGTAAATGAAATATATCTTGATCCAGATTAAATGCAGCCAAAAAATTTAATCAAGAAACTACATTATATTTCCAGTTACTCAGCAAAATACATTCCTGCACAATCCTGACAAATTATATTTTTCCTGCTGCATGATTATAGATACCTGAACAAATTTACTGCAGACTTTTCACCAAAGGTAGCGAATGAGGTTTTTGCTGCATGCAGAACCATTTAGTCAACATACTTCATACACTATTAAGATGTAGTCTGTGGAAAAAAAAGTTTGTCTCGCTCAATTTTAGCCAGAATCATAATCTTTCGATGAAACTAGAAATTACTGCTGGCAATATCAGTGGAGACATTGACCCATTTTAAATAACCGTGTAAACTCCTCCATTAAAACAGTGGAACGAGAATGTCCTACAAAGGCATAAGTGTTCATCTGCTAATATCACCAACAGGAATTTCTTGGCTGCAGTTTCAAAGATGACAAATGAAGCTGCCGTGTATGGTACAAAGAAAAAGAAAAACTTATATTTTTATGGAGCCTTTCACAACCTCATGACGGCCCAAAGCACTTTACAGCCAATGAACTACTTTTGAAGTGTAGTTACTGTTGTAATGTAGGAAAGCAATACAGACTCAATCTGTATTGAGTTAGCTGATCTGAACCAGAGTCGTGGTCGCAGTGCTACAATTAGCCTCAGCATCCCTTGGGTTAGGGAGAGAAAAAAATCAGCCAGGCTTCCCATCCTTTTTTGCCATCCGATAACTTCTGTCAAAAAATCCATGTGGCTGTACATTGGGCAAGAACAGAATTGGGTTTATCAGTAATAAAAACAGAAAATGCTGGAAATCTCAGCAGGTCAGGCAGCATCTGTGGCGAGAAAGAGTTAACGTTTCAGGTCTGTAACCCTTCGTCAGAACTGGTAAAGTTCGAGATGCCTTTGTAGTGGGTTATCAGTGATGCTCTTCATGGTACAGAAGCTACTGACACTCACTATTCTAGGGTCACTCATGAAAAATGGCCATTTAGATGAGGTACTTGAGGACAACTGAGATTTATGGAACCATATTCCAGCACAACTCAGCACTTTTTGATTAGAAGGGAATAAATTGGAGCTTTCAAAAAAAAATGAAACATAAAATGTTTTATTGCAGATTTAAAATGTACAGTGGATGAATTACTTTACTGCTTTTTTTCTGAAATGATCCTGAAAGCATGTACCCTTTGATCCAATTTCTTTTCTATAATTTTTAAGTAAATATATAATCTTAGAGCATTTCATGAACGCTGTTTTCCCCAAGATTACCATTAGTAGCACTCACTTTAAAGAGGCCACTCTCTGTACTTGATAACCCATCAGGCAAATGTAAAAAGAGAGATGAGCAATTATCATACGGCACGACAGAACCTCTGTACTTCATAAACAGAAGCAACTTTGCATTTCCACATATTTTCTGTATCTCCTACTTTCTTTTTAATTCTACTTGTTTATCATGGCAAACCAGACTTTAGTGAATAGAGTAAAAAAAAGATTTATCTCCTGCTCACTTACCACCATAAGCATGCCGATTTGAGAACATTGAGACTAAATTATCGCCAAATTTCTATCCAGCGAAAATGCTATCAGTACACACACACAAATTTGCAGCATTAAATTAACATTACCACCTCTCCAACATTCTACCCTCTTGTTCCTACTCTGTCACCCTTCACATGATTTCAACAAACACACATTATGCTGTGCCCTTCTGGCATCATTCAAATAAAGTGCTTAAGAATAACATATGGCCAGAATACAATGCTCGTTTGAATGTGACATGGCAAGGGCACAGTGCTGAGGCATACACAGTTTTCTTTTCATATTTCATTTTAACAGAAGACTGATGATGTTCTCTCGCTCTTGGGTGAAACAGCAGGGAGGAACACCAGATGTAGTTCAGTCTCATAAAGGAAGCACATTTTCGCTCATGTTTTAGGTCCCCACAGGCCTAAATCAACCCCTCCTCAAGAGAACTGAGGTACCAACTTTAGTCCAGTCCAATATTAGACGGAGCAGATCGGCCCATGGATGAAGCATTTATTTTATGTAGGTATCAAAAACACATTTATAGTGTCTGATATTTTAGCTATAAAAATGACTTCAAAATTGGCCTGTCCAGTTCAAACCATGTAATGCCCATCCTGCCAATGATCCTCAACTGCAGCAGAACATTTCAACCAAAAATTTTTTTAAAGCTTACAGTATTGCACCTTTTTCAGGCATTCTGCATAAGAACTATAGTTCACATAATATATTTGTTATGCCTAAAATAATTGTGCAAAATATAGCACAGTGAATCAGGACCCGATTAAAGCTTCTGATCCATAAACCTTTGGGTGCTTGGAAAGGGAAAGCACTGGGGTCTATCTATACTCATGTGCTCAGGGAGATCTTCCTCAATGCTGATGGAACAATGGCAGGCTCCAATCCTTCTTGATGTTGACATTCGCCACCAGAGTTTAACCAAAACCATCTGCCTTGCCCCAGATCTTCAACGTCAATACATTCCTTCCAGTATGACCCCAGGTCTCAGAAGCAGACTGAGGCAGAAAGTTGGATGGATGCACAGTGTTTCAGATAGCTGATACGTGGAGTCTAGGTTCCTCACTCAAGTGGTAACACTTCATAGGTGAGTAAAGGCAGGCTAAGTCAACCCTGGGGCACCATCATCATCGTAGGCAGTCCCTCGGAATCAAGGAGGACTTGCTTCCACTTTTAACATGAGTTCTTAGGTGAGTGTACAGTCCAATACGAGAACCACAGTCTCTGTCACAGGTGGGACAGACAGTCGTTGAGGGAAAGGGGTGCGTGGGACTGGTTTGCTGCACACTCCTTCTGCTGCCTGCGCTTGACGACGAGACTCGAGGTGCTTAGTGCCCTCCCGGATGCACTTCCTCCGCTTAGGGCGGTCTTTGACCAGGGTCTCCCAGGTGTCAGTGGGGATGTTGCACTTTATCAGGGAGGCTTTGAGGGTGTCCTTGTAACGTTTCCTCTGCCCACCTTTGGCTCATTTGCCGTGAAGGAGTTCCGAGTAGAGCGCTTGCTTTGGGAGTCTCGTGTCTGGCATACGAACTATGTGGCCTGCCCAGCGGAGCTGATCAAGTAAGGTCAGTGCTTCAATCAGTGCTTCACAGACAGGCTCAATCCTGTCCTCACTTCACATAAGCTCAGTGCAGACTGAGGATTAAAATAAGGCATCTTCCTGCTCTATAAGGCTCCATCTTACACTAGGTAGTGCCTTTACAAACTGTGCCATTGGGGATATTCAAGGAACTGAAGAGATTTATAATCTATAATCAGGAAGTACTCAAGCACAGATATCTACAGTGACTACATCATTTACATTTCCTTAATCATGGTTTCTAATACTCAACAGTAAAAGATTTATAGAAATTAATTGTTATAAATGTAATAATAATTGAAACACTGTAACCATTGATAGCTGCAATGAAAATTAAGTAGATGAAGTGTATGTTTGAAGCAGCAATTTGTTCAACTAATATCCCCAAAGAGCCAAAAAATTGATCACTTTCCAACTATTTCAGCTGTAAATTACATACAGTTATCAAGGGAAATGGGAAAATAAAAGACTATGGCATGGATCGAGGGCAAGCTGGAAGGAGCAGTGTGCATGAAATACTACAAAAGTTGGCATCCAGCAAAACCTCAGTCGGAAGTTTATGGTTTGTGGTTTTTACAACTACTTTACATCAAAACAAAGCTGTCACGCACAACAGGCGGGCGTTCCCATTTTCCACAGGTTTACTGCAAAATTTAATTAAATTACTGCTGCACTCAAGTGTATATATAAAGGGTACTTAAGATTAATTTTATGTGCACCTTACAGGAAAATAAAAACAGCTGATTACTGGTTACAATCCAAACACTGAGAAAATCCTCTATTTCTGTGGTGCGGTGCACAGTGCATATCTGCGGACATTTAGTGGAGGAACATAATCATTACTTAAAGAAAAGAATAGCTTTTCAGGTGGGCAATTTGAAAGTAATAGACTTAAATCTTAATAGGCTTGGTGTTGCTGTATGGCTCTTTATTAAACTGACTGTGATTCCAGCCAGAGGTTAAATTACAATTCCAGATAATCGCATGCCTGGGCAGGAGGCGCTATCGCAAAGTTAGAAGTGCTTTTACACTGTGTTAAACCCATGCTAGTGGGTCTGGTTCCCAAAAGTAAATGTGTTGGAGTTCGTGAGATCCATACATGGGAGCCAATGCCACCAACACAGGTCCCAGTGCAATATAAAAACAATTTATAATTTGAGAATAAAGGTATTTGGTTTCAGCAGCCTGTTTACCTACGCAGCTTTAAAACATGGAGTACACTAACAAATTGACATTATCAAGCAGAAGAGCGAAGGAAGCACATTTTTGGCAATGGCTAGAATTGGCACGAACACATTTCCTTTTCCACTAGAAAGATGAATCAGAATGAAAGAACAAGAAATTCAGCATGAGCAGAACAATAAACATACAGTTAGAATTAATCTGGACGTTTCAGGACTAAATACTTGTTTTCCAGATTTCTATTTAACAAATGTTAGAGAATATGCTAATCCATTTTACATATTATAATAGCCAAGATACCCAAGACACAGGCCACATGCCGAGCTCCAGTTGCAAAATTATGCTAATTGAAAAGTAGAATAGAAAATTAACACATTTACCATTCCATTTATGTGGGAGACCAAAAATGTGAGAGAACACCATCGCAGCAGGTCGGGGCTATAAGGAGGAGCCAGCCACTGCAGGGAGCAGCGCGAGATGGTCTAGGAGTGAGACGGCTCTGAGGAGGGCGACTGGATTGACGTCACCAAAATCCAGGTCAACGATTGGAGCGTGGGCAGGACCATCGGCGGGGTCGGGACCCAGGTGCAGGAGGAGAGGCGGAGAGCAGCAGAGGAACAACGAGATCGGGGCTGAGGTAAGGTGAGAGTTCGGGGCCCAGGAGAGAGAGGTGAGAGTTCGGGGCCCAGGAGAGGCGGAGTCAAGGAGCGGCGGTGCCGGAGTTGAGGAGTGAAGGGGTCGTGGCGCAACATATATCAACAGTGGGGTCGGGGCCCAGGGATGACGCAGCAGAGCTTGGTCTCCAGTCGTCTTGGTTAACCCTTGCCACTGGACCAAGGCGTTGCTCTGTCAAGCCCGTGTGGTGGCTGGCGTGCAATGACCACTCCACGTTAAAAGAATTTACGCACAGACATCGTCCACCCTTCAAGATGTAGTTCATTGAAACACCTGTAAACTCTTCTTTCTTTGGTGTGGAAGTGGGTCATTCTCGACACAAGGGACTGCCTAATACTATGCTATGTTGAAGACCAAAACTCGGGGCCATAAATATAATGTTCACTAATAAATCAAATGGGGAATTTGGGAGAAATTTCTTTACTCAGAGTGGTTAGAATGTGGAACTCGCTATCACAAGGAGTAGTTGAGGCGAATAGCATTGATGCATTTAAGGGAAACGAGGTAAACACGACAGTTAAAGGAAATCAAGGTTATGCTCACAGAGGTCGGAGGAGGCTCGTGGAGTATAAACAGTAGCATAATTCTGTTGGGCCAAATGGCCTGTTTCTGTGCTGTATATTCTATATAACTATGAGACTCTGCATATAAGCAAATGTTAAATTCAAGCCATAGATCAGATAACCATAGGTACTTATTGAATAGAAATCTGATACCCTGTATTTCAGATTTCAGGCACAGGTTAGATATGAGCTTTCTCTACTTTGCCCCAACAACATATCTGAGGAGCCATTTACTTTGCCTCGACGCCAGTGTCAGAATGGCGAGAAACCCAAGGCTGAAGACACGAGAATCTGTGCTGAAACAAAAGCAGAAAAGGCTGAAAACCGGTCAGTCAGTAACTGTGGAGAGCACAGATGAGTTAACAGTTATAGACCTTTGTCTGGCGCGTCTGACTCCAGATTTGATCACAGTGGTAGTTCTGACAATAGACTTCAAAGGACCGATTTTCTGAGCATGTAGTGGTAGCAGGGAGTCAGCAGTGTACCTACAGTCTTCCAATACACATCACTTTTTGGTCAAGACTCCCCTCCTGTACCCCATGTACCCAGGTAACCTCGCTCATATATTCAATTTGATTTTTATGTTGATCAAAGTTTGAGGTGACACCACCATGGAATAGAACACTTTCCCCAAGATGGAACACAGGTTTGATGTGAGCTATCTCTACTTTGCCTCAACTACACATTAGCTCCAATCTCAGGACATTTTCTACTGTGGTAGCGAGATAGTTCCACTTTTAATGCTAGCCTTTCAGAGTGGCACTGCCAAGTTAGTGCTCAAATGTGGGTAGTTTTGTGCAGTCAACTTATGTGCATTAGGAACTGGTTGAGTCTCCCTGAATTCATTTAACTGTTGGCAGACTGTGGAGACTTTATTTCCGTACCTGATTCATGTGAATGACATTATATGGTGAGACCTAACCCTCTACGTGACCAATCCCATTTGTTATGTATGTAACTATGTAATACTTGCCACCAGAGGGCGCAACTGTTGGAGGCCTAATGGTCACCTGCACACACATGCAGGGCCAGTATAAAAGGTTGGCTACTATGTTATTTAGGCACTCTAAAGTTGTAATAAAGAGTAAGGTCACACTAAGTTTAGCTCACAGTACTCAGCCTCGTGGAGTTCTTCCATGCACATCATTTAAGATACTATTCTCATTCTGAATCAAATGCATGCCTCTCTTTGGTTCACCTGCTAGAAGATGTGCTTCATCAATACAAGAGGGTACTCCACTTCACATCACCGTCACAGATGACCTGACAGAGACAGGCATGTTGAATGCTAGTAATCAAGTATGCCTAAGATTTGAATTCAAGTATTCCTGTTGAGAGGCTAATCTTATTTTAGTCACTAAGACTCCTTGGGGCATCAATGTGGTCAAAATGCCCCAATAGCCCCAAGTCCATTTGAATTCTTTAACATGGTCGATCTTAAGAAGTTTGTGTGTCAGCTGTGGCTCAGTTGGTAGCATCTCTGCCTCTGAGTCAGAAGGTTGTGGGATCAAGTCCCAATCCAGGCACTTGAGCGCAAAAATCTAGGTCGACACTCCAGTGCAGTACTGAGGCAGTGCTGCACTGTCGGAAGTGTCGTCTTTCGGATGAGACGTTAAACCATGGCCCCGACTGTTCTCTCAGCTGGACGTAAAAAATCCCATGGCACTATTTCGAAGAGTAGGGGAGTTATCCCCCGTGTCCTGGCCAATACTTATCCCTCAATCATCATATCAAAAAATAACAGATTATCTGGTCATTATCACATTGCTGTTTGTGGGAGTTTGCTGCGCACAAATTGGCTTCAGTGTTTCCTACATTACAACAGTGACTACACTTCGTTGGCTGTAAAGCACTTTGGAATGTCCAGTGGTCATGACAGGCGCTATAGAAATGCAAGTCTTCCTTTTTCTTTTCTGATTAATACTATCTTCAATAGTTGGCACTTCAATGGATCAAGCACAACTCTGGTTTCTTTTTGCACAACTGTGATTTATTTTTATTGTCTGAAATATCACTAGGAAAAGGAGAGTACTGTGCATACACCAGTGAAGAAGATTGGTCTAAAGATAAACAAGAAGAGAATTTCAACTGGCAGCTTTACTATAAAAGCTCAGCTTCATTACAATGCCACATATCTCTCATGTTAAGATGCAACATCAATGAAAAGTCAAATAATTTCACTGTGAATAGCGACCAGGACAAGGCTTAAATTTCCCCCTTAAATCAGGGAGACACATCCAGTATTGACTATGGGATCTTTCTGGTCTGAGTTGCTCAATACCGCACCAATGTTCATTTGGTCAATGAGACAGCGGGGAACCATTAAATAAGCTTTAATTCAAATTAAAGTTGTGCAAATCGCAAGTATAGGGCTCAGTTTTCCTGCGTCATTTGTGCCGTTTTTTCTGCCGTAATTATTTAATTCAAAGTTTCCCCCTGGAATCTGAGCCGGCATTACTGCTTTAGTTACAATTTTTCTACGTTAGATATTTTTTGACGTCATAGGGGTTTCCCTCATGACTGCTCCAGTTTTTGGCATTTTTCGCAGTTTGCCCAAAATGTTTTTATCCTCGGTCGGCGTATCTGGCCACTCCCGAAAAACCTTCTGGTGAGTTAACAGAAAGCAGCGCACATTGAGAAATCGGCGCTGAAAGACGCCATTGTTTTCCATTGAAGTTTTTGCAGGGAGTCTCTAACACTTGAAATATCCATGGCCAGGCACTTCCAGATGTCAGTGGTGATGTTGCACTTTACCGGGGAGGCTTTAAGGGTGTCCTTGTAACATTTCCGCTAGCCACCTTTGGCTCGTTTGCCGTGAAGGAGTTCCGCATAGAGCATTTGCTTGGGGAGTCTTGTGTCTGGCATGCGAACTATGTGGCCTGCCCAGCGAAGCTGATCGAATGTGGTCAGTGCTTCAATGTTGGGGATGTTAGCCTGGACGAGGACATGATGTTGGTACGCCTGTCCAAAGGTGCAGGGCTGCATAGGTTGTACCCACATCATCTTGCGAGCACCTTTGGAGGATTCCGAGATGTACAGGGACAGAAAAGACTTCCACTCCATTAATGTACAGCTCGTGTGTGACGACATACATCGCATCATGTTAAGTCGATGAGAGATACCCTGGGATCACCCATGATGCGTTCATCCTACGCAAGAGCGGTAATATCTACCATGTTTCAGCAGCAGCCAGAAGGGCAGAGCTGGGTACTGGGAGGCAAAGGGTGCCGCCTCGCCACCTGGTTCATGACGCCCCTACGCGTAACCCGGACAGAAGCTGACCGGGAATACAACATGTCGCACATTGCCACGCACAGCATCCTACATTATAGAGAGGACCATTGGCATCTTGAAACAGCGTTTCCGATGCCAGGACCATTCCAGAGGCTACTTGCTATACTCCCCCGAGATTGTCGGCCAGTTCACTGTTGTGTGCTGCATGCTGCATAACTTAGCCATCATGAGGCAGCAGCAGCTGGTAGTAGAAGACCCACCTGCAGTGAGAGTGGCTGATCATAATGATGAGGAAGATGCAGATGACGAGCAGGAGGATGAGGAAGCCATGCAAGTACCTGAACCCGAAGCACGACGGTGGAGGAGGGCGGGCCATTGTTCCCCTAAGCGATTGCTCGAGCCTTGCGGCAGCAGTTCATCCGTGGACGCTTTGCTGCCTGAAGGCTCAGCAACAACTTTTCCACATGGACCATGTTTACTGTTTGGACCTGTTCCATAATGTTGTGTTGTGTTAATGGAACAAATGATGGAAACGATTCTTGTTTACTTCAAAAGTTGTGTTAATAATCAAACAAATAATGGAGATGATTCTTCTTGAGTTCCAAAAGTTGTGTTAATAATGGAATAATGTAAATGATTCAGATTTAATGTAAAATATATTTTATTCAGAAGTTTAACAATTTTTTGTACTTAACAAAATTATTCTTGTATCAATCTTTAAAGTTTTCAGATATGATCACTGACAAACTTTAAGATCACTTACTAACTTTTAAACTTGTAAATTTACATAACTTACAAAAATCTTTTCATTTGAGAACAGTTACAACAGTAACAATAATAATAGCAGCAGCAGCAAAGGCTGCACCCATCTCTGCTCCACCTTGTTCTAAGACTGCCCGCCACGCTTGGTCTTGGTGACTCCACCAGCCCTGCCCGCAGGCAGTGGTGCAGTGTTTCTGGGGTTGGTACCAATCTTATTATTTCTAAGATCTCCTCAGGTAGTGCACACCTGTTGAGGCGGGGCGGGGCGGGGGGGCAGGTGGCAATATGGAGGGCCCGGCTTGGGGCTCTTCAGAGGCTGGTGTGGGGATTGGAGTGGCAGTGGCAGTTGATTCTGTCAATGGGCGTGGGGTCTGGGCGTGTTCCCTTATTACAGCAGCTAACTCCAACATGCGCCCTGACAGTGTCTCAAGAACCTGCAACATCCCTCCCTCATGTTGAGCAAAAATGTATCAACTACCTGCAACATTCCCTGCCTCATGTTCAGTGATAGTGTTTGCATCATCTCTGACATTCCCTCCCTGATGTTCACTGACAGCTCATCAGCTACCTGTGACATTCCCTCCCTCATGGTCACTGACATGGTTTCAGCTGACTGAGATATTCCCTCGTTCATGGTCCCAGACATTGTTCTCATTTCTCGTGAGATTGCTGTTACTTCTCCTGTCAGTCCCGCTACCTCATCATCCACTCCACTGATGGTGTCCAGGAGTGATCACGTAAAATCAGTGCTCACCCCACTCACTGCCATCATCCGAAACACATCTGTTAGATCCTGCACTTCAGGAGAGTGCGGTTGAGCTCTCCTTCCCCTCCTCCCCACGGGTGTGGCTTGCATCCCACCACTGGGATCCGCAGCCTCGGAAGGTGGAGCCCTGGGTGTGCCTCGCTGCATCCCACCACTGGGACCCGCAGCCTCGGAAGGTGGAGCCCTGGGTGTGCCTCGCTGCATCCCACCACTGGGACCCGCAGCCTCGGAAGGTGGAGCCCTGGGTGTGCCTCGCTGCATCCCACCACTGGGGCCCGCAGCCTCGGAAGGTGGAGCCCTGGGTGTGCCTCGCTGCATCCCACCACTGGGGCCCGCAGCCTCGGAAGGTGGAGCCCTGGGTGTGCCTCGCTGCATCCCACCACTGGGATCCGCAGCCTCGGAAGGTGGAGCCCTGGGTGTGCCTCGCTGCATCCCACCACTGGGACCCGCAGCCTCGGAAGGTGGAGCCCTGGGTGTGCCTCGCTGCATCCCACCACTGGGATCCACAGCCTCGGAAGGTGGAGCCCTGGGTGTGCCTCGCTGCATCCCACCACTGGGACCCGCAGCCTCGGAAGGTGGAGCCCTGGGTGTGCCTCGCTGCATCCCACCACTGGGACCCGCAGCCTCGGACGATTAGAAACCACAGAATGTCCCACCAACATAAAAAATAGGTGCAGGAGTAAGCCATTCGGCCCTTCGAGCCTACACCACCATTCAATAAGATCATGGATGATCATTCCCTCAGTACCCCTTTCCTGCTTTCTCTCCACACCCTTGATCCCTTTAGCCGCAAGGGCCATATCTAACTCCCTCTTTAATATATCCAATGAACTGGCATCAACAACTCTCTGCGGCAGGGAATTCCACAGGTTAACAACTCTCTGAGTGAAGAAGTTTCTCCTCATCTCGGTCCTAAATGGCCCACCCCTTATCCTAAGACTGTGACCCCTGGTTCTGATACTCAACACTCAAACCTCTAGTCACCTCAATGTGTGGCACCTGCACCTCTAGCAAAGTCAGTAAAACAGTGGGGGCTTCATCCATCTCCATCCCTTCCCCCTCACCTCCATGCTCTTGGTCTGGAGGGTGGGATTGGAAGAAGCTCTCCTCTTCAGGCTCGTCTTCGTCAGAATTTTCTGCATCATCAGGGTCAGCCTCAAGTACTGCAAAATATAACACAACACAGACAAATGGTTAGTAGCAGAGGAGGGGCATGGGTGGGTGGCATGAGTAGGATCATACAGTGCAGGCAGCAGGCTGATTTGAAGGACCACGATGAATGATAGCACATTGCATCAACCAAAGCGTAGCTGACAGAGACATCCCCAGGAACCAAAGCATGGCTAGTCCGCCCAGTACTTAACATTTAGCAAAGACAGACTGTGGAATTTGCAGGACTTACCCTCTTCCTCGAGTGTAGGCACAGCTTGTGCAGTGGTGGTTGCTTTTCTCCAGGCAGGACCCATCAAAGCAGCAACCCTCTCTTCCAAGGATGTCACTGGCTGCAGATTTGCCGGGCCTCCTCCTGTTTGAGTTCTTACCCTTTTATTATGTGCCACCTTCCTCTGCAACGATGAAAATGCAACTTTTTAGAGAGGGTGTCTTTCTGCTGGGTGGGACATATACAGCTGGTCACATCTACAATTGCAATTCCATTGAATAAATGAAAATATTACTTACACTAACTACTTGACCAAGGTCCTGCCACTTCTTTTTACACTAGCCCCCAGACCTCGGGATGGTCACCATTGCGCAGTAGTCTTCTGCAACTTGGTTCCAGCATTTCTTCATTTCTTTGGGTGGAACTTTTATGTGACGTCTGTTGGTGTCCAGCTCTTGCCATCTGGTCTCAATCACAGTAGCTAGTGCCTCCATTTTATCCTGTAAGAAATTCTTGGTCCTTGCACCACGTTGCATCTTGTATTGCTGCAGATCCGATTTTTC
This sequence comes from Pristiophorus japonicus, assembly GCF_044704955.1. Taxonomy (NCBI): domain Eukaryota; kingdom Metazoa; phylum Chordata; class Chondrichthyes; family Pristiophoridae; genus Pristiophorus; species Pristiophorus japonicus. Next base: position 3,165,811 of record NC_091997.1, read on the forward strand.
CAATGCTCTCACACAGCACTCCTTCTTACACAACTGGCTCTTTAAAAATGGCCGATTGCCAATCCAGAGCTGTACTGTGCATGCGCGTCCATTGAAATAACATCAAAAACGTCATTTTTTTTGTCGTGCATGCGCATAAGGTGCAGCATCATTTTTTCGGTGCAGACAGCAAGCTCCACCCCCGAGGCGACTGGACAGGCTGTGCGCCGCCAAATTTGAATTATACATCGGGGGAACTTTGGCAAAATATTTCTGGTGCATTTCTGGCCTAGAAAAACGGGCGAAACTCTGGCAATATGCTTGAAAACGGGCTTGGGCAAAATTGAGCCCATAGGCTTAGAATACTTCCTCCAGGTTCTTGTGTTGGCTCAGTGACTAAATGAATCACACAGTATGGTACTGAGTCATATAGACCAGAAAGCTCCCAAGTTTGATTCTTGGCCTATGCCGAGTTAGAAAGTCTCAGCTGGATGATTGTAGACGTGCTATGGCCTGGGTTATGGAAAAAGCAAAATATAATCATTCAGGTACCAGCTGTTGATCATTATCTAGTGATTCATACTGGAATGTGCACATAAGTAGATGTTGAGTGATATCAGACCTGGCAATGGTGTCCTCATGACCCATGGAAGGTCTGGTTTGATGGCATCTTATATGGTTCTTATGGTTAAATATCACATTGATATTCCTTTTATAGGCTCACACATGAAATAATAGGCACTTTGATGTAATACAGAGAGCTGCCCAGTGCCTGTGAAACCTACTTCAGAATTGATGAGCTAAGAAAATTGAGGGGTTGAAATAAGTACTTTCTTCTACACTGATTCCCATTTAAATAGGAAATCTCATCACCAATAAACCCTTTCACTCTTTTTTTTACATAAATGTTAAAATCAATCATTATATTTACATTTTCCCACTTTAAAACACAACAGAGCAATTCAGATGAAGGGCTCACACCTGGACTGTAACTTATTTGTTCTCTCAAGAGATACTGGCTGACTTGTTTAGTGTTTCCAGCATTTTCTGTTTTCTAACAGATAGAAGACCTCAAACACAGATATTTTGATGGAAGCAAACCATGACCTCTTAAATTCCCTTGGTTGGGAATAGTATAGAAAGGCTATGGTACTGTGCATTATTGCAGAAAACAAAAAACACTCACCATCATTTTTATGGTCTGATTTTAACAGGAGTTAAATTTCGTGCTTTAAAAACAGGCTGTCACCTCTGAACAGAGAACAATTAGCTCCCAGCCTCTTGTTAATTTCAAGCCATGCTGTGTTGCATACTAACGAACCTTTATAGTCTCTGAGCTGGGTGAGCTGAACAGATTAGCTGAAAAGGATTATAGAGCTAATATTAATAGATAATATTGCTACAAGTGATCACTGAAAAGCCAAAGTGTCACATTTCCATTTGTACTCAACATTTTGCTAATAGGAACCATTTTAAGGAACAGAGTGACTCCTGCCAATGAACTGGAAGCTGCGCAGAAGCGTTCTGCCCATAAGTGACAGGTCTCAAATTTTCAAAATAACATTCACCACAGGAGGATCTCCAGCATCCACTGTATTTTGCTTTTGTTTTCTCCTAATGCTCAGTATGGTTACTTACACAGAGCCCACAGGAAAAAATGCTGGCAGATCAAATTCATATCTTTAAATGTCCGAAATATCCGCTAATAATTCAGTTCCAGTCAGTGTCTCCTTTCCCACTATTCCAGTTCTGTATTCGGCACTGCTTCTGATGGTTGAAATAGGATTACAAGGAATTACATTCTCAGAAAATGCTCAGTCAGATTTGAAGAACGTTTATTTCCCATCTTTGCTTTGAATTTACAATTAAACCCCATGGCCATCTGTCACAGTTCACTGGACCTCTCACTTCGAATTTTATTTAAAATTAACGGTTCAAACAGAAGTTTCTAAATCCGCTTCTTTATTCCTCATTTTGGGAAATCCGGCGACAACCAACAAAAAAACCCCACTGGAACTGTGCATGTTCAACTACTTCCGGTTCGTTGGCAGCAGTTGCGTCCTTTGAGGAAACTTATTAAAGATATGAATAATTACTTAAACAAATTTGGCTTTTCCCAAGGGTTTCAGAGATGTAAACAATTCACAGTTCCTGTGACAATTACACCATTGACTGGTCTAGCATTATCTGGTATCTTATTAGCAAAAGCGCCCCGGCTCCCTACTGAGATGAACTGGCTCCTATAACAGAGATGTTGTGTCAGGAATTTATTTCACTGGATCAGACTACAGAGTTCAGTTTAAGGTTTAGCGACACAGGTTAATAAGGCCATTTAAAAAGCAAACAAAGCACTGAGGTTCATTTTTCGAGGGATAGAATTGAAAGACAGAGAAGTTATGTTAAACTTGTATAGAACTTTGGTTAGATCACACTTTAGAATACTAGCACAGTTCTGATCTCCATATTATAAAAAGTATATAGGGGCACTGGAGAAGGGTCAAAAAAGATTTATAAGGATGAGACCAGAACTGAGAAGTTACATTTATCAGGAATGACTGAACAAGCTAGAAAAGAGAAGGCTGAGGGGGTGACCTGATAGAGATCTTTAAGATTATGAAAGGGATTGATAGGGTAGCCGTCCAGAATATTTTGCCACTAATGGGTAGGGGGGGGGGGGGAAGGGGGGGAGCCAAAACTAGGGGCCAAAAAAGACAAGATGATCCCAAAAAAGACAAGATAGTCATCAATAAATCGAATAGGGAATTTAGGAGGAACTTTTTTGAATATGTTTTTTTTTTATACAGAGTGGTTAGAATGTGGAACTCGCTACCACAAGGAGTAGTTGAGGCAAATAGCATTGGTGCATTTTAGGGGAAGCTAGATAAAGACATAAGGAAGAAAAGAATAGGTTATGCTGATAGGGTTAGATGAAGAGAGGTAGGAGGAAGCTCGTGTGGAGCATAAACACCGGCATGGACCAGTTCACAGAATCATCAAATAATACAGCAGAAGTAGGCTATTCGGCCCATCGAGTCTATGCCGGCTTTGTCGGTTAGTCCCACTCTTTCCCCATATCCCTGCAATTTTTTCCCCTTCAAGTATTTATACAAGTCCCTTTTAAAGGCTGCTATTGAGTACCCTATGCAGGGAATACATTCCAAATCCTAATCATTTGTTGCGTAATTTTATTTTCCTCATGTCGTCTCTGGTTCCTTTGCCAATCACCTTTTCATTATCCACCCTTCAGCCATTGGAAGGGGTTTATTTTTATTTACTCTATCTAAATCCTTAATGATTTTAAACACCTCTATCAAATCTCCTCTTAGCCTTCTCTGCTCCAAGGAGAACAACCCCGGTTTCTTTAGTCTATCCACGTAACTGTAATCCCTCATCGCTGGAACCCTCTCCAAAGCCTTCACGTCTGTCCTAAAGTGTGGTGCCCAGAATTGGACACTAACTGCAACTGGTGTTTTACATAGGTTTAGCATTAACTTTCTGGCTTTTGTATATTTATAAAGCCCAAGATCCCTTATGCTTTATTAACTGCGTTGTTAACCTGTCCTGCCACCTTCAAAGATTTGTGCACAAGCACCCCCAGGTCTCTCTGTTCTTGCACCCCCTTTAAAATTGTACCATTTAGTGTGTATTGTCTCTCCTCATTCTTCCTACAAAAATGTATCTCACACTTCTCTGCATTGAATTTCATGTGCCAGCCTGTCTATGTCTTCTTGAAGTCTATTACTAACTCCCTCGCTGTTTACTACACTTTCAAGTTTTGTGTCATTTACAAATTTTGAAATTGTGCCCTATGCCCCCAAGTCCAAGTCATTAATGCATATCAAAAACAGCAGTGGTCCTAGTAGTTGGGCCAAGTGGCTTGTTTCTGTGCTGTAAATTCTATGTAATTTTATGTACAGCTGCAGCACTATGATTGGAACAGATTCAGTCTGCTTCCTCTGATTATTCGTGCACGTAATGATTATAGAGGACACTAATAACCATAAAGACTTTCTAATTGATACATTTGTGGGCAGCTAAAGAACAAATTAACTGCAGCACTTATTTAAACAACATTTTTTTAAAAATTTGATTACTTATGGTCCTGGAGAATGATTTTCAGTCACGGTCAGAAAAGAAATAACTTGGATTTATACATTGCCTTATTGTCCTCAGGAGGTCTCAAAGTGCTAATTTTGAGGTGCGGACACTGTTCAGTAGGCAAAAGTCGTAACCAATTTGGGCACAGCAAGGTTCCGTAAACAGCATATGAAATAATTTATAGGTGGTGGACAGAATATTGATCAGGCATGGATTCTTTTAAGTCTACCGAATCGGCACAAGGATCTCAGTTTAATGTCTTGTCCAATTTTTCTTTTTTTAAAAAACCCTGCAGTTATACAGCATTTATTACATCCCTGGGATGCCTAAGTACTTTACAGTCAATTAATTACTTCTGAATTGTAGTCGCTTGTTTTTGTAGGCAAATACTGCTGCCAAATTGTGCAAAACAATGTCCCACAAACAGAAATGAGATAAATAACCAATTAAATCTTTTTGGTGGGTTCCCATATGACACACGAGTGATAGATACTGTGCTGGTTCCATATAACGTAGAAGACATCCCGAGAAGGCAGCAGGTCTGAATCACGGTACCCAACTTGTAACTTTTTAAGCTATGTTCGTGCCAGGCATCATGTAGAAGACCACATAGGCTTTTTAATGGGTAGGTTATTACAGAGAATCAGGTTGTGGCTAATGTGTGAACCAGATTCTTCACATCAGTTTTAATAAATGAAGGCTGTGGTTAAATTCCAGATCCAGTCAATTTGGCTCAGGATTTGTAACACAAGTAAAGCATGTGGTATGAAAAAGGAATTAAATGTTTACAAGGCATATGGGCAGATGGGATACATCTAGAGTCCTAAGGAAATGAGAGAAGCAATAAGCGACACTCTGTGCAATATTTTTAGAAGCACCTTAAATACTGGAGTTCAACGTTCCCTGTAAGCTGTGCTTTGTTCTGCGGGGTCCGTTTCTTTTACTATATAATATAAAAGCAAAATACTGTGGATGCTGGAGTCTGAAATAAAAACAGAAAAGGCTGGAAATCTAAGGTCAGGCAGCATCTGTGGAGAGAAATAAAGTTAACGTTTCAGGTCTGCGACCCTTTGTCAGATTTGGAAAAGTTCGAGATGTAACAGATTCTTAAGAAGTGCAGGGGCCCTGAAAGGGCGAGGGAGGAAAGAACAAAAGGGAAGGTCTGTGATAGGGTGGAGGACAGAAGAGATTTAAGAGACAAAAGAGATGATGGGCAAAATTGAGATAGTAATGGCACAAGTTCGGAAACAAAAGATGAGTCTAGATGGGTTGTGAATGGCGGAATCATCACCAGCTGCCATTGAATGTAATTAATATGCTTTAGGGGAAAAAATTAGAATTTTTTTTACATGTTTTAATAGGGTTAAAAATAAACTTACCTTAATGGACAGAGCTTTTAATATAAAAATGAGATATTAAATTTAATTTTTCTATGCTTTAAAACTCTCACCCTGGTAAAAGTAGGCTATTTGCCTGCTTTTACCAGCCGTAAGAGTTTTGAAGGACATTCGCTGAGCAAGAGTTGGGCAAATAGCCCAATCTCTGCCCTTCGGATGTCCTTCCTGCGGGGATGCGCAAGCTCGGTCAAAAGGCATTTTGACAGATCGCAAAAGCTGATTCTCGGCCATGCGTATTGCGTGTGGGAACCGGCATTTGCGAGGCCTCTTCAGGTGCATGTGCAATTTTTGGCCCATTATGTTTTACACTATGTGGGTTCCTGAGCTGGGGATAAAAAGCCATTTTGGAATGCACTGCAGACACATTTTAAAATTATTATAAACTAGTGTGTAATATAAAATAAATCAATTGTTTTACACAATTGTTTTATAATCTGGAACGCACTATCTGAAAGGGTGGCGAATGCAGATTCAATAGCAAGTTTCGAAATGGAATTGAATATATACACTTGAAAAGGGAACAGTTACAGGGCCATGGGGAAATAGTGGGAGAATGGTACTAATTAGGTAGCTCTTTCAAAGAGCCAGCACCGGCATCACAGGCCGAAGGGCTTCCTTCTATGCTGGGAGATTCTATTCTATAGTAGAACTCAATTCAATTTTTCCAATCACAAAAGCAAAATACTGCAGATGCTGGAAATCTGAAATAAAGGCAGAAAATGCTGGAAATACTCAACAGGTCAGGCAGTATCTGAATACAAACCTTCCCTTTTGTTATTTCCTCCCTTTCTCTAGCCCTGCACTTGCTTAAAATCTGTTACATCTCTAACTTTTTCCAGTTCTGACAAAAGGTCATCAACCTGTTTCTCTCTCCACAAATGCTGTCTGACCTGCTGAGTATTTCTAGCATTTTATTTTTATTTCATTTTTTCAATTGACTGAACAGACCAACAATAGACTTAACACAGCAACACTTCTAAGGTGAGCAGGATCATAGCATTACTGACCGCTCTCATGATTCCTCTAGTATCCTTTATTTTTAATGAAATTTAGAGAACGCATATAATCACTCGTTAGCTTGAATTCCCAGATGTAAAATGCCCTCCAGGGCGACTCCAAGTTTAATAGTGTTTGACAGAATCTATGTATGCTTTAGTGACTAGAATTCCAACCACGACAAAACTCATGTAGTATTACCATCTCACAGAAGAAAGCAAATCATTTTTAGAAAATCATTTATTTGCCATTCACCATGTTGCGTGGCGCAATAAAGGTTCTTAATACTGTAGTTTGTAGCACAGATAAGAAAAATATTTTGAAGTGGCCACAGCAGCTAAATACAATTCATTGTAACAACCCTCCCAAACAAAAACACACACACACCTCGACCTGTGTCTACTCAAGTCAATAGTTCGCCACACATTAGTTAATTAGCAATGTCAATAAAGGCTATGTTTACGTAGTACATCGTGTACTGAAGTGAATTCAAGAGTGAATTCATATTATGAAGCGAACATCTCTTAAATTTAACCAAACTCTCAACTCTACCATCCAGCATCCGCAGTATATTGCTTTTGTCTCAACCTTACTCTTTCTGCAGCCTAAAAACTTGCCCAACAATCACTGTTTTCACCACTAAGTTAAAAGAAGTCTTTGTGAAAATCAAACGCACTAAAACTTCTGTTGTTTGATATCTAGGATTGGATTCCCCAAAATGGTAGGATGGTAGCAGGGGAAAATTAGATGGTGAGACCTACCACCTTGTTCCTGCCCCAACTTCAAATTAACCTCCCCGCAAGCCCACCAGAATAGATAGATACTGCCTGCCCCTACCCAGCTGGTCACACACAAATGCTGGGGCCTTGGTTCCTGGCTGACTTCCCAGCCACCAAAAACCCTGGGAATTGCCAAGAGAAAGGTGTTGATAGTTCCTGAGATAGTAGCAGCAAGCAGCCTAAGTGACTTCTTGGTGGAAGTGGCTTAGTCGTGACCACCTCGCCCAACATAAAAAAATTTCCTCCCCTAAAAGGCTGTGGATTCAGGGGCAATTGGAGCTTTCAAGACAAAGCTGGATAGAATTTGTTGAATTGCATAGATCACTTTATGCAGCTGTTATCTGAAAGGAAGAGAAGGGAAGGTGGGTATTTTGAAAGCAAGAAAAGTGCTACTGTAAATCAAAGGGATAACTGCAACAAAGTTTTTGCAAATGATTGCAATGCTGTTTCTGCCTATTAAAAATAGATGCTTTGCACAACACTCAACAAAAAAATGAATGTCACAGAACACAAGAATCCAACATTCAGATACGACTTCTTCACATCAAAGCTCATGGTATGGAGCAGCTCTCTCCTCCGTATGTAGGCGTCAATCGTCACTGAGTGACTCGTACATAAGTTTTGGGATTGCAGTTCAATCTCGAAGCACAGCATGTTTAGCGCCACAAAAGAAATACTTGTCTTTCCAAGAAACCACACCTCGGATAAAGCCTGCTACTTTGCCTCTCTCTTCTCGATAGGGTATGAAGTAAGTGCTTTGACATTGCAAAGTATTGAGCAAATGAGTGATAATTACTAAACACTTACAACATTCTTAACTGCCATGGCTATTCTGACTAGCAACAATCTGGTTTTCAAATCACCCTGACTGCAAACAGCAGCCACTATGGCACAAACCAAGAGAGGTTTTGGGATAGATTTTCTGCACCACTAACACCCGATTTTGGGCAGTCGTAGAGTGGGAAATGCTAGAGGCAAGTTTGCCCATCACTGCCAAGATTTTCCATCAAAAGTGACATTGAATAAGCTTCCAGATTTGGGCAGTCATGTTCAAATCCAAGGCTATTTCCTATCATTAATGCCATATTAACACTAGACATCGTATTTTTGCCGTCCATGAAAGGGCTGCCATCCCTAGTGCAACTGATTGCAGAGTGAGCAATCGATTGCACTAGACAACGAATAATCTTTTGTTAAAAGAATTTTTATATTGCAGCCCCAGTGCCCCGAGCCATGTTACATGGTTGCAAGCAATCTGTCCTGTTCCCAACTCAGGTGGGAACAGCAAAACCTTTCGTAATTTTAAATACCTCAGTTAGGTCACCCCGAAGCCTTCCTTTTTCAAGCAAATAAAAACCTAGCCTGCTCATTCTTTCCTGATCGGTATACCCTCGCATTTTTGATATCATCCTTGTAAATCTTTTCTGCACCCTCTCCAGTGCCTCTATATCCTTTTTATAATACGGCGATCAGAATTGTACGCAGTACTCCAAGTGTGGTCTAACAAAGGTTCGAATTTAGCAGAACTTCATGCCTTTTCAGTTCTATCCCTCTAGAAATAAACCCTAGTGCCTGGTTTGCTTTTAAAAAAATGGCCTTGTTAACCTATGTCGCTGCTTTTAGTGAGGTGTATTTGTACTTCAAGTTCCCTTTGCTCCTCTACCCCACCCAGACTCGCATCCTCCAAGTAATAAGTGACCTCCCTATTCTTCGTACCAAAATGTAATACCTCACATTTATCAGTGTTGAATTTCATTTGCCAATTATATGCCCATTCTTCAAGTTTATTAATGTCTTCCTGTAATTTCTTGCAGTCCTCCTCAGTATTAACTATCCCTCCAATTTGGTGTCATCCACAAATTTAGAAATTGTATCTTTGATTCCAAAGTCTAAATTGTTAATGTAAATTGTGAACATTGGTCCCAGCACTGATCCTTGTGGAACACTACTACCCATCCTTGCCACTGAATAGCTACCCTTTACCCATACTCCCTGCTTTCTGTTGTGAAGCCAGCTAGCTATCCATTCTGCTACTTGTCCTCTGACTCCGCATTCTCTGAACTTATTCATTAGTCTATTACATGATACCTTATCGAAGGCCTTTTGAAAATCTAGGTAAATTACATCGACTGCATTACCCTCGTCTCTGTTACCTCTTCAAAAAATTCAATGAGGTTGGTCAAGCAAGACTTTCCCACTTGAAATTCATGCTGACTATTTATTCATTATTATATTTTTCGTTTCTTGATGTTCTTCTATTTTCTCCTTTAGTAGGGATTCCATTATTTTCGCTACCATCAATGTTGAGCTGACTGGTCTACAGTCCCCTGGACATGTTCTACCTCCCTTCTTAAATATAGGTATTATGTTAACTATCCACCACTCCTCTGGCACCACACCTTTTTCTAATGAATTATTAAATATGTATAAGAGTGCCTCTTCCCTAGATTATTTTACAATGTGCAGATGTAATCCATCTGAACCAAGGTTTGTTTCCTCTTTGAGTTTGATTAGTTTATTTAATATAATCTCCGCTTTTTATTTTAAATGCAGTTATTTCATTACTAATCTCATGATCCAATGTCATGTCCACCTGTTCTAGCACCTTGGTAAATACTGAGGCAAAGTAATTATTAAATTTTTCTGCCATCTCTTCCATCACTGCCTGTGGTATTATCTTGCCCACCCCTTAGTGGCAACGTTCTAATCCTGACCTTTCTTTTTTTAGTTACTTGCTTGTAAAATATTTTACTATTTTGTTTTATGTTCCTTGAAAATTAAATTTCACAGATCCTCTTTGACTTCCTAATTTTTTTTTGACTTCTTTCCTAATCTCTTCGTATTCTCCCTTATCATGCTCTTCCTTGCTGTCCATGTATTTAATGTATGCCTCTTTCTTTACCCTCCATTTTTCCCTTTCTGGCATTATTCATCCACGATGTCTCATTAGTGTTTAGCTTGTTCTTGTTTTTAGCAGAATATATTTTTCCTGGACTCCGTTGAGCACTGTTTTAAAAGTTTCCCATTGCTGTTCTACGTCACTGATTGCCAATATTGTTGTCCACTTTATTTTCCCAAGTTCTATTCTCAGCACCTCAAAATAAGCTCGTCTCCAATCTATTCCCCGGATCTTACAGGTTGGGCCTGTACTCATTGGAGTTCAGAAGAACGAGAGGTGATCTTATTGAGACATATAAGATAATGACGGGGCTCGCAGAGAGGCTGTTTCCACTCGGGGGAATCTAGATCTGGGGGTATAGTTTTAGAATAAGGGGTTGCCCATTTAACAGAGATGAGGAGGAATTTCTTCTCTCAGAGGGTGATAAATCTGTGGAATTCTCTGCCCCAGAGAGTTATGAAGACTGGGTCATTGAATATATTTAAGGCGGAGATAGACAGATTTTTGAATGATAAGGGAGTCAAGGGTTATGGGGAGCGGGCAGCGAAGTGGAGCTGAGCCTGTGATCAGATCAGCCATGATCTTATTGAATGGTGGAGCAGGCTCAAGGGGCCAAATGGCCTACTCCTGTTCCTAGTTCTTATGTTCTTATGTCTTTGTCATATTTGTGCCCTTCTCAATTATTATTTTAAAGCATATATTATGGTCAGTATTGCCGAGATGTTCCCCTACTTTTACTTCTCTTATCTGCTCTGGTTCATTCCCCATTACTAGATACAATAGCAAATTCTCCCTTGTTGGACATTTTATATATTGGGTTAGACAGGAGTCCTGTACACATTGTAGGAACTACATTCACTTATCCCCTTTACCCCCCATGATTATTATTCTATGATTTTGTTTGTTTTATAACACTGTTGTGAAGTGCCTTGGGCCGTTTTACTCTTTAAAGGCAATACTATGTAAATATAAGTTGTTGTTATTGTACTGTAAATGACACACCGTGATGTCAGACCTTTGGTTACTGGCTTTTTACCATAAGTCAGCGCGCATGCAAATTTACATTCCTAGGTATGCCACTGCAGGGGTGGGGGGGGAAAGAATGACGGGTGGAAGAGTTATGGGGAAATATAGCATCTAACTGCTGCCCTGTCTGAGAAATGTTAAAGAAGCACAGATCAGGGTCATAGCATCGGTTCAGTACTTCACTGGACAGTATCTTAAAGGGTGTGTTAATCTCTCCTTACAAAAGGAACTCCTGCAGAAAAATAGAACATTAAACCGCTAACTATACTTTTGAATAAACTGCTTTTGTTTGCTTACAATCGATACTACAGGTTGATAGAAAAAAATTGTTGAAAAAATACACACATACACGCAAATACATATAGTTCTCCTAATCATTCCTTGTCATTACATATTTGAAACATGTTACAGTGCTGTAGTTCTTGCCTACAGCATTACATCTGGCCTGTCTCTTCAGCTCCCTTCCACCTGACAGGCAGCTTAAATCATTTACGTTCAAATGCATAACTTGGATTTCAGTCGGTCTCTCCCCACTGCTGCAAATAAATAAATCAAGAAGAGAACCAGTGTCCTGATTTCAGTCCTCAGCAGTTCTTATCCCCATGGAACTCCAGTCAGCTTCAATGTTTCAATGGTGCCAAGTAAGTAAGAGACTTTCCATAACTTTGACAATTAAACCATACCTGCTGAAATTAGAAGGCTGGGGTGGGGGTGGGGTAATTTGCTATTACTTTAACAACCCTCCCACAGACTGCAGGAAGGCATTTCGAACAGCAGACTTTTTGTCTTTGATAGCACCTTGTTGGACTAAGTTGGAGAGCCAAAACTACAGAATGACACTTCTTTTCTCCTCCACTCGCCAAGTAGCACATCTCTTTTCTGTGTGACATTTCTAGATGGCCCACAGGTTAAGAACTGATCCAACATAAAAACGATATGAGTTTCAAGCATAGCTCTCAAATGCCACCATACCATCTTAACCAGGGCATCCTTACACTTACAAAGCCTGAAATGGTGTACTAGATTCTCAAGCCAAAGAAAAATAGTGGAATTGCAAGTTCCAAAATAGGAAACATGCTTGTTCCAAGTGTCAACCAAAATTCCACCCTTTTAGCATACTGCAGATTGAGAGGGATGTTTTGAATGGCAGTCAAAGCAGGCACTTCAACTTTAGCAGCCAAGTGCTGAATTACTCAGTCACTATGGTTTCTCTCAAGTCAAGTTAAATTCCAGGCTGGGTAAAATTGGATTAAATTTAAATTATACTAAAGACTGAATCACAAGTGGTTGAATCAGTAGCTCCTTGTCCTAGAGGTTCGTCCATTTACTCCTTCACTGTGATGGAGATATCTCATGATTCTCTACTTCTCCCTCACTTTTCTATTTTTTTCCAATTGACAAGTGTTTATCTTTCAGTTGTTGGTTCTGATGACGTGTTACACACACGAAACACCGCTACATTGTTTTCATTTTATATTAACAACACCATAGTACCTGTGTGCTGCCATGGAAGGAGCACTAGTATCCAGTACTAAATACAGCGGCCATATAAGCGAGTAAACTGCGATAATTTCTCTGAGTATAGCCTTGTTCCACTAGGATTTTTGTGCCATATTTATACGAGTGATATGGCTTTGGTACAAAGCAAAGTCTAGCACAGAGCACCTAAATTACACATCGCTTGGGGGCTTGGCCACTAATGAGAACATATTTTGTTGATTGCCTGGAAAGAATTAGCATTATAAAGTGCCTTAATATGTCGATCAGAAACATCCCAAAGCACTTCACATACAATGAATTAGCTTGAAGTGCAGTCACTGCTGTTGCAAGAACATAAGAACATAAGAAATAGGAGCAGGAGTAGGCCATTCGGCCTCTGGAGCTTGCTCTGCCATTCAATAAGATCATGGCTGATCTTCGACTTCAACTCCACTTTCCCGCCCAATTTCCATATCCCTTGATTCCTTTATAGTCCAAAATCTATCGATCTCAGCCTTAAGTATACTCAATGACTCACCAACCACAGCCCTCTGGGCTGGAGAATTCCAAAGAGTTACAACCCTCTGAGTGAAGAAATTTCTCATCTCAATCCGAAGTGGCTGACCCCTTACCCTGAGACTATGACCTCTAGTTCTAAACTGTTCAGCTAGGGGAAACAGCCTCTCAGCATCTATCTTGTCTGGCCCTCTAAGAATTTAATACGTTTGAATAAGATCACCTCTCATCTTCTAAACTCTAGAGAGGATAGGACCGTTCTACTCAATCTCTCCTCATGGGACAATCCTCCCAGAAATCAATCTATGTAGGTGTACTGCTGTTATGTAGAGTAACAATGTGCTCGGGGTCTATTTTCCAATTGCTGCTGGTTTGGTACGAATGCTAAAAGCACTCCTGCTAAATCTCGTCGGTGACATTTTAAAACTACAGGTTGGACCTCTCTGGTCCGGAAACATCCATGGTTCAGCATCGGCATCGGTTTCCGACTTCCTGGCTCTCAGTGAGCAGCTGCCGCTTTGCATGGGTGGCGTCCCGGTTTCCTGCGCTTACTGGCTCTCAGTGTTCATTGCTGTGGAGAGAGAGAGAGCGAGGCCCGAGTTTCGCAGCCTGAGCCACAGGCGTTCAGGAGCCCAGGCGCCGTCAACAGGTAAGCCTAGGCTCAGCGTGACCTCCCGTTGTTCGGAAAGTTCTCTGTTCCGGCACCAATCAGGTCCCGAGGGTGCCGGACCAGAGAGGTCCAACCTGTACTGCTAACCTGTTGATTTCAAGTAGATTAATGCTTATGATAAAATGGACAGGAATTTAAACAGCTAAATTGAAACAGCACAACTGCAAAACATATTCCACAATAACTGCTACACTAGTATCTCAGGTGGGGGAGAGAGAGAGAGAGAGAGAGAGAGAGAGAGAGAGAGAGAGAGAGAGAATGAGAGTGAGTGTATGAGAGTGAGCGTGCGGGTGCGCGTAGGGAGTAGTGGGCAGCACACTCTACCCCGGGCCGAAGGGACCCCGCACCGGCCTGCAGCTCCTGTTTGGGGCTTGCGGCCTACACTGGGACATCATTCAAGACTTTTCAAAATCGGCCGAAGGGATTCCGGAACTGGCGCCGAACCGGCCGAAGGGATTCCGGAACTGGCGCCGAACCGGCCGAAGGGATTCCGGAACTGGCGCCGAACCGGCCGAAGGGACTCCGGAGCCGGTGTCGAATCGGCCGAAGGGACTCCGGAACCGGCGCTGAACCGGCCGAAGGGACTCCGGGATCGGCACTGAACCGGCCGAAGGGACTCCGGAACCGGCGCTGAACCGGCCGAAGGGACTCCGGGATCGGCACTGAACCGGCCGAAGGGACTCCGGAACCGGCGCTGAACCGGCCGAAGGGACTCCGGAACCGGCGCTGAACCGGCCGAAGGGATTCTGGAACCGGTGTCGAATCGGCCGGAGGGACTCCGGAACCGGCGCTTAACCGGCCGAAGGGATTCCGGAGCCGGTGTCGAATCGGCCGAAGGGACTCCGGAACCAGCGCTGAACCGGCCGAAGGGACTCCGGAACCGGCGCTGAACCGGCCGAAGGGACTCCGGAACCGGTGTCGAATCGGCCGAAGGGACTCCGGAACCGGCCGAAGGGACTCCGGAACCGGCGCTTAACCGGCCGAAGGGACTCCGGAACCGGCGCTGAACCGGCCGAAGGGACTCCGGGATCGGCATTGAACCGGCCGAAGGGACTCTGGAACCGGCGCTGAACCGGCCGAAGGGACTCCGGAACCGGCGCTTAACCGGCCGAAGGGACTCCGGAACCGGCGCTGAACCGGCCGAAGGGACTCCGGAACCGGCGCTGAACCGGCCGAAGGGACTCCGGGCTCGGCGCTGAACCGGCCGAAGGGACCAAGCTGCCGTAATTTCTTCGAGGGGCCGGAGCTCCTACTACTGTACTGACTTACATCTTAAACCTCTAATCAATTTTTAATCAATTATTAAACTTTTAATCGCTTCTCGGCCTTTTGGCTAAGATCATGCATAACTGACCTGACCAGCCACCATGACCTCCGGGTGGTTTCTCCCTGGTCAGGAAGGTATATGCTTGCTTTTTTGGAAACAGGAGGTGGGTGGGGTGGCTTGACCCATCCACCTCCACGGAGGTGTGTGGGGGACCTGACCCATCCACCTCCATGGCACGAACCTGGTATTGCAGTACTTCCAGGAACGGTGCAGTGGCTCTAGGCCTTTTGGCTAAGAGCATTGGCGCAGAGTGATCCTTGGCGTGTGCAAGGTGACCTCTGGCGTTTGTGATTTGACAAAGAATTGGAACAATTGGCTACGAATTGAAAAAAAAAAAGAAAAAAAAAACTTTTAATCAACTTTTAAACTCGTAAACAATTTGGGTAAACTTTTATAACTGATTTACATTTTAGATTTATCAACTTTTAATCAAACCTTTAATCAACCTGTGTAACTCTTTAAAAAATATTTTGGAAATATTTTTAAACTCTTAAACTTTTAAAACAAGTTGGAAACCTTTGAGGAAATTTTTAACCTTAGAAGAAACTTTCCAAAACATCCCTCGGAACCCCAGTAGACAGTTGACCTTCCTAACGCCTGCCCCCCAACCAAGCCTCGGACCACCTACCATCAGTAGCGCTACTCGGCGCTGAGCTTGCGGCCAACACCTCGCTGTAGGCAATTAGGCTCATACAGCGGTGCCTGGTCTCCAGTCGTCTTGGACTCCCTTGCCAATGCACCAAGACCTTGCTCGGCTAAGCCCGTGTGGTGCCGGTGTGCAGCGGCCACCCCACGTTAAAAGAACTCACGCACAGGCATCTTCCACTTCACTAATATGAAGTTCGGGACCTGGAACGTCAGGACCCTCATGGACAATTCCAACAGCAGCAGGCCGGAACGCCGCACCGCTATAGTTGCCCGGGAACTTAAGATGTTTTAACATCGACATCGCCGCCCTAAGCGAGACCTGGTGGGCAGGGGAAGGCCAGCTCAAGGAACATGGCGGAGGTTATACCTTTTTCTGGAAAGAAAAACTAGAGGAAGAACACCGCCTTCATGGAGTCGGTTTCGCCGTCAAAAATGAACTGGTCGACCGCCTCAAAGACTCCCCCTACGGGGTTAACGAACGCTTCATGATTCCTCGCCTTACCCTATCCCAGAACCAATGCGCCACAGTCATCAGTGCGTACGCCCCAACACTCGATTCAACGGATGAGGCTAAAGAGGGTTTTTATTCCAACCTCGAGACATTCCTGTCCCGCATCACCATGGGCGACAAACTGATCCTCCTAGGTGACTTTAATGCCAGGGTCAGCAAAGACACAGCCCTCTGGGGAGGCATGATTGGCAGAGAGGGGGTAAGGAAAGCCAATTCCAGCGGCACCCTACTCCTGACAAAATGCCTAGAACACGAACTCCTCATCACCAACACCCTGTTCCGCCAGAAGGACAAATACAAGGCATCGTGGCAACACCCTCACTCCAAACACTGGCACCTGCTCGACTATGTCATCGTCCGAGCCAGGGATCGCAAGGATGTGCTAATCACCCACGCCATGACAGGAGTCAACGGCTGCTGGACAGATCACCGTCTAATCCGATCCATCATCAATATTAACATAGCCTCAAAGCAGAGGGGGCAGCAGAAGCAGTGCCGCAAAAAAGTTAATACCGGGGCACTTAAAGACCCAGCTAAGAGAGCCCTATACAGCCAGCGCCTCACAGCTAATCTGGCGTGCCTTGACAGCCCTGAGATGCTGAATGCCCACAGTGCTTGGTCTGCCCTCCAGGCCTCCATAACCAGTGCCTGTGAAGAGACACTTGGTTACTCAACCAGAAAACACCAGGACTGGTTTGATGAAAATGATCAGGAGATCCAAGAACTAATAGATCGTAAGCACAGAGCATTTCTGAGCCTCAAGCAACAACTCAACTCGAGAGCTGCAAAGCAACGTTACAGACGGCTCAAGGCTCAGGTCCAACAAAAAACCCAGGACTTAAAGAACATGTGGTGGATGGAGAAAGCATAGGAGATACAACAACTGGCCGACAGCCACGATATGGGAGGATTCTTCATCGCAGTCAAGGCCACCTACGGTCCAAACTCCCAAGGCCCCACCCCACTCCTGGCCAAGAATGGGGAAACACTCATCAAAGACACCGAGACAGTCAGGGCCAACTGGAAGGAGCACTTTGAAGATCTCCTCACTCGAGACTCTGCCTTTGACTCGAGTGTTCTCGGCTCTGTCCCGCAGCATGCGACCCGTCACCACCTCAGTAAAACCACAACGCTGCATGAGGTAGGCAAAGCCATAAAACAGGTCAAGAACAACAAGGCTATGGGTGCAGATGGAATTCTTGCTGAGGCGCTAAAGTATGGCGGAGAGGCGCTGTTGGCGCGGATACATGACCTCATCTCTCTCATTTGGAGGGAGGAGAGCATGCCGGGAGATCTGAGAGATGCAGTGATCGTGACCATCTTTTAAAAAGGTGGACAAGATCGACTGAAGCAACTACAGAGGAATCTCCCTGCTATCAGCCACTGGGAAAGCCGTTGCTAGAGTTCTCTCAACCATCTTCTCCGTGGCCGAGGAGCTCCTCCCGGAATTGCAGTGCGGATTTCGTCCCCTACGCGGCACAACGGACATGATCTTTGCAGCACAACAACTGCAGGAAAAATGCAGGGAGCAACGCCAGCCCTTATACATGGCCTTTTTCGATCTTTGACACTGTCAACTGTGAGGGCTTATGGAGTGTCCTCCTCTGTTTTGGATGCCCCCAAAAGTTTGTAAACATCCTTCGCCTGCTCCACGACGACATCCTTACCAGCGGATCCATTGCAGACCCAATCCACATCCGGACCGGGGTCAAACAGGGCTGCGTCATCGCTCCAACCCTCTTCTCAATCTTCCTCGCCGTCATGCTCCACCTCACAGTCAACAAGCTCCCCGCTGGAGTGGAACTAAACCACAGAACCAGTGGGAAGTGTTTAACCTACGCCGAACCAGGCAGGTCCAAGATCACCCCAACCTCTGTCGTTGAGCTGCAGTACGCGGATGACGCCTGCGTCTGCACACATTGAGGCTGAACTCCAGGATATAGTCGATGTATTCACCGAGGCATGTGAAAGCATGGGCCTTACGCTTAAAATCCGTAAGACAAAGGTCCTCCACCAGCCTGTACTCGCCGCATAGCACTGACCCCCCAGTCATCAAGATTCACGGCGCGGCCCTCCACAACGCAGACCATTTCCCATACCTCGGGAGCCTCTTATCAACGAAGGCAGACATTGATGCAGAGATTCAACATCGCCTCCAGTGCGCCAGTGCAGCCACTGGCCACCTGAGGAAAAGTGTGCTCGAAGACCAGGCCCTCAAATCTACCACCAAGCTCATGGTCTACAGGGCTGTAGTAATACCCGCCCTCTTGTATGGATCAGAGGCATGGACGATGTACAGAAGGCACCTCAAGTTGTTGGAGATCTATCAACGATGTCTCCGCAAGATCCTGCAAATCCCCTGGGAGGACAGGCGCACCAACATCAGTGTCCTCGCCCAGGCTAACATCCCCAGCATTGAAGCACACTCAATCAGCTTCGTTGGGCAAGCCATATAGTTCGCATAGCAGACAAGAGACTCCCTAAGCAATGTGCTCTATGCGGAGCTCCTTCACGGCAAACGAGCCAAAGGTGGGCAGCGGAAACGTTACAAGGACACCCTCAAAGCCTCCCTGAAGTGCGAAATCACCACTGACACTTGGGAGACCCTGGCCGAAAACCGCCCTAGGTGGAGAAAGTGCATCCGGGAGGGCGTTGAGCTCTTCGAATTTCAATGCCGCGAGCATGAAGTGGTCAGGTGCAGGCAGCGGAAGGAGCATGTGGTAAATCAGTCCCACCCCCCCACCCCGCCTTTCCCCGACGAATGTCTGTCCCACCTATGACAGGGTCTGTGGCTCCAGTATTGGACTGTTCAGCCACCAAAGAACTCACTTTAGGAGTGGAAGCAAGTCTTACTCGATTCCAAGGGACTGCCTATGATGATGGGAGGGGGTAGGTGTGTGTGCACGCGCGTGTGGCGGGCAGGTGTGTGGGTGGTAGGTGTGTGTGTACACGCGCGTGTGGGGGGGGGGGGGTATGTGTGTGTGCGTGTGGGGGGAGGTAGATGTGCATGTACCTGTGGGAGGGGTATATGTACGTGTGCGTGCATGTGCATGTGGGGGAGGGGGGAGGTGTCATGGAGATGTAACATTCTTAAAAGCTCTACTGCTGGCACTAATTCAAAAAAAGATTCCAGAAAACAGTCTGTCCAGACTAAGAAGTGAAAACAGTAACCAACTATCAGTAACACTATCTGGACATCATGACTACACTGGCTGCTGAAAGCTGGCATCGGGCGTATAAATTTTGGGTCTAGCTGCTTAAATGCAAGATAAATAATCCATCGGTCACACATGGTGGCAGAATATTAGTTCAGCATGACTGAGGCCATTTTTTTTCAAATTTGCAGTAACGATCATTTTATTAGCTTAGCATTCATTTTTTTTTATTTTCTCAATGTGAATGGATTATTGGCACACATCAGCTTTCTTTAGCACGAGTAATGAGTAGTAAAACATTTAGTTGCAAAAAAAAGTATCAAAACAGTCAGGTTTCTTTACCATGATTTGTGAGAGACGTGCTTTTTGGGCCTAATGGCCTTGCTCTGCAGTAATGGCATTCTGCTAATGGAAGGCTTCATGGAATGAGATAAAATAGCAGAAAGTGGGCATTGTAATCTTTCAATGTATTCCACTGGTTGAAATTGCTATTGTTGGCAGGCCCCCGATCTCTCCACCCTGAGCACCGCAATCATCACAGTAAACAATATGCATAGCATAATATACTGGTATGTGCAAAACATGCCTGTAAAGTCAATGTACACAGTTGCACCATCAATACATTAGATAATTGGTTGTCACAAGAGCCACGAGCAACCCCTCACCATCAAATCTCTAGGATTAACTACTGAGAGCAAACCAGGAGAAAAAAAAAAATCAGCAACATTTTTAAAATTGTGTTTTTTTCCCCATTTTCTTTGAACACTTTTGTTTATTAGTTATAAACATACTGGAGATGGGTAAACCAAACTATGGTTAGGCGGGATGGTTGGAGGTCATGTGATGAAACCTCCAGGAAAATGTCCTCGCCAGAGTTGGCAACCCTTCTGTACCACCAGAGTGCCTTCACAGACTAGCTGTTGTATTCTTTTTGAAACTTGCTTTAATGTTCAATATATAAGAGTTTTACTTGAGAAAATAATTGCTCAGGATTGTGGCAGCAAGAAAAGTGTACCGAGTACCCATGCACTAAATAAATAAATGGAATTTCCTCTTTCGTCAAAATAACCCATTACATTGTCAGTTAACAGTTCCCTGATTCACACTACAATTCCTCACTAGCTGAAATACTGGCTCCTCCACGAAGGCCAATGTACAGCAAATGTATAAAGCCTTCATCATCATAGGCAGTCCCTCAAAATCGAGGAAGACTTGCTTCCACTCTAAAAGTGAGTTCTCAGGTGGCTGTACAGTTCAATGCTGAAATTACAGTCTCTGTAACAGGTGGGGCAGACAGTGATTGAAGGAAAGGGTGGGTAGGGAGTCTGGTTTGCCACATATTGCCTCCGCTATCTGTGCTTGGTTTCTGCATGCTCTCGGTGACGAGACTAGAGGTGCTCAGCGCCCTCCCAGATGCTCTTCCTCCACTTTGGGCGGTCTTGGGCCAGGGATTCCCAGGTGCCAGTGGGGATGTTACGCTTTATCAAGGAGGCTTTGAGGGTGTCCTTGAAGCATTTCCGCTGCCCACCTGGGGCTTGCTTGCCGTGTAGGAGTTCCGAGTAGAGCACTTGCTTTGGAAGTCTCGTGTCGGACATGCGGACGATGTGGCCCGCCCATCGGAGCTGGTCGAGTGTGGTCAGTGCTTCGATGCTGGGGATGTTGGCCTGAGTGAGAACACTGACGTTGGTGCATCTATCCTCCCAGTGGATTTGCAGGATCTTGCAGAGGCAGTGCTAGTGGTACTTCTCCAGCATTTTGAGGTGTCTGCTGTATATAGTCCATATAGGAGGGCAGGTATCACAACTGCCCTGTCGACCATAAGCTTGGTGCCAGATTTGAGATCCTGGTCTACAAACACTCTCTTCCTCAGGCGACTGAAGGCTGCGCTGGCGCACTGGATGCAGTGTTGGACCTTGTCATCGATGTCTGCCCTTGCTGATAGACTCCAGAGGTATGGAAAATGATTCATGTTGTCCAAGGCCGTGCCGTGGATACTGGGACTATTTTCACTGGACAAGAGGAGATTTAATAGTTTTTTTTAATTCTGAAGGTTTTTAAAGGGGATGAAATCTATTTGGGAAGCTAGTGACAAGGGTCACCAATTTAAAATTGCCATTAAGACAGTGGAGAAGAGATGTTAAAAGAAATTTCCTCATGCAGAGTGTTGTTAAAGCATAGAATAATGTTGGTGACACAAGGAGTAGCTGAGGCAGAGAACAGTGCATTTCTTTTTAGGAAAAGGTGAGTAAACATTTGAAGCACTTGAAAATACAGGGGCGCTACAGGGAGAAGACAGGACAGTGGGATTAGTTTTGAATTTTTCTAACAAAGAGCTAGCAATGGGCCAAATAGCCACCTTCTGTCCTGTAAACATCTATGGTTCCATTTGTCAGCTGGAATGGAGAATTGCCTGCAACTGGTTGAGACCAGGCAGAAACTTAATGGAAATGGAAAAGGCCAGAATAGCAAGATAGTTGAAACTGTGATTGCCAGTAATAACAGACAAAAGCTTGGACTGTACTGCAAGATAAAGAATAACAGGGCTTTTGAGGAACCTGAAAAGTGGATTTGTTAAGTCTCTCAAAAGCCCCATTATCCTTTATTGCTTAACACAGTACAATCCTGGCATAGTAAAAAAAATAGTGCTCCATTATCACTTAAATAGAGCTGAAGAATTGTTCTTGCATCTAATTTATTGTCCATCAAATGCTGGATTTATTACATTAATACACTCCAGTGAAACACATCAAAACAAAACACACACAGTCGTTTGCTTTGACAGCTATAATCCCAGAATCTCATATCCACTCTAAGAGTAGGAAATAACAGACTATGGACACCCACATCCCTCCATGTTTTGCTACGTACCGACTGAGATCAGTTAACCCAGTAAAAACCGAAAATCAAACCTGGGGTCTCTCGTCCACAGAACTTAGCGTTACATTGGGCTGTGCCTTTACCCTCAAGGGAATTTCTGGTTTAGACTACATTTAAATTATATTTTTCTGAGAGTATTAAATATGTGATTTTGAAACATGGGAAATCTACAAATTAAGTCATTTTAGCCCTTTGAGCACTGAGTTTATTTATTTTTTCTTCAAGTTTCCGTCTAATTTTATTTCCCTCGTCCATCCCCTTCTGAAGGTGCAAACTCATGCAAAGATATGCCTGAATATTTTCCTGTGTTAATTTTCACAAATACAGAAATATTTTATTTGTAATCACATTTATGGATTCAGCAGTAGTGGGAGCACTGGTTTCCTCCTTAATTTGGAATGCAGCATCCCATCATTACCCGAAATGAGCTCAGACTGGAGATCAAACGATGGACCTCCATGATTTATATGGTTCAGTACACTCGTACATATGCACTCGCCAGCTGAGCGGGGAGCAGATTTCTTTTAATGCAATTTTAAAAGAACTTGCATTTATTTTCCATTTGCCTCAAATCAGAGACATTTTATTAACCAGCATATAGCCTAGAATTTTTATAAAGCAAAAATTTTATTTTGGAGATGAAATTTATATACACATGCAAGTAAATTTTTTCCCCAGCAGGAGTGCCCGATGCAAGAACACGTTTTGTGCATGGCAATATGGTACATTTAGAAACATAGAAAATAGGTGCAGGAGTAGGCCATTCGGCCCTTCAAGCCTGCACCGCCATTCAATGAGTTCATGGCTGAACATGCAACTTCAGTACCCCATTCCTGCTTTCTCACCATACCCCTTGATCCCCCTAGTAGTAAGGACTACATCTAACTCCTTTTTGAATATATTTAGTGAATTGGCCTCAACTACTTTCTGTGGTAGAGAATTCCACAGGTTCACCACTCTCTGGGTGAAGAAGTTTCTCTTCATCTCGGTACTAAATGGCTTACACCTTATCCTTAGACTGTGACCCCTGGTTCTGGACTTCCCCAACATTGGGAACATTCTTCCTGCATCTAACCTGTCTAAACCCGTCAGAATTTTAAACGTTTCTATGAGATCCCCTCTCATTCTTCTGAACTTCAGTGAATACAAGCCCAGTTGATCCAGTCTTTCTTGATATGTCAGTCCCGCCATCCCGGGAATCAGTCTGGTGAACCTTCGCTGCACTCCCTCAATAGCAAGAATGTCCTTCCTCAAGTTAGGAGACCAAAACTGTACACAATACTCCAGGTGTGGCCTCACCAAGGCCCTGTACAACTGTAGTAACACCTCCCTGCCCCTGTACTCAAATCCCCTTGCTATGAAGGCCAACATGCCATTTGCTTTCTTAACCGCCTGCTGTACCTGCATGCCAACCTTCAATGACTGATGTACCATGACACCCAGGTCTTGTTGCACCTCCCCTTTTCCTAATCTGTCACCATTCAGATAATAGTCTGTCTCTCTGTTTTTACCACCAAAACGGATAACCTCACATTTATCCACATTATACTGCATCTGCCATGCATTTGCCCACTCACCTAACCTATCCAAGTCACTCTGCAGCCTCATAGCATCCTCCTCGCAGCTCACACTGCCACCCAACTTAGTGTCATCCGCAAATTTGGAGATACTACATTTAATCCCCTTATCTAAATCATTAATGTAGAGTGTAAACAGCTGAGGCCCCAGCACAGAACCTTGGCGGTACCCCACTAGTCACTGCCTGCCATTCTGAAAAGTACCCATTTACTCCTACTCTTTGCTTCCTGTCTGACAACCAGTTCTCAATCCACATCAGCATACTACCCCCAATCCCATGTGCTTTAATTTTGCACATTAATCTCTTGTGTGGGACCTTGTTGAAAGCCTTCTGAAAGTCCAAATACACCACGTCAACTGGTTCTCCCTTGTCCACTCTACTGGAAACATCCTCAAAAAATTCCAGAAGATTTGTCAAGCATGATTTCCCTTTCACAAATCCATGTTGACTTGGATCTATCATGTCACCTCTTTCCAAATGCGCTGCTATGACATCCTTAATAATTGATTCCATCACTTTACCCACTACCGATGTCAGGCTGACATTCCCTGGTTATAATTCAGGCTATAATTCCCTGGTTTCTCTCTTCCTTCTTTTTTAAAAAGTGGGGTTACATTGGCTGCCCTCCACTCCATAGG
This sequence comes from Pristiophorus japonicus, assembly GCF_044704955.1. Lineage (NCBI taxonomy): Eukaryota > Metazoa > Chordata > Chondrichthyes > Pristiophoridae > Pristiophorus > Pristiophorus japonicus. The sequence goes on from NC_091997.1 coordinate 3,190,385, forward strand.
AACTGATCCAGAGACTATGGAATGTTGGAAAATGACTGTCAATGCATCCGCTATTTCCAAGGCCACCTCCTTAACTACTCTGGGATGCAGTCCATCAGGCCCTGGGGATTTATCAGCCTTCAATCCCATCAATTTCCCCAACACTATTTCCCGACTAATAAGGATTTCCCTCAGTTCCTCCTTCTTACTAGACCCTCTGACCCCTTTTATATCCGGAAGGTTGTTTGTGTCCTCCTTAGTGAATACCGAACCAAAGTACTTGTTCAATTGGTGTGCCATTTCTTTGTTCCCCGTTATGACTTCCCCTGATTCTGACTGCAAGGGACCTACGTTTGTCTTTACTAACCTTTTTCTCTTTACATATCTACAGAAGCTTTTGCAGTTCGTCTTAATATTCCCTGCAAGCTTCCTCTCGTACTCTATTTTCCCTGCCCTAATCAAACACTTTGTCCTCCTCTGCTGAGTTCTAAATTTCTCCCAGTCCCCGGGTTCGCTGCTATTTCTGGCCAATTTGTATGCCACTTCCTTGGCTTTAATACTATCCCTGATTTCCCTTGATAGCCACGGTTGAGCCACCTTCCCTTTTTTATTTTTACGCCAGACAGGGATGTACAATTGTTGTAGTTCATCCATGCAGTCTCTAAATGTCTGCCATTGCCCCATCCACTGTCAACCCCTTAACTAATGGCGGACCAATTGAACTAGTACTTTGGTTTGGTATTCACTGAGGAGGACACAAACAACCTTCCGGATATAAAAGGGGTCGGAGGGTCTAGTAAGGAGGAGGAACTGAGGGAAATCCTTATTAGTCGGGAAATTGTATTGGGGAAACAGATGGGATTGAAGGCCGATAAATCCCCAGGGCCTGATGGACTGCATCCCAGAGTACTTAAGGAAGTGGCCTTGGAAATAGTGGATGCATTGAGTCATTTTCCAACATTCCATCAGTTCCTATGGAGTGGAGGGTAGCCAATGTAACCCCACTTTTTAAAAAAGGAGGGAGAGAGAAAACAGGGAATTATAGACCGGTCAGCCTGACATCGGTAGTGGGTAAAATGATGGAATCAATTATTAAGGATGTCATAGCAATGCATTTGGAAAGAGGTGATGATAGGTCCAAGTCAGCATGGATTTGTGAAAGGGAAATCATGCTTGACAAATCTTCTGGAATTTTTTGAGGATGTTTCCAGTAGAGTGGACAAGGGAGAACCAGTTGATGTGGTATATTTGGACTTTCAGAAGGCTTTCAACAAGGTCCCACACAAGAGATTAATGTGCAAAGTTAAAGCACATGGGATTGGGGGTAGTGTGCTGACATGGATTGAGAACTGGTTGTCAGACAGGAAGCAAAGAGTAGGAGTAAATGGGGACTTTTCAGAATGGCAGGCAGTGACTAGTGGGGTACCGCAAGGTTCTGTGCTGGGGCCCCAGCTGTTTACACTGTACATTAATGATTTAGACGAGGGGATTAAATGTAGTATCTCCAAATTTGCGGATGACACTAAGTTGGGTGGCAGTGTGAGCTGCGAGGAGGATGCTATGAGGCTGCAGAGCGACTTGGATAGGTTAGGTGAGTGGGCAAGTGCATGGCAGATGAAGTATAATGTGGATAAATGTGAGGTTATGCACTTTGGTGGTAAAAACAGAGAAACAGACTATTATCTGAATGGTGACAGATTAGGAAAAGGGGAGGTGCAACAAGACCTGGGTGTCATGGTACATCAGTCATTAAAGGTTGGCATGCAGGTACAGCAGGTGGTTAAGAAAGCAAATGGCATGTTGGCCTTCATAGCGAGGGGATTTGAGTACAGGGGCAGGGAGGTGTTGCTACAGTTGTACAGGGCCTTGGTGAGGCCACACCTGGAGTATTGTGTACAGTTTTGGTCTCCTAACCTGAGGAAGGACATTCTTGCTATCGAGGGAGTGCAGCGAAGGTTCACCAGACTGATTCCCGGGATGGCGGGACTGACCTATCAAGAAAGACTGGATCAACTGGGCTTGTATTCACTGGAGTTCAGAAGAATGAGAGGGGACCTCATAGAAACGTTTAAAATTCTGATGGGGTTAGACAGGTTAGATGCAGGAAGAATGTTCCCAATGTTGGGGAAGTCCAGAACCAGGGGACACAGTCTAAGGATAAGGGGTAAGCCATTTAGGACCGAGATGAAGAGGAATTTCTTCACCCAGAGAGTGGTGAACCTGTGGAATTCTCTACCACAGAAAGTTGTTGAGGCCAGTTCACTGAATATATTCAAAAAGGAGTTAGATGAAGTCCTTACTACTAGGGGAATCAAGGGGTATGGTGAGAAAGCAGGAATGCGGTACTGAAGTTGCATGTTCAGCCATGAACTCATTGAATGGCGGTGCAGGCTAGAAGGGCAGAATGGCCTACTCCTGCACCTATTTTCTATGTTTCTATGTTTCTAAGTATCATTCGCCAATCTAGCCTAGCCAATTCATGCCTCATACCTTCAAAGTTACCCTTCTTTAAGTTCTGGACCATGGTCTTTGAATTAACTGTTTCATTCTCCATCCTAATGTAGAATTCCACCATATTATGTTCACTCTTCCCCAAGGGGCCTCACCCAACGAGATTGCTAATTAATCCTCTCTCATTACACAACACCCAGTCTAAGATGGCCTCCTCCCTAGTTGGTTCCTCGACATATTGGTCTAGAAAACCATTCCTTATGCATTCCAGAAAATCCTCTTCCACCGTATTGTTTCCAGTTTGGTTAGCCCAATCTATATGCATATTAAAGTCACCTCTGATAACTGCTGCATCTTTATTGCATGCACCCCTTATTTCCTGTTTGATGCCCTCCCCAACATCACTACTACTGTTTGGAGGTCTGTACACAATTCCCACTAACGTTTTTTGCCCTTTGGTGTTCTGCAGCTCTACCCATATAGATTCCACATCATCCATTTTAACATCAGTATTACTCAAATTAACCAAAAGGCTTCTAACCAGGCTATTTTTTTTTCATTTTAATGCTAAAATGTATTTCTTTTCTGTTGAAATACATACCCTGTATTGCTTTTCTTTACAGGAATGAATCATTCTGAAATTAAGACTCAACTGTTATTGCTAACAGCTCCACAGTTAAAGCTGGATCCATGCTTGGGTTGTTTGCCAATGCCATGAAATTTTATGCTTCAATTAAGACTTGTAAACAATAAGGGCAAAAAGGGAACAGTACAGTGTAAGTCTATAATTGGATCAGAATCAATTTTGGCTCAGGTAGAAGCCTACTGATTCTGAACTACAGTAATAAAGAACACATGCAATTGGAATTAAGCACTTTCTCTGGATGGTCAATTATCTGGCAATAGCCCTCAGTCATGTTGTATTCAACAGATGATACTCAGTGTCCCCAATGATTAGTTTCTGTACAAATTTGTTTTATGTTCATTAACAAGACTTACTGTTGCAATGGTGCAGAAATATAGTAAGAAAAACTCAAAGTGCAGGAGTGTCTATTTAACAGGTTATGGAAGAAGCAGCTGTTGGAATGACGACGTTATTACAGCCTACAATACAGAGCTGGAAACAGCCAGGACCAGCATCACTTACAGGGATCGCTGGAAATGGGTCTTGCAACATTAATAAATTAAGTTCTTTGGCAGTTTTGTGGTTTCAGCTTTACTATTAATTGTTATACCCACTCCTTGCTCATAATCCTTTGACCCTTTATTAATGCTCTATGCGCCCCCCACCCTCCCGATCGTACCAGCCCTCCCCTTTAACCCATCACTACATGGCCGTGACCTATGACTGTCCCGCCAGAATTCCTGTGCTCTCAAAATGGCAAGCTGCCTTCAGCGTTCGAAAGGCACAGGCAGCTCACCAATAGAATGCAAATAAGGCCTGTCCAGCAAAGTGAGTCGGGCCTTTTGCTGGTGACAATGGATGGGTGTTTTGATCACTCCATCCACCACCTGCCTCATGCTTGGCAACGTTGAAAATTGGCCCCACTGCTTTGTACAGTGTTTTCAGAGCATGCTCAAAGTTTGCATTGTTAAAAACTTGAATTCACCAAATAAAAACACTATGGAAATTCTAAGTGCAAAATTCAACCTTTAACTTCTTCCTCAAGAAGTTATTTTAGTCTACTTTCTTATAAAGTCACATATTTAACTTGAACAAATACTTCCAGGTTACAGATTTATGGTCAAAATAGTAATAATTTTCAGGCATGAATCTTTATTGGTTGTAAGAAATTCTCATTTGCCCTTTTTTGTTGTCCCTCTGTACTCCAATCGTGAAGTGATCTCTGCCACCCCAATACGTTTGTTGCAGAACGGAAATGATTTGGTCAAAGAATTGGTACTTAAATAAAGGAACCAATTAGGAAAAAAGTCCCCAATGGCAAAGACAAGACCATCTACAGAAAAAAGCCTTACAGTTCAGCGGTTCCTGGTCTGTGCTGGTGGCTACAGTAGCCTAATGTTTATGGTTCTGGACTAGCAACCCAAAGATCATGTATTCAAATTCCACCATTTGACAAGTTGTGAAATAAATCTGATGATTTGTAGGCTAACACCAGACAAAAATGAACTGGGTCACTAATGTCCATTGGGGAAGTGTGCGTACTGCAAAATTCAAAAACAAGGGGGAAAAAAAAAATCAGACAGACAGGCATTGTTGCATCAGGACAGGACTTGGGTAATCATATCCCAGTTGACCTTGCACAGTTCTCCTCAATAGCATACGGTGCCCAAGTTGAGAGATCTGTCTCAGATTGGTCCAGTGACAGCATGACATAACCATTATCACAGAATCAGATCTACGATTCAACATCCTAGACTCTTCCAGCGCCATTTCTGGGAATGCCCCATCCTCACAGTAGATTATGTCCCCAGCAGTGGGGTCATAGTCATGTGGAAATGTTCCTTGGCATCCTGAATATTGCCTCTGGACCCTATGAAATCTCTCAACTTTCACTTGTGGGAAGCAAGGGATAATGAGCCAACCAACTCTTGGAGGACATAGCTGCCAGACTGTGCGAGGGAATCAGCACAAGAAAGTAACAACTTGATGTTGTAATCACCAGCCTACCTGTAGCAAACACATCTATAGACTTTCAATTTGCCGCTCAGGCATAAAACTAGCATTACGATTGGAAACTTGTTATAGAAGTCACTTGATTTTAATCAATGGAAATAAAAATCAGACGGTTTCTAGAACAGACCCGCAAGGGCAGTATCGTATCCTGAATGCAAGTTGAAAATTTACTCCAATGTCTCAGTGAGAAGCAATGAAACAATGAAACGTGGCTGGAAAAGTGGAGGTGGTGGATACTGAACTGGAAGCAAGGAGGGTGACCCTGCTTTCCATTCCATTGCACTCTCCCATACAGCATCATTGCAGCCTGCCTGGAAGAAGACAGAGCAAAAGGACTTGCAGATACAGCTGACTATAATAGCAACCGGCAGTGCAAATCCTATGGTGCGAATTAGCTTCGAGTGTCCAAGCATCAGATCGCATAGCTCTGCACCTGTCTGTGCCCTGACATGTGGCCTATGTAGCCAGTTCTGCATGGTTATTGCCAGATAGATGCACTAGTATATATAATGTGGGAGGGTGGATACCAATAGGTGGGCGAGGTCTGCCTTTGGTGCAGACTGGTATGCTTAGCACCCTCTGTTGTGCTTCTTCTTCCTCCAAACAGATAAAGGAGGATTTCTATTGAGACATCCATTGTCCCATTATCTTGAACATACCAAAAAAAGTTAGAACACTTGGTATAGAACGTCTTGACCAACTAAGTAGAAACAGTAAAGAACGGCCCCCCAAAAAAGTTCACAATCGCCTCAAAATTGTACTCTCTTTAAAATGCACTTTCTTAAACTGCATTCTGTAGAAGCCCTGAAAGCCTCTTTTATATGGATGGATAGGTGACTGAATGCGGTAACAAAAATAAATAAATCGAGAAATTGTGTTGCCATCTAAGTAACTTCATCAGGGGGTTGGTTTTATATGATTAACTGCAAAAGTGATAGACATTTCTTGTGCAGTACAAACCACAACCGGCAAACTGAATACGTGCTAAATGGATAGAAATTTAGCATAACATCTCTTAAACCCACTTTACATCCATTAATTGGGTTTAACTGATCAATGAATTAACTCTATGTAAGTTGGGTCAACAATCAAAGAGAAGTAAAGGTCTCAAATCTCTATTTAAACTTGAGCTGTCTAATAACTAGGACCGAGGAGAACAGTAGGTATTTCAATATCAGAATGGGGCTGTACAAAAACAACTGTGCATGCCCCAACATGCATAACTCTTATGTTCTGTTTTATCTTATTACAAACTGTCCTGTATCGGAACAGGGAAAACAGTCTACAGAATATCTTGTAAATTCACTGAGATGTGTATGTTACCATCATACATTTATAGTTGGCTGGTTCCCAAAGAAATGGCTAACCACACCAATATCAAAAGCTAATCATTGCAAAAAGATAAGATGACAGTTTATCAGGCATGAGTTACTAAGGAGTTCAACAAACCTGTACCTGGTGCTTTGAAGCTTTAACTAGAACATGCCTTAAAAGCTTCAGAACCTTCGATGCATGTGCATTAAGATGTGATCTACAGGAAGCCTTAAATCTAACCATTTTTAAATTCACGGAGATTACAGAAATGTGTGTGGGAGTTGGTAGTTCTATCCAAATCAGTAGGTTGTAGGCGTATTTAGATACGTTAGGTAAAAATGTTATTTAATGTAGACAGGTATAGTGTTGTACAACATGGGGTTAGAAAATTCCTGCATGTTTATACTGTGCAGGGTCACCTATGAAAAGGTAAAGGAACAAGAGATCTGAATTAAAGTTACAAAAACAGTGAGAGGTTGCTAGGCAAAGCAAATTAGGTTTTAGGTTGTACTGCCAGGACAATTGAGTAGTATACTTACACTATACAAGGTCATCCACATTTGGAGTATTATGTTCAGTTTTAATTCCCACACGCAGTAAAGAATATCAAAGCTCTGGAGAGTGTGCAGAGAAAGGCAGCCTAGGTGATAACAAATCTTAGTGACCTTGGTTATGAGGTTAGGCTCCAAGAGCCAGGGTTATTTATTTTGAAGAAATACAGGCTTAGAGGTGATAAGGTTGATATTTTTAAATTAAAGACAGGTTTGGACACGGTCACGGTTAGATAGGTTATTTGAAATGAACAGAGATCAGAGGACTGGAGTCCTGGGATATAAAATCTGTTGGCAACAAATCAGGTTATGGGAATTGCTAGTTAACTGTGTTGTGAGCCATGGGTAACCAATGTCTCCTGGTTGATTAACTGTCTTAGGGAATCTGCGAGGAATTTCCCAGAGTTTTTCCTGAATTGATCACAGTTTCTTTTTCTCTCTGCCTTTGTTTGACTTCTCTTAAGAGATAACACTGTTGGAGAATGAGTGAACACCGTTTCACCATTGACTAGATGGGGCAAGTTTACTGGGCTTGATGGCCCTTCTTTTTGCCTGATTCTTTTTGAGAGAGAGTTAGATGCTGAAAAAACAATCAAGAATCATAGAAATTTATGGCACAGAAGTAGGCCAGTCAACCCACTGTGTCCGCGCCAGCCAAAAAAGAGCTATCCAGCCGAATGCCACTTTCCAGCTCTTGGTCTGCAGCCTTGTAGGTTATGGCACTTCAAGTGAATATCCAAGTACTTTTAAATGTGATGAGGGTTTCTGCCTCTACCATCCTTTCAGGCAGTGAGTTCCAGACCCCCACCATCCTCTGGGTAAAAAAAGTTCTCAACTCCCCTCTAATCCTTCTACCAATTACTTTAAATCTATATTCCCTGGTTATTGACCTCTCTGCTGGGGGAAATAGGTCCTATCCACTCCATCTAGGCCCCTCATGATTTCATACACCTCACATAAGTGTCCTCTCAGCCTCCTCTGTTCTAAAGAACATAACTTCAGCCTATCCAATCTTTCCTCATAGCTAAAATTCTCTAATCCAGGCAGCATCCTCGTAAATCTCCTTTGTACCCTCTTGAGTGCAATCACATCGTTCCTGTAATGTGGTGATCAGAACTGAATGCAGAACAGTAGCTGTGGCCGAACTAGTGTTTTAAGCAGTTCAAGCATAACCTCCCTGCTCCTCTATTCTACGCCCCGACTACTACAGGAAATTATCCAATATGCCTTCTTAACCACCTTATCTACCTGTACTGCTACCTTCAGGGATCTGTGAGCATGCACTTCAAGGTTCCTCTGTTCCTCTACACTTCACAGTATCCTACCATTTAATGTTTGTTCCCTTGCCTTGTTAACCTTCCCCAAATGTATTACCTCACACTTCTCTGGATTGAATTCCATTTGCCGCTGTTCTGCCCACCTGACCAGTCCTCTGAGATCTTCCTGCAGTCTACAGCTTTCTTCCTCACTATCAACCACACGGCCAATTTTTGTATCATCTACAAACTTCTTAATCATGTCCCCTACAATGAAGTCTAAATCATTGATGTATACAGGTGCAGCGTCAAAAATCCGGAGTTCCGCAATCTGTTAAATGTTCCAGGAACTGGACCCGCCAACACTGCTGACCTCGGGGCCCCGCCGCTGCCCGATCCCAGGCCTGGCCGCCGCTCAACTCGCCAGCCCGCCTGAACACCCCCTCGGCGGGGCCCTGCCCGAACACCACCTCGGCGGGGCCCTGCCCGAACACCACCTCAGCGGGGCCCTGCCCGAACACCACCTCAGCGGGGCCCGAACACCACCTCAGCGGGGCCCGAACACCACCTCAGCGGGGCCCTGCCCGAACACCACTTCGGCGGGGCCCTGCCCAAACACCACCTCAGCGGGGCCCTGCCCGAACACCACCTCAGCGGGGCCCGAACACCACCTCGGCGGGGCCCGAACGCCACCTCGGCGGGGCCCTGCCCGAACACCACTTCGGCGGGGCCCTGCCCGAACACCACCTCAGCGGGGCCCTGCCCGAACACCACTTCGGCGGGGCCCTGCCCAAACACCACCTCAGCGGGGCCCTGCCCGAACACCACCTCAGCGGGGCCCGAACACCACCTCAGCGGGGCCCTGCCCAGCCACACCACCTCGGCGGGGCCCTGCCCGAACACCACCTCAGCGGGGCCCAAACACCACCTCAGCGGGGCCCAAACACCACCTCAGCGGGGCCCGAACACCACCTCAGCGGGGCCCTGCCCAGCCACACCACCTCGGCGGGGCCCTGCCCGAACACCACCTCAGCGGGGCCCTGCCCGAACACCACCTCAGCGGGGCCCAAACACCACCTCAGCGGGGCCCAAACACCACCTCAGCGGGGCCCCCTCCCCCGGTCTTTCTGACATTCCGAAATCCAGAAATACCTCAACCTGGACTAGGGTGTTTCCGGATTCGTGACGTCAGAAATGCATGTGAAAGTCCAGAAAAACACGAAGTCCGGAACTGTCTCGGTCCCGAGGGTTCCGGATTTTAGGTTATGCATCTGTACCACAAAAAGTAAGGGACCCAAGTATAGCCCTGCGGAACCCCACTGGAAACAGCTTTCCAGTCACAAACACCACCGTCAACCATTACCCTTTGCTTCCTACCACTGAGCCAATTTTGGATACAACTTGCCATGGGCTTTTACTATTCTGACCAGCCTGTGATGTGACACCTTGTCAAAAGCCTTGCTAAAATCCATGTTGCCTACATCATATGCCCTACCCTCATCAACTCCCCTTGTTACCTCCTCAAAAAATTCAATCAAGTTAGTCAGACACGATCTTCCCTTAGCAAACCCATGTTGACTGTCCCTGATTAATCCATGCCTTTCTAAATGACCATTAATACTGTTCCTCAGAATTTTTTCCAGCAATTTGCCACCACCGAGGTTGGGCTGTCTGGCCTGTATTCTCCCTTTTTAAACAGTACAACGTATAGAAACTGGAACAATTAATGATGTTTGGCATCCAATGTGTAAGCACCAAACTCACAGTAAATAGAGAAATCTTCAGACTAGCATCTGTAAGTTTTGTTACAGCCCTGGTATTAAGAGATATAGTTACTTTTTGCTTGCTTACCTGAGTATGTGTACTCTCAAATTAAATGTTACAATCAAGAAGGAGACAAAGTCATAGCAGTTGTCAACAGATCGTTATCGATCCTTGTTTCTGGTGAAATGCAAGTTTCAAAATGCTGCAAAGAAATAAAAAGGAGAAATTGAATCAATGCAGACACCATAAGGGCAACACAGTTTATTTTTGCTGGAAATTATACAAACAATTAAACGTTGCACCTACATCATAGAAAAAATGTTCACCAAGCTAAAGGAGGATGGGGCAAAAATGTTCACCAAGCTAAAGGAGGATGGGGCAAAAATGTTCACCAAGCTAAAGGAGGATATTAAACGAGGCAACCAAAAGCACAGTCAAAGAGGTGGCTTTTAGGAACTGCCTTAAGGGTGAAAAACATAGGGAATTAAGGAGATAATTCCAGAGTGTGGTGCCTAGGTAGCTGAAGCCACAGGCACCAATGATTGGGGAGAAAGGGGGTGGAGGTTGAGATAAGCAAGAGACCAGAGTCAGAGGAACAGAAAGTTTGGTGGCCGGGGATTATTTCTAAGGCTGGAGGAGGTTACAGAGATGGGGATTTAAATGCAAAGATACAAATGTTAAATTGTAAGTATTTGGGGGACTGAGAGCCAATGTAGGTCAGCATGGACAAGGGTGATGGATGAGCAGAATTTGGTAGGATGCAGCCAGCAGACTTTTTGGATGAGCTGAAGTTTACTGAGGGTGGAGGATGGGAGGCTAGCCAGGGGAGCACTGGAATAGTCAAGTCTGGAGGTGACGAAGGCAGGGATGAGGGATTCAACAGCAGATGGCCTGAGGCAGGGAAGGAGCATGCAATGTGGTGCAGGTAGACATGCTCTTGGGGAAAGACAGACATTAACAATGCAGCACTAACTTCAATAATACTCAAATAATAACAATGTCTATAAGTAGCTGAAAAGAGAAGACAGATTAACATTTTGAGTGTACACCCTTCAGAATAGAAATTTCCAGTGCCTGTACTATGCTAGGAAATTAGGCATTACAGTGTTCCTAACAATTTCCTTGCAAAGTGCAGACACTATCCAGCAGCAACATTTCTTCAGACAAACTAATACCCCATTATGTCTAAGATCACTTTATGTGGAGAATATCATTAGAGAGTATGTGTGAGAGCAGAGATTGTAAATTAATGTATACTGCACAGATTAAAAAAGTAATCCAAGTATTTTCGCAAGTCAAATAAAAGTAAAAGTTCCACTCCTGATTAATTTTTCTTTTTATTCCTGTATTTTCTCAGTGTAATTAAAACGTGCACTGTGAAACAGGTAAGCAAATGCACTAAAGAAAAAGCAGACCAATTCTGTATCATCGTTGGATCTCATTAATATGGATGCAACATGCATAACATGAAATGATGCATGATTAAAACATGGATGCCCCACTTCCATGCATAATAAGATCAAATCATAAATGAGAAGTAAAATATATAGATGCACACTGAACTGGTGAGCATATTTAACGAGCCTGGGCCCCTCTCTGTCTGTTTGTTTTATTGTTTATGTTCCCTACAGATCCAACAGAGGAACAGTGTGTTTCTCCTAGACATTGTGAAATTCACTTCCAGGCCAAAAAACACACAGCTCCTGCCAGTTTAAAGCCTGCCAGCACTGATTCACCAAGGAGTTCAACAACCCTTGAATGTAACTTTAACGGAGTTCAAAGCTCTCACAAAACCCAGTTCTGTATATTGAACACAACTGCACATGCCAGCCTGCACGTACAGCAGTGCAATACGCTGCTAATAAACTGCATAGATTAAAAGTAAGGCTGCAAAATACTAGAGATAACAGCTGAAGAAAAACAATGGAACCTGAAGTAATGTATAGCTAGTCAACAAAACAAATAAAAACAAGATCTACGAACATTACTGAAATTATATACCTTTTACGCACAAACACTTGTTGGAGCTGTTTGAAGAAAGCCCACACTAGAGTCGGCAGGTTAATCCAACATGGGGACCGAACAGCTGAGCCAATCCTCCTCTCACTGACATTCCCATGTACTTTTCAGCAGGGCTCACAGGGCAATGATCAGAAGCCTTCTTCAGCTGCACCTCCCAAACCCCCAATCTCTACCGCCTAGAAGGACATGGGCAGCAGGCATATGTGAACTCACCTGCAAGTTTGCCTCCAAGTCATACACCACCCTGACTTGGAAATATATTGTCGTTCTTTCATTGTCTCTGGGTCAAAATCTTGGAACTCCCTCCCTAACAGCACTATGGGCCCAAGTTTCGAGCCGCGCCTAGAACGGCGCAGTCCTGACCTGGATGCCCGTTTTTCGCGCCACAAAGTGCGCCTAAAAAAACCCTCTGTATTCTCCACCTCCCTGCAGGTCCTCTGGCCCTCGGCGCAGCGCAGCAGGAGCTATAGGGGGCGGAGCCAGGTCCCTGCGCTGAAAACAGTGCCGGGACCTCTGCACATGCGCGCTACAGTCGGCACGCATGTGCAGTAGCTCCAGGCGCCCAAAACTGTGTGGGAGGGGCCGAAGCACGCAGCCCCTAGCCCTGGCCCAATGGCCTCACTGGGGCTGCGTGAATAAGGCTCCTCCCACAGCCAGCTCCTGCTTCCTCCCGACCCGACTCCCGCTCCCCCCCCCCCCCCCCCCCCCCGGACTGGACCCGACCCGACTCCTGCTCCCCCCCCCCCCCCCGGACCCGACTCCCGCTCCCCCCCGGGACTGGATCCGACCTGACCTCCCTCTCCCTCCCTCCCTCCCCCTGACCCGAACCGAACCGACCTCCCTCCCACCACCCCACTGACCCGACCCAACGCCACCTACCTGTAAATCTGGTGCTGGGGACGGACCCTGCCCGAAGTCTCGGGCCCGGCCCGTTCAGCCTCCCTCCCCTTTCTCCTTCCCCCCCACCCCCCATCTCCTTTCTCCCCCTCTCCTCCCCATCCCTCCCCCATCCCTCCCTCTCTCCCTCTACCCCCCTCCTCTCGCTGTCAGAAACACAGACACTGACAGAGAATGAGAGACACACAGGCAGACAGAGAGATAGAGACACTAACAGAGACACACTGGGGGGGGGGGGGGGGCGGGGGGCATCCCAACACGCTGTTGGAGGGCTCCCGGTGCTGCAGTCGGTAAGCAGAAAATGTCTTATTTATTGATTTAAAAAAAAAAAAATTATTTCTTATTAATTTTTTTTGATTGATTTATTGGTATTATTTATTGATGTATTTATCATTTATTATTGATGATGGCTCTTTATTTGTAAAACTGAAGTGTTTAATGTTTGTAAACTTCCCTTTAAACCCCCCCCACCACAATTCCCTACGCCTGATTTGTAACCTACGCCTGATTTTCTAAAGTGTAGACAAGGTTTTTTCGAGCGTACAAAAATCTTCACTTACTCCATTCTAAGTTAGTTTGGAGTAAGTTTTCACTGCCGAAACTTTGAAAACAGGCGTAAGTAGCCGGACACGCCCCCTTTTGAAAAAAATATTCTGTTCCAAAGTGAAACTGTTCTAACTGACTAGAACTGGAGCAAACTAAATGACGAGAATTCCGATGTCTAAGATACTCCGTTCTACACCAGTTGCTCCTAAAAATCAGGAGCAAATCATGTGGAAACTTGGGGCCTATGTGAGTACCTTCACCACACGGACTGCAGCGGTTCAAGAAGGTAGCTCACCACCACCTTCTCCAGGGCAAATGGGGATGGGCAACAAATGCTGGCCTTGCCAGCGACACACACAACCCATTAACAAATGTTTTAAAAGTGGAAACCATGTCTAAATGTTACCCCACTCCCTAGCCCAAATCATTGGAGAACTCCTGCCTCCATCATGGCCGAAATCAGGTAATTCACCAAGGATTTGAACCTGGGAACTTCTAGACCTATTTGGCTCAGTTCAACAGTAGGCAGTCCACTTTTCAAGTTAGCCATCAGGGGAGCTCCTAGTCTGATTTATTACCAATGTGAAGGCCACTTTAATACCTCCCAAGTTTTGAGATGAAAGTTTTCAAATCACAGGGAGGTACAATTTTAACAGCTTGTCACGGAGCTAGTTTACATTACTAACTCTGACTCATTGGCACTATAAATATTTGAAGCATATAATTGCATTTTAGCTATGCCAGAGTGTTGACTTACCACAAATCTCTAGTAACAGGGACACTAGTTCCACTTCAGCTCCTTCCCCGATTTCAGATTTGAAAATGGAGATTCATATAAATTTTACAGTGTCAATGAGTCACGAGCTAAGAATTTAAACTAGTCCCCTGACAATTTATTAAAATACATATATGTTTTTGCAGCTTTCACTGTGGTAGTTCTGGGAACTGAGTGGAGTATAGAAAAGTAAATCATAGTTCCCTCAGCAGACTAAATTTACTTTTAGGCATTCACCTGGAAACAATTCATGCTCGAAACTGAAAAACTTACAAAACAGCTTCAAGTAAATTTTTAAAAGAACAAAATCCTCAGTGTTATTACTTGACATATTTAGCCTATTGGCACCATTGCAGTATACGAAAAGTAACACTAAAGCCAATATACTTCATTGTCGTGTAACATGCTTACATGATGCGCATCGCCTCAAATGTCTCCCAATAGTACCACCATCAAACCTGTAACCACCATTATTTCGCCCGAGTGTTATATGGCTAAAATTGCTCTCTCCAAATATGAAAGAAAAGAAACTCTAATTGTACTGACGGTTGATTTTTTTTTAAAAAGCAGCTCAAATGGACACATTACAAAAACTACACACCCACCATTGCATCCTTTTAGCAACCCTAAACAATACGTATTGGTTCCACAAATCCATAATATATTATGAAAATATTGGGAGCAGTAACTTAATTTATCGTCTTCTGTAAAGTCTAGATTTAAGAATGTTAGCTTTTACTCATTTGGAAAACAGATAAAGGGAGATTTTCCTGGTCCTGCACCTGGAGCGACTGGATGGGCTGGGCATAGCGAATGCAGGGAAACATGGCCGTAATGGAGCCAATTCGATTTTTCCCTCCATTCTTTCTTCATTTAAATGGATGGAAAATTAGTCATGCTCCTTTAAGGCCATGTGCTCTTCCCTGCCTAATTTACCTGTATTCGTTGTACCCAGGTGATGACGTAGCCTCCCCGGACATGAAAAGATTGACCCACAAGGGGAAGAGCAAAACTATAGGCCTTTAATATAAAACAGTCACCAATAAATCAAATAGGGACTTCTTTACCCAAAGAGTGGTGCGAATCTGGAACTCGCTACCACAGGGAGTGGTTGAAGCAAATAGTATAGATACATTTAAGGGAGGCTAGACAAGCGTATAAGGGAGAAGGGAATAGAGGGTTATGCTGATCAGAGTTAGATGAGGAAGAACGGGAGGAGGCTCCAGTGGAGTATAAACGCGGCATGGACGGGTTGGGCCAAATGGCCTGTTTTCTGTGCAGCATATCCGATATAATCCTATGCAATCCACAACTTACTTCCACATTTGTTTCTCTTTTCCCTTTGCAATCAGAGACTGCATGGCTGGGGGTACATTAATGTTTTAATAGAGAGGGATTTCAAACAACAATCTGAAGGAAATGTGCTAAGCTTGCACAACTGGAATTGTCTGTGCTTTATTCTTACATCTGCAGAACTTAAGACTGCACAGCATCTGTTTGAAAATACCACATTCAGCCTTTTATTGAATGTTTCCTGTAGTTCCTATTCGGAATGCTTCCGTGTAAAAACTCTTCACAGACCAGTCCCACAACAAAAGACCCTATTTTGGCCACGTTCTTCTGGCAAGAAACTTTACTCCACTAGATTTAAAAATGCTTGCAATAAATTAGAAGGTTAAAGATGTACAAAGATAGTATTTATGTAAGTTTCAATTGTGATATATTTCAATTCAGCCTGCACCAGCCAACAAAAGAGCCTGAAGACGCGTGCAACTGCAGCATTGGCTGAACACGCCAGCAGCTGTTTTTACAGAGTAACTATTTGTACTGCTTTCTGCGCATGCGCCTCCTGACTCCGTCCACACCCCCCCCCCCCCCCCCACCAAAGCAAAATTTGTACGAACGATTTTCTGCGTATGCAAACTCCCGACACCCAAAACCAGAACCGGAAGTGGGGCCCTGAACACGTTCATTCCCAAGCCACCGACCGAGACTCGAGACTCTGACCGAACCCCGAGCCACCTGCTGAGCCCCGACCCTCCGACCAGGCCCCGGCTGGCGGGGGGCGACGGGGAGGAGAGTGAGCCTGGGGGGGGGGCGACGGGGAGGAGAAGAGCCTGGGGGGGGGGATAAGAGACACGAGAGGGAGGAGGGGGGAGATTGGAGGGTAAAGAGAGGAAACTCAGGGAAGGCAGATCACGTTCTTCCAACCCCCTTTACACCCACTCCCGATTTCTCTGAAAGCTCGGTGCTGTGTTACATGGGACATCACTGGAGTAGATGAAATCCAGAATTCGCGACACTGTCACTATTCACTTCATACCTAATAAACCTGTTAACAATCCACACACAATGCCCCATCTATGGCACTTGGGTAAGGGACTTTGGCTGGGGGAGGAATGTGACCGAGAAGTGTCCTTTCTGACTTCTGAAGTCAAAATGGATCATGTTACAATGTGCAAAGTTAGGCTGGGCAGTTCCATTTACACATTCCAGAGAAACTCCAGGGTGTGGCTTATCCTCCAAGGGGACCAATCAGCAATAGGACATGTGATAATGGAGAGCCAATCAGAGAAATGGCTACCATTCAGTTAGTACAAATAAATGCATCCCTGCTTTTATCAACAGCAATGACTGCGTTCCAGCAGCAAAGACACAAAGGTGATTTTAATGACGACAAGCGTACTCTATTTCTGAAAGGTTCCCCATGCTCCCCCACACCTCCCAGGCCATAGAACAATCTGGCAAAGTAATAGAGGAAAAAACATTTGCAGTTGTTAAAAGTATCCAGCATGATGCCATAATGGGAGAGTTAGGATGCAAGAGGGATCAGCTGAACGGCTTCTTCTCATCCTCAACGTTTCACTTGTTCTGGATAACGGGTCGAGCACATTCTACTAGGCAATGTCGCTCCAGATGCTCAGCAGTAGATAAGCAAGACCTAAAAAGTTTAAGTTGTCTTCTCTCAACAAATATTGAAGGAGTTGCTGTGTATTTCCAGCATTTTTTGTTTCTGCAGCAGATACTACACACTACTGCAAAATTAGTCAACTTTCCCTGTACTAAAAATATCACCTTTCAAAAGCTTTCTCCCTTGCACAGACCAGTATTATCTCTATTCAGACTTCAACATTTGTGATTACTCACTTGCCATTTACACCCGGGCACAGAAATCTGCCCAGAACATTTACTTTTAAGATGGAATCACACTTTCATAATTCCATTTTATGAATACAATGAAAATACAATGAAAAAAGGGTTCCCGTGCACCCTAGCCTTGCTGGCTCCACATCTCTTCACACCATCTGGAGTGGCAGATGAGTCTATAATGTATGTCACTGCAACAGAGTTTGCCTGTGAAATGGGACGAGGCTATATGTCAGATGTAACATGGGACACTGCTACCCCACACTTAAGTGGCGGCACTGTCAGGAATGCACCACTGCTCAAAGTAACAATGTAAATAATTAAAATGATATGCTTTTATTTGGCGAGTTTAGTGGAAAGGACGCTTGGATATAGTAGAGATGAAAACCCTAGACTTATTTAAGATCCAATTAAATGCTGAAATGGGGGGACTTTCGAAACTTTACGTATTTATGAATATAATATGGCCTTCCTCATCTGTCATTATCTTGCAATCCTGCGATAGAATTCACATTGGTGATTCGATATCACCACCAATTTCAGTGAGGAGTCGACACAATTTCAATTGAGTCAACTTCAATTTTGCACGAAATAGGCTGTATGGGAAGGTCTAGCACAGGTGCTGGCATTTCCCTTTGGAGAAAGAAAACTTGCATTGGGTGGTCAATCTTGCACAAATCCCGATACTGCCCTGGGAACAGGTTAACCATCCTGCGTGGAATAAGCGGGATCTACAAAGGGAAAAAAGAAAAAAAATGGAGGAAAAATATGATTGTTGTGCCTAATTAAATGGTATAATAACTGCAAAAGTTGTTCTGAGCGCATGGTTACAAAATGCTCTGCGGTTCCCGCCATAATCAGATATGTAATTATTTTTTAAAAATGATACATAGAACTAGATTGTGATTAATGATCGTGGATCACGATTCTCGCAAAAGGTTCATGACACAATTTTTGTGAGCCTCCCACAACAGTAAAAAATATGAAGGATATCTGCACCAAATCTTTAGATCACAATGAAAATATTTAGGTAGTTTGACTGGTGTTTTGCCTAACTGTTTGTCTGCATAACAAGTCACTGCACTCCAAAATAAAAATGTAATTCATCATGCAGAACACATCGAGATAGTCAATGGTATAAAAAGACATGAAATGCCAGTGCTTTTTCCTTTAATTATGGTTACATTCAGTGCATAACTGGAACAAAGACTTTATGAAGGTCAGACAAAGCTCCTCACGAATGGACAGTTCTGGACTTCGTAGTTACCCATGGCACATTTAACAAAAAGGTGCACATTTTCCAAGTCTTTGCTTATTATTTTTTCCTTTCTCAATGCAATTAAACAAACTTTTTAACTGCCCATTTAATTTCCCTGGGCTCACTGTTAGGGTGCGGGCATGACAATGCTCTCTGTCCTTTTTCTAGGTTTTTTCACCTGTATCCAGAAAATCTTGCAACCCCTTCCCCCTCCCCCAAATTTATAAACGGTTGTGCTGTTACTGCCACACGTACAACAAGGACTAATAGCTGGTTTTATGAAGATTGAAGGCTTTAACTCCATCACTGAGCAGCAATTCAGATTTTTAAAAATTAGTTCTGACATTTGGGCACAGTGTGAATTCTGTCTTTAATTTCAAATCGTACAATTTGCATTTTACTGCGAAGTGTGAAACTGGTCTTGGAAGGAAATACACTCATTTGTCATCTGCCAGTCAGTAAGCTACAAGTTTTTAGTAGCTCCGAGGTGGTCTATAAAACCCTATTTTATTTGGACCTATTCAACCTAGCACCTCTCCTCCCGCTTAAGGGATTGCCACTGTATTAGCCAAAGAGCTGTGTAATGGCTGAGATCCATGGAAAATGTTGGGTCCAACATGCCAGATGGCCAACTGTACACACAAAATTCTTATGCTTAAAATGTTTTGTGAAATAACTTAATTAGGAAAGCCCTTCAGTGCCAAGATTTCTAATTGTCCCAATATATTTAGTCCAAGCAGTACGAGAGCCAGTACACCCACCATATCATGAGAGGCATTCACCCAACTCAGCCATTATTATTGGCTGACGGAACAGCAACATTGGAAGATGTCAGGTCTCCAATGTGCCTTCCATCGTTCCCTGCACAGCAATCACTGCACTTTCAAAGTAATTTATTGAGTGTGGCATTAATATATTTTAATGTTATCAGGGGCTATATAAATGCAAGGATAATTTTTTTTGAGAAAATGTGCATCTTGGGAAAACAATGGATGGAGAAAATGAGGGAATAAAATTGTAAAATAAACCAGGGTCAAACTCAAAAGCTTCAGGTAAAGTTTTTTTTAAATTTAAGGGAGAAAATTATATTACTTTCTAAAATGCCTATTTGCTTCTCTATTTTATATTTTTTTCTTTACAGATAGCACTAACTGGTTGCCGAATATTAAGTAATTGCTCTGGAGAAGTCATTAAATTACTATAAGTCGTGTTTAACATGGAAGTAAGTGGACTACTTAAAATGCGTGATCGCTAAACTAGAGGACGTGATTACAAAATTGGTAGGCCTCAAGCAGGACACGAGAGCAGAAGGATTTTCTCCTCTGCAGAGTGTAGACATTTAGAATAAATTCCCATTAAAAACAGCTGATACTATATCAATTATCTCCTCTAAAATTGAGCTGGATGGTTAAGAAAGAGAGGAAGGATATAATAGACTATCAAATATTCTACCTGATCGGATAGCATCATCATCATAGGCGGTCACTCGAACGAGGATGATGAGATGTTTCAATGAAGAACCTGATGTTCCAGTCCTGAACTCCAATTGAGGGGGTGGAAGATGCCTGTGCGTGGATTTTTTTAACGTGTGGTGACCGTTGCACATCAGCCACCACACGGGCTTGACAGAGCTAGGCCTTTATCCAGAGGCAAGGGTTGAACCAGGATGACTGGAGACCTGCTCTGCTGCACGGATCTAGTGCGGCACATATCGCAGTGTGGGCAGGCTAGTGCTGCCCCTGGGCCCTCGGCTCTTCTGGGCCCCGTACCCTCATTCACCGCACCTCCGCCCACAATGTTCCAGGGCCCGGCGCTCCAGCTCTATTTATAGCCCTGACCTGCAGTGGTGTTCTCACACAGGTCGAGGTGGCCCACTGTAGGTCAATAGCGTGCAAGTGCTTAATGCATTCTTCTGAACTGCCTTTGTCTGATATTTCAGCATAGGCGTAAAACCATTTAAAATAAATTAATGGGTTAATTCCTCTGGTAAAATAGCAGACAAAGGAACTTCAGATGAACAAATGAAGTGTCTGATTACTACTTTAACACCGTGTAATTTCAACTCATCAAATTTCGGTCCTTTTGAGACCATGAGAATGTCATCTGTGGAGGAAAATGGAACAATGTTGATTGCAATCTTAGATTGATATCTTGGGAGTTTTCACTCAATTGCCTTTGGGTGTTGGAGAAATTTCAAAGAGTTTAACTTCTTGGCAGTTTTACCCATGGCTGTTGTTGATTGTCAAGAGCTTAATTAAACGGAGGCGAGTCCACATTAGTGGATAGCTGAAAGGATCAGGGTTGATCCTTTTAAAGCGAATTATCATGTAATCCTAAATGTTACTAAGGGAGATATCTGCAAATTTTTCATATCTCATAGTTGCACCACACATTACGCCTTCATTAGCACCAAGTTCATTTTCTATTAATCAACTTATCCCAAAAAAGGAGCTCTTCCACAGTTTAAATACACATCAAAAGATCATCTAGTGCATTATGGGTCTTTTGGGAGGGAATATGGAGGGTAGGGGGGCGGAGGGTCCGGGGCAGGAGAGACCGCAACTTTCCTCATGGGCCTCGGAGGAGCATCATCTGCGCCTCCTGGCCCCACAAAGCACATTTTGTGACGAACCTGGAGCGCCTCTTCATCCTCGCCACCAGCCGCTGCAGCTTCCCTGCTCAGGCCCCAGTTAAAATGGGGTCTTTTCATTCAATAGGGCCCTGATTCGCCTCATCCGCCTGCAAAAACTGGCAGGAAAGGGTTGAGTTTCGAGTGGGTAAGTACCTCCTCTTTCTTAACTACCAAACGGCCTGGTTTCCTCTGGGCTGTTAGGGTTAAAATCGACCCTTATGGTTTTACCATGACCATAGAAATTACAGATGGAGGTATTTTGGCCCATTGTGCCTGTGCCAACTCTTCAACTGGAGTTATCTACTCTAATCCTATTTTCCTGTATCCTCTTATATTCTTCCTTTTCAAATACTTATCCAATTCTACTTTAAGTAATTTTATCATCTCTGCTTCAATAGCCGATGGTAAATAACTATTTCTGTTGAAAATAATTCTTCTGGCTTCCACCTTCAGTTTTCTAACAATAATCCTCAATCTATGGTCACTTGGCCTTAGATCCAGTTAAATAAACAAAGCTATAAAACTGTTGAGAGACACAAGGGGAATTTTAACCTCAAAGACGGGTGGGAGGTTAGAGTAAGAAAACGGAATCCCAACCTCCAAGCCGCTCATTTCTGGTTTTAACACAGGCAGGACTGGGGAACGTGAAGCCAACCCGCTCCTAAGAGGCATGTCACCCATTTAAATATTATGAGGCTGGCAATGCCTCATGATGATCTAACATTACAAATTTAACTCTGGCTGGTTGGGCTCCCCAGACCTCAGGAATCCTCCAGCTAATGGCAGGTGAGGATTGCTGGATCCAGGAAGCAAGTGCTGTTCTCCCGGGTTTCCCAACCACTTTCTAGCTCCCCACCACTCCCAACCCGCCTCCAGATTAAAATCCAGGCAACAGGTACAGCTTTACATTGTTTTAATATATTATTTATTTTAAATTGTTCTAAAACTATAGGAGTCTTATATTGGGATAGTTCATAAAAAAAATGTTTCTTTACTAGGGATTGGACAGAAAATAATTTATTTTGTGTGCCCTGGGTAATAACGTGTTGGTCATTGAACCAACTCGAGGGAAAAACCTACTTGATCTCGTCCTCACCAACCTACCTGTCGCAGATGCATCTATCCATGACAGCATTGGTAGCAGTGATCACCGCTGTCATTGTGGCGATGAAGTCCCATCTTCATACTGAAGACACCCGCCATCGTATTGTGTGATACCACCACCGTGCTAAACGGGATAGATTCAGAACAGATCTACCAGCTCAAAACTGGGCATCCATGAGGCCTTGTGGGCCATCAGCAGCAGCAAAATTGTATTCCACCACAATCTGTAATCTCATGGCCCGGCTTATCTCTCACTCTACCATTACCATCAAGCCAAGGGACCAACCCTGGTTCAATGAAGAGTGCAGAAGAGCATGCCAGGAGCATACCTAAAAATGAGGTACCAACCTGGGAAAGCTGCAACACAGGACTCATCATCATCATAGGCGGTCCCTCGAACGAGGATGACTTGCTTCCACACCAAAAGGGATGAGTTCACTGATGTTTCAATGAAGGACCCGATATTCCAGTCCTGACCTCCAGGGGTGGAAGATGCCTGTGCGTGGATTTTTTTAACGTGTGGTGACCGTTGCACATCAGCCACCACATAGGCTTGACAGAGCTAGGCCTTTATCCAGTGGCAAGGGTTGAGCTAGGACGACTGGAGACCTGCTCTGCTGCACGGACCTAGTGTGCACACATATCGCAGTGTGGGCAGGTCCGTGCTGCCCTGGGCCCTCGGCTCTTCTGGGCCACGCAGCCTCATTTGCCTCCGCCACGATCTCTCATAGAAACAAAGAAACATAGAAAATAGGTGGAGTAGGCCATTCGGCCCTTCTAGCCTGCACCGCCATTCAATGAGTTCATGGCTGAACATGCAACTTCAGTACCTACTTCCTGCTTTCTCACCATACCCCTTGATTCCCCTAGTAGTAAGGACTTCATCTAACTCCTTTTTGAATATATTTAGTGAATTGGCCTCAACAACTTTCTGTGGTAGAGAAATCCACAGGTTCACCACTCTCTGGGTGAAGAAATTCCTCCTCATCTCGGTCCTAAATGGCTTCCCCCTTATCCTTAGACTGTGTCCCCTGGTTCTGGACTTCCCCAACATTGGGAACATTCTTCCTGCATCTAACCTGTCTAACCCCGTCAGAATTTTAAACGTTTCTATGAGGTCCCCTCTCATTCTTCTGAACTCCAGTGAATACAAGCCCAGTTGATCCAGTCTTTCTTGATAGGTCAGTCCCGCCATCCCGGGAATCAGTCTGGTGAACCTTCGCTGCACTCCCTCAATAGCAAGAATGTCCTTCCTCAGGTTAGGAGACCAAAACTGTACACAATACTCCAGGTGTGGCCTCACCAAGGCCCTGTACAACTGTAGCAACACCTCCCTGCCCCTGTACTCAAATCCCCTCGCTATGAAGGCCAACATGCCATTTGCTTTCTTAACCGCCTGCTGTACCTGCATGCCAACCTTCAATGACTGATGTACCATGACACCCAGGTCTCTTTGCACCTCCCCTTTTCCTAATCTGTCACCATTCAGATAATAGTCTGTCTCTCTGTTTTTACCACCAAAGTGGATAACCTCACATTTATCCACATTATACTTCATCTGCCATGCATTTGCCCACTCACCTAACCTATCCAAGTCGCTCTGCAGCCTCATAGCATCCTCCTCGCAGCTCACACTGCCACCCAACTTAGTGTCATCCGCAAATTTGGAGATACTACATTTAATCCCCTCGTCTAAATCATTAATGTACAGTGTAAACAGCTGGGGCCCCAGCACAGAACCTTGCGGTACCCCACTAGTCACTGCCTGCCATTCTGAAAAGTCCCCATTTACTCCTACTCTTTGCTTCCTGTCTGACAACCAGTTCTCAATCCATGTCAGCACACTACCCCCAATCCCATGTGCTTTAACTTTGCACATTAATCTCTTGTGTGGGACCTTGTCGAAAGCCTTCTGAAAGTCCAAATATACCACATCAACTGGTTCTCCCTTGTCCACTCTACTGGAAACATCCTCAAAAAATTCCAGAAGATTTGTCAAGCATGATTTCCCTTTCACAAATCCATGCTGACTTGGACCTATCATATTATCTCGCCGCTAATCTCTCACTGCTCCTCTGCCACGATCTCTCGTCGCTCCTCCGCCACAAGCATTCGCCGCACTTCCGCACCAAACATTCGCCGCACCTATGCCACGATCTTTTGCCACTCATCTCTTGTCACATCTCAGCCACGATCTCTCACCACACCTCCATCTCAATCATTCGCCGCACCTCCGCCACGATCTCTCGCTGCTCATCCGCCCCAACCTTCTCTCTCCTCCGCTGTGCCTGGGTCCCACCGATGCACCTGCCCACGCTCCAAATAGCGAATTGGGCCTTGATGATGTCACCCAGCTCGAAGCTGTTGTGTATTTGGAACGGCTTGCGCTGGAAGTTGTAGTGGTATGCCCACGATGTTGTAGGACCTGTGCATCATGGGCCACCCCGACCTGCGAGAGGACACCACCGCAGGTCGGGAGGATAAAAGTAAACACAGGACTACATGTATACTAAACAGCAGAAGCAGCATGCCACACACAGAGCTAAGCGATCCCACAATAAACAGATCAGATCAAAGCTCTGCAGTCCTGCTAAATGCAGTCATGCATGGTGGTGGACCATTAAACAACTAACAGGAGGAGGAGGTTCCATGAATATCCCCATCCTCAATGATGGCGGAGTCTGGCACGCAAGTGCAAAAGACAAGGCTGAAGCGCTTGCAACCATCTTCAGCCAGAAGTGCTGAGTGGATGATCCATATCGGCCTCCTCCTGAGGTCCCCACCATCACAGAACCCAGTCTTCAGCCAATTCGATTCACTTCATGTGATATCAAGAAGCGGTTGAGCGCACCGGATACAGCAAAGGCTATGAGTCCCGACAACATCCCGGCTGTCGTGCTAAAAACATGTGCTCCAGAATTAGCCATGCCTCTAGCCAAGTTGTTCCAGTACAGCTACAACACTGGCATCTGCCCAACAAGGTATGTCCTGTCCACAAAAAGTAGGACAAATCCAATCCGGATAATTGCCACCAGATCAATTTACTCTCAATCATCAGCAAAGTGATGGAAGGTGTCGCCAACAGTGCTATCAAGCAGCACTTACTCACCAATAACCTGCTCACTGACGTTCAGTTTGAGTTCTGCCAGGACCGCTAAGCTCCAGACCACATTACAGCCTTAGTCAAAACATGGACAAAAGAGCTGAATTCTGAAGTGAGATGAGAGCGACTGCCCTTGACATCAATGCACCATTTGACCGAGTGTGGCATCAAGGAGTCCTAGTAAAATTGAAGGCAATGGGAATCAGGGGGAAAACTCTCCACTGGCTGGAGTCATAACTAGCACAAAGGAAGATGGTTCTACTTGTTGGAGGTCAATCATCCCAGCCCCAGGACAACGTTGCAGGGCTTCCTCAGGGCAGTGTCCTAGGTCTAACCATCTTCAGCTGCTTCGTCAATGGAAGTATTGATGTTCGCTGATGATTGCAGTGTTCAGTTCCATTCGCAACTCCTTAGGAAAATGAAGCAGTCCATGCCCACATGCAGCAAGACCTGGACGACATTCAGGCTTGGGCAGATAAGTGGCAAGTAACATTCGTGCCACACAAGTGCAAGGCAATGACCATCTCCAGCAAGCGAGAGTCTAACCACCTCCCCTTTATATTCAACAGCAAATCCCCCACCATCAGCAACCTGGGGGGGGGGGTCACTACTGACCAGAAACATAACTGGACCAGCCACATAAATATTGTGGCTACAGGAGCTGGTCAAAGGCTGGGTATTCTGTGGCAAATGTCTCACCTCCTGACTCCCCAAAGCCTTTTCACCATCTACAAGGCACAAGTCAGGAGTGTGATGGAATAATTTCCACTTGCCTGAATGAGTGCAGCTCCAACAACACAAGAAGCTCGACACCATCCAGGACAAAGCAGCCCGCTTGATTGGCCCCCCATCCACCACCTTAAACATTCACTCTCTCCACCACCAGTGTACCGTGGCTGCAGTGTGTACCATCTACAAGATGCACTGCAGCAACTCGCCAAGGCTTCTTCGCAGCACCTCCCAAAACCACGACCTCTACCATCTCGAAGGACAAAGGCAGCTGGCGCATGGGAGCACCATCACCTGCAAGTTCTCCTCCAAGTTACACACCATCCTGACTTGGAAATATATCGCCATTCCTTCATCGTCGCTGGGACAAAAACAGCACTGTGGGAGTTCCTTCACCACAAGGACTGCAGCAGTTCAAAGCGGCGACCTTCTCAAGGGCAATTAGGGATGGGCAATAATTGCTGGCCTTGCCAGCAACGTCCACATCCTGGAACAAATTTTTTTTTTGAATCCCTGCTCCTAAATGGTGAGGCCTGAGACACCCCCGATATAACCTCAGGCCTCATTTTCATGAAGCGGACAACCTGCTGAATGTAAGATGCAGCTCAACCGGTGAATCAATGTTGAAAATCAGACCACTGTCACACTAGCAGCGGCCTTCAGGTAAGCGAGGAGGGGGGGTGGGGCGCGTGGGGAGGGCTGATCACTAGTCGGGAAGGTGGAGGGTGGGGAAGGTGATAGAACATTTCTGGCTTTGGGGAGTGATCGTTAGCCCGGGGCAAGGTAGGCAACGTTAGCCTTTGGGGGGGCGGGGGTGTAGAGCAGCCAGTGTTATTTTAATGCGGGGTCGGGAGAACACCTGCTCCATCCGTCTCCACATTGAGGTAATTATGGTCACCGCCTGCGGTTGTATCAAACCCAGAAGGTGGCGCACCAGCACCTTCTCAAGACAACAAAAAATGGGCAATAGGCGTCAACTTTGCCAGCAATGCCCACATCCTGAGAACATGTGTATTTGTATCACTCAACTCACCTGGGAAGGCTGGTCTTCTATATGGCAAATCGGTGTTTCCGTTCCTCTTGCCATTACTTTGTGAAGTGTTTTGGACACTTTGCACATAAAAGGCGCTATATAAATGGAAGAAGAATTTAAAAAAAATTACTTATACAAATTCCACGCACATCCGTGAAATTTTACATTCCTCTGAATGTCTATTTTTATGTTGTTGGGCTAGCAGGAATTGGTCTATGTACACACAATCATTTAAATTAGTCACTGTTATAGGATGCTCTCCGAAAATGAATTTGATTAAAAAAGACTTGCAATTATACAGCACGTTTCACAATCTCAGGATGTCCCAAAGCACTTTACAGTTAAGTACTTTTTGAAGTGTAGTCATGGTTGCAACGTGGAAAATGCAGCAGCCAATATTCCACACAGCAAGCCCCCATAAACAGCAACATGATCATGACCAGCTAATCTGTTTCAGTGGTGTTAGTTGGCCAGGACACCAAGGATAACTGCTGTTCTTCGAAATAGTGCCACAGGATCTTTCATATCCACATAAAAATGCTGACAGAGCCTCGGTTTAACGTCCCACCTGTAAGACGGCTCCTCCGACAACGAAGCACTTCCTTCAGTACTGTACAGGAACATCAGTGTAGATTATGTGCTCAAGTCTCTGGTGTGGGACTTGAATCAACAATCTTCTGACTCAAAGACAAGAGTGCTACCACTGGAACACTCTAAATATTAAGGTATATTCGAGCTTGGAGACTTAATATTGCAACGCTCAATGTTCTTTTCGGCCACATCTTTCAGTATAACCCTATAAATAAAGCCGCTAGCAAGTGTTGACAATTTTTGACTCTTCTATTAATTGACCTGACAGGTTGACATTTGCTTCTTTCGACCTAATCACTGGTAACTTCTCTCGTCGCTCCAAAGGAGGCAGGCTCTGCCCCCACAAATACATTAACAGTGAAATTCATTTTGGGAGGGAGGGAAGAACGAACTTGCATTCATATCGCACTTTTCTCAACCTCAGGATTTAAAGCAAAGAGCTTTAAGCCGTTGAAATACACTGTGGCATAACATAACCAGAGATGTCTCAAATGCTGGAAATGCTCAAAAAAAGGAAGATTGCATGGTATGTCAACTCTCATCGACCCCAAATCCTCTCCATCACCGCAATATAGCCCAACTCCACCCCTCCCGTCATGGCCTCGCCCCTCCCTATCTCTAGCCTTACAACACCACCCCCAACCCCCAAAAATCCCTGTTCTACTGAAATAAAACAAATGCTGGAAATACTCAGCAGGTCAGGCAGCATCTGTGGAGAGAGAGAGTTAACGTTTCAGGTCAATGATCTTTCGTCAGGACTGGAAAAGGTTGGCAATGTACCGGTTTTAAGAAAGGACAGAAGCAAGGAAAGGCAGGGCAGGGGTGGAAAGAACAAAAGGGTAGGTCTGTGATGGGGTGGATGGTAAGGAGGATTAAATGACAAAAGGGATGATGGTGCAAAGCGAAAGGAGATGGTAATGGGACAAATAAAGAAACACAAGATGGGTCTAGAGGAGATGTAAATGGAAATATCAGAATCTTCAGAAACAACTGCCATCTGAAAGAATGGGGGCAGAGGTTATGATCTGAAATTGTTGAACTCAAAGTTGAGCCCGGAAGGCTGTAAAGTACCAAACAGAAAGATGAGGTGCTGTTCGTCGAGCTTCATTATAAAGTGAAGAAGGCCGAGGATAGAGGGGTCAGAGCGGGAGTGGTCCAGAGAATTAAAATGACAGGGGACCAGAAGCTCGGGGTCACGCTTCCAGATGGAACGAAGGTGTCCCGCAAAGCGATCACTCAATCTCCGTTTGGTCTTCCCCAATGTGGAGGAGACTGCATCGTGAGCAGCGAATACAGTATCATCATCATAGGCAGTCTTTCAGGGTCGAGGATGACTTGCTCCCACACTAAAAACTCAGGTGACTGATGAACTCATTTTAAACGTTGGTAGATGCCCATGCATGAATTATTTTAATGTGGGATGGCCAGTGCACACCAGCCACCACACAGGCTTGACGGAGCAAAGTCTTGGTCCAGTGACAAGGGGATCTAAGACGACTGAAGACCAACCTCCGCCGCATGTGCCAATGCATACACACAAACTCAAACATAATCCTACTGTCCTCCTTCCTTCCTTCCCACAGGACCTCTCTCTCCGTGGAATTCATAGTCCGCAATGGGAACCTCACGACCTCACAGCCTCGCTATTGGTCCGTGCTGCACCTTCCCTTGGTCTTGTTCACGCTGCTCCACCTCTGGGCTCTGACCTCTCCACTCCTCTGTGCCTCGACAGTCCTCTCCTCATCGATCCCGACCTCCGGACCTCACCGCTTCCGGCCTCCGCTGCATTGTTGATTCTGCTGCTGCGGTGGCTAGCTTTTTTTGATTTGCCCACCACTCTAGCCTCGCGCTCCAAATTGCTCCTCTGACTGTCCCAATAGAATACAGTGTACTAAATTGAAAGAAATACAAGTAAATCGCTGTTTCACCTTGAAGGAGTGTTTGGCTCTGGAATTGGAAAGGCAGGAGGTAAAAGGGCAGGTGTTGCATCTCCTTCGCTCGCATGGGAAGGGGAGTGGGTGTTGGGGGTGACAGAAGAGTGGACAAAGGTGTCATGGAGAGAACGGTCCCTTCGGAATGCTGAAAGGGGAGGGGAAGATGTGTGGCATCATGCTGGAACTGGCAGAGGACGATGGGGGGCAATTTGAGGACAAGGTTCTGGGAGGGAGGGGAAGCGGCGAGAGCAGAAGTGCGGGGAATGGAACGGACACGGTCGAGGGCCTGTCAACCATGGTGGTGGGGAAACCTCGGTTGAGGAAAAATGAAGACATATTGGAAGCACTGGTATGGAAAGTAGCATTGTCTGAACAGATGCGATAGAGACGGAGAGAAAGTGTAGTCAAGGTAGCTGTGGGAGTCAGTAGACTTATGGTGGATATCAGTCGATAGCCTAGCCCCAAAAATGGAGACAGAGAAGTCGAGAAAGGGAAGAGAAGAGTCGGAGGTGTACCATGGAAGTAAGGTTTATGAAATTCTTCAGTTCAGGGCGAGAACAGGAAACCAATACAGTCATCAAAGTACCAGAAAAAGAGGTGAGGGAGTGGACCCGAGTAGGACTAGAATAAAGAATGTTACACATATCCAATGAAAAGGCAGGCATAGGACGGACTCATACAGGTTCCCATAGCAACATCTTTCATTTGGAGGAAGTGAGTGGAGTCAAAAGGAGAAGTTGTTCAATGTGAGAACAAGTTCAGCCAGGTGGAGGAGTGTGGTGGTGGATGGGGACTGGTTGGGCCTCCGTTCAAGGAAGGCCATCCTGGTGGGAGATGGCGGTGTAGAAGAATTGGACGTCCATATTGAAAAGAAGATGCTTAGGCCCAGTAAACTGTTAAAGTGGCAGAGGGGATCGCAAGAGTCGCAGATGTAGGTAGGAAGAGACTATAGGGAGAGAGCAAAAAAGTTGTGATAGGAAGAAATCAGTTCCGTGGGGCAAGAACAGGCTGAAACGATGGGTCTACCTCGGCAGTCCTGTTTGTGGATTTTGGGAAGGAGGTAGAAGCGGGCTGTATAAGGCTGGGGGCCTATGAGGTTGGAAGCTGTGGTGGGAAGATCTCCAGAGAAGGTGGTCAATGACAGTCTTGAAAACAATAACTTGATGTTTGGTGGTGAGATCATGGTCCAGGGGGAGGTAGGAGGAGATGTCAGAGAGTTAGCGCTCAGCCTCCGCAAGGTAGAGGTCAAGTCGCCAAACAACAACAGCGCCACCCTTCAGCAGGTTTGATGACAAGGTTAGGGTTGGATCTGAGAGAAGGGAGTGCTGCAGGTTCAGAGGGAGGTAGGTTAGAGTGAGTGAGGGGAGCAGAGAAAATGAGATGGGCGAAGTCACACCGGCAGTTTCCAATGAAAAGATCTAGAGAGGGCAAGAGGCCAGAGCGTGGGGTCCAGGTGGAATGAGAATTCTGAAGACGGGAGAAAGAGTCCGCTGTGGGGGGCAGAAGACCCCTGGCCAAAGAAGTGGGCACGGAGGAGAACGTGACAGAAGAAGAGCTTAGCGTCGTGCCGAGCTCGAAATTCATCGAGATGGGGGCATTGCATTGCCTCTGGTCTCCTGTGTAGTCCCTTTACCCCAATCATTAGCCATTAGCTGCCTAGGCCCCACACACTGGAAATCTCTTACTAAACTCCCCTCCATGTTCTCCTTTAAGGCTCACCTTAAAACCCATTTCTTTAAGGTCACTCCTCCTAATATCGCCTCATCAAGGTCTGATATGGTCTACGTGAAGCGCCTTGGGATGTTTCTCTATGTTAAAGGCGGAATGCAAATGCAAGTTATTATTGATTTATATTTCTCAAGTGTCTTATCTGGCATATTCAGTTCCACACACAATGGATTTATAATTACAATCAAGAACACTAAATATTCACATAATACATACAAAGTAGCAACTTTTTCTGTAACTTACTTCTAAAAGAGTAACAATAAAGATGTTGCATCACAACATAGATATTACTTTATGTTCTAAAATGGTTATAATTTTCATTTCCTATATCATGCAGCAACTTTCAACAAAAACTGCATCAGAAAGCACCATTATGGTCTCCCCAATGGCTCAGCAATTTTATCCAACATGTACAAGACCAAATAGTGCAGATGCTGGAACGAGGATTCCCCTCTACCGCATTTGACATGGCCCTCAACCGTGTCCATTCCATTTCCCGCACTTTGCTCTCAACCCTTCTCCTCCCTCTCAGAACCACGATAGGGTTCCCCATGTCCTCACCTTTCTCTCCACCATCCCCCACCTTCAATGGATCATCCTCCACCATTTCCACCACCTCCAGCGTGATCCCACCACCAAACACCTCTTCCCCTCCCCTCTACTTTCAGCATTTCGAAGGGACCGTTCCCTCCGAAACACCCTGGTCCACTCCTCAATCACCTCCCAACATCCCTCCTATTCCTATGGCACCTTCCCGTGCAAATGCAGGAGATGCCTGATTACCTCCTCCCTTCCCAGCATCCAGGGCCCCTAGCACTCCTTTCAGGTATACAGCAATTTACTTGTACTTAGTGCATTTTAGTACACTCTATTCGCTGCTCTACAGTGGCGAGACCAAACGCTGATTGGGTGACCGCTTTGCGGAACACCTCCGTTCAATTCACAAGTGTGATCCCAAGCTTCCGGTCGCGTGTCACTTTAATTCTCCGCTCCACTCTCATTCTGACTTCTCTGTCCTCGGCCTCTTACACTGTCCCAACGAAGCTCAACGTAAGCTCAAGGAACAGCACCTCATCTTTCGATTAGCCTCTTTACAGCCTTCTGGACTCAACATCGAGTTCAACAATTTCAGACCATAAACTCACAT
The DNA here is from genome assembly GCF_044704955.1 of Pristiophorus japonicus. NCBI lineage: Eukaryota > Metazoa > Chordata > Chondrichthyes > Pristiophoridae > Pristiophorus > Pristiophorus japonicus. Next base: position 3,222,984 of record NC_091997.1, read on the forward strand.
CCCATTTTTTTCAGACGGCAGCTGTTGATGATTCTACCATTCCCATTTACATCCCTTCTACTCCTATCTTTTGTTTCTTTACTTGTCTAATTACCATCTCCTTTTACTTAGTATAATCATAACCTTGCCTTCTGCCTTCCACCCCATCATAGACTTTCCCTTTTGTTCTCCCCACCCCCCTTCCCCTCTTTCCCTGCCCTTACTTAAAACCTGTTACATCTCTAACTTTTTCCAGTTCTGATGAAAGGTCATTGACCTGAAACATTAACTCTGTTTCTCTCTCCACAGATGCTGCCTGCCCTGCGGAGTATTCCCAGCATTTTTTGCTTTCATCCAATATGTAACTGAACCATAAGAAACAAAAAACATCCCAGTTTAGTTTCTCCTGTTACCTGGTCTGAGCCAAGACTTACAACCACTTATAAGTGGCCTTGGCATCCGGGTAAGGGAGGGGAAAATCAGTTTTCCTGATTTCTATTCAGTGACTTATGCTGGAAAGTGTAGTCATTGAGTGAGAAAAAGATCAGACTTGGGCGCATGTCTCCCATAGTTAAAAAACCTGCCAGCACTCTTCGTCAAGGATCGCATATGAACAATGGCCATTTGGGTGAGGAATTAAAGGATGTCCAGCACCCAATGCCCTCAGGAGAAAAGGAGAAGGGAAAACAATTGCCAGAGAAAATTGTCAACAAAAGCACAATGCATGTTGGCATCCTCACTGCTGGCATAGAAAGCTGAACAATGGCATCTATGAAGCTCAGAGCACAGTGTAGGAAATAGAAGAAAGCTCTATCCTGGAATGTGGACACATTTAAGGTCCTGAAATAAGTCCATAGATGCTGTTATAGTCCCATTTCCAATTTTAAGTGTACAACATTGGACCAAGGAGGAAATATAGACCAAAAAACAAATTGTACTGATGGTATTTTCTCTCGCATTGTTTAATGCAATTTGTAAATATTATATATTTACTAAATGAGTTAGTGACATTCAGTTACCGAGCATCAATATTGCACCAACCTTGGTTTTCATTTTATTAATCTTTGCAATCATATTTAATTGGAATGTCAAGCGTCTGCTGAATATTTAGACATATGAATACATTGAACATCCGATGGGATTCAGATATTTAATCATCTTGGAATTCCTCGTCTCCAAACCTTTGGCAGTTAGAAAATGCTCGAGCTTTTCTTTTTCTACTTATGGTATCACCTGAACTTCCGTCTTAGAATTTAGAATGACTGCAATGTTTCCTGAAAAATCATAATTGTCAGTCCTTACTGTGGATGTTATTAGGCATCAACAACTTGCACTGACAGCAGATAGTCACCGTGATGTTTAAAAATGACCCCAAAATGCAATGAAAACACTGCTGTGTACTCCATAGCATAATTATTAAAAAATAATCAACTTTTAAGGTTTATAATCTCATTTCAAGATTCAGAGTGATCTGAACCTCGAGATTATTGCTTTGCAATCACTGCCAGTTATCCATTATTCTGTACACAATCACTCCTTGTTTTCCATTATTAGCAATATTTTATATTATATAGTCTAAATTGTAATTCTACGGAAGAAATTGCAGTTGTGTATTTCCCTTTTATATGAAACTTTTTTTTTTCTTGCTCACTTCAGCCAAATTTATCTCTGGGGAATCACAATAACGCAGGCCTGATGCAATGTGTCGTGTGACATAATCATTTATTTTAAAAATTGTAACCAAGAAAATAAATCAAAAGCAACCTCTGGATCTGACTGTTTCTCTACACACAGGATTGGAGCAGCAGTATCATAGTTTAATAGAGAATCAAAAAGCATGGACACAACATGGCAGCTTCTTGCCTAATGAGGCCTTTAACTCCTTGCTACTACAATGTCCCTTGTGTGTGGATGTGTGTCTGGCACGCAAGCAGAACCACAGCTGCTCTAAACCACATCCTAGCATAAAATGATTTTGGAGCCAATCAAGGAGTGGTTTGTGATAAGGCACTAGTCATTGTATAGTTGGGGACTTGGTTATTTTGATGTTGATTATACGGTGTATACATTCAGTTTTAAAGCTCTCATCACTGCTACTTTACCTCGCAAGGTAAGTCTCAGATTGATTGGGCCAACTTTCCTCAATGGCTTTAGCTCCATAGAACAGTGGAGTTCAGCTCTAGAATCTGCATTGTGTTGAGTTAGAATTAGTTCAGTCATATTTGATTCCTGGAAACATGAATAACTCCCGGATGAGAGAGAGGAAAAAAGAACTGTACCTCTAGGTCATGGCTGGAGAACCCTACTTCTACTTCCCAACTAGCCAAAAGGTAAATCATTATCTGTGTTTGGCCAGACTACAATACCCTACCATTGCAAGTAACAATAGCATATTTATCCCGCGCCTCCAATGCTTTTTGTGTTTGTTTTTCTGCTTCCCTCACACTTTTAATCATTTGTGCATACATATCGCAGTGTGGGCTGGCCCGTGCTGCCCCTGGGCCCGACCGCCTATGATGATGATGAATCAATTGTGATGAGTTGCAGGTATTTCTTTAACCCACTGACGGACATCATCTTTATCATAAGTATGTTAGAACATAAGAACATAAGAATTAGGAACAGGAGTAGGCCATCTGGCCCCTCGAGCCTGCTCCGCCATTCAACAAGATCATGGCTGATCTGGCCGTGGATTCAGCTCCACTTACCCGCCCGCTCCCCATAACCCTTAATTCCCTTATTGGTTAAAAATCGATCTATCTGTGATTTGAATACATTCAATGAGCTAGCCTCAACTGCTTCCTTGTGCAAAGAATTCCACAGATTCACAACCCTCTGGGAGAAGAAATTCCTTCTCAACTCGGTTTTAAATTGGCTCCCCCGTATTTTGAGGCTGTGCCCCCTAGTTCTAGCCTCCCCGACCAGTGGAAACAACCTCTCTGCCTCTATCTTGTCTATCCCTTTCATTATTTTAAATGATTCTATAAGATCACCCCTCATCCTTCTGAACTCCAAGGAGTAAAGACCCAGTCTACTCAATCTATCATCATAAGGTAACCCCCTCATCTCCGGAATCAGCCTAGTGAATCGTCTCTGTACCCCCTCCAAAGCTAGTATATCCTTCCTTAAGTAAGGTGACCAAAACTGCACGCAGTACTCCAGGTGCGGCCTCACCAATACCCTGTACAGTTGCAGCAGGACCTCCCTGTTATATTTCTTTTTAGGATTTGTTTTCTCTGGTGAAAGAAAGGTTAAATAGCACAATTTGGAAAATGAAAAGTTAAAGTAAGCAATTTAAAAATAAAAATTGACTTATCAATCAGTAAGCACTTGAAATAATTTACTGGTATCTCAGCACCCTGTGATGAACTGGGAGAAATTTAGATCAAAAGTTATAAAGGTGGGAAAATAAATTTTGGTTAAAAAGGCAGAAACCAGTGAAAATTTTTATTTTTGTGATTCCAGCTATTTATCCTTAACTCATTGTAACCTTTAAAAAAATGCCATTTATGATACATTCAATTTATGAAAAGCACTGTCAGACAGTAAATCCTTTTGTGGATATCATGACTCACTTTCAAGTCTTGATAATTCTCAGGCTGACCTTTTTCCCCCAAACCTATTATCGATAGTGTTCACTGTACAAATACAGTCCACTCCTCTTAGAACAAAGTTACTTAATCTAAATTATCTAATAATTCAATTTTTAGCACAAAAAAGGGATATAGACCGGTTAAGTGAGTGGGCAATAAGGTGGCAGATGGCGTATAATGTGAGAAATGTGAGGTTATCCACTTTGTTAGGATGAGTAGAAAAACACATTTTTTTTTAAATGGTGAGAAATGATTAAATATTGGTGCTCAGAGAGATTTAGGTTTCCTCATACAGGAAACACAGAAAGTTAGTGTGCAGGTACAGCAAGCAATTGGGAAGGCAAATGGCATGTTGTCCTTTATTGCCCAGGGGGTTGGAGTACAAGAGTAAGGAAGTCTTAGCACAATTGTACAAGGCTTTGCTGAGATCACACCTGGAATACTGTGAGCAGTTTTGGTCTCCCCTATATGAGGAAGGACTTGCCTTAGGAGTGCTGCAACAAAGGTTCAATAGATTGATCCCTGGGTTGAGAGGGTTGTCCTATGAGGAGAGTTTAGAAGAATGAGAGGTGATCTCACTGAAACATACAAAATTCTGAGGGGGATTGACAGGGTAGATGCTGAGCGGTAGTTTCCCCTGGCTGGAGAGTCTAGAACTAGGAGGCGTAGTTTCAGGATAAGAGGTCAGCCATTTAAGACTGATTTGAGGAAGAATTTCTTCACTCAGAAGGTTGCGAATCTTTCGAATTCTCGACCCCAGAGGGCCGTCAATGCTCAGTTGTTGAGTATATTCAAGGTTGAGATAGGTAGATATTTGAACCCGAGTGAAATCGAGGGATATGGGGATCGGGTGGGAAAGTAGAGTTGATGTCGAAGATCAGTCATGATCTTATTGAATGGCGGAGCAGGTTCGCAGGCCCGTATGTTCTTTTGCTCTTACACAAGCATATGCTATCTTCCTACAGTGCCCTGCCAAGCTTTGTGGTTAGTAATGTCAGCAGAATAACGACATTCAGTTACTCCTTCCACTGTGTTCATTATTTTAGTGTAAATAACGAAACCGAATTAGACTGAGAAAATGATATAAGCAGAGAACAAATGAAGAATTGGCCAAACAGAGTCTAGAAAGGTTCTCGACTCGAGGGAAGCCGAACAAAATTACCCTCATCATTTTTCTCATTGTGATGAGGGACATCAATGCCAAGGAATTGGGAAAATTTTTATTGTCTTGGGGATCCAGTGTCAGCAAGAAAGCGTACACAGACACAGGCCAGATGTAGAATAAAAGATCCTTCTACCTTGCCTCAACAATGTGTATTAAACCCAACTCCAGAAGATTACTTCTTACTGCACTCAACATGGACATTTTCCATACGAGTCATCTTTGTCCCATCTCTGAGTGAGTCAATTCACTGTCTATTTCCACTGAAATATGCAGTTTTGTGCTATATCCTCTTGCCTACGAGAGACTTGAGATTACCCAAACTCTTCACATAGGACCCTTACAATCTAGGTTCCAGAGGTAAAAGCACAATATGCTAAACCCTCATCCAGAAAAATGGTGCTGCTGCAGGAACTTGGTCATCTTATCTACAAGAGTGTTCACACTTGCATTTCACCCATCGTGAATGCTCATTAGGAACTGTGCCTTCAGGATCAGGCATCATGTGGAGACCGAGGCAATTTCCTGCAAGGAACGAGAGGAAATTGGAGGATAGGTACCTCAAATCGCCCCATCTTCTGGTGGGCAGCAACAGAGCACCACTGGCAGAAAATTGGTTAATGATTGATGCATGCATATGATGGACCTGAAGAAAGGGGAGCAGGAGAGATTTTTTTTAAAAAAAGTACAAGACTGATGTGGAAATATGAATATCATATTTTTGCACATTGGGCTAAAGTTTGTAATAGGACTTTTTTAAATCCAAGCAAAAACTAAAGGCACAGTACTTGTTCTTAATGTGGCTCACTATCGAAGCTATTACAAGAGGCATCATCTCCATTTTTGAATTAGGCATTTCAATTACAAAAATGAGGCAAAGTGAGTGCCAAACATTCAAACTCTCCCCATGTGCATCAAACAGCTGTGGGCTGTTGACTGGGATTTGTAGATTACCAGTCCCTTCTGTTGGAACAATCTAATGGCAGGTGCTTGCCACAGGGCATAGTTCCTGCTTCGTCAGTATGCAATCAGCACCTTGGCAAGCTACAGTGGCTTAATGCCATCTGAGAATAACTGCATTGATAAGCAGTTTGAGAATGTGGGAGAGCTCATTCCTAATATGCCTGTATCTGGATTGTAAAGAAATGTTATACCATGAAAGTTGCAAGACAAACAAGCTCATGATTTCCACAGAACTTGACAGAATGCAGGGCTACTCTGGAGCTAGCATTGCACCAAAGCAACAGAACACTGGAGTCAAGCTTCTCGACAGCAAATTGATGATCACAGCACAGCACGTCTCTATCCCAATGCTACTTGGGTACAAGCAAAGCATCTGATTCAACTGCAAGGAAACGCACGATTTAAAAAAGAAGTTTTGCCCTCATCTCCTGCAGACACTGGACCAGGCTGGGGCACGATTCCATGGGTACGAACTGCTCCCAGTACCTTGACCAAATGATAGTCCTCCTGTGTGTGCCTAGGCAGTGAGTGTTGGCAAGCTATTTAACTGTTGGGGAAAAAAACAGCTTGGCCTGATCTTTACCCAAAGTTCACATATACACACACATTTTCGAGCAAAGGTCACTGGATACGGACTGGGAAGCTCTCCCTAATTTTGTTAGCCCCCACTCCTCCCTCTCCACCGGGGCGAGGCCAAATGTAGTGTCCTCTACTACTGCACTGGTTGAGATCAACTAATCCAGCACAGACTAGGAAGACATCAAACTGGATACCTTCATGGTCTGTACAGCTAGGTTCCACACTACTCAAGTGTACTTAGCAGCTGAGCAAGAAAGTTAAGACTTGACGTTCATAAATGCGAGTAACCCACATAGAAATGCTCAATTAGTTCCAGAATAGGGGCACAAAATCCCTTTCGCACTCCTTTTGTTGATATTCAAACTTCAATCATCCAGAAGAAATTATGAAATGGTTTTGGTACAAAGTGAAATTGTCTATGCAATTTTAAATATATATATTGTCTCCTCCCCACCCCCTCCCCCACCCCACACAAAGTTATTTTCCCATCTCTCCTAAATATAATGATAATATAGCTATTCTTCATGTGTGTGCCTATATGGTGAGTGTTGGCTGCCTACTTAACTATGGAAGGCATCAAAGCTGAACCCAATCTTGTTCTCACCCGACATCTAAACGTGTGCACTTTTCAGCCTGATGTCAGTGCTCCGATTTGTTGCCAATTGTTCATAGGAACAGGAGTAAGCCATTCAGCTCCTCGAGCCTGTTCCACCATTCAGTTACATCATGGCTGATGTGTACCTCAACTCCATTTACCCACCTTTGTTCCATATCCCTGGATACCTTTACCTATCAAAATTAGGTAAGATGATGGAATGAAGCTTATGGTAATGAATATTTTAATGTGCCATTTTTTTTAATGACTCATGGGAAATATCAACTTATCGCACATGGGCGATAAAAATTTTTTTAGCTTTCGATGGACACTAAAAAGTTATTTGAGTTGGAAAAATTCACCCAAGGTGCGCAAGTCCCAATTTTGCTCACCTGCCAATAATCTCTCTGCTCAGGTTCAGCAAGTGATATTGGGAGTATTGCAACAAAGCAACCGGATAACAAACAGGGCACTATTTGTAGCACTGCAAATGGCGTCCCACCTGAGTTTAGCTAAATCACAGCGCACCAGGGATCTAATCCATGACATTCTGAGCAGAACAGTTTAGTGCTACACTGGGCGATCTGGGAACTAAAAATAGAAAATTTAATCTATTGCTTATTTTGGTTTTAAATTGTTGATGCGTAAAGAATATTACAATTGATCTCAATTCTTCTCGGGGATTTGCACTTGTGAAAAATACTTTATAATTCATTTTGAAAAGATGTGACTTTTGCATTTTAAATCCTGGGTGAGGCAAAAAAAGATTAAAAAATCCCAGGCCAATTTGGGAGGAAAAAATCTGGTAAATTCCTCTCCGACCCATCTAGGCGATCGAAACTCGTCCAGGAGATCGCTCTGACCATAAATCCCCTGCAGTACCTACCCTTCTGTAAGAGTTCATCTCCGCTGCAGCCAGAAACCAATCCAGCTTTCGCTTGAAGGGATTCAGTGAGTGCATTCGTCACATGAAACAGCAGCTTGTTCCAGAGGCCTACTACTCTCCTGTTTACCTCCTGACATCTAACCCAGATCTAGCCCAATACAACTTAAATTTGTGCCCCCCGATCCTGCCTAACCTATTTGAAATAAGCTCTCAGCTGGAACACTGTCTATTCCCTTCATTATCTTATAAACCTGAGTCAGATCCCCCTAAGTCTACACTGCTCTAAAGTAAAGAGTCCCAACTCTTTTAACCTATCTTAATAACTAAGATGCTTTAGACTTGGGATTAGTTTAGTGGCCCTTTCCAGAACCTCAATATCATCCACCATGTGAGGAGACCAAAACTGGACAGTATTCCAAGTGCGACCTGACTAAGGTCTTGTACGCAGACAAAACAGTCTCGCCTCGTCTTATACTCGATTGCCCTATGGATACACCCCAACACCCTATTTGATCCAGCTATCACTGCACGATATTGTTCGTGTACCTTTAAGGAAGTAGGCACTAGAATGTCCAAATCTCTGTCTATCTCCACCATCTTTAATGTCTTTCCCTGGAGGGTGTTGAGCGTTTGCCCGGCCCACACCGCAGGAGGTCTAAGTTATGCGTTATTTTCCAGTCCCGAGCCCAATCTCCCCACATGTTCAGACCTGCCTGAAACAGATGAGCATCTTCTACAGTTCTGGCACTCACACAGATCGTGGTATCATTTGCAAATTGTGGTCCCAACCTCAATATCCAGCTCTTGCTATTGAGGGAGTGCAGCGAAGGTTCACCAGACTGATTCCCGGGATGGCAGGACTGACATATGAGGAGAGGCTGGATCGATTGGGCCTGTATTCACTGGAGTTTAGAAGGGTGAGAGGGGATCTCATTGAAAACATAAAATTCTGACTTGATTGGACAGGTTAGATGCAGGAAGAATGTTTCCGATGTTGGGGAAGTCCAGAACCAGGGGTCACAGTCTAAGGATAAGGGGTAAGCCATTTAGGACCGAGAGGAGGAGAAACTTCTTCACTCAGAGAGTGGTTAACCTGTGGAATTCCCTGCCGCAGAGAGTTGTTGATGCCAGTTCATTGGATATATTCAAGAGGGAGTTAGATTATTGCCCTTACGGCTAAAGGGATCAAGGGGTATGGAGAGAAAGCAGGAAAGGGGTACTGAGGTGAATGATCAGCCATGATCTTATTGAATGGCGGTGCAGGTTCGAAGGGCCGAATGGCCTACTCTTGCACCTATTTTCTATGTTTTTATGTTTCTATGCATCACTAGTAGTGCATCACTAGCACTACAATATCCTTGGTTTGTTTGGTGGGCAGGATCAGAAATTTCACAGCCTTCAGGAATACTATTTCATACAGTGAAAATCCAATATCATTCTGTTAGATGTGTAGCAACATTGTGCAATAGCGTGCTACACTTCACATCGTACCTGAAGTTAGGCTATAGATTCTACCAAAACTGGGCCGTAAAACAGAGAGAATATCTAATCCATGACAAGTCTTAGGTTTCCATTCTCTTGTGGAAGACTGTCCCAACACACTCACACTGCAAGGTCTGTCACATTTGTAGAAGAAATGCTGAAGAAAGAAAGACTTGGATTTATATAGTGCCTTTCACGACCACCGGACGTCTCAAAATGCTTTACAGCCAATGAAGTACTTTTTGGCGTTTAGTCACTGTTATAATGTGGAAAATGCAGCAGTCAATTTGCGCACAAGCAAGCTCCCATAAACAGCAATGTCATAATGACCAGATCATCTGTTTTTGTTATGTTGATTGAGGGATATTGGCCAGGACACCGGGGATAACTCCCCTGCTCTTCGGCATAGTGTCATGGGATCTTTTACGTCCACTTGAGAGGGCAGACGTTGGTTTAACGTCCCATCCGAAAGATGGCACACCTCTGCCAGTGCAGCACCCTCAGCACTGCACTGGCACAAGCCAAATTTGGCGCAATATTCTTAATAAAATGAAGTGTGATTTATGACACTGGTATTCTGACCTTGAATGAGAATCCAATCAGGTACATCCTTATCTTGAGTTCATTGTGTCTTACAAAATTCTGGCAATACTTTTTAAAAAGCACATCTTTGAATAATAGTTAAAAGCGTTTTTCATTTAGTGCAAGCACAGATGCTGGACAAAATCCAGCGATAGGGCTGAAATATCATGTTAAATTCCAAGGCAGGCTTTGGAAGGAACATCTTTGACCTAAATGATTCATGTGTTCTTAATGCTCATTGAGTGCCTCATAGAAGCAGTAAAAGGTTATCTGGAATGCTGCTGTAAAAGCCCACTGATCCAAAAACATCCTCGCATACAACCTGGAGATAGCGACAAAAATAGAAGGACATACCCTTCAAAAAAGGAAAAACTTGTTTCTTCCAGTTGATTTGTGCTGCAGCTTTAGTGGAGATAAGCCTTCTTAAAGATGGAGAGTTCCCATCATTTATCATTTTAAAAATCCTACTTCCATATAACTCTGAACTACAACTATTTTTGGGGGGAGGGGTGGAGGGGGGAGAATCGCTTTAATGTACAGAGTACAATTGTTAATGGTAACTTGGAGAAACTGAAGCTCTATTTTATTACAGTCTTGCCTTCAGAGGCTGAGCTCTGGTATAAATGAGATAATATGCATGCCTTTGGAAGAAGAGAGCAATGTAAAGACTGCTTTCAACCACTAGATGTTGCTAGTTCATTTAGTAACTACTGCAACCTGGAACGTTTTCCAAAAGTACGCTAAAGACAGTCAATTGCAGTTCATGGGTATTAAATCAGAACTTTTTCTTTCCTTCTACATTTTTTTCCTAAAATCCCACTGTGTAAGGTGAACAGTGATTCAGCTCATTGGTGCTGTAATTGCGGCTTCACAGAGAGTTAGAACTGGAGGAGTCTCTGTTATTTCCCCCTCACTTCCCCACTCCAATTTCCCCTCTCAATATGGTTGTCTTGCACTGGGCAGGTTCAGTTGCTGCAGTAGCTCTCCAGTACCTCACCATGTGGCCATTCTTTGTGTATAAGCCTATACAGTTCGTATTTCTAACCACTGGGGGGGGTAGGGGTTAGCATCACAGCCAGGCCCAATCCTGTCGACACAGGGGCACTTTTCAGCATGGGTCAGACGATAGTAATTAATGCCCATCAATCATTCCTGTCCCACGCCCAAATTGAAGCACCATGCTGGAACAATTGGAACTAAGAAATCCATGTGCACACACACACACACACACTTCTCTACCCCAGACGGCTGTAGAAGCTCAATCGTTCGAGATAGCAAAAGGTTCATAATGCAGATATACTAACATGCAGGATTAACACAAGCAATACCAGTAAAATACTGAATATTCTAATACAGATCATTGTTAAGAAAAGATAACATGCAGTTATTCCTTAAAGTGGGTTCAACCATATAACCTACATAGTCTCAACCAAAACTATACTGCCTGCATTCTGTCCCGCTCACCCACCACCCTTGTATTTTCTGACTTTCATTGGCCCCCAGTCCCCAAACACCTCAAATTTAAAATTGTCGCCTTCATTCATTCATCCTCCCTATCTCTGTAACCTTCTCCAGCCCTACAATCCATTGAGAAATCTGCATTCCTCTAACTCTGGCCTCTTATGCAACCCCCAAATCCTTCGCCCCACAATTGGCAGCCGTGACTTCAGCTATCTAGGCTCTACGCACTGGGATTCCCTCCCGAAACCACTTTTCCTCTCCATCTCTCTCCTCCTTCAAGACCCTCCTTAAAAGCCATATCCTTGACCCAAGTTTTTAGTCTGCCCTCCTCATATTATTTGGCACGGCATCCATTTTTGTCTGGTTACACTCTGAAGTACCTTGGAATGATTATCTGCATTAAAGGCACTCAGTAATGCACATTGTTCTTGTTGTCATCCAGTTTCATTTCATTCTTATAAGTTTCCACCTCCTCTCTCTTGAACCATACCACGACAGAGTATGTGTCAGCAACTTCCGCTCAGGTGCTCTTAAAGCAGCAGCAGCTGTCGTCTTAATTTAGCCCTTTGAAGAAAATCCTCTCCTCTGTTTGCTGCCTCCCTTCACAACCTGCCTTTGATTAGAAATGAACCTCGTACATCTAGACTGCTCTACAAGTTTTCTCCTGTTTTCAGATAACTTCGCTGATTTTTTTCCCAATCTTCTCTCACTGAAAATGTAATTTAGAAACAATGCAGCCATCAGAGGGAGCTGATACCACATTTGTCCCTGAATTACTTATTGGGAATGGTAGCATAGTGATAATATTACTGGGCTAGTAATCCTGGACTAATGATCCGGAGACAAGAGTTCAAGTTCCACCACGGGGAATTTAAATTCAGTTAAATAAATCTGGAATAAAAAGCTAGTACTCGTAATGGTGACCATGTAACTACCGGATTGTCGTAAAAACCCATCTTGTCCACTAATGTCCTTTAAGGAAGGAAATCTGCCGTCCTTACTCGGTCTGGCCTATGTGGGTCCAGACCCACAGCAATTTGGATGACTCTTAACTGCCCCTCTGAAATGGCCTAGCGAGACACTCAGTTGTCAAGGCAGTAGCTCATCCCCTGGAGTCCCAAGGGACCCACAATCCCTTGGGAGCACAGATATTTAAGGAGGCCTCACAGGTTGGAGAGGCACTCTGGAGATCTGCAATAAAAGACTACGGTATGGTTCAAGGGCAATTAGGGATGGGCAATAAATGCTGGCTTTGCCAGTGATGCCTACATCTGCAAAAGAATTTTTTAAAAACTTAGCAATTAATCTGCCCTCCTGTGTAATGCCATCTCAGGAGCATTGCGGACAAACACTCACCTTAGCCTCCAACCTCACTGCTCCTCAATGGATGCTATGCAAGCCATTGATCCAGGTATATGCTAATAATGTAAATTGTTTTGTGGCGCATTTTACCTCATGGTATGTCCACATCCATATCCACATACTGCAGAAGCAGTGGTCACGGTATGATTGACACTTCCACCTGCTCGGTGCAGGATACAGCAGTGCTTTGTACGGATTCAAACTTGGTCAAAGCATTCGGAGAAATGATGAACACTTCAAAGACAGTTCACTGAAAATAAGAGTGAAATGGGATGCTACAGAGTAAGCAACGTGCATAGTTTAAAAAGGTAACAAACCTGCTTATACTCCGTTCGCACGCAATGCTTTTCCACTTCACCAGGTAAGGGAATTACAAAAAGCTTCCTGCTGTAACTATTCTGAGTAAATGTTAAGTCAAGCGTTCCCTTAAGGATAAAGAAAATGTTACAGAACTACATAAAACATAATACAAAGAATGTTTTGCAGTCCTGCCAGAGCCTGAGTAAAAACCACCTATGTGCTTAAAAAAAAGTGTTTTTTTTGAAGGATTTTGGACATAAATCAAAGCTTTAAAGCCTTTTCAGGCAGAGCTGTAGGAAGCAAAGATTATGAAGACGACCATTATACCCTAGGAGATATGACACTCGAGTTATGTTACAGCCTGATCAAAAAACCCTGTTGTCAATTTATTTGTTGCATCAAACTTTCAGGATTCAGCCTCGAAGGCATGCAACTCTCTGGTTGTCCATCTGCCATCACATACAATGCTGTAGTGCTGACAGAAACAGTAACTTGTGATGTCGTAGGTCACATATTTCTTTCATACAACTGTTCATTGACATTCTAGTAAATTCCTGCATTTCTAAACTCCAAATACAGATGTCAGGATGTGATTCTGTTTGATGGAACAATTACTATTTAATACCTCCCTGTTTTGAGAGTGATTTCTCATGCAGCAGTGGATACATCTCAAGCTACCCCATCACGCCTAATCAAAAGGGCATGGAAGTGACCTCATGCTCAGGGGTGAAATTTCACTTTTACCTCCAGGTGAAAAATGGGTAAAAAGACTTGGATTTATATAGCGCCTTTCACAACCTCAGGACATCCTAAAGTACTTTACAACCAATGAAGTGCTTTTTTTGAAGTGTAGTCACTATTGTAATGTCGAAAATGCAGCAGCCAATTGGCACATAGCAAGGAGACACAAACAGCCATAATCATCATAGGCAGTCCCTTGAAATCGAGGAAGACTCACTTCCACTCTAAAAGTGATTTCTCAGGTGACTGTACAGGAATTACAGTCTCAGTCACAGGTGGGACAGACAGTGGTTGAAGGAAAGTGTGGGTGGGACTGGTTTGCTGCACGCTCCTTCTGCTGCCTGCGCTTGATTTCTGCATGCTCTCGGCGATGAGACTTGAGGTGCTCAGCGCCCTCCCAGATGCTCTTTCTCCACTTTGGGCGGTCTTTGGCCAGGGATCCCCAGGTGTCGGTGGGGATGTGGGGATCAATCAGCAATGTGATAATGAACAGATAATCGGTTTTAGTGATATTGGTAGTTCGCGAATCAGCCACCCGTTTTTACACCTCGCCCGATATTCTGAAGTCGATAGAAACGGAAATCGGGCGGTGTGCAAAGGGGACGATTGATCCACAATCGCCCGTTTTACGCCTGGCGGTAAAAGGAAGTCTTCACCCTTGCATTTCTGTCATTAACCCAGTTAGGAGGGAGGCATTAGGGATGTGATCAGGGTTGTGGGTGTAACTACCCTCAAGTTTTCCTCCATTCTTGTCACACTCAAATCAAGACACACCAGCAGGCAAGTGCAACAATGTAGAGGGATATGGTTGGTGGCTTTTTGGGGCGGGTGTTAGCGGTTGATTATCCTGGCATGCTTTTTTTCATGCAATACCATTGAAAGCATAATATACTGTGGCCGGTGCACGTTTAAGGAAGCATCCAACACTATAGACAAGCAGTCACATAATTAGTGGGGCCAGCTGGTCTGCTAATCAAAGCTTCCTTTGGGATTAGGAGCCTCTGCATATATTAATCATTTGCCAAAACAAGATATTTTCTATTCTGTCTGCAGATGTAGGTGTACGAGTATATGGTCACAGATCGCTCTCATTAAGTCCTTTTTTGAAGTGTGGTCACTGTTGTAATGTAGAAAACATCACGACCACTGGATATCTCAAAGCGCTTTACAGCCAGTGAAGTACTTTTTGAAGCGTAGTCACTGTTGTAATGTGGGAAACGCGGCAGCCAATTTGCGCACAGCAAGGTCCCACAAACAGCAACACATAAATCTAGACTGACGCACCAGTGCAGTGCTGAGGGAGTGTAGAACTGTCGGAGGTGCTACACTCTTTTGGATGAGACGTTAAACCAAGGCCCCGTCTGCCCTCTCAGGTGGACGTAAAAGATCACACGGCACTATTCCGAGGAAGAGTAAGGGAGTTATCCCCGATGTCCTGGTCAATATTTAGCCCTCAAATCAACAAAACAAAAACAGATTATCTGGTCATTATCACATTGCTGTTTGTGGGAGCTTGCTGTGTGCAAAGTGGCTGCTGTGTTTCCCACATTACAAGTGACTATGCTTCAAAAAGTACTTCATTGGCTGTAAAGCACTTTGAGACATCCAGTGGTCATGAAAGGCGCTATCTAAATACAAGTCTTTCTTTCTTTTCCATGCACCCAGATCTGCCTACTTTTTTGGTCCTTCTCTTCTTCCAAACACCTCAGATTACCACTGGGAAATCTACTGGTGCCAGAAATGATGCCAAACACTATCCCCTGCACCCCCCCCCCCTCACCCCAGAACAAGGCCCATGAGAAATTAAGTGCCAGCAGCAACAAAATAAAGTAACACTATAGCTGAACCTTAACATTACAATGTATTTTCAATGGACTTCTGTATAATCACCATCAGCTAACAACCCTGAAGTAGGGTTAAGAATCTATGGCTTGTACATGGAATGTTGAAAATTGAGATGCTGACTCAGACAGATCATAAAGGTTGCAGATAATGGATACCCTGTATGTTTCATTGCCACTTGTCTCCAAACCTCATTAGAGCCTTGGTCCAAAAAACATGGACAAAAGAACTGAATTCCAGAGGGGAGGTGAGAGTGACTGCTCTTGACAACATGGCAGCATTTGAACGAGTGTGGCATCAAGGAGCCCTAGTAAAATTGAGGTCAACGGGAATCAAGGGGAAAACTCACCACTAAGTCTTCACTTAAAGGGGAGAGCCTCCGCGATTTTGAAACTGGGCCACCAGGGAGGGTTTTGGCCGGGCCAGTGGTCTGGCACCCAAGCGGGGGTGCCAGGCTGCATGCTGGCGGCCTGGCCAATCCCGAAGGCATAACTGCCGACATGGCAGTTGGCCGACACAAAGAAAAACATGGTGGCAGCGGCAGTGCATCCTCCCCTTTAAGGGAAGCCACACCGCTGTTGCAGGAGGCCATGACCTCACTGGACCACCAGGAAAAAAACAGGTTTTGGCACCGCCGGGCGGGCTGAAGATTTTTGGGGGAGTAGAGCAGCGGTGCGCACGGTGATGACCCGCTTACCACAGATCGGCAGCAGCGGAGCGGTAGGGGAAGGGATCAGGGCACCGCCGGGAAAACTCGGTAGGGTAATTGGGCTATCAGTGGCTATTCCACAAAAAGTCAGTGGCCACTCCACTCCACCGCGTGGCGGTCGATTTGCGGTGGCAATAGGCCATAAGGAGAGGGGAAATTTTGGCCCGCAAATATCCATGTGTGAGGACACGCTTGGTCTTAGCTGTGATGACCCCATGGTCAATTAGTCTGACGAGACTTATTATTAAGGCTCATTGTCCTTCATGGTCAAGCGGCCTGACAGCACTTCCTATCCAGGCAATCACTGCCTGTGGAACCATATACAAGCAAGGAGTCAATGCCTTGAAAAAGAGAGGAGAGAAATTTGGAGAAAAAAAAGCATTGTCCAGAATATAAAAATACTCCCGTGGCAATTTTCAAAATGCAATTTTCTGTTTAGAAATGTCGAATTCAATTGCTGATGAATTCATTCTTAGTGTGGGTTCCAATGCATCGTTTATAGTTTACTGCTTTTGAAAGAGTAACTCACTTGTAAAACCTTTAAATCTAAGGGAGATTGGACCCTTATTCCATTATTTTCTCTCTCTCTCTCATTGCCTTCACAAGATGAAGGATCAGACATCAGCTCAGATCCAGCAGAGTGGAAAACACAAAACCATGTTTTAAACTGAGACTATGGCTAAGTGAATGTGATGGGTATTGATTGGATTTCAATCACTTAATTCCCCCACAAACACAAAAAGTAAACCAAATCCATTGAGAGCAACTTTTAAGTAAATAGAGTCCCACAAAGGTTCTCAGTATTCACTGAAACACATTAAAGCACTGATGCACTAAAGAACAAAAACAGCTCTTGCAGTACTTACATTGCAGAGACCATTCAGTTCCCATTTAAAACAGAGATGAGGAGAAATTTCTTCTCAGAGGGTTGTAAATCAGTGGAATTCGCTGCCTCAGAGAGCTGTGGAAGCTGGGACATTGAATAAATTTAAGACAGAAATAGACAGTTTCTTAAAAGAAAAGGGGATAAGGGGTTATGGGGAGCGGGCGGGAAAGTGGAGCTGAGTCCATGATCAGATCAGCCATGATCTTATTGAATGGCGGAGCAGGCTCGAGGGGCCGTATGGCCTACTCCTGTTCCTATTTCTTACGTTATGTTCTAAGATGATCCACGTTCCCTCTACTGGCACGTACTTGTATTGCGTCACGCCCAGTGTCAGTCGCACCAGCTCCTGATGTGTGGGTTTTGCAAATCCAGGTACCACCTGAAAGTAAACACATCAGAATTTGCTAAAAATGGGTCTTCCAGGCCATCGGCCTTAGCGAACCCCATCAAGTTTATTTTTGGCCTCAACTCAGTTCAGTGTATAGTAGTGGTTACGTTTCAGCACAAGGTCAATTTTAATCTCCTTCCCAGAGAATCTCACCAAGAGTTTACATCAGCCTAATCCACAAGCTAAGATCGGGAAGGCCGGCATTCAGAAGTTTTGGAGTTCTTGCGTTCAAGGACGATAACTTAATGCCACTTACACCACATTCTCTCCCCACCCCCCCTTGCTTGGGTACAGAACCACAATCGCCACCCGCTCTGCGGTAATTTGGTCATGTGCGATGGAGAAAACAGAGGAATGGGCATCACAGCTTAGCAAAATTTTGTTCTCATCTAATGTCCACATGCACTTTATAGCAGGGATCACAGATAGTAATCAGCATTGCCAACAGGAAGCATGTTCTATTGCTGCCCCAGTGAAGGCCATCTTGCTAGGGTATAGCTTCATAGGACGTTGGTATCTTGCCTCAGTAGCCATTCTTTATGGGCGAGCCAAGACATGGGTGCACCGGGCTATTCAATCATAAAGGTATGACATCTGAGCTCAACTAATGTATACACTTCTCAGCATTGTCACTGTATAGTGACCAAAGGTTCAAGTTTCGGCCTGAGTTGCTCCTATTTTTTTGGAGCAACTAGTTTAGAATGGAGCATCTTAGAATTGCAATTCTCGCCATTTAGTTTGCTCCAGTTCTAGTGAGTTAGAACAGTTTCATTTTAGAACAGATTTTTTTCCCCAAAAGGGGGCATGTCCAGCCACTTACGCCTGTTTTGCAAGTTTAGGCAGCGAAAACTTACTCCAAACTAACTTAGAATGGAGTAAGTGTAGATTTTTGTATGCTCAGAAAAACCTTGCCTACACTTATAAATCAAGCGTAGGGTACGAGAGATAGTGGGGCGGGGGGGGGGGGGGGGTGCGGGAAGGGGGGGTTTAAAAACATTAAACACTTTTACTTTTACAAATAAAGAGCCATCATCAATAATAAATGATAAATAAATCAATAAATCAATCAAAAGAAATTAAAAAAATTAAAAATAAAATTTTTCAAAAAATCAATAAAAAATTAAGTTTCTACTCATCTACTGCAGCACCGGGAGCCCTCCAACAGCGTACTGGGCCCCTCCCAGTGTCTCTCTCTCTGTTTCTGACAGCGAGAGGTGGGGGGAGAGAGAGGGGAGGGGAGAGGAGAGGGGGGGGGAGAAGAGGGAAGAGAAGGGGGAAGGAAGAGAGGGAGGGAAGAGAGGGGGGGAAAGAGAGGGGGGGAAGAGAGGGGGGGAAGAGAGGGGGGGGGAAGAGAGGGGGGGGAAGAGAGGGGGGGGAAGAGAGGGGGGGGAAGAGAGGGGGGGGAAGAGAGGGGGGGGAAGAGAGGGGGGGGAAGAGAGGGGGGGGAAGAGAGGGGGGAAAGAGAGGGGGGAAAGAGAGGGGGGAAAGAGAGGGGGGGAAAGGGAGGGGGAAAAGGGAGGGAGAAAAGGGGGAGGGGGGAAGAGAGGGGAAGGGGGGGTGAAGAGGGGGGGAAGGGGAGGTGAAGAGGGGGGGAAGGGGGGGTGAAGAGGGGGGGAAGGGGAGGGGGAAGAGAGGGGAAAGGGAAGAGGGGGGAAAGGGAAGAGGGGGGAAGGGGAGGGGGAAGAGGCTGAATGGGATGGGACGGGCCGCCGCTAACGACACTTTGGGCGGGGCACGCCCCCAGCGAGCTGCCGGGCCCCGCCGACGACTGGGGGGAGGGGAAGAAGGTGGGGGTAAGGGGGGAGGGAGGTAGGCCCGAGTCCCGATCTTCGCCCGGGGAGCCCATTCAGCCAGGGCTAGGGTCGGGCCCCTCCCACGCAGCCTCGGGGACCTGGAGCTACTGCACATGCGCGCACACTCTAGCGCGCATGTGCAGAGGTCCCAGCACTGTTTTCAGCACCGGGACCTAACTCCGCCCCGACCCCTTGTGCTGCGCCACGCCAAGGACGAAGACGTCAGGCTAACCGGTCTATGATTACCCGTTTTCTCTCTCCCTCCTTTCTTAAAAAGTGGTGTTACATTAGCTACCCTCCAGTTCATAGGAACTGATCCAGAGTCAATAGATTGTTGGAAAATGATCACCAATGCATCCACTA
This sequence comes from Pristiophorus japonicus, assembly GCF_044704955.1. Lineage (NCBI taxonomy): Eukaryota > Metazoa > Chordata > Chondrichthyes > Pristiophoridae > Pristiophorus > Pristiophorus japonicus. Next base: position 3,242,650 of record NC_091997.1, read on the forward strand.
TTTCTAGGGCCACTTGCTTAAGGCCTCCGGGATGCAGACCATCAGGCCCCGGGGATTTATCGGCCTTCAATCCCATCAATTTCCCTAGCACAATTTCCCGCCGAATAAGGATTTCCTTCAGTTCCTCCTTCTCACTAGACCCTCGGTCCCCTAGTATTTGCGGAAGGTTATTTGTGTCTTCCTTCATGAAAACAGAACCAAAGTATTTGTTTAACTGGTCCACCATTCCTTTGTTCCCCATTATAAATTCACCTGAATCTGACTGCAAGGAACCTACGTTTGTTTTCACAAATCTTTTTCTCTTCACATATCTATCAAAGCTTTTGCAGTCAGTTTTTATGTTCCCAGCAAGCTTCCTCTCATACTCTACTTTCCCCCTCCTAATTAAACCCTTTGTCCTCCTCTGCTGTATTATAAAATTCTCCCAGTCCTCAGGTTTGCTACTGAAGGTCTTTGGTTCAAGCCCCAGTCCACAGACTTAAACATATAATCTAGGCTGATACTTCAATGCAGTACTGAGGGAGTGCAATTCAACAAAGGAGGACTAAGGGTTTAATTATTTTCCAACAGTCGATCAACTCTGGATCAGTTCCTATGGACTGGAGGGTAGCTAATGTAACACCACTTCAAAAAAAAAAGAGGGAGCGAGAAAACGGGTAATTATAGACCGGTTAGCCTCACATCAGTAGTGGGGAAAATGTTGGAATCAATCATTAAGGATGAAATAGCAGCGCATTTGGAAAGCAGTGACAGGATCGGTCCAAGTCAGCATGGATTTATGAAAGGGAAATCGTGCTTGACGAATCTTCTGGAATTTTTTGAGGATGTAACTAGCAGAGTGGACAAGGGAGAACCAGTGGATGTGGTGTATTTCGACTTTCAAAAGGCTTTTGACAAGGTCCCGCACAAGAGATTGGTGTGCAAAATCAAAGCACATGGTATTGGGGGTAATGTACTGACGTGGATAGAGAACTGGTTGGCAGACAGGAAGCAGAGAGTCGGGATAAACTGGTCCTTTTCAGAATGGAGGCAGCGACTAGTGGAGTGCCGCAGGGCTCAGTGCTGGGACCCCAGCTCTTTACAATATACATTAACGATTTAGATGAAGGAATTAAGTGTAATATCTCCAAGTTTGCAGATGACAGTAAGCTGGGTGGCGGTGTGACCTGTGAGGAGGATGCTAAGAGGCTGCAGGGTGACTTGGACAGGTTAGGTGAGTGGGCAAATGCATGGCAGATGCAGTATAATGTGGATAAATGTGAGGTTATCCATTTTGGGGGCAAAAATACGAAGGCAGAATATGGCGGCAAATTAGGAAAAGGGGAGGTGCAACGAGACCTGGGTGCCATGATTCATCAGTCATTGAAAGTTGGCATGCAGGTACAACAGACGGTGAAGGCGGCAAATGGTATGTTGGCCTTCATAGCTAGGGGATTAGAGTATAGGAGCAGGGAGGTCTTACTGCAGTTGTACAGGACCTTGGTGTGGCCTCACCTGGAATATTGTGTTCAATTTTGGTCTCCTAATCTGAGGAAGGATGTTCTTGCTATTGAAGGAGTGCAGTGAAGGTTCACCAGGGATGGCTGGACTGTCATATGAGGAGAGACTGGATCAACTGGGCTTTTATTCACTGGAAGGATGAGAGGGGATCTCATAGAAACGTATAAGATTCTGACGGGACTGTTCAGGTCAGATGCGGGAAAAATGTTCTCGATGTTGGGGCCTTCATAGTTAGGGGATTTGTGTGTAGGAGCAGGGAGATATTACTGGAGTTGTACAGGGCCTTAGTGAGGCCTCACCTGGAATAATGTGTTCAGTTTTGGTCTCCTAATCTGAGGAAGTACGTTCTTGCTATTGAGGAAGTGCAGCGAAGGTTCACCAGACTGATTCCCGGGATGGCAGGACTGACATATGAGGAGAGACTGGATTGACTGGGTCTGTATTCACTGGAGTTTAGAACGTTGACAGGGGATCTCATAGAAACATATAAAATTCTGACGGGACTGGACAGGTTAAATGCAGGAAGAATGTTCCCGATGTTAGGGAAGTCCAGAACCAGGGGACACAGTCTAAGGATAAGGGGTAAGCCATTTAGGACTGAGATGAGGAGAAACTTCTTCACTCAGAGAGTTGTTAACGTGTGGAATTCCCTGCCACAGAGAGTTGTTGATGCCAGTTCATTCGATACATTCAAGAGGGAGTTAGATATGACCCTTACAGCTAAAGGGATCAAGGGGTATGGAGAGAAAGCGGGAAAGGGGTACTGAGGTGAATGATCAGCCATGATCTTATTGAATGGCGGTGCAGGCTCGAAGGGCCGAATGGCTTACTCCTGCACCTATTTTCTATGTTTCTATGTTTCTGAGTCAGAGACAAGAGTGCTGTTATTGAGTCAAAGCTAAGACCACAATATAATATATAAGGGAATGGTAGTATAGTGGTTATGTTACTGGACTCGAGGTCTGAACTAATGATCCAGAGATGCGAGTTCAAAACCCATCACGGCAGCTCGGAAATTTAAATTCAGTTAATTAAATAAATCTGGAATAAAAAGTTCGCATCAGTAATGGTGACCACGAAACTACCTGATTCTCGTAAAAACCCATCTGATTCACAACTGTTCTTCTGGGAAAGAAATCTGCCGTCCTTACCCGGTCTGGCTTATATGTGATTCCAGACCCACAGAAATGTGATTGACTCTTAACAGCCCTCTGAAATGGCCTAGCAAGCCACTCAGTTAAGGACAATTAGGGATGCACAATAAATGCGCCCACACCCAGTGAATGAATTTGAAAAAAATCAAACATAATGCAGTTCTTCATTTTCAAAAAGCATATCTACTGGGCTAATAAGAAACACCAATAGGGAAGACACCATGATTTTTTTTCCCCACAAGTGAAAGAAATGCTTGTTTTAACATCAGAATAAAACTTTTTGCTTTCCTCGAAGGCCCAAGGACGACAAATGGATGATTCCACTCAGCTTATGTACGTTTTTTGCAGAAACAGCCTGAATGTCTTAACTATGCTTTGGAGACTGAAGACATTTTTGCTTTAAGATTATTTGGCTCATATGGGGATACACTGGGTGAGAATGTAGGTGCGGAGAAGTGATCAAGAGCAAGCAAAGGTTCTGACGAAAGGTCATCGACCTGAAACTTTAACTTGGTTTCTCTCTCCACAGATGCTGCCTGACCTGTTGAGCGTGTCCACGCTTATTCTGTTTTCAGCACCTGCAGTATTTTGATTTTGTAAGAGCAAGCACTATCCTCCCAAACGTCAATACTAAACTGAACTGCTAGGATACTTAGTTGCAGATGCATAACCAGTTACTACCTGCCAACTGATTTGTAGTCAGTAATCTTTCCCACCTGTTTGGCACTCTTCGAAATGTGATTTACATCTAATAAAATTACAGCATTGAAAAAATAATAAAACTTAATGCATGACTCCACAGACTGCCAGTAGTATTTCACACTGCAGAATGGGTGAGTGAAAGGATTTGCATGAATCCACTACTATACAGTGTATTACTTTACATTACACTGACGACTGTCATCAGTTTGAAGGTGTTCACATCTGATCCATAAATCTCAGTAACAAATCTCAAGACTGCAGAAAGCAGGTCAGACTTCAAAGCTAATAATTACTCTTGACAAAAAGTGCAATGCATTTCTCTTTTGAAAATGTTATTTTCTGCTAAATGGTACTACAGGAGATTTCCCTTTCCCCATTCTCTCCTCAAGCTGTCAAATTAGACTAAGTGAGACAGGACCCGAGTGCCGATGAGGGAATAGAGCTGAACGGTGTTACGCTGCCACTCTCCAGCTCTCACCAGAGACCAAGTAACAAAAGTGATGCACGCAAATAGAGCAGCTAGCACAGAATGAAAGTAGTACCCGAGTTGCTCTAAACAAGATAGTACTAGAACAATTTCCATTTATATAAACTAGAACAATTTCCATTTATATAGCGCCCTTAACGTAGTAAAACATCCCAAATGTTGACATCCCAAAATTGCACAGGTACACAATACCTGCAATCCACACATTTGTATCATTGACATTTTGTGTAAAATAGTATTATACTTACAATGGTATATCTCATCCCTAATTGCAAAATGTTGGGATAACTGATTATTAGATAATTAAATTATTTTTTGTTGTAATGAATGTGCTCTTTTCCTCTCACACTTCGTAGAATCACTGCTGTGTGCTTACGTTTTCAGGCTGTGACTATAAGCCACAACAGATTCCATAAATGAATAAAGGACTGGACAAAATGATGCATATTCAACGGATGTTTTGAAAACCAAAACTGAGTAATGGGACTTGGATTGGAGATCCAACAACACACATTATGCAAACAGCAGAAATTCAATCTCAGAAATGGAATAGAAAGAACAAATTTGCAATGATAGAGAACCTTTCTTTACTTCAGGACGCGTTTCACAGCCAATGAAGTACTCTTGAAATAATGTAGGGAAGTGTACAAATAAAATAAATCCCGATCAGTGGAATTTTATATCGATCTATTTGCAAGTTCACCAGATGGGAGACTGTAATGAATAACTAAGGGAAAAAAATCCCCCACAATACTGATGCTAATCATTTTTGAGTCCCCTTGTCCAACATCATTTACTGCATACACTTGTTCAATGCTGCCTGAAATGGATGAATAAACGACTTCGAGGGGCCCCACTAAATAGGAACTTTGATTCATTTTATTTGGAAAAACAAATACCAAGTACTTATGCATGACAGCACCCACCCGTACCGTAAACAGTATGCTATTGTATCTCCTTCTAGTGCATTCTATTAAGAGTGAAACTATATTAATTTCACTAATAGCAGCCTAACTACAGATTTACTGGACTAGAGCTACAATAGAACATGAATTAACTCCCTGTCGAAGAAAGGAATACTGCATTCATAGGCCTCAATTTTCCCCAGTGATCTGCGCCGTTTTTTTCGGCCTAAATTAAAATATCCAAGTTTCCCCAAAGATTGTGTGCCAGCATAACTCAGTTAGTTACGATGTTTTTTAGGTTTGGTTTTTTTTGCTTCATAGGAGGCGTAGTTTTGTGATAGTTTTTCACATTTATGCAAGTTTGGTCAACGTACATTTCTCCTAGGATGGGTATGTGACCACTCCCAAAAAGCCTTCTGGGCACTTAAGAAAAACTAGCGCACATCAAAAAATTGATGCAGAAAGACGCATTGTTTTTAGGTGAAGTTTTGGAGGGAGTCAAGAACACATTAAATATGCACCATGAAGCTTAATTTTTCAAACTTAAAACACAGAAAATGAAAGTTTAATGCAATTCTTTAATTTTGGATTTTTTTCAAAAGTGCCACGCCACCATCGAATGTCTACAAACCGGGCTCGAGGGTCGTAGTGTCGGCCGGCAGAATTGCTCCCTCGCTCGGACACAGGGGCTCGGCTTCAAAAGACACTTGAGGGGGCGGAGGGGCTGTGGAAGCCGAACTGAAGGGATGAGAACCCTTACAGTATGCAGCAGCATCAAATGAAGCCCGGGGAGGGAAGGTGGGGGAGGGGGGGTGCTGTTTGCCGAGCCTGTGATTGGGTGAGGGAGCGATTCTGCCGGCCGACCTTCGAGCCCAGTGAGAAGACGCTCGGTCGTTGGTAGAATGGTACTTTGAAAAAAATCTAAAATTAAAGAATTGCATTAGATTTCGTTGCCCAAATGTCCTCATTTGAATGCCTTGTTTCCCGTCTAAGCAAGTCTATTGTGCATGCCCAGACCTGGGTGTGGTCCATAGTAGGGCGTCGACCTTGAGGAGAGAGACAACAAAGAAGCTTGTCCTGTTGTTTCGAGCTTCTTGCAAAGGTACAATTTAATTATGGGGGCAATACTGACAATGCTATACCTCATGCAAGCCTTCTGCATGATGGTTCTGCAGAGGAGATGATTTATTCGACATCATCGCATGAGGAACCTGAGAGCATGTAGGATGATGGGTAGGAGACCTTACCCACGTCGGGTATATCGAGACAGGCGTTCATATCTGCACCTGAGTGATGAATACGTGGCTTGAGCAATGGTGCAGCAGGGAGGGATTCAAATTCCTGGGGCATTGGAACCGGTTCTGGGGGAGGTGGGACCAGTACAATCCGGACGGTCTGCACCTGGGCAGAATTGGAACCAATGTCCTCGGGGGAGTGTTTGCTAGTGCTGTTGGGGAGGAGTTAAACTAATATGGCAGGGGGATGGGAACCAATGCAGGGAGATAGAGGGAAACAAAAAGGAGGCAAAAGCAAAAGACAGAAAGGAGATGAGGAAAAGTGGAGGGCAGAGAAACCCAAGGCAAAGAACAAAAAGGACCATTGTACAGCAAAATTCTAAAAGGACAGAGGGTGTTAAAAAAACAAGCCTAAAGGCTTTGTGTCTTAATGCAAGGAGTATCCGCAATAAGGTGGATGAATTAACTGTGCAAATAGATGTTAACAAATATGATGTGATTGGGATTACGGAGACGTGGCTCCAGGATGATCAGGGCTGGCAACTCAACATCCAGAGGTATTCAACATTCAGGAAGGATAGAATAAAAGGAAAAGGAGGTGGGGTAGCATTGCTGGTTAAGGAGGAGATTAAGGCAATAGTTAGGAAGGACATTAGCTTGGATGATGTGGAATCTATATGGGTAGAGCTACAGAACACCAAAGGGCAAAAAACGTTAGTGGGAGTTGTGTACAGACCTCCAAACAGTAGTAGTGATGTTCGGGAGGGCATCAAACAGGAAATTAGGGGTGCATGCAATAAAGGTGCAGCAGTTATAATGGGTGACTTTAATATGCACATAGATTGGGCGAACCAAACTGGAAGCAATACGGTGGAGGAGGATTTCCTGGAGTGCATAAGGGATGGTTTTTTAGACCAATTTGTCGAGGAACCAACTAGGGGGAGGCCATCTTAGACTGGGTGTTATGTAATGAGAGAGGATTAATTAGCAATCTCGTTGTGCGAGGCCCCTTGGGGAAGAGTGACCATAATATGGTGGAATTCTGCATTAGGATGGAGAATGAAACAGTTAATTCAGAGACCATGGTCCAGAACTTAAAGAAGGCTAACTTTGAAGGTATGAGGCGTGAATTGGCTGGGATGGACTGGCGAATGATACTTAAGGGGTTGACTGTGGATGGGCAATGGCAGACATTTAGAGACCGCATGGATGAACTACAACAATTGTACATTCCTGTCTGGCGTAAAAATAAAAAAGGGAAGGTGGCTCAACCGTGGCTATCAAGGGAAATCAGGGATAGTATTAAAGCCAAGGAAGTGGCATACAAATTGGCCAGAAATAGCAGCGAACCTGGGGACTGGGAGAAATTTAGAACTCAGCAGAGGAGGACAAAGGGTTTGATTAGGGCAGGGAAAATGGAGTACGAGAAGAAGCTTGCAGGGAACATTAAGACAGATTGCAAAACTTTCTATAGATATGTAAAGAGAAAAAGGTTAGTAAAGACAAACGTAGGTCCCCTGCAGTCAGAATCAGGGGAAGTCATAACGGGGAACAAAGAAATGGCGGACCAATTGAACAAGTACTTTGGTTCGGTATTCACAAAGGAGGACACAAACAACATTCCGGTTATAAAAGGGGTCGGGGGGTCTAGTAAGGAGGAGGAACTGAGGGAAATCCTTATTAGCCGGGAAATTGTGTTGGGGAAATTGATGGGATTGAAGGCCGATAAATCCCCAGGGCCTGATGGACTGCATCCCAGAGTACTTAAGGAGGTGGCCTTGGAAATAGTGGATGCATTGACAGTCATTTTCCAACATTCCATTGACTCTGGATCAGTTCCTATAGAGTGGAGGGTAGCCAATGTAACCCCACTTTTTAAAAAAGGAGGGAGAGAGAAAACAGGGAATTATAGACCGGTCAGCCTGACATCGGTAGTGGGTAAAATGATGGAATCAATTATTAAGGATGTCATAGCAGTGCATTTGGAAAGCGGTGACATGATAGGTCCAAGTCAGCATGGATTTGTGAAAGGGAAATCATGCTTGACAAATCTTCTGGAATTTTTTGAGGATGTTTCCAGTAGAGTGGACAAGGGAGAACCAGTTAATGTGGTATATTTGGACTTTCAGAAGGCGTTCGACAAGGTCCCACACAAGAGATTGATGTGCAAAGTTAGAGCACATGGGATTGGGGGTAGTGTGCTGACATGGATTGAGAACTGGTTGTCAGACAGGAAGCAAAGAGTAGGAGTAAATGGGTACTTTTCAGAATGGCAGGCAGTGACTAGTGGGGTACCGCAAGGTTCTGTGCTGGGGCCCCAGCTGTTTACACTGTACATTAATGATTTAGATGAGGGGATTAAATGTAGTATCTCCAAATTTGCGGATGACACTAAGTTGGGTGGCATTGTGAGCTGCGAGGAGGATGCTGTGAGGCTGCAGAGCGACTTGGATAGGTTAGGTGAGTGGGCAAATGCATGGCAGATGAAGTATAATGTGGATAAATGTGAGGTTATCCACTTTGGTGGTAAAAACAGAGAGACAGACTATTATCTGAATGGTGACAGATTAGGAAAAGGGGAGGTGCAAAGAGACCTGGGTGTCGTGGTACATCAGTCATTGAAGGTTGGCATGCAGGTGCAGCAGGCGGTTAAGAAAGCAAATGGCATGTTGGCCTTCATAGCAAGGGGATTTGAGTACAGGGGCAGGGAGGTGTTGCTACAGCTGTACAGGGCATTGGGGAGGCCACACCTGGAGTATTGTGTACAGTTTTGGTCTCCTAACCTGAGGAAGGACATTCTTGCTATTGAGGGAGTGCAGCGAAGGTTCACCAGACTGATTCCCGGGATGGCGGGACTGACCTATCAAGAAAGACTGGATCAACTGGGCTTGTATTCACTGGAGTTCAGAAGAATGAGAGGGGACCTCATAGAAACATTTAAAATTCTGACGGGGTTAGACAGGTTAGATGCAGGAAGAATGTTCCCAATGTTGGGGAAGTCCAGAACCAGAGGTCACAGTCTAAGGATAAGGGGTAAGCCATTTAGGACCGAGATGCGGAGGAACTTCTTCACCCAGAGAGTGGTGAACCTGTGGAATTCTCTACCACAGAAAGTTGTTGAGGCCAATTCACTAAATATATTCAAAAAGGAGTTAGATGAGGTCCTTACTACTAGGGGGATCAAGGGGTATAGCGAGAAAGCAGGAATGGGGTACTGAAGTTCAATGTTCAGCCATGAACTCATTGAATGGCGGTGCAGGCTAGAAGGGCCGAATGGCCTACTCCTGCACCTATTTTCTATGTTTCTATGCAGACTGTGTGAGAAGGCTGCATTTCTGTAAAGAAGTTGTAACTGAGATCTGTGAGTTAGTAAAAGTAGACCTGCAACCTAGAAGTGTCAGGAGGACTGCTTAGTCAGTTGAAATGAAGGTTACAGCTGCACTTTCATTCCATGCATCTAGATTGTTCCAGGCCACAACTGGGGACGTGTGCATCATTTCTCAACATGCAACACATATCTGCATTCAGCAGGTGACTGCTGCACTATATGCCCAGAGGAATGACGGCATAAAATTCCCCATGATCGCCCAGGCAATTCATGAGGGGGCTTCTCCAGGATTGCTGGCTTCCCAAAGGTACAGGGCTGCATTGATTGTACCCACATCGCTTTGCGAGTACCTTTGCAGGATTCCGAGATATACAGGAACAGAAAAGCCTTCCACTCCATTAATGTGCAGCTCGTGTGTGACCACATGCATTGCATCATGTCAGTTGATGCAAGATACCCTGGGAGCACCCATGATGCATTCATCCTACGTGAGAGCGCTGAATCTGCTATGTTTCAGCAGCAGCCAGAAGGTAACCCGGATGGAAGCTGACCAGGAATACAACAGGTCGCACATTGCGACGCACAACATCATAGAGAGGACCATTGGCATCTTGAAACAGCGTTTCCGATGCCTGGACCATTCCAGAGGCTACTTGCCAATCTCCCGAGATTGTCGGTCAGTTCACTGTTTGTGTGCTGCAAGTTGCATAACTTAGCCATCATGAAGCAGCAGCAGCTGGTAGTAGAAGACCCACCTGAGGTGAGAGTGGTTGATGAGGAGGAGGAAGATGCAGATGATTAGGAAGAAGAAGAGGAAGAGGAAGAGGATGAGGAAGCCATGCACGACGGCGGAGGAGAGCGGGCTGTCGTGCCCCTTTAACGATTGCTCGAGCCTTGCGCCAGCAGTTCATCCATAAACGCTTTGCTGTCTGAAGGCTCAGCGACAACTATTCCAAATGGACCAAGTTTACTGTATGGACCTGTTCCATAATGTTGTGTTGCGTTAATGGAACAAATAATGGAAATTATCCAGTTATAATTTCAAATATATTTTATTCAAAAGTTTAACACTTGTTTGTACTTAACTTTAATAAAATATTCTTGTATCAAACTTTAAAGTTTTCAGTTAAGATCACTTACAAACTTTTAAAACTTGTAAATTTACATAACTTAGAAAAAACTTTTAATTTGAGAAGTTACAACAGTAACAACAATAATAACAGCAGCAGCAAAGAAAGGCTGCACCCATCTCTCCTCCACCTTATTCTAAGACCACCCTTTGCGCTTTGTCTTGGTGACTTCACCCCTGCCCGCAGGCGGTGCGACGCAGCGTATCTCGGTTGGTACCAAGCTTATTCTTTCGAACATCTCAGGTCGGGGGGGGGGGGGGGGGGGGGCAGGCAGTAATGTGGAGGGCCCGGCTTGGGCCTCTTCAGAGGCTGGTCTGGGGATTGGAGTGGGAGTGGCAGTTAATTCTATCCATGAGCACGGGGTCTGGGCGTGTTCCCTTATTGCAACAGCTAACTCCGACATTCCCTATCTCATGTGCTCTGACAGTGTCTCAACTATTTCCAACATTCCCTCCTTCATGTTCGCCGACAGTGTATTAGCTACCTGTGACATTCCCTCCCTCATGTTCACCAACAGTGTGGCAACTACCTGCAACATTTCCTCCCTCATGTTCACTGACAGCACATCAGCTACCTGCGACATTCCCTCTCTCATGTGCATCAACGTTGTATCCGCTGCCTGCGACATCCCCTCCTGCGTTCCCGGACAGTGTCCCCATTTCTCGAGAGAGTGTTGTTACTTCTCCTGATAGTCCCGATACCTCATCACCCACCACTGATGGCGTCCAGGAGTGATGTGTAAGGTCAATGCTCTCAGCACTCATTGCCATCATCTGAACCACATCTATTAGATCCTGCACCTCAGGAGAGTGCTGTTGAGCTCTCCTTCCCCTCCTCACCCTGGGTGTGCCTCTCTGCACCCCATTGAAATCCTCAGCCTCAGACTGTGAGAAACCATGGAATGTCCCACCAACACTCATACCACTCAGGAAAGGGCCTGGCACCTCAATGGGTGGCACCTCCACCTCCTCCAGACTGAGTACAACAGTGGGGGCTTCATCCATCACCTCCCCCTCACCCCCATGCTCTTGGTCTGAAGGTGGAATTGGAAGATGTTCTCCTCTTCAGGCTCGTCCGCTTCTGAATCTTCTTCTGCATCGGTTTCAGCCTTGTCAGGGTTGGCCTCAAGTTCTGCAAAATATAACACAACAGACAAATGGTTAGCAACTGAGGAGGGGGCAGGATGGCATGAGTAGGCTCACAAAGCGCAGGCAGCAGGCTCATTTGAAGGACCATGATGAATGATAGCGCATTGCATCAACCGAAGTGTAGCTGATGGAAACATCCCCAGGACCCGAAACATTTAGGAAAGCCAGACTGTGGAATTTGCAGGACCTACCCTCTCTCTCTCTCTCTCTCTCGAGTGTGGGCCCAGCTTGTGCAGTGTGGTTGCTTTTCTCCAGGCAGGACCCGTCAAAGCAGCAACCCGCTCTTCCAAGTGTGTCAGTGGGTGCAGATTTGTCCTCCTGCTCCAGTTCTTTCCCGTTTGTTGTGTGTCACCTTCCTCTGCAAAGAGGAAAATATAACTTTATAGGGGCCAAGTTTCGGCCTGAGTTGCTCCTGTTTTTTTGGAGCAACTGGTTTAGAATGGAGTATCTTAGAAATTGCAATTCTCGGCATTTAGTTTGTTCCAGTTCTAGTCAGTTAGAACAGTTTCAGTTTCCGGCCACTTACGCCCGTTTTGCAAGTTTAGGCAGCGAAAACTTACTCCAAACTAACTTAGAATGGAGTATGTGTAGATTTTTGTACGCTCAGAAAAACCTTGCCTACACTTAGAAAATCAGGCATAGGTTACAAATCAGGCGTAGGGAATGGGGGGTCGGGGGGGGGGGCGGGTTTAAAGGGAAATTTACAAACATTAAACACTTCAGTTTTGCAAATAAAGAGCCATCATCAATAATAAATGATAAATACATCAATAAATCAACCAATAAATCAATCAAAAAAAATAAAAAAATCAATAAAACAAAACATTTTCTACTCGCCGACCACAGCACCGGGAGCCCTCCAACAACGTGCTGGGACGCCCCCCAGTGTGTCTCTGTCAGTGTCTCTATCTCTCTCTGTCTGTGTGTGCCTCTCTCACTCTCTGTCTGTCAGTGTCTGTGTTTCTGACAGCTAGGGGGAGGGGGAGGGAGAGGGAGGGGGAGGGAGGAAAGAGGGCGAGAGGGAGAGGGAGGGGAGAAGGGAGGGAGAGAAGGGAGGGAGGGAGAGAAGGGAAGGAGGGAGAGAAGAGAAGGAGGGAGAGAAGAGAAGGAGGGAGAGAAGAGAAGGAGGGAGAGAAGAGAAGGAGGGGGAGAAGGGAGGGAGGGAGGGGGAGAAGGGAGGGAGGGAGGGGGAGAAGGGAGGGAGGGAGGGGGAGAAGGGAGGGAGGGGAGGGGGAGAAGGGAGGGAGGGAGGTGGAGAAGGGGAGAAAGGAGGGAGAGAGGGAGGGGGAGAGGAGAGAGAGGAGAGGAGAGAGAGGAGAGGAGAGAGGGAGGCTGAACGGGCCCGGCCGGGATTTCGGGCGGGGCCGCCCCAGCACCGGAGTTAAAGTTAGGTGGCCGGGGGTCAGATCCTGGGTGGGGGGTCCGGTGGGTCGGGTTGAGTCCGGTCAAGTCCAGGGTGGGAGTCGAGTTGGGTAGGGTCTGGTCCGGGGGGGGGGGGGGGGGGGGGGGGGGGAAAGAGCACGGGTCGGGTCCGGGAGCAGGGGGGGGGGTGCGGGTGTGGAGCGCGGGTCGGGTCCGGGGGCGGGGGGGGGGGGGTGCGGGTGTGGAGCGCGGGTCGGGTCCGGCAGGGGGAGCCGGGTCCAGGAACGGAGCGGGAGTCGGGTTGAGTCGGGTCCGGGATGGGAGTGGGGGTCGGGTCGGGAACTGGCGGGGGAGTTTGAGAGAGCCAGCTGAAGGGAGGAAGCAGGAGCTGGGCGTGGGTGGTGCAGCCTGATCCACGCAGCCCAAGTGAGGCCATTCGGCCAGGGCTAGGGACTGCGTGCTTCAGGCCCCTCCCACACAGTTTTGGGCGCCTGGAGCTACTACACTGTAGCGCGCCTGTGCAGAGGTCCCGGCACTGTTTTCAGCAGAGGGACCTGGCTCCTACCCCCCACAGCTTGTGCTGCGCCGCGCCCAGCTCCAGAGGACCAGCAGGGAGCTGGAGAATAGGTAAATATTTTTTAGGCGCACTTTTGAGCGTGAAAAACGGGCGTCCAGGTTGGGACTGCACCGTTCTAGACGCGGACCGAAACCTGGGCCCTTAGAGAAGATGTCTTTCTGCTCGGTGGGACATGTACAGATGGTCACATTTACAAATGCAATTCCATTGAATAAATGAAAATATTACTTACACTAACTACTTGACCAAGGTCCTGCCACTTCTTTTTGCACTGGCCTCCAGACCTCAGGGTGGTCACCAGTGCACAGTAATCTTCTGCAAGTTAGTTCCAGTGTTTCTTCATTTCTTTTGGTGAAACTTTTATGGTGGTGTCCAGCTCATGCCATCTGGCCTCAATTATATTAAGTAGTGCCTCCACTTCATCCTGTAAGAAATTCTTGGTCCTTGAGCTGTGTTGCATCTTGTATTGCAGCTCCGATTTTTCCAATGAGAATTAAAGTTCTCACGCACAACTGGCTCTTTAAAAATGGCCGAATACAGACCGGGAACTGTACTGGGCATACGTGCCCATAACAATCACGTCAAAAACGTCCTTTTTTTTCACACATACGCAGAAAGTGGGGGGGGCGGTGAGCATCGCTTTTTCAGCGCAGACAGTAGGCTCCACCCCCGAAGCTAAAGGACAGGCTGTGCGGCACCAAACTCAAAAAATAGAACAAGGAAACTTGCTGGTTATTTTTTTTTGGAGTAGTCGGGGCCCAAAAAAACAGGCGTAACTCTTGGAGTACGCCAAAAGCGGCATTGGGGAAAATTGAGCCCGAAAATGCTATTGGTTTAGTTATATGTAATGCTAGCTTTATACCACTAGAGGACAAGATGCTGCTGAAATGCAACACAAAACACACGAGCACCACCCAGCCACAGAACATCAGCACTGCAGGGACACCAGCTCAACCTGTTATTTGTGGGGGTGTGGTTTAAAAACAATATTGTTCTTTCTCAATGCTGTTGTGGCATGTCTCAAGCACACACCTTGCTTAGGCTATCCAAGCAATCCTGAAGTCATGAAATGTAGTTCAGTATTATCTACTTAAAAAAAATAAGAGATTGTGAGTAAAATAGGAACCGCCAAAGTAAATGAGAAGTGATATTGCAACATTATCCAATTCAATTGCATTCAATGATTCTTTCTGGTTTCGTTATGGTTTCTTTAAAGTGCATTTTCTGCTGTTAACAGGAAGGTTTAAAGAATCAACAGATCATAAAGTCACTGTTTACTTTCCCAAAAAAAACTAATAACTTGGGGGGATTTTCTGTGTTTTTGAAGTTTCCCCATTGGCTCTTGCTGTTCTGTACAATGAGCCATTGCACAGCGTCCAGGTGCATGAAGCTGTCAGTCAATGCTGGTCTGTAAATGACAAATAGGTGTGAGCAAGGGTGACCCAGTGTTGACTTGTAATTTGTGCGAGAAAATCTCTCATTGCCACTCAGTTCCTGTCTCGATTCCCTGTCCTAGATTAGATATATAACGTATTTGGAATTGGGAGCGTAAATATGCACTCGATCACTTTTGTGATGCACTGTAATCTCGAGCTACCTAATAATTTAACATGTGTGTGAAAGAACTCTCCTACAGGTTTAACAATAGAGCTCCACGATTGCTTTCCATGCAAAAACATTATCTGAACCCTCAAATCTGCTGCAGGAATAATACTGACATGAAGATCTCCACATCATACACACCCATAATTATGCCTCTGTTAAAACACTGGAATATCACAGCAATGTATAAATGTGTTTGTCTATTATCACCAACAGTAATTTTGAGCTTAATTCGTACAACATGAATTTGTGATATGTTTATATTCCACTGATGATACTCAAGACATGAAGCAATTACCGAAAACACTTCAACACAACGATTTAGACATCTGTGGCAGGCTGTGTTTACAGTTGGATTTTCTATGTGTGAGATGAGTTTCATCAGTTCTGAACCACGTCACTATCTAGGGAAAAACAATGATGACAGCTTAGTTATATCAAACCAACTACAAGTTATCTTCGGTTTCCGACTATTAAGCCCTGGCATAACAGTTAATCTGCAAGGGAAGGAGGTACACACAGCGAAATACAGCACGCAAGGCCGCCAAATGTGTCAGCCACGGCTCAGTGGGTAGCATCCTCCGCCTCCGAGTCAGAAGGTTGTGGGTTCAAGTCCCACTCCAGAGACTTGAGCACAAACAAAATCTAAGCTGACACTCCAGTGCAGTGCTGAGGGAGTGCTGCAATGTCGGAGGCCATATTTACACATTAAACCGAGGCCTCGCCTGCTCTCTCAGGTGAACGTAAAAGAGCCCATGGCACTATTTTGAAGAGCAGAGGAGTTATTCCTGGTGTCCTGATCAATATTTATCTCTCAATCAACATCACTAAAACAGATTATCTGGTGATTATCACATTGCTATTTGTGGGAGTGACATTTCCTACATTACAAATAACTACACTCCAAAAAGTACTGCATTGGCAGTAAAGCGCTTTGGGACGTCTGATGGTCAAGAAAGGTGCTATATAAATGCAATACTTTCTTTTCAAATCACGCATTCCAATGACTTACAATAAAACAACTGGAACTGAATCTCTGTTACTAAAGAGACATCATTATTGTACTGGGGAGTTCCATGGTATGTTATTCCGACAGCCGCTTACAAGAACTCCACTCAAAGCTAATGCCATGTTGGCAAGATTTGGTGTCTACTACAGAACAATCCTTTATTTTCTCCAAATGTAAATTAACTAACTCGTAAGTTCAAATATCTAGCCTGTGCAGAGTTAGCTGGTGTTCCTCAGTATGATGGTGAGCTGCAGTATGGAGTATGGGGTGTACCGAGGTATTAGCTTCAGTACAACCCCATCTCAGAAGAGATAAAAAGATCAACCAGGATCCCCTCTGACTGCTGGAACTTGATGGAACAATGTGGACACCAGAAGAATGCCGTTTATTTTTCCACAATTAATGATCTACAAATGAAATGATGGTGTATTTTGAAAGATCCAATGTCCGAGAACACAATTTTCATAGTGGGTCATTAACTTCAGAGAAAAACAAGCATTTATTTATTCTTCAGTTGAACTCAGCCGTGATAAATTTCACAATCAAAACTCATTGTTCAGGCTCATAGATGAGGATCTGCCATTGAGGTATTAAGAGTCTTGTGAAACCGTACCCAGCATGCGTTTCCACTGATGTTTGCCTACATAATAACTTGCATTTGTATGGTACCCTTAACAAAGTACCAAAGTACTTCACAAATAGACAAAATGGAAAATGAAAGCCAAGCTAGTAAGGAAGAGATTAGGATGCTTGATCAAAAGCTTGGCCAGAGAATTGGTTTTGAGGTTTTGAAAAGGTGGAGAGAGGTAGACATGCACAGGAGGGAGTTCCAAAGTGTAAGACAGAGGTGGCAGAAAGCTCTGCCACTATGGTGACACAAAGGGAAGAGGAGAAGAAGAACATGTGATCGAAGTCAGAGGTATGGAGTATTTGAGAGAGGGCTGGAGGAGACTGCAGATAGTGTGGGACAAGACCTTGGTGGGAGTTATGGACAAGGATTCTAAGTGCAATACACTAGAAGACTGGAAGCCAGTGTAGGCCAGTAATGGGCAAAGTGGGACATAGTGCTGGACGGTTGGCAGAGCCGTGGTCAAGTTGGAGTATACGGAGAGAGGGTGAATAGGCCAGCAAGGGGAGCATTCAGAGCAACTAACCCTTAAGACGATAAAGGATGATGATGGATTTCATGATGCATCATGCCGACTGAATGAAATGATAATGGACACTTCGCTACCTTATAGACCAGTTAAGTTCCCTTGCAGTAGACTTTATTAAATAAATGGCTCTTTAAACACAACATTGGCCAGAACTTTAATTTGGAGGCGGGTAGGGAGCAGGGGCTGGAAAGCAGTCGTGAAACCTGGAAGAATGGGTTTCCCGCTGGCCCACCTAAATTTAATGGCAGGGCCTGATAAACATTTCAAAACTCTGTTTCCTGCCCGCAGCCAACCAGATGGGCCGGCTTGCGGCATTAGGCCGCAAAGAGGTGGGAGGAAGGGATTGGTGCCGGATGGGGGAGACAGGAGGAGGATCGGGGCAGGAGGTCGGAGGTCGGTAAAGTGATTGGGGGCTGGAGGGGGCAGGTCGGAAGGCTGGGAATGCAATTGGGGGCTGGAGGGGGGGGGGGGTGGGAAGTTAGAGGTCTCATGGGGAAGGTTGGGGAGGGATAAGAAGGGTCGCAGGCAAAAACACTAGATCCAGCAGGTAAGTGGAAGTGCACTTATCGCCCGGATTAACAAACATCGCCTCCCTTTAGCTGGCAGTTTCCCCGAGGCCAGGGAAACCCGCCTGCCCACAGTTAAATTTGAAATGGCGCATCACCTTAAGACACTAAGCCTCATTATAATATTTTAATGAGGGGTGAATTGGCTAGAATAGATTGGCAAAGGATACTTAAAGAGTTGGTGGTGGATAAGCAATGGCAAACATTTAAAGATCACATGGATGAACTTCAGCAATTGTACATCCCTGTCTGGAGTAAAAATAAAACGGGGAAGGTGGCTCAACCGTGGCTAACTAGGGAAATTAAGGATAGTGTTAAATCCAAGGAAGAGACATATAAATTGGTTAGAAAAAGCAACAAACTTGAGGACTGGGAAAAATTTAGAATTCAACAGAGGAGGACTAAGGGTTTAATTAAGAGGGGGAAAATAGAGTACGAGAGGAAGCTTGAAGGGAACATAAAAACTGACTGCAAAAGCTTCTATAAATATGTGAAGAGAAAAAAAATTAGTGAAGACAAATGTAGGTCCCTTGCAGTCGCATTCAGGTGAATTTATAATGGGGAACAAAGAAATCGCAGACCAATTCAACAAATACTTCGGTTCTGTCTTCACGAAGGAAGACACAAATAACCACCTGCATGTACTAGGGGACAGTGGGTCTAGTGAGAAGGGGGAACTGAAGGATATCATTATTAGGCAGGAAACTGTGTTAGGGAAATTGATGGGATTGAAGGCTGATAAATCCCCGGGGCCTGATAGTCTGCATCCCAGAGTACTTAAGAAAGTGGCCCTAGAAATAGTGGATGCATTGGTGGTCATTTTCCAACAGTCTATCGACTCTGGATCAGTTCCTATGGACTGGAGGGTAGCTAATGTAACACCACTTTTTAAAAAAGGAGGGAGAGGAAACGGGTAATTACAGCCCGGTTAGCCTGACATCAGTAGTGGGGAAAATATTGGAATCAATCATTAAGATGAAATAGCAGCGCATTTGGAAAGCAGTGACAGGATTCGTCCAAGTCAGCATGGATTTATGAAAGGGAAATCATGCTTGACGAATCTTCTGGAATTTTTTTGAGGATGTAACTAGCAGAGTGGACAAGAGAGAACCAGTGGATGTGGTGTATTTGGACTTTCAAAAGGCTTTTGACAAGGTCCCGCACAAAAGATTGGTGTGCAAAATCAAAGTGCATGCATGGTATTGGGGGTACTGTACTGACGTGGATAGAGAATTGGCTGGCAGACAGGAAGCAGAGAGTCGGGATAAACGGGTCCTTTTCAGAATGGCAGGCAGTGACCAGTGGAGTGCTACAGAGCTCAGCGCTGGGACCCCAGCTCTTTACAATATACATTAACGATTTAGATGAAGGATTTGAGTGTAATATCTCCAAGTTTGCAGATGACAGTAAGCTGGGTGGCGGTGTGACCTGTGAGGAGGACGCTGAGGCTGCAGGGTGACTTGGACAGGTTAGGTGGGTGGGCAAATACATGGCAGATGCAGTATAATGTGGATAAATGTGAGGTTATCCATTTTGGGGGCAAAAACACAAAGGCAGAATATTATCTGAATGGCGGCAGATTAGGAAAAGGCGAGGTGCAACGAGACCTGGGTATCATGGTTCATCAGGCATGCAGATATAGCAGGCGGTGAAGGCGGCAAATGGTATGTTGGCCTTCATAGCAAGGGGATTTGAGTACATGAGCAGGGAGGTCTTACTGCAGTTGTACAGGGCCTTGGTGTGGCCTCACCTGGAATATTGTGTTCAGTTTTGGTCTCCTAATCTGAGGAAGGATGTTCTTTCTATTGAAGGAGTGCAGCGAAGATTCACCAGGGATGGCTGGACTGTCATATGAGAGACTGGATCAACTGGGCTTTTATTCACTGGAGTTTAGAAGGATAAGAGGGGATCTCATAGAAACATATAAGATTCTGACGGGACTGGACAGGTCAGATGCGGGAAGAATGTTCCCGATGTTGGGGAAGTCCAGAGCCAGGGGACATAGTCTTACATAAGGGGTAAGTCATTTAGGACTGAGATGAGGAGAAACGTCTTCACTCAGAGAGTTGTTAACCTATGGAATTCCCTGCTGCAGAGAGTTGTTGATGCCAGTTCATTGGATATATTCAAGAGGGAGTTAGATAAAGCGGTACTGAGGGAATGATCAGCCATGATCTTATTGAATGGCGGTGCAGGCTTGAAGGGCCAAATGGCCTACTCCTGCACCTATTTTCTATGTTTCTATGCCTCCTGGGAGTGGGGAGGATGCTTGCCTCTATTAAAGCCGTGTGGGCAGGTTGGGGTTGGAATTTAGTTTTTAAATACTTTACCCTCCCACCCACCTGACCCCCATCCCACCTGTTTTTTTTGGGGTGTCAGGTTAGCTCAGTGGTAGCACTCTCAGCCATTCCAGGATTTGAGCACACAATCTGGCACATGATGTCGGTGCTGCATTGTCAGAGGTGTCATCTTTTGGATGAAACATTAAACCATCCATCTGTTCAGGTGAATACAAAAGATCTCATGGCATTATTTAAAGAAGAGCAGGCAGTACCCCCGGTATCCTGGCCAACATTCATCCCTCAACCAAAACTGCGAGAGAGACTTTACTGTGTGCAAATTAGCTGCTGTACATGCTTATACAAGTGACCACCAATGTTCCCTTTGAGCTATTCGGCCACATGGTCCTTTGGGCCTCCTGCATAGCCGGCTCTTCAATAGGAAAAATCTTGCATGCGTGGTATTTTGCATTGGTCATACAGACCCTTAAAAGGGCCACACGCCCAAAAAACAATTAATGGAAACATTGGTCAGCTGTGGCTCAGTGGGTAGCACTCTCGCCTCCGAGTCAGAAGGTTGTGGGTTCAAGTCCCGCTCCAGGGTCTTGCGCACAAAAAAAAAATCTCGGCTGACACTCCAGTGCAGTACTGAGGGAGCACTACACTGTCGGAGGTGCTGTCTTTCAGATGAGACGTTAAACCGAGGCCCTGACTGCTCTCTCAAGTGGATGTAAAAGAGTGGGAGCTTGTTTGTGCGCAAATTGGTTGCAGCATTTCCTACATTACAACAGTGACTACACTCCAAAAGTACTTCATTGTCTGTAAAGCGCTTTGAGACATCTGGTGGTCGCGAAAGGCGCTATGTAAATCCAAGTCTTTCTTTTTACACATCAAAAATTATTTAATTTGCTATGTGTCACTTTGGAATGTCCTGAGTGCATGAAAGAGGCTAAAATAATGCAAAATCTTTATTCTTTCCTTTACCCAACACTGTTAGATTTTGGATTCAGCAACTACATCCATTCAAATTCCTGTGTCCAACTTTCTGATGTCCAACACTAGATTTAAGAAACTAATTGAGAAGATAACGTTGGGGAAGTATTAATGTTCTTTAGCATGCTTTGTGGATAGGATAGGGCGGTATTTACTGAAACAAAATGGCAACATCTACATTACACAAAGCTTGTTTTTATGACTATATTGACAGGTTGTCTATTTGGAGACCTTTGATCCTTACTACTATGTCTAATTGAAATGTCTATCATCCACTGACAATAACATATGGCTCGATCTAATACTAGTACCCAGTGTAAAATACAAAGCCACATGCGGTTTAAAAATCTGTTCACACTGGGAGAACCACAGCACCACCTTTAAAGACAACAGAAAACACAGAAGCAGATTATTGAGTTAAAACTGATGTGAAGCCACAGGATGTTTCTGAACCGTTACTCTACATAGAAAGACTCGGTCTCCCATCTGGGATTATTTTGGGTAGAATTACCACGAGAGCAACGACAGCTTTGAAAGTAACTAGTCCCAACTGCCAAAGTTTAGCAAACATTTGCAGACGTCTTTAAATATTGCACAAAAGTTTGTTCCTTTAAGTTTCTGAGACTTTTCATCTTGTACTTAATGATTTTTCCACTGTTAAGCAGATATCATTGCAATAGGTTTTCTCTTTTCCTATGAGGCTATGCCATTGAATTGTTTTTCCTGGCCTTGAATCTACGGTTTGGTGCCTTTGCCTTGAACAAAACAGACAGCTAAAATCTTAAAACCCCACCAAAAAAAACGTATTTATTACAATATTCACGTCTCCCCCTATTGTAGCTAGGGCAGAGGTTTGGCATAGAGAGCGTCCCCGACTTCCAACGAGAGTCAGCAGTTGGCACATGCTTCCATGAGTGTCAACTTCCTTAATTTATAACATGTCTAAAATAGGTTCACCACAACTCTGGCTGCGTGCTTTACAGGCTAAAGATTTGTAAGCAAGACGGACTGATGTGATCTCACCGTCTCAAAATAGACTTTATTTTTTAACATTTGAGAACAAATTAAAGTCCATTGCCAAGAAGCAAAGTCTATCCTCCACATGACATCTGAGAGAATCAGTGGAGTTTCAGGTTAATTTTAATACGCCAGTTCACATAAACATTTCAATGAAAAGGTGCACAATCTGAACCCAGCTAAGGCTGCAGTTTGCTACAATTTGTCTCTAAGGCGAGGGAGAGAAGAAAAAAAAATCGGTCAGGCTTTTTGCTTCTGGTTCCTATCCCATAATTTGTGCCGAAAATGGGCATATGTGGCCGATGATGTCCCCAAGACAAAATAACCTGCTGACACTTGATGTCTAGGCTCATACGTGAAGAATGGCCACTTTGGCAAGAAACTGGGTTACTGCCAATACCCACAAAACCATAGCCAAGATTTTTGAACGATAAGGGAGTCAAGGATTATGGGGAACGGGCAGGAAAGTGGAGTTGAGGCCAAGGTTAGATCAGCCATGATCTTATTGAATGGCGGAGCAGGCTCGAGGGGCCAAATGGCCTACTCCTGCTCCTATTTCTTATGAATCAGGAAAGGAATGGGAACAAAATACGCATGAATGTCAAAACTGTAAAGTCAAGTTTAGCTAAATTGGCTAATTATTTCAGTGTTTAAATTCTAACCATTAATGAGCAATGTGTTAGTTTCACGCTCTCTCACTCTGCTCTGTTAAGACCTCGACTTATAACAATGGTTGGGCATTTGATTTCACCAGGCATTAGTAATGAGTTTCAGTAGTTTGCACTGCCTCTCTTTGTCCTCAGACAGCTGAGTACCACACACTGTGGAAGCCACAAGGGGAAACAGCCCCAAACAACGTCCAAGGTACAAGGCAAACAAGACCATTTACTCTATGCAGTATTGGAACCCATGTGGAACTTGGCATCATCTCAGACAGCAATGGTGGGCATCAACATTCACACGAACCTGGGAACACGAGACCACATCACCAACATAGTAAAAGGAGGGTGAAAAGAAGAGATAAATTAAGTTTGCAAATTTATTAAAGTATAATCTCAGAGAAAATGAGAGGGGTTTCTGGACTTCAGGCGAATACTGGATGAGGCTTGGTTATGATGCTGCCCTTGGTTGCATTGCCAATCTACACTCAGTCTAAGCTCAGACATGACGAACAGGTACTTGGGTGAGGTATTAGAGAGCAGCTGGCACCCGAAGTACAGTACATTTGCATTAGTTCTGAGCCTCTAAGAGGAGCCGGGGAGAAAACTGATCAGGAGAGGAGTAAACAGAGAGAAAAAGTGAGGAGACGCACAAAAATAATGGAGCCCTGAACTGTATTTCCCTACAGAGTTTGCTATCCGAAGTAACTTCAAAGCACAGCTTCCAAAAAAAAAGCCTACTTTCTCTGACAACTTTAAACACCTGCAGCAAAAAACAGTTTCTTGAAATAAACGTCAATGTCTTAGGGCCTCAGTATGTTGCTGCAGCACCAATACATCTTGGAAACTGTACATCAGCTTCAGTTAATCACATTTTTGGGATCATTCTTATCTGCCATGCGTGTGCACGCATATATGTTTCATTGTCCATACAAATAAAAAGTATTTGTTCACCATTATCTGGTCCTTAAATATGTTTTTACAGCAAATATAATTGAGAAACGACTTACAGCAATAGCAAATACCTGAGAACAGACAGCTGATCTTATGAGCTGCATTTCTCAGCCTGCTCCTTAGATACTAGAGGCTTTGTTCTGAGATAATTGTGGAACATCACTGTAAATTGACACTGTACAAGATGAGATAGAGAATAAAGGATACATTAGAGTGATTTTACAAGGCAATAATCTCAAAACTGCTCCTGTGGTTTATAACCATCATCTGAATGCCCCCAGCTGATCACTGCATCCCTTTTCTTTTGTATGATAGCATTGCACACTGTGAGTCAGACAATAGGGGTGTCATCATCAAAGTGTGAGGGGAAAGTATGTTAGGAAGCAAGTGCGATACTTACAAACAGTGCGTGCTGTACACAAGACTTTAATTTATGACTAGCATATCTCCTATGGCATTGCTTAGGACATCAGACTACAATAAGGGTTTAATCAACAATGTGTGATGGGCGTATTACAGGAAGTAAATGTAACACTGACAAGAAAAGCGGGCTATACACAAGACTTTTAATTATAAGCTCAATAATTATGTAGCTATACACGAAGGTGTTCAAAGCTTCATTTTATCTGCTGGTAACAATATCAAGAGCCATAGTAACAGGTGTTTCATGTAGTCAATGCATGTTACGAGGAACTCGGGAAGTACTGGAACACAGGAAACTTTAGGAACAGGAAAAGTTTCACCCAAGAAGCATGTCTTTTTTTTTGATTGATCACACCCCACATTCCATCTCCAACCCTCTATTTCAAGAAACATATCTAGCTGTCTCCTGAAACTACCTGCTTCAAAAGAACTTTGATATTCATCATTGACATAAGTAAATGTTACACAGTACCAAGCTACTGATTACGAGATCAAGAAATAATGCATTTTGCATTTACAATACAATTTCAGTTAACTATTTTTGCAAAGTCATTAGCATCAGTACATTTAATTTATTTATCTAGGCACTCATCTCTGATTTTAGCTCTTAGCTGTGACAGCATTAGGGGCTTTACAATTTGCCCTGAGCTGCCATGGGGAAGTACCTTCTAAAAATATTTTGATTGGAGGGCAAGTCAATCTGAGGCACACAACTCTCCAGCAGCCAATTTATTTCTTATATGCTAATTCTTATAGAACCATAGAATAGTACAGCACAGAAGGAAGCCATTCAGCCCATCAAGTCTGTGTCGGCTTTTTCGAAGAGCAATCCAATTAGTCCCACTCATTCCCAAACAATTTTTTCTCCAATTCCTTTTTGAAGGCTACTATTCATCATCACAGGCAATCCCTCGAAATCGAGGAAGACTTGCTTCCACTCTAAAAGTGAGTTCTCAGATGGCTGTACAGTCCAATGCAGCAATTAGTCCAATCCGCAATAAGGTGGATGAATTAACTGTGCAAATAGATGTTAACAAATATGATGTGATTGGGATTACGGAGACGTGGCTCCAGGATGATCAGGGCTGGGAACTCAACATCCAGGGGTATTCAACATTCAGGAAGGATAGAATAAAAGGAAAAGGAGGTGGGGTAGCATTGCTGGTTAAAGAGGAGATTAAGGCAATAGTTAGGAAGGACATTAGCTTGGATGATGTGGAATCTATATGGGTAGAGTTGCAGAACACCAAAGGGCAAAAAACGTTAGTGGGAGTTGTGTACAGACCTCCAAACAGTAGTAGTGATGTTGGGGAGGGTATCAAACAGGAAATTAGGGGTGCATGCAATGATGGTGCAGCAGTTATAATGGGTGACTTTAATATGCACATAGATTGGGCGAGCCAAACTGGAAGCAATACGGTGGAGGAGGATTTCCTGGAGTGCATAAGGGATGGTTTTCTAGACCAATATGTCGAGGAACCAACTAGGGGGGAGGCCATCTTAGACTGGGTGTTGTGTAATGAGAGAGGATTAATTAGCAATCTCATTGTGCGAGGCCCCTTGGGGAAGAGTGACCATAATATGGTGGAATTCTGCATTAGGATGGAGAATGAAACAGTTAATTCAGAGACCATGGTCCAGAACTTAAAGAAGGGTAACTTTGAAGGTATGAGGCGTGAATTGGCTAGGATAGATTGGCAAATGATACTTAAGGGGTTGACTGTGGATGGGCAATGGCAGACATTTAGAGACCGCATGGATGAACTACAACAATTGTACATTCCTGTCTGGCGTAAAAATAAAAAAGGGAAGGTGGCTCAACCGTGGCTATCAAGGGAAATCAGGGATAGTGTTAAAGCCAAGGAAGTGGCATACAAATTGGCCAGAAATAGCAGCGAACCCGGGGATTGGGAGAAATTTAGAACTCAGCAGAGGAGGACAAAGGGTTTGATTAGGGCAGGGAAAATGGAGTACGAGAAGAAGCTTGCAGGGAACATTAAGGCGGATTGCAAAAGTTTCTATAGGTATGTAAAGAGAAAAAGGTTAGTAAAGACAAACGTAGGTCCCCTGCAGTCAGAATCAGGGGAAGTCATAACGGGGAACAAAGAAATGGCAGACCAATTGAACAAGTACTTTGGTTCGGTATTCACTAAGGAGGACACCAACAACCTTCCGGATATAAAGGGGTCAGAGGGTCTAGTAAGGAGGAGGAACTGAGGGAAATCTTTATTAGTCGGGAAATTGTGTTGGGGAAATTGATGGGATTGAAGGCCGATAAATCCCCAGGGCCTGATGGACTGCATCCCAGAGTACTTAAGGAGGTGGCCTTGGAAATAGCGGATGCATTGAGTCATTTTCCAACATTCCATTGACTCTGGATCAGTTCCTATCGAGTGGAGGGTAGCCAATGTAACCCCACTTTTAAAAAAAGGAGGGAGAGAAAAAACAGGAAATTATAGACCGGTCAGCCTGACCTCAGTAGTGGGTAAAATGATGGAATCAATTATTAAGGATGTCATAGCAGTGCATTTGGAAAATGGTGACATGATAGGTCCAAGTCAGCATGGATTTGTGAAAGGGAAATCATGCTTGACAAACCTTCTGGAATTTTTTGAGGGTGGTTCCAGTAAAGTGGACAAGGGAGAACCAGTTGATGTGGTATATTTGGACTTTCAGAAGGCTTTCGACAAGGTCCCACACAAGAGATTAATGTGCAAAGTTAAAGCACATGGGATTGGGGGTAGTGTGCTGACGTGGATTGAGAACTGGTTGTCAGACAGGAAGCAAAGAGTAGGAGTAAATGGGGACTTTTCAGAATGGCAGGCAGTGACTAGTGGGGTACCGCAAGGTTCTGTGCTGGGGCCTTGGCTGTTTACATTGTACATTAATGATTTAGACGAGGGGATTAAATGTAGTATCGCCAAATTTGCGGATGACACCAAGTTGGGTGGTAGTGTGAGCTGCGAGGAGGATGCTATGAGGCTGCAGAGTGACTTGGATAGGTTAGGTGAGTGGGCAAATGCATGGCAGATGAAGTATAATGTGGATAAATGTGAGGTTATCCACTTTGGTGGTAAAAACAGAGAGAGACAGACTATTATCTGAATGGTGACAGATTAGGAAAAGGGGAGGTGCAATGAAACCTGGATGTCATGGTACATCAGTCATTGAAGGTTGGCATGCAGGTACAGCAGGCGGTTAAGAAAGCAAATGGCATGTTGGCCTTCATAGCGAGGGGATTTGAGTACAGGGGCAGGGAGGTGTTGCTACAGTTGTACAGGGCCTTGGTGAGGCCACACCTGGAGTATTGTGTACAGTTTTGGTCTCCTAACTTGAGGAAGGACATTCTTGCTATTGAGGGAGTGCAGCGAAGATTCACCAGACTGATTCCCGGGATGGTGGGACTGACCTATCAAGAAAGACTGGATCAACTGGGCTTGTATTCACTGGAGTTCAGAAGAATGAGAGGGGACCTCATAGAAACGTTTAAAATTCTGACGGGTTTAGACAGGTTAGATGCAGGAAGAATGTTCCCAATGTTGGGGAAGTCCAGAACCAGGGGTCACAGTCTAAGGATAA
Organism: Pristiophorus japonicus; assembly: GCF_044704955.1. Lineage (NCBI taxonomy): Eukaryota > Metazoa > Chordata > Chondrichthyes > Pristiophoridae > Pristiophorus > Pristiophorus japonicus. The sequence continues at coordinate 3,270,416 of NC_091997.1, forward strand.
GGGGTAAGCCATTTAGGACCGAGATGAGGAGAAACTTCTTCACCCCGAGAGTGGTGAACCTGTGGAATTCTCTACCACAGAAAGTAGTTGAGGCTAATTCACTAAATATATTCAAAAGGGAGTTAGATGAAGTCCTTACTACTCGGGGGATCAAGGGGTATGGCGAAAAAGCAGGAAGTGGGTACTGAAGTTGCATGTTCAGCCATGAACTCATTGAATGGCGGTGCAGGCTAGAAGGGCTGAATGGCCTACTCCTGCACCTATTTTCTATGTTAGTCTCTGTCACAGATGGGACAGACAGTGGTTGAAGGAAAGGGTGGGTGGGAAGCCTGGTTTGAACATAAGAACATAAGAATCTGCCATGCATTTGCCCACTCACCTAACCTATCCAAGTCACTCTGCAGCCTCATAGCATCCTCCTCGCAGCTCACACTGCCACCCAACTTAGTAAATTTGGCGATACTACATTTAATCCCCTCGTCTAAATCATTAATGTACAATGTAAAGAACATCTAGCCCCTCGAGCCTGCTCCGCCATTCAACAAGAGCATGGCTGATCTGGCCGTGGACTCAGCTCCACTTACGCGCCCGCTCCCCATAACCCTTAATTCCCTTATTAGTTAAAAATCTATCTATCTGTGACTTGAATACATTCAATGAGCTAGCCTCAACTGCTTCCTTGGGCAGAGAATTCCATAGATTCACAACCCTCTGGGAGAAGAAATTCCTTCTCAACTTGGTTTTAAATTGGCTCCCCCGTATTTTGAGGCTGTGCCCCCTAGTTCTAGTCTCCCCGACCAGTGGAAACAACCTCTGCCTCTATCTTGTCTATCCCTTTCATTATTTTAAATGTTTCTATAAGATCACCCCTCATCCTTCTGAACTCCAACGAGTAAAGACCCAGTCTACTCAATCTATCATCATAAGGTAACCCCCTCATCTCCGGAATCAGCCTAGTGAATCGTCTCTGTACCCCCTCCAAAGCCAGTATATCCTTCCTTAAGTAAGGCGACCAAAACTGCACGCAGTACTCCAGGTGCGGCCTCACCAATACCCTATACAGTTGCAGAAGGACCTCCCTGCTTTTGTACTCCATCCCTCTCGCAATGAAGGCCAACATTCCATTCGCCTTCCTGATTACCTGCTGCACCTGCAAACTAACTTTTTGGGATTCATGCACAAGGACCCCCAGGTCCCTCTGCACCGCAGCATGTTGTAATTTCTCCCCATTCAAATAGTTTTCCCTTTTTTTGTTTTTTTTCCCAAGGTGGATGACCTCACACTTTCCGACATTGTATTCCATCTGCCAAACCTTAGCCCATTCGCTTAACCTATCTAAATCTCTTTGCAGCCTCTCTGTATCCTCTACACAACCCGCTTTCCCACTAATCTTTGTGTCATCTGCAAATTTTGTTACACTACACTCTGTCCCCTCTTCCAGGTCATCTACGTATATTGTAAACAGTTGTGGTCCCAGCACCGATCCCTGTGGCACACCACTAACCATCGCTTTCCAACCCGAAAAGGACCCTTCCGCTGTCTGCACTTGGTTTCTTCATGCTCTCGGCGACAAGGCTCGAGGTGCTCAGCTCCCTCCTGGATGCTTTTCCTCCACTTTGGGTGGTCTTGGGCCAGGGAATCCCAGGTGCCAGTGGGGATGTTACGCTTTGATGGTGTCCTTGAAGCATTTCCTATGCCCACCTGGGGCTTGCTAGCCGTGTAGGCGTTCCGAGTAGAGCACCTGCTTAGGGAGTCTTGTGCTGAGAATGTGGATGATGTGGCCCGCCCAACTGTGGTCAGTGCTTCAATGCTGGGGATGTTGGCCTGGGAGAGGACACGGACGGTGCAACTATCCTCCCAGTGTATTTTCAGGATCTTGTGGAGGCAGCGCTGCTGGCACTTCTCCAGCGCCTTGATGTATCCTGCTGTATATAGTCCACGTCACTGAGCCATATAGGAGGGCAGGTATCACTGCTGCCCTGTAGAGCATCAGCTTGGTGCCAGATTTGAGATCCTGGTCTTCAAACACTCTTCCTCAGGCGACCGAAGGCTGCGCTGGCACACTGGAGGCAGTGTTGGACCTCGTCATCGATGTATGCCTTTGCTGATAGTAGGCTCGCGAGGTATGGAAAATGGATTTTGATGACCGGGGGGGCAGTGCTGTGGGGTGGGGTCAGGTTGATGGAGGACCTTTGGCTTACAGATGTTTAGCGTAAGGCCCATGCTTTCATATGCCTCGGTGAAGGTGTTGACGATGGCTTGGAGTTACATAGAAAATAGGTGCAGGCTCGAACATGGCTGATCATTCACCTCAGTACCCCTTTCCTGCTTTCTCTCCATACCCCTTGATCCCTTTAGCCATAAGGGCCATATCTAACTCCCTCTTGAATATATCCAACGAACTGGCATCAACAACTCTCTGCGGTAGTGAATTCCACAGGTTAACAACTCTCTGAGTGAAGAAGTTTCTCCTTGTCTCAGTCCTAAATGGCTTACCCCTTATCCTTACACTGTGTCCCCTGGTTGTGGACTTCCCCAACATCGGGAACATTCTTCCTGCATCTAACCTGTCCAGTCCTGTCAGAATTTTATATGTTTCTATGAGATCCCCTCTCATTCTTCTAAACTCCAGGTGAATAAAGGCCCAGTCAATCCAGTCTCTCCTCATATGTCAATCCAGCCATCCCAGGAGTCAGTCTGGTGAACCTTCGCTGCACTCCCTTAATAGCAAGAACGTCCTTCCTCAGATTAGGAGACCAAAACTGAACGCAATATTCTCGGTGAGGCCTCACCAAGGCACTGTACAACTGCAGTAAGACTTCCCTGCTCCTATACTCAAAACCCCTAGCTATGAAGGCCAACATACCATTTGCCTTCTTCACCGCCTGCTGTACCTGCATGCCAACTTTCAATGACTGATGAACCATGACACCCAGCATGCTACCAGCCACCATCTCGGCAAAACCCCAGCCCTGCAGGAGGTCGACTCTGGAGGCACTCTTCAGCCACAGTGAGAAGACGGTTGAGGAGGATTTTTGCGATGACTTTCCCAGTGGCCGACAGCAGGGAGTTTCCGTTGTGGTTGTCGCAGTCGGACTTGCCCCCTTTTTTGAAGATGGGCACGATTACGGCATCTCTGAGATCTCCAAGCATGCACTCCTCCTTCCAGATGAGAGAGATGAGGTCATGCACTCGTGCCAATAGTGCTTCTCCGCCATACTTTTGTGCCTCAGCGGGGATTCCATCTGCTCCTGATGCCTTGTTGTTCTTGAGCTGACGGATGGCCTTTTCTACCTCCTTCAGGGCTGGAGTTTTGCCGAGATGGTGGCTGGTAGCATGCTGCGAGATGGAGTCGAGGACACGCGTGTGGAAGGCAAGAGTCTCGGTTAAGGAGACCTTCGAAGTGCTCCTTCCAGCGGGCCCTGACTGCCTCAGTGTCCTTAATGAGTGCCTCTCCGTTCTTGGCCAGCAGTGAGGTGGGGCCTTGGGCCGTAGGTGGTCTTGACTACGCTGAAGAATCCTCACATGCCATGGCCAGCTGCTGGATCTCCTGTGCTTTCTCCACCCACCATCTATTCTTTAGGTTTTTTGTTGGACCACGGCCTTCAGCCGCCTGTAGAGCTGCTTTGCTGCTCCAGAGTTGGGTTGCTGCTTCAAGCTCAAAAATGCCTTGCGCTTGCAGCTTATTAGCTCCTGGATTTCCTGGTCGTACTCGTCAAACCAGTCGGTGTTTCCTGGTTGAGTGACTGAGCGTCTCTTCGCAGGTGCTGGTCATGGAGGCCTTGAGGGCAGACCAGGCACTCTGCGTCTCGGGGTCATCGAGGGTCGCCAGGTTGGCAGTGAGGCACTGGCTGTACAGGGCTTTCTTAACTGGGTCTTTGAATGCCCCGGTGTTGATTTTTCTGCAGCATTGTTTCTGTTGCCATCGTTACTTTGGGGCTATATTGATGTTAATGACAATTTATTTCTATATGCTAATACTTATAGAATCATAGAATAGAACAGCACAGAAGGAGGCCAATCAGCCCATTAAGTTTGTGCCAGCTCTTTCAAAGAGCAATCCAATTAGCCCCACTCCTTCCCATATACCTGCCATTTTTTTCTCCAAGTATTTATCCAATTCCCTCTTGAAGGCTACTATTGAATCTGTATCCACCACCCTATCAGGCCGTGCATTCCAAATCCTAACCACTCGGCGTATTAAAAAGTTTTCCCACAAGTTGCCTCTGGTTCTTCTGCCAATCACCTTAACCCTCACGTTATTGACCCTTCAGCCATTGTAAACAGTTTCTCTTTATTTACTCTTATCTAAATCCTTCATGATTTTAAACACCTCTATCATATCTCCTTTTAGCCTTCTCGGTTCCAAGGGAGAACAATAGTGCTTTATCATGTTGAAATGTTTCAAAGCACTTCACACAACAAATTGGTGCTGACGGGTGGTGGGTGTTGCTATGTCACCATATGTTATATTGGTCAAGGTCGACACTGGCAGGGCCTTGGGGCACAGCCACTCAGCCAAACAATTGAGTGCAGTATAGTAGGCAGAATAAAACAGCTCTGAAAATATGTGTGTGTATATGTGTGCACAGAGCAGCAAAGGGTAACAAGAGAAATGTAAAAAAAAAAATGAAATGAAACTTAAAAGTCAATGTGAAAATGATGCATTCAACATCCAACAGCCTAGAGCAACCACACCAAGCATCTTTTTTATTTACATGCATTCAGCTCAGTGCAAACGCTCCTTAAAACCCACCTCTTTGACTACATTTTTGGTCACTTGTCCCAACATGGTTCGATGTCGAATTTTGTCTGATAATGCTCCTGTGACGAGCCTTGGGACCAATGTTTTTGGGAGGGCTGTACAGCCCTTTCACAATACCGGGCATGCGCTGTATTTCTATTTAAAAGCCAGCTGCGGGAAATTTCAGAGAGCTGCACTGCCACACAGCTTAAAGGGAACATTGCCTGGGACATTTTCATGTTAAAGGCACTATATAAATGCAGGTTGTTGTTTCAAACAAGGCTCTGATAGGTAGGGAATAATAGGAATGAATCAATCTGTGATATGGTGAACAGTATTCCTGCAGTTAAATGGTTACACACATCATCAAGATGGAAGTATACCTTCTCAGTCCAGCCCTGCTGCACCGTGCGATTTCATCGGCGCCAACTTTCTGTTCAGAAATACCTTTTAATGATGCGTGTGTGACCCACTTCTATCAAGCGAGGGAAAGCAGTCTGGAATTAACAATAAAAAGCTCGCTCTCCTTAAGAAGTCATAGTTTAATAGGCACATTATCACACACCTGGGAGCCCCTATTTAATGTAATTGTTTCTCCAGTAGCTGGACAACTCAGCTTCAAAGCAAATCTAATCTCAAAACCCTAATTAATTCCCAGTGAAAATCCAGCACCAGATCAAAAATACCACAAAATTACATCATTAAAACGTATTAACATCCTGAGCAAATCGCCGAGTCACAAAATACTCTAATCTTATCATAAAGTAATAAACCTGTTACAAACCATCATTCAATTCACAAGTCCAGCATGGCATGACACCACGTGACAATTCCAGTGAAATCTGAGGAGCAGGATTTTGTCCCAAAGTAGCGCGATTTTTTAAAAACAAATACAGCCAACAGACAAATGTAGTTGATTCAGAGGTTCAAATTTATTCTTAAATGGGCACAAAGTTGATAGCAAAGGATTTTTAGAAAAATACCACTGGAGCCATACTTGCACTCTGCTGATGCAAACAGATGTGCTACAGCCCACTGCCTATTGCACGACATCAGTTGTAGTGCGGCTGCAACCAGCCTTCAGCTACAACTGAAACAATGCAGTGCTTCAGCTGCTCCCTGCTGTTTCACTTTAAGTTTCTACTGCTTTATAAGCCACAATTCAACAGCATGCTTATTTTTAATAATTCAGACTCAGGAGATGATTCGCGATCTGTCACTTCCATTGGCACTAACTGGGAGCACAGATACTGCAAGCTTGTGCTCCCTCATTAAATCACCTCCCGTGATGCAAGCGTTGAGCTCTTACACTCAGCATAACTTTTTGTTTCAATTTTATAACTGTCTTGCGACTTTTAGATAAATCCCCCATGGTAACTCACTAGCCTGGTACAAATATATATGTCAGCTGTGGCTCAGTGGATAGCACTCTCCCCTCTGAGTCAGGCAGTTGTGGATTCAAGTTGCAGGGACTCGAACACACAAAAAAAAATCTAGGCTGACGCACTGCACTGTCGGAGGTGCCGTCTTTCGGATGAGACGCTAAACTGAGGCCCCGTCTGTTCTCAAATGGACATAAAAGACCCCATGGCACTATTTCAAAGAAGAGCGGAGGAGGTATCTGCGGTGTCCTGGCCAATATTTATCCCTCAATCACCAAAAAAATAGATTATCTGGTCATTATCACATGTCTGTTTGTGGGAGCTTGCTGTGCGCAAATTGGCTGCTGCGTTTCCTACATTACAACAGTGACTACATTCCAAAAGTACTTCGTTGGCTGTAAAGCACTTGGAGACGTCTGGTGGTCGTGTAAGGCGCTATATAAATCCAAATTTTTCTTTATATGACAACAGCCTCCTATAATATACTTAATACTGAGAGCTGACATTAGGCTTACTATAGCAGCAATCGTAAGGTGATTATGATAATGGTGTGAGGTTTTCATACCAGGTCCAACAGTACACCAATCAGTACAAGCTATAGATTTTAGATTTTGCCTTCTAAACTTGGATTGTGTCTGGAAGAGAGTTTCGAGTTACGTATTCTAGAATGAATTATTGGTGGTGCAAATAATGAGGTTATAAAATAAGAGCAACACAAAAGAGATGTACTGGCATAAAACTATTCTTAAAACTGATTTTTCCCGAAATAGGTTGGTATCGATGTTCTCTGTAAGCTGCGTTTTGTTCTGCACAGCCTGTTTATTTTAATGCGTGGTCCTTTTAAATTTCTGCACGTGCGGCATTTACAATGCAACAGCCGGTGAGCGGCATGCGCAGAACCTTGCAGATTATTGAGCAGCTGCGCGCGCAGCTTCGAGGGAACATTGGCTGGTACCAATATGTTAAATCCACTTAGCAACACAGCTAAGGAAATAGAATGGCACACAAGGCAACATACTTTGACATTTTGTGCATGACACTTCTTGTGAACCTCTTCATTCATCACCTTTAAATGCACTCTGCATTGCCACTGACAAACCTGTGAACATTTTCACACCCCAAAAATCATACAGCTCAAAATACTATTTCCAGACACAACACAATCTGTACTCATTACGTTGTTGGGATGCTTTTCTTAGTTCAAGTAGACATAGTATGAAAATTTCACACGCACCCCATTATACTTCACTGAAATCCTAGTGGCAGCACTGGACACAACATTCTAAAGCCCAAAATACGCAAGTCTACTGCAAAATCCCGAGTGATTTACTGGGTTAAAAATTACCACAGCGCAGAGGGGCTAAGTGGATGCTAAGGGAATCAAGGGATATGGGAATAGTGTGGGAAAGTGGAGTTAAGATCAAAAATCGGCCATGATCTTACTGAATGGCGGAGTAGGCTTGAAGAGTCGAATAGCCTACTCCTGCTCCTATTTCTTATGTTCTTATGAGTGGTTCAGTAGGTCACTGTGTCTTCCTTTCACCTCAGAGACTGGGTCAGACTGATGGGATGAAAGGTTTGTCCCTAAATGTAAATTGGTTTGGGCAGTGTTGAACTAATTCCTAGATGATGCAAGTCTACAGCGCAAAACTGCCCCAATGTTTTAACTTTCGGTGTGTTATTCACTTCAAAAGATTAGTTTGAACAAGAAAAATGTGATTTAATTTTAGAATTGATAGTACCTGAAACACACATCTGAACATCATGCATTTAAAAGACTTGTATGGTGACTCAATGGATAAATTAACTACCCAGTGTGGTACCAAGCCAGATGTATCATAGAAACATAGAAATTAGGTGCAAGAGCAGGCCATTCGGCCCTTCGAGCCTGCACCGTCATTCACTAAGATCATGGCTGATCATTCAACCTCAGTACCCCTTTCCTGCTTTCTCTCCATACCCCTTGATCCCTTTGGCCGTATGGGCCATATCTAACTCCCTTTTGAATATATCTAACGAACTGGCCTCAACAACCTTTTGCGGTAGAGAAGTCCACAGGTTAACCACTCTCTGGGTGAAGAAGTTTCTCCTCATCTCGGTTCTAAATGGCTTACCCCTTATTCTTAGACTGTGACCCCTGGTTGTGGAACTCCCCAACAACGGGAACATTCTTCCTGCCTCTAACCTGTCCAATCCCATCAGAATTTTATATGTTTCTATGAGATCCCCTCACATTCTTCTAAACTCCAGTGGATACAAGCCCAGTTGATCCATTCTCTCCTCATATGTCAATCCTGCCATCCCAGGAATCAATCTGGTGAATCTTCGCTGTACTCCCTCAATAGCATGAACGTCCTTCCTCAGATTAGGGGAACAAAACTGAACACAATATTCCAGGTGTGGCCTCACCAAGGCTCTGTACAACTGCAATAAGACCTCCCTGCTCCACACTCAAATCCTCTAGCTATGAAGGCCAACATGCCATTTGCCTTCTTCACCGCCTGCTGTACCTGCACGCCAAACTTCAATGACTGATGTACCATGACAACCAGGTCTCGTTGCACCGCCCCTTTTCCTAATCTGTCACCATTCAGATAATATTTTGTCTTCCTGTTTTTGCCACCAAAGTGGATAACCTCACATTTATCCACATTATACTGCATCTACCATGCATTTGCCCAATCACCTAACTTGTCCAAGTCACCCTGCAGCCTCTTAGCGTTCTCCTCACAGCTCACACCGCCACCCAGCTTAGTGTTATCTGCAAACTTGGAGATATTATATTCAATTCCTTCATCTAAATCATTGATGTATATTGTAAATAGCTGGGGTCCCAGCAGTGAGCCCTGCGGCACCCCACTGGTCACTGCCTGCCATTCTGAAAAGGACCCGTTTATTCCGACTCTCTGCTTCCTGTCTGCCAACCAGTTCTCTATCCACGTCAATACAGGAGGATCCCAGGGTCCAAACACTGGACTGTACTGAGTGAGAGAATATCGGGTTAGCTAGTTAGCTACATGTGGGAAATATCTAGCCAGGGATCCCACTTCTCAACCCCTATCTGCAGTTTAACGTTTCATCCGAAGACAGCACCTCAGACAGTGCAGCACTCCCTCAGTACAGCACTGGAGTGTCAGCTTAGATTTTTGTGCTCAAGTCCCTGGAATGGGACTTGAACCCACGACCTTATGACTCAGAGATGAAAGTGAACCACAGCCGACACTGAAAGGTCAAAAGGAGAAAAACTGTGGAAAAACAGTTAACTCTTCATTTCGGAATCCACTGCTGCTGTGTTTAGACCGGACAGTCTCAGAAACCAATGCACCCCTTAACTGTGTGATGTTTTACCAAAGTTATTTAAAGAGTTCTCTGCTGACTGGTGTAGAATCCAGAGATTCTCTCACCGCAGCAAAATTGTGAGGGGTTATCGGAGCAGGACATGATGGAATTTAGACTGATCTGTTGACAGAGCTCCCTCAACAAATGTATTCCTTCAGCCTTTTTAACCTTACAATAAAAACTTGTCCCCTGTAGTAACCGAGCATATTTTTAAACTATCCTTCACCTCCGCCGGTAAAAAAAAGTCAGAACCCCTCCACCCACTAATCTAGGGCAAGTGGTGAGTGACAGACGGCACAGCTGAAACAGGCCCGAAAGTCTCAGGTTCATTCCCCAGTCTCTATGGAGTTAGCTGATGTAAACTTGTGCAGCGAGAGGGGTGCGACAATCAACCACAGTCCCCGACGGTTAAATCGACGCAATAAGTGGTCCAGATCCCTGTTGGAAACTGCACATCCACTGATACTGGGTGAGTGAGGTCAGCACTGGATCAGAGTTCTGCTGGGATGGCCTCCACACTCAAGGAGTTCACATCAGAATCTATGTTCACATATTAAGAATGACTACTAGAAGCAAGGTACCAAAAGATTGCTGGTACCTTGGAACTGAATTGGGGAGGGGGGGGGGCGGGGGTGTCAGAAGAGCGATGGGGACTGGAATTAATTTAAAAATTAATTAATAGCGAAAGACACAAGGCTGTATGCACATTTCATTCAGACAATTATGCAGAAACATCTCACAACAGGCTTATATGATCGCCTTTCGTCAGAACTGATGAAGGGCCATCGCCCTGAAACGATAACTCTGTTTCTTTCTCCACAGATGACGCCTGACCCGCTGAGCAACATTCCCTCTAAGCCGCTGTCTGCCGGTCCCGCGCAGCCTGGAACTAGATTTTTCAATGTGGGATGAGCGAAACTTTGTGAATGAGCCGCACAGCCCGTTAAAGGGACCGCGCACCCAAATTTAAAATTGGGGAAACATTGCTGCTGAGTATTTCCAGCATTCTCTGTTTTTGTTTAAAATTTCGAGTGTCTGCAGAATTTTGCTCTTGTATTAGTCATAGAAACATCGAAACATAGAAAATAGGTGCAAGAGTAGGCCATTCAGCCCTTCGAGCCTGCACCGCCATTCAATGAGTTCATGGCTGAACATGCAACTTCAGTACCCCATTCCTGCTTTCTTGCCATACCCCTTGATCCCCCTAGTAGTAAGGACTTCATCTAACTCCTTCTTGAATATATCCAATGAACTGGACTCCACAACTTTCTGTGGTAGAGAATTCCACAGGTTCACCACTCTCTGGGCGAAGAAGTTTCTCCTCATCTCAGTCCTAAATGGCTTACCCCTTATCCTTAGACTGTGACCCCTGGTTCTGGACTTCCCCAACATTGGGAACATTCTTCCTGCATCTAACCTGTCTAAACTCATCAGAATTTTAAACGTTTCTATGAGGTCCCCTCTCATTCTTCTGAACTCCAGTGAATACAAGCCCAGTTGATCCAGTCTTTCTTGATAGATCATCTCCTACCAGTCACTCCGAATTGATCAGAACTGAGGTAGGATCTAAGACACCCAACAGTGTGGAATTATTCATTTTCCTTCGTAATTAACACAGTAACAAAATCACAGGCGCTCGTGGCTTTGAAACATGCAATTTCATTAGTGGATCATTCATTACATGGGAAGCAAAACAGCCACTCTGTCATTTTGTCATTAGAGGAATTTCTCCCCATGAAGTCAATATTCCTACATGCAGTTACCAAAAATAAAAATTAAGGAAAAAAATCTGGAATTGCTTTTAATATAGATTTTTTGTTTAATATTTTCCAAATCAAAGTTTGGCAAAGCATGGGTAGGATTATATTATTTTACAGCTGCAGTTTGACGTTATCGCCAGTCACACACAGTTACAGCTGAACCTCCGAACCATATACATCACACCTTTTACAACCTCACAGGTCATGAAGTTTTTTTTGTAAATTCTATTCACTGGTGTAATGTAGGCAGGTGCGACAGCCAACTTTGGCACAGCAAGATCCCACAACAGCAATAAGGTAAATGACAAGATTAAAAACCCGGATTTGACACCATATATACGATTAGTATCTATATCCATGTGAAAGTATATGGGAGCACCAATGCACTGTGTCACAGTAACTGCTATATTGTGATTATTTAGAAAAATGTTTAGTGCAAGGCCCATGCTTTCATACGCCTCGGTGAAGGTGATGACGATGGCTTGGAGTTCAGCCTCTGAATGTGCGCAGACGCAAGCGTCGTCCGCGTACTGTAGTTCGATGACAGAGGATGGGACGACCTTGGATCTCGCCTGGAGTCGACGAAAGTTGAACAGGTTCCCATTGGTTCTAAAATTTAGTTCCACTTCAGTGGGGAACTTGTTGAGCATGTAATTCACTCCCAAAGCAAGCGCTCTATTCGGAACTCCTACACGGCAGGCAAGCCCCAGGTGGGCAGAGAAAACGTTTAAAGGACACCTTCAAAGCCTCATTGATCCCCAACATCCCCACTGGCACCTGGGAGTCCCTGGCCCAAGATCGCCCTAAGTGGTGGAAGAACATTCAGGAGAGCGCTGAGCACCTCGAGTCTCGTCGCCGAGAGCATGAGGACAAGTGCAGGCAGCGGAAGGAACGTGCAGCAAACCAGACTCTCCACCCACCCTTTCCTTCAACCACTGTGTGTGACAGAGACTGTAATTCCCGTATTGGACTGTAATCACCTGAGAACTCATTTTTAGAGTGGAAGCAAGTCTTCCTCGATTTCGAGGGACTGCCTATGATGATGATGATTTAGAAAAATAGTATTTACAGTTGACCATCAGGAAACTGGTGTTCATTAACTACTAAGGTTGTAGCAGAGAAATCATAAAACAGATATTACTTACACCCATACCCCCAAATACACTCTTATCGAAATCCATTCTAATCACAGAACAATGTTATAAGGAACAATGGATACATGCAAGTGATTTCAAAGCAGTAATCTAATCGTTGAGCTTTGTTGTTTGCAATGTCACCTGAACTCCTCAATGAGATTCCTGCCTTGTAATCATTCTCATATCTATTACTGACTATATAATATACTGAATATTTTAAAAGATAGCATATTCCCAAGTAGTTCCTTAAAACTATTGAGTTTTGCAGTCTCATACAAGTAATGTCATAATTTGATCATGAAAATTTTGCAAGTCACATCTTTGTCCACCTTTTGCTTATCTAAATTGTGCAGCTCCACCCGGATGGCCTCATAAACTGTAAAGAACAGCAGCAATGCAAGCACATTAAAATTGGGGGAACGGCACCTCTGACAGCACAGCACTCCCTCAGCACTGCACTGGAGTGTCAGCCTGCAGTTTGTGCTCAGGTCTCTGGAATGGGACTTGAACCCACAAACCTCTAACTCAGAGAAACAGCTGACGCAAAGCAGAACAAAATAAAAACACTGTGTAGGCAAATGCGGCAGCCATTCTGCACGCAATATTCCACAAACAGAAATAAGATGAATGACTACTAATTTGGAGAGAGGAATGTTAGCCAGGTTACTGGAAGAGCCCTTCAATCACTGGAGATTTTTAAAATTATAATTTAGATCATTAATTTCACAAGAGGACTAGTTTTAGGTCCATTTCTCTGCCAACTATAGCTTTGTGACATTGCTTCGTGACACTGTCAGCCAGTAGCTCAGTGGGTAGTACTCTCGCCTGAGGTTGTGGGTTCGTCCCACTCCAGGGACTTGAGCACAAACAAATCTAGGCTGACACTCTAATGCAGTGCTGAGGGAGCACTGTGCTATTGGAGGTGCCATCTTTCGGATGAGAGGTTAAAACGAGGCCCCGTCTGCTCCCTCAAGTGGACATAAAAGATCCCATGGCACTATTTAGAAGAGCAGGGGAGTTATCCCGTGCCCTGGCCAATACATTTATCCCTCAATCAACATAACATATGTTGTTTGTGGGAGCTTACTTATATGCAAATTAAATGCTACGTTTCCTACATTACAACAGTGACTACACTCCAAAAGTACTTCATTGGCTGTAAAGCACTTTGAGACATCTGGTGGCTGTGAAAAACACTATATAAATGTAAATCTTTCTTCTTTTTCCTACAACTGATACACAAGGATGTCCGCTTAAACACGACGGTGTCACTGCTAAAAACTGACCAAGAAAATCATTTTATTACCAAAAAATTCTATCACCAGTGTATTCCATGTAGAAAATAATAGATTACTTCATACTGATTACGACACCAAACTCAGCGGGGCTCAGCGGATGTTTGAAAATGCAACAGCAATGTTTATGCAGTTTATAAGAAGTTTTATAAACTTCACAATGAGATCACATGCTTGCAATCACTCAAGCATATCTGTTGTTTTTATATATATCTACATTAAGTTCATGGGGTTCATTTTGGTTAGAAATATTTCCACCCCTTCTGAAGCTGCTGATTATTGTGAGGGTAAAGTATAACTGGCAGCAATAATCCTATGTTGTCTCACTCAAGTGGCCATTCACCATGCAAGTCTAAGCAGTGATCACTGACAGGCTATTCTACTCTGGAGGCCATTCCACCATGGACGGCATCACATGCAGTCTTACCTAGTCTTCAGTCAACATCCATGCATACATCTTCAGTCAACATCCATGCACACATGCTTCCAGCAGGAGTCAGTGGACTATGATCAGGACTGCAAACTCTCATTGATTCTTTCCCTCTACCCAGTCCATTGAACTGAGGTCAACTGTGGTAGCTTACTGCAATCCTGGCTTAGCAGAGGCCAGGGATGGAACCTGCAAGCTTCTGGTCTACATGGCTCGTCCATGATCCAACTTTTGCACAGTAAATTAGTCAACATTTTCTGTGTCGATAAGCAACTGCAATGGTATCACAGTCTACCTAGCAAGTGACAATCAACAGCCAAATACCGTGAGCCATCTGAACATCAGGTGAGAGCAGGATCAGGCTCGACTGTGATACCACCCACGGTACAACAGCTGACTGACTCTCGCTGCCTGGACCCACGGATGAACCACCTCAGTGAGGCACCAGAGAGCAGCTGAAAACGGTGGAACCAGGTCCTAAGCCGGCCTTCAAGAGAGAAGGGCGGGGAAACAAAATGCAAAATAACAAAAAGGGGGAAGGGAGGGAGGTGGAAATAAACATTCACAATAAATCCAAACAACCAAGCTAACACAAAGTGCCTCCCACACTCACCTCAAACCAGCAGAGCCAAGTTAAATGCTTTAACAAATAAATCACCTGAATGCAGGCTGAACGCATTTTGTTTTGACTCCAATTGTAAATATTTCCACAAGATAATTGATTAAGAGGCAAATATTTTCTTACAATAAAAAGTAAACATTCAAATATATAAACAAAAAGAAACCCACAGGGAAATGCTGCAGATTCAAATCCCAAGCTGATCTCAGGTAATTGATCAATCAAATTAACTTTTAAAAGACGACAATCTGCGCTCAGCTCCACCGGGACCAGCAGCATTTCTGGGCAGGCACTTCGGTAAACTTTTCACAGGCACGATTTAAATTTCTCCCCTTGCTGCTCCTAGGCCCCGCCTGGGGCTCCCCTGCAGCCCCGCCTCTCGATTTGCCTCTTCCCCGCCTCTCAGCGAGTCCCGGCTGGGCTGGCGGTGTGGGGGAGCCCGGGCAGGGTAAAGTTGTGCCGGGAGGGCCGGCACCTCGGCAGGGGCAGCAAGAGGCGCGCCTGTCCGCGGGGCCCCGGGGGCTGCTACTCACTGTCTGCGGCCGGGCGGCGGCTGCTCGGATCCGGCGGGCTCCTCACAGTCGTCTCGACACAACCGGGGACAGCAGCTCGAGCGCCGCTCGGTGTGAGCGCTGCCGGGTCCTAGCGCCCGTCGGGATCGCCCTCCCGCTCCACCATCGACTGCCGGGTCCTAGCGCCCGTCGGGATCGCCCTCCCGCTCCACCATCGACTGCCGGGTCCTAGCGCCCGTCGGGATCGCCCTCCCGCTCCACCATCGACTGCCGGGTCCTAGCGCCCGTCGCGATCACCCTCCCGCTCCACCATCGACTGCCGGGTCCTAGCGCCCGTCGCGATCGCCCTCCCGCTCCACCATCGACTGCCGGGTCCTAGCGCCCGTCGCGATCACCCTCCCGCTCCACCATCGACTGCCGGGTCCTAGCGCCCGTCGCGATCGCCCTCCCGCTCCACCATCGACTGCCGGGTCCTAGCACCCGTCGCGATCGCCCTCCCGCTCCACCATCGACTGCCGGGTCCTAGCGCCCGTCGCGATCGCCCTCCCGCTCCACCATCGACTGCCGGGTCCTAGCGCCCGTCACGATCGCCCTCCCGCTCCACCATCGACTGCCGGGTCCTAGCGCCCGTCGGGATCGCCCTCCCGCTCCACCATCGACTGCCGGGTCCTAGCGCCCGTCGGGATCGCACTCCCGCTCCACCATCGACTGCCGGGTCCTAGCGCCCGTCGCGATCGCCCTCCCGCTCCACCATCGACTGCCGGGTCCTAGCGCCCGTCGCGATCGCCCTCCCGCTCCACCATCGACTGCCGGGTCCTAGCGCCCGTCGGGATCGCCCTCCCGCTCCACCATCGACTGCCGGGTCCTAGCGCCCGTCGGGATCGCACTCCCGCTCCACCATCGACTGCCAGGTCCTAGCGCCCGTCGCGTTCTCTCGCCCTCCACCGTCGACTGATGGGTCCTACCGCCCATCAAGTTCTCCCTCCCTCCACCATCGACTGCCAGCTCCTAGCGCAGTCGGGTTCACGCCTCCCGCTCTACCATCTACTGCCAGGTCCTAGCACCCGTTGAGTTCGTTTCCCCCCCCTTTCACCATCGACTGATGGGTCCTAACGCTCGCCTCCATTGAGCACCTCTCCTCCCTCATTGACTGTGGGGTCCTCGCTCCCCCCAACTATCAAGATCTGGCAAACTGACAGGTCCAACTGGTTGCCGCATTAGTGTCTGTTACCTTCCTAATCAATAGGTAGGATTTGGTGCCCTTTGGATTGCAAATTGCCATTCTTCACCAATTGCCTAGGTTAAAACCATTTGAACTACTGCTCTGTCTTACTCTCAGGTCAAAGAAAGAATTTGCATTTATATAGTGCCTTTCACGACCTCAGGACGTACCAAAGCTCTTTACAGTCAACAAAGTACAAGGACAAACATCCCCTGCCGCAGCACCAACTACTGGCTCCTGTACCCTTTGAGTTAGGGTCCATCAAAGCTACTTGGATAACTCCTACCAAGACCGAGTACCCACCAGGTCAGTCACAACTCCCCTATTACTAATCGACCAGGTACCAACTCCACCAGGTCCTAGTTTCACTGGGTTACTGTTCATCATTTTGACTGTGATACCCCTGCTGCCATTATCACTGGCACACTAATTCAGGCAGGTCCGAGCTCACACTTGTCTGCACTGAAACACAGAATCCACTGACTGAGCATCTGTCAGGGTTGCCAGGTTCAATCTAAAATATCAATTAAATGTTAGAAACAATTGGCACTTAGAGACAGGTTATATCAGATAGCCACAGTCACCCATAGAATCTCTGAACACTAGCTGGAGAGGTGTAAGGCTAGCTAGCATATTAGAAAAGGGAATAGGAGAATTCAGCTATCAATTTTCTCTGTGCCTTTATTAAGTTAGGAACCTATTTGAGACCGCACCCTGACCATGTTAGATCCCAGTACCAACTATACTACTTCTTCAGAACTCTGGAGTTACAAGTGATGGTAGATCTGCTGTAGCAGTTGTAAAGCTCAAAGATGGGACAGAGTATCTGGTTCTTATGCGCCGTTTCTCGTAGGTTTACTATTGGGATATGTAGAGTGCTTGAACTTGTTGGATAATGTTACCATCCATAATTCAGTTTATTGTAACAGTGAATATACTCTGAACTGGAATAAATTCAATACAGTGCAGTAAGAACTAAAAAGATGAACTAGAGTGTCTGCAGCCATTGGGAGCATGTGGAGCACGTCCCCCCCCCACCAATCCCTGTCCCATCTTCCCAATGCCCCACCTCCTCCCACTTCATCTGGGAACAGAGGCCTATTGTTGCAAAAGCAAATTGCAAATCTGAAACAAAAGCTGAAAATGCTGTAAACAATTAGCAGGTCAGTCAGTATAGGCAGGGAGATCAGAAAATCTGCCATTTCAGTTGCTGCACTTTCATTAGAACAGATTGTTGCAACGCTTCAAGGACACCCTCAAAGCCTCCCTGATAAAATGCAACATCCCCAGTGACACCTGAGAGTCCCTGGCCAAAGACCGCTCTAAGTGGAGGAAGAGCATCCGGGAGGGCGCTGAGCACCTCGAGTCTCGTCGCCGAGAGCATGCAGAAATCAAGCGCAGGAAGCGGAAAGAGCGTGCAGCAAACCAGACTCCCCAATCACCCTTTCCTTCAACCACTGCCTGTCCCACCTGTGAGAGAGACTGTATTTCCCGTATTGGAGTGTTCAGTCACCTGAGAACTCACTTTTGGAGTGGAAGCAAGTCTTCCTCGATTTCGAGGGACTGCCTACGATGATGATGTTACAATGCCACTCGCAGCCTGGCAGAGTTTTCCTTGTTCCGTAATAGAACCTTGTCGGGACCGTCCTAAAACCAGAAAATGTTATTTATTCGTTCACAGGATGTGGGCGTCGCTGCCAAGGTCAGCATTTAGTGCCCATGTCTAATTGGCCTTGAACCAACTGAGTGGCTTGCTGGGCCATTTCAGAGGGCAGTTAAGAATCAACCACATTGCTGTGGGTCTGGAGTCACATATAGGTCAGACCGGGTAAGGACAGCAGATTTTCTTCCATTAGTGAACCAGATGGGTTTTTACAACAATCCGATAGTTTCATGGTCAACATTACTGATACTCGCTTTTTTTTTTAAATTCCAGATTTATTTATTTGAATTTAAATTCCCCAACTGGCATGGTAGCATTTGTCACCAGATCATCCTGGCTTCTGGATTACTCGTCCAGAAACATAACCACCACACTACTGTTCCCTTAAACTGTATCATACTGGAAAGCCAGATATCACAAAACATCTGTGCCTTTAGAATTGTCCCCAGTAACTATTACAACAACCAAACAAAAGTGACTTTTAATATAGTCATCTACAACAGGTTCTGTTCTGTAATAAGAAATCAAAAAGATGGTGAATGCATTTAACCATCTGCTTGTGCTGCTTTATAAACTTTCTATTCCTTCTCTGTTTGAAAATACACTCGAACAACGTGAAGTCTTGGTACTGAATGGGGGTCAGTTTAACCTAACCCGCTGGGCGGGAAGCTGACAGGATCGGGTGCAACCCCAGCTTTACACCCCGTCCAATATTACTAATTGACTTCAATGGAGAGTAAAACTGGGCAGGGTGTAAACCCATCGCTGCCCCCGATCACACCAATCTCTCGACAGGTGGGTTATTGTATATTGAACTATTGTGCACAGTTTTGGTCTCTTTACCCAAGGAAGGATATACTTGCCACAGAGGGAGTGCAACAAAGGTTCACCAGACTGATTCCTGGGATGGGGGGGGGGGGGGGGGGGAAATTGTCATAGGATGAGGGATTGAGTAGAATAGGCCTATATTCTATATAATTTATAAGAATGAGAGGTGATCGATTTTATTGAAACATACAACATTCTTACAGAGCTTGAGAGGGTAGATGTAGGGAGGATGTTTCCTCTGGCTGGGGAGTCTAGAACCAGGGGTCACAGTCTCAGAATAAGGGGTCGGCCATTTAGGACTGAGATGAGGAGAAACTTCTTCACTCAGAGGGTGGTGAATCTTTGGAATTCTCTACTCCAGAGGGCTGTGGAGGCTCAGTCTTTGAGTATATTCAAGATGGAGATTGATAGATTTTTGAATATTAAGGGAATCAAGGGATATGAGGACAGTGCAGGAAAGTGGAGTTGAGGTAGAAGATCAGCCATGATCTCATTGAATGGTGGAGCAAACTCATGGGGCTGAATGGCCAACTGCTGCTCCTAATTCTTATGTTCTTATGTTAGGTTAAAATTGCACCCAAAAGATTCAGTGAAGCTAACATTAGACCCAGTCAGAATATGTAATGAACAGAAAGCCAAACTGTCATAGAATCATCATAGAATGATACAGCACAGAATTAGGCCATTTGGCCCATCATGTCTGTGCCAGCTCTTTGAAAGAGCTGTCCAATTAATCACACTCCCCTGCTCTTTCCCCACTGCCCTGCAAATTTTTCCATTTTAAGTGTACATCCAATTCCCTTTTAAAATGTATTGAATCTGCTTCCATCACCCCTTCCAGACAGCACATTCCAGATCATAACTCATTGCAGAAAAAAAAGTTCTCCTTGTTTCCCCCCTGGATTTTTTTCCAATTATTTTCAATCTGTGTCCTCAGTTCCCGATCTTCCTGCCAGTGAAAGCAGTTTCTCCTTCTATACATGTTTAACATGTTCATGTCATAGGAACAGGAGTAGGAAATTCAGCCCCTCTAGCCTGTTCCACCATTCAATGAGATCATGGCTGATCTGTATACTAACTCCATTTAGGCGCTTTGGCTCCATATCCTTTAATATCTGTAAGCTGGCAAAAATCTATTGATCTCGGATTTAAAGTTATGAATTGAGCTAGCATCTGCTGCTTTTTGTGGGAGAAAGTTCCACAGTTTTACCACCCATTGGATGAAGAAGTGTTTCCCAACTTCTCTCCTGAATGGCCAGCTCTGATTTTAAGGTTATGTCCCTTTGTCCTGGCTCTCCTCCTTTAAGACGCTCCTTAAAATCTACCTCATTGACCAGGTTTTTGGTAACCTGTGCAAAAATCTCTATGTGGCTCGGTGTCAAATTTTGTTTGGTAATGCTCCTGTGAAACACCTTGGGACATTTATCATCATCATAAGCAGTCCCTTGAAATCGAGGAAGACTTGCTTCCACTCTAAAAGTGAGTTCTCGGGTGACTGTACAGTCCAATACAGGAACTACAGTCTCTGTCACAGATAGTCGTTGGAGGAAAGGGTGGGTGGGACTGGTTTGCCGCGCGCTCCTTCCGCTACCTGTGCTTGCTTTCTGCATGCTCTCGTCGACGAGATTCGAGGTGCTCAGCACCCTCCCAGATATACTTCCTCCACTTAGGGCGGTCTTTGGCCAGGGACTCCCAAGTGTCGGCGGGGATGTTGCACTTTATCAAGGAGGCTTTGAGAGTGTCCTTGAAACGTTTCCTCTGCCCACCTGGGGCTCGCTTGCCGTGTAGTTCCGAGTAGAGTGCTTGCTTTGGAAGACTTGTGTCGGGCATGCAAACAATGTGGCCTGCCCAACGGAGATGGTCGAGTGTGGTCAGTGCTTCGATGCTGGGGATGTTGGCCTGATCGAGGACACTGACGTTGGTGTGTCTGTCCTCCCAGGGGATTTGTAGGATCTTGTGGAGACATCGTTGATGGTATTTCTCCAGCGACTTGAGGTGTCTACTGTACATGGTCCATGTCTCTGAGCCATACAGGAGGGCGGGCATCACTACGGCCCTGTAGACCATAAAGCTTGGTGCCAGATTTGAGATCCTGATCTTCGAACACTTTCTTCCTCAGGCGGCCGAAGGCTGCGCTGGCGTACTGGAGGCGGTGTTGGACCTCGTCGTCGATATCTGCCCTTGCTGATAATAGGCTCCCGAGGTATGGAAAGTAGTCCACGTTGTCTAGGGCCGCGCTGTGGATCCTGATGGCCGGGAGAGCAGTGCTGTGTGGCGGGGTCAGGTTGATGGCGGACCTTTGTCTTTAGTGTAAGGCCTGTGCTTTCGTATGCCTCGGTGAAGATGTTGACGATGACTTGGAGTTCAGCCTTTGAATGTGCGTGCCACGTACTGTAGCTCGACGACAAAGAATGGGACGGTCTTGGACCTGGCCTGGGGCGACGAAGGTTGAACAGGTTCCCACTGGTTCTATAGTTTTAGTTCCACTCCAGCAGGGAGCTTGTTGAGCGTGAGGTGGAGCATTGCAGCGAGGAATATCGAGAAGAGCTGGCGATGACGCAGCCCTGCTTGACCCCAGGTCCGGACGTTGATTGGGTCTGTGGTGCATCCGTTGGTCAGGATCACGGCCTGCATGTTATCGTGGAGCAGGCGGAGGATGGCGACAAACTTTTGGGGGAAGCCGAAACGGAGGAGGACGCTCCATAGTTCCTCGCGGGTAACAGTGTCAAGGGCCTTTGTACGGTCAAAGGCGGCCATGTACAAGGGTTGGTGCTGTTCCCTGCATTTCTCTTGCAGTGTCGCGCCGTAAAGATCATGTCCGTTGTACCCCGTAGTGGTTGGAATCCGCACTGTGACTCCGGAGGAGCTCCTCAGCCACAGGGAGAAGACGGTTGACGAGGATTCTAGCGATGATTTTCTCAGTGGCTGACAACAGGGAGATTCCGCTCTGTTAAAATGGGACATTTTACTATGTTAAAGGTGCTATTTAAATGCAAATTGTTGTTGTCCTAGTCTTCCCCCACCAGCGGAAAAAATTCTCTCTCTCTACTCTATCATTTCCTTTCAAAACCCTAAAAACCTCAACCAAATCCCCCCCTTAATCTTCCATATTCCAGGGAATGCAAGTCTGGTTTTATGTAAGCTCTCCTCATCACTGCTTCAGGTAGAAGCTCAACCTTTGCCACATTGACAGTAGTTGAACTCAAAATGGATTTGCATGAAGTGACTTCATGCAAATGACAAATGTACAACAAAGAAGCCTTTTGTGTTCATAGGGTGGGGTCTTTTTTCGAACATGTCAATTCAAAAACTGAGTCATAGATTCTCCTCAATCACAGCCAAGGCATTGTTATTGTCAGCTAGCAATGGATAGGATTCAAGGAAACAAAATTTATCTCTCTCTCTCTTCTTGTGCTCTCCGCCACCCCCCCCCAAAAACCAATATTCCATCATTAATTGAGTGAGCTGAATTAATAACACCCCCAACAATGAGCTCAAGTGACGGAATATGTTGATACGACATCTCCCGCAACACATGGCAGAATAAATCTCGCAGCAAGGCCTTTAAAGTCATGTGGTAGATAACATTTCTGTCCAAGTCATATGGTTTGGCAGCAGGAGCTACCATCCCTACCCCTGCTGCTGTCAACCAGCACACCGCAAGAACAAAACCTGCAAAATAATGTTAAAGTTTCTACATACTGCATAAAGCACAATGTAGCAGTGACATGAGGCTGAACGGCTTGAGCTTTGCTCTCAAGGTTTATGATTCCATCTCACCCCAAGATGCATTCCTGCCTTTTAGCAACAACAACTTGTATTTATATAGCGCCTTTAACGTAGTGAAACGTCCTGAGGCGCTTCACAGATAGTATCGTGCGACAAACAAAACTGGCACTGAGCCACATAAGGAGAAATTAGGGCAGGTTACCAAAAGCTTGGTCAGAGAGGAAGGTTTTAAGGTGCGTCTTGAAGGAGGAAAGAGAGGTCGAGAGGTAGAGAGGTGGAGAGGTTTAGGGAGGGAGTTCCAGAGCTTAGGGCCCCAGGCAACAGAAGGCACGGCCACCGATGGTTGAGCGATTATAATCAGGGATGCTCAAGAGGGCAGAATTAGAGGAGCGCAGACATCTTGGGGGTGAGGCTGGAGGAGATTACAGAGAGAGGAGGGACCGAGGCCATAGAGAGATTTTAAAACAAGGATGAGAATTTTGAAATCGAGGCGTTGCTTAACCAGGTGCCAATGTAGGTCAGCGAACACAGGGGTGATGGGGGAGTGGGACTTGGCACAGAGAAGACTGCACTATACTATACAGAACCCTATCTGTACTTGTGTACACATAAAGGGAATGTTACAGTATGATAGCACTATGAAAGTCTAAAAGATTCAAAGTAACTAAGGTTTTTTTGTCAATTTCCTGCACAATTAATACTAAACTTTCATACTAACAGCCAACGTTCCTTCTAATTTTTTTATGGGCTGAGCGGGCGCTCCAGAACACTACTGACAGCAGAAAGGAGGGTTTAGATGAATTACTCAGTCTCTGCAAACCTTTCTATTTTCATGTGTCTCATCAGCTGATGTCAGATGTCCAGTTAAAGCCAACCATGCATGAACAGGTACAGAAAATAATTAAAAGGGCTAATGGGTGCTGGCCTTTCTATCTAGAAGACTAGAATACAAGGGGGTTGAAGTTGTGCTGCAGCTGTACAAAGCCCTGGTTAGACCACACCTTAGGGAGGGTATATTGGCCTTGGAGGGAGTGCAGCCTGGGTTTACCAGAATTATACCTGGGTTAAGTTACGAAGGGAGATTACACAAATTCGGGGTGTATTCCCTAGTATGTAGAAAGTTAAGGAGTGATTTGATTGAAGTTTACAAGATATTAAGGGGAACAGATAGGGTAATAGAGATAAGCTATTTCTGCTGGTTGGGGAGTCTAGGACTGGGGGGCCTATTCTAACAATTAGAGCCAGACCTTTCAGGAGTGAAATTGGAAAACACTTCTATACACAAAGGGTGGATGTTTGGAACTCTCTTCCACAAACAGCAATTGATGCTAGATCAATTGTTAATTTTAAATTTGAGATTGATAGTTTTCTGTGAACCAGTTATTAAGGGATATGAGCCGAAGGCGGAGAGAGTGAGTTCAGTTGCAGATTAGCCATTGAATGGTGGAGCAGGCTCGAGGGGCTGAATGGCCTCCTCCTGTTCCTATGTTCGGATTCCCTCAGTTTTTAGCGATGGGATTTGTGGGTGTACTGGTTTGACCTGGAGCAGAGACAGTGAGATAATTAAATCGAGGCTCTTGGCAGGAGCAGGTCTTTGAGTGCAGCTCCCCTGTGTCCACTCCATACAACACATCAACAAGATGAGTCAATTCTTGCTCGAGCCAACTTGAATAAAACCCACTTTATTTCTCTGAAGTGAAGCCCATGTGCTGGATTTGTTTAAAATAGCCCAGAGGCAGCCCCAATAACCAGAATCAAAACGTTGATGCTCTTGAGTCCCAGTGCTGTCCATCACTCTAATCTCCAGACACAGTTCAGAAAGGTTTAGTCACTGCTCAGACACACTATCATGCTGACTGCCAGACAACAGCAAATCAGACTCAATTATAATTCTTAGAAGGCTTGACAGGGTAAATGCAAGGTTGTTTCCCCAGGCTGGAGAGTCTAGAACCAGGGGGCACAGTCTCAGGATATGGGGTTGGCCATTTAGGACTGTGATGAGAAGAAATTTCTTCACTCTTGAAGGAAAATCTGTTTTAAACATTCCTAACAAGAACTATAATACAAAAGAGAACTTTTAATGATGGCGAAACCATGTTAACATGCAAGTTGAGAAACAGGAAAATAGAGGAATATATTTAACAGACATTACTCAGACAAAAGGTAGCTGGTAACCAAGGACAAAACTGGGGTTGCTATGGGACCATTACAACCGACCAGCACTGTTGAGATAAGCAAGCCCCTCTTTAAACTTCAACAAGTGACACACATGTATGGTGAAGTAACCCCACTGGACTTTGAACCAACCATGAGCAACAAGGAGAATAGCTATGCTTAAGGAGCCATTCATTGAGATATGCATGTGAGAGCCACAAGAGAAGTCTGGACACAAAGAATATAAGAATTAACACAATACCTTGTTTTTTTTTTACTCCAGTTGGCCAGGACAAATGTGTCCTGGTCTAACGGAAAGAAGACATCTCAAGATTCACCAGACTCGTGATCGTCGGTTTGATCACTGGGCACCTGAAGACAGATAAGTTGGGTTGTATTTAATCCGTGTGTTAGCGGTTACATAAAAAATCTGAGAGTTAGTGCATGTGTGTGTGTTTTCTGTTGAGGTGGATTCAGGTATATGAACCCCTCTCTAAGACCTATCATGGGAGGTGTGAAAGTCATACAATAATTCTTACAATCAGAATCTTTGGAATTCTCTACCGCAGAGGACTGGAGTATATTCAAGACAGAGATCGATAGATTTTTGGACACTAAGGGAATCAAGGGATTTGGGGATAATGCAGGAAAGTGGAATTGAGGTAGATCAGCCATGATCGTATTGAATGGCGGAGCAGACTCGAGGGCCTACTCCTGCTCCTATTGGTTATGTACATCAGCAGGGGATGTTTCAAATGGACAGTTTAACAGAACCATTAGTGTAGGGATGTAAGGCAGTGAACATAATCCAGCTACTATTCTGTCAAGAGGGCTATATGGTGCACAGGTGGCCCAAGATTTTACCTTTTGGTTGTAGCAATGGGAGAGGAAGGGGAAGAAAATGAGGGTAACAATAACTGACCCGTTGCTGTATTTACACAGCATACTGTGCCTCAGTAGAGTGCAAATGATGCCATGTCCTTTGGTTGCCCATACGGAGGTGCTGAGCAACTTACATGCAAGTGGGAATAAAATATATATTTATTTATGTAATATATTTATTTATTTTATATGCATTAACAGTGGTGTACAACGCTGTATTCGAAGCCTGCCAGAAGGTTCCCTACCTGCTTTATGGGTAAGGGGAGAAGAGAAAGAATGTGGAGTAAAAATCTGAGCTAAAAAAAAAAATAATGTTCAAAACATCATTCTCAAAAATCAGCTCAGCCATGAATTAGCACAACCCTCCAGGCATCAACACAGTAACATCTGGAATTTTCCCACTTACAGCACGGATATCAGTAGCTCGAAAACAAGTGGTTTATAGAATCCATGGAGAGAGAAGCATCTGTACAAGCTGGGTATCAGAATTGTTCACCATAGAGGTACATCTAGAAACTATCCAACTACTTGACACAGGACCCACATTGAAAAAAGAAGTCACTATTTTCACTGGAAAATGCTCTGATAATGACTCTCCATGATCCCATGACCTGATTGCCGATTGGTCCCCATGGAGGATAAGCCACACCCAGAAGTTTCTCTGGAATGTGTCATTGAAAAAGCCAGCCCAAGTTCTGATCGACTTTGCAAAGTGTAATTCGAGCCATTCTGGCTTCAGACCCCAGACAGAATTGAGCTCCCCTATGCCAGCACAAGTTTCTGATAACCCCAGTCCAAGTTCCCGACGCCCCGCCATAGATGGAGAATTGAGTGTGGGTCAAGGATTGTTAACAGGTTTATTGGGTATGAAGTGAATAGTGACAGTGTCGTGACTTCTGGATTTCACCTGCTTCAACGATGTCCCTTGTCACACGTACACCGAGCTTTCATAGAAAGCGGGTGTGGGTGTAAAGGGGGTTGGAAGATCGTGATCAGTCTTCCGAGTTCCCCCTCTCCCCTCCATCTCTCTCCCCCGGTCTCTCTCGCCCCCCCCCCCCATCCATCTCTACCCCCAGTCTTTCTCTTCCATGCCCCCAGTCTCTCCCTCCCTCCCTCCTCCCCAAGTCTCTCTCTCTCTCTCTCTCTCCCTCTCCGGTCACTATCTCTTTATGTTTTCTATTCCACAGGTCGCGAAACCGTTCCAAATAATCCAAAAGCTAGAAACAGCTCCACGTGCCTGATTCTGTCTCGAGTCCGAATTCCGGCTTTCTCGTACGTCGCACTGCGCAGGCGCGACCGAATCAAGGGCCCAGTTCCATTCGCAGCTCCTCAGATAATGGAGCAGTCCATGCCCGTATGCAGCAAGACCTGAACAACTTTCAGGCTTGGGCTGATAAGTGGCAAGTAACATTCGTATCACACAAGTGCCAGACAATGACCATCTCCAACAAGCGAGAGTCTAACCACCTCCCCGTGATATTCAACAGCATTACCATCGCCGAACCCACCACCATTAACATCCTGGGGGTCACCATTGACCAGAAACTTAACTGGACCAGCCACATAAATACTGTGGCCACAAGAGCAGGTCAGAGGCTGGGTATTCTGCGGCGAGTGTCTCACCTCCTGACACCCCAAAGCCTTTCCACCATCTACAAGACACAAGTCAGGAGTGTGATGGAATACCGGGTGCAGCTCCAACAATGCTCAAGAAACTCGACATCATCCAGGACAAAGCAGCCACTTGATCGTCCCCCCATCCCCCACCTTCAACATTCACTCCCTCCACCACCGGCGCCCCCTGGCTGCAGTGTGCACCATCTACAAGACGCACTGCAGCAACTCGCCAAGGCTTCTTCGGCAGCACCTCCTAAACCAGCGACTTGTACCACCTAGAAGGACAAGGGCAGCAGGCGCATGGGAACACCATAACCAAGTCACACACCATCCTGACTTGGAAATATATCGGCCGTTCCTTCATCGTCGCTGGGTCACAATCCTGGAACTCCCTCCCTAACAGCACTGTGGGAGCACCTTCACCACACGGACTGCAGCGGTTCAAGGCAGCGGCTCACCACCACCTTCTCAAGGGCAATTAGGGATGGGTAACAAATGCCGGGCTAGCGAGCGACACCCACATCCCTGAACAAATTTAAAGAAAACTTCAACACATTCTTAAACAGAAGAACATATTCTTCTTCAGGCCTCAAAAAAATGGAACTCTTCTCTCCAATCGTCAGGAGTAATTATTTCCCGAATCAACTCTTACTTTAACATTGATGGTATCGTGCACTGTGGCCCTTGTCCCCTCATCTTAGTTTCTCTACCATTTGCCATTTTGGGCAATCGAGTCTTCAGCTCATTGTTCAAAGTCTATTTCCTAGTTTGCAGGTTTTCTTCCATTACCATAGATTGATCCCTTGTAAAAGATCACAATTACAACCTTCAGCATACACAAGTGGGAAGAGTTAATTAGATGATGAAGAGGCTGGTGTGAAGCATAAACACCAGCTTAGTCCAGTTGGGACAAATGGCTGGTTTCTGTAGATTCTAATTAATTTATTAGAATCTTTTGTAATCAACTGAACACCTCAAAACAAAAAAAAAATGCAACCTTTAACAAATGAAGCATAAACTATAAACAGAACAAAAATCTGTGGCTTCGATATTTTCATGAAACCAGGGACCAGCATTACAAAAATGTGACCTTGCACCTCCCCAACATATGAATTCCAACTATTCTTGCATCTTGATGGTTCATCGGTGCCCCCTTGTGGTCAATAGAACACAATACAAGGTATTTTGATGTTCAGATTCAGGATTTCTAAATTCCAAAGCACGTGTCATATTTCCAGCCTCAGCATTGAATTCAACAACTTCAGACCATAACCACCATTTTCGCAGATAGCAGATGCTGGTAATGGTTCTGCTGTAACTATTTACATCTCCTCTGGACCCATCTTTTGTTTCTTTGTTATTCCGTTACAGTGTCATTTAATCACTCTTGCCCTCCACCGTATTAGATTGTTCTTCCCCCTCCCTTTTATCCCTGGCTCTGTACTTGCTTATAAACTATTAAATCTCTAACTTCAGTTCTAAAAAGTCATCGACCTGAATCGTTAATGGCCGAGTATTCCCAGCATTTTGTTTAATTTCAGATTTATCATCTGCTGTATTTTGCTATTGTATCATATTTGATGGGCTTTGATCCACAGATGACAGCACTACTTCAGAGGGCTGTGGATGCTTAGTCATTGAGAATATTTAAGATAGAGTCCGATAGATTTTTGGATATTAAGGGAATCAAAGGATAGGGTGGGAAAGAAGTGGAGATAGAAGATCAGCCATGATCTTATTAAATGGCAGAACAGGCTCGAGGGGCCGTATGGACTACCCCTACTCCTATTCCTTGTGTCCCTGTATGCCATAGGCTGCATTGCTTTCCTTAAGAGAACAGCCAGAAAGATAAGCTTTATTTGCACTAAAACACATTCTTACATTGCTAAGACTGCAATCCCCAGCCCACGGGTCACTTGGCTCTACAGGAGTGGTCCACTTGGTTGGACTATTGTCTGGCAAGCTGAAGGTTCTACCATGCTACATTGGTTTAGATTTACTGCTTTTGTTTCTGTAAATTAACACATCAGAATTATTTTTTGGTGGTTAGAATGCAAGAGATGGAGTAGAACGGGTCTATACTCTCTGGAGTTTAGAAGAACGAGAGGTGATTTAATTGAAATGTATAAAATTCTTAAGAGGGCGTGGCATGGGTAGCTGTCTTGAGACCGTTTCCCCTAGCTGGAGAGTCTAGAACCAAGGCTCAGTCTCAGGACAGCCATTTAGGACTGAAAATCAGGAGAAATGTCTTCACTCAGAGGATTGTGAATCTTTGGAATTCTGTAGCCCAGAGGTGTGTGCATGCTCAGTCGTTGAGTATATTCAAGACAGGGAATGACAAATTTTTGGACATGAAAGGAATCAAGAGATACGGAGATCGGGCGGGAAAGTGGAGTTAAGGTAGAAAATCAGCCATGAACTTACTGATTGGTGGAGCAGGCTCGAGGGACCGTATGGTCTAATCTTGCTATTTCTTATCTTATTAAGACATGTTCACGAATTGTAAACAATCAGTGGCAATATTCTGGTCTGAAATAAGCATATTTTACCAATTTCAAACAGCAATGATAATCTGCAGATGGCAAGTACTAAAAATATATTATGCAGCACGATGCACGCACAGCTGGAAACAGTTCCTTTATCTTTTTGGTGGGTAATTCACTCACTGCAGTTGCTCGACGCAGAACTGAATCACATTGGATTCTCACCCATACCCTAGATGGATGCATTATCGGTGCCTTGTGACACATGGTTTAGTGTTGTTCACTTTCAGTGCCGTATTAAAGTCCAAATACCCGCAACTAAAGAGTTTCCCCAGTATCACTTCCCCACCCAGATTTAATTTTCTCCCCCCCATTAAACTGAGGGGGGCTAAGAGTAAGAGAGAGGCAAGGGACGGACAAGACAAAAGATCCCTCATTGGATCCAAATATTGAAAGTTTAAAAGAAATACAAAATCAGAATAGTGCAAAAGGGCTTACCCAGCTCCATCTCCCTGAAGTTGTAGCCAAAACAGGCCAGAGACACTTACTTCAACATGGGCAGAAATGGCAGCTTCAAATAAAACCAATACCAACCGTAACCATCAGATGGCAGCTCATCGCCTAATCCATGGGTCAGGCTGGATGGACCCGTTGCCCCTTTCCTGCCGTCAATTTCAAATGTCCAATGCGTTAGCCACATGTGGCTAATTGGAAATCCAGATGTGGCCAATTGCATTTCTGATTCGCAAATAAAAATAGAGTAATACAGTCAGTGGCGATCTTCCATCAATACTTACACCCACATGACGTATGCACATGCACTATCGTTGTGCGTTTATTGGTTAAATGGTAAGACAAGCAGCAGAATGTGCGAGTGTTTGTGATTGTTGCAAGTGCTTTACTTCCTTGGTTGCTGAATAGTTGATGCCTGCAAATAGACAGATGTGACGTATAATTTACCAGTCTGCACAAGGCCTTTTCTATAATTAGTGCATGTGGCTAAAATGGTGTCCCTGTAGCCGTGACAGCGACCGGTCAGTGATTTCTATTGGACAATAGTCCAAGGAGCTAAGGATCGTCACACTTCATAAATCATCGACTCTCAAAGAACAAACGGCAGCAATACCACTGAAGCAACTTTATTCTGTGTCCATAGTACATTATATACAATAGGAACAAATTTAAACTGAAGGGCAAAATAAATATTGCCTATTCCCTTTTAACAGGTCAAACCCAATTCCAAAGTCTGTACCAAATGCATGCAATTATTGTACGTGGAAATCTGATGACAGAAAAACTCAAGTTCACGCTCATATCTTCTCCTTTCAGTTTAGATCAAGACTAAATGCAAAGGCGGTAAAGCTAATGCACAGTATCTCTCATTAGTTCTCTCTCCCCACCCCGCTAAATAAGAGAGAGGGGCGGTGAAAGAGGAGAATTATCATTTCCCTCCAATAGACACATGGATTATAAGTCAAACTAGTTCAGGCAGTCTTAACCCAGTTACAAACTCACCAGTTTGCAACACAAACTTAGCCTCCATTTGAGGTCACTTAAAAGCAAAATCACTTGTATAAATTGTGTTTAAAAAAAAGACACTCCAATCAGACAAATGAGCTCACGGTGCTGGGCTTTGCTCAGGAGGAACAGTCACCACCACACCCAAGATACCCCTCCCTCACTGGCATTCTCTGGCCCGCCACAAGCTGTTGATGAATTTTAAAATGGCCCATCCTGTTTTAAGATAAACATTCCACTTGAACTTGTCCCTTGACATTGCTGATTTCAGGCAGTTCTCTAAACTGGTCGATGCTGGTGTTAAATGTGGCACTAACTGGGGCGGGGGAAGCACGAGAATCCATCACGCCCCAAACTGCAGCCTCCAGGAAAGCAAGATAGTTGGTGCTGAAAATACACACTTCAAAAATGTCACATCTTAAAAGAGCACAACATAAACTATGGAATGGACTCCCTGCAGATCAAATTATCAGAGAACATTTCAGTAATACTTGTACCTTCCACACCCATTTTACTGACAGCACCAAGGCGATGGGAATTATTAAAACCTCTTTTAAAAAAAAATGAATACACTATTAAAAACTCTCAAGGAAGTCCTCTTTGTAAAATGTTCCCCATTAACACTTTGTCCTGAAGAGCATGTTCAACGTCTCTCTCTTCAATTTTAAGAGCAACCTGAGGAGGAAAGAGTTGGGTTGAGATTAATGCACAGTGCCCACTTAGTAAATGATCAATGCCCGACACGGTTACCTTCTATTCTGTACTCCCGGAGTGAAATCAGGCTCCAGACCTCAGGAGAGCAGACTGGTTATCCTGCCAGGAAATTAGGACACTTGTTCCAACACTTTAGGTCAGCAGGAATTGTGGACACAAAGGATTGATTGGTCTTTGAAAAGGCCACACACCTGATTCACCGTGTACTTCACCCCCTCTCCAAAGATCAGAAGCCTCTGCTTCTGACACCATGTATTTTATAGTCTCTCTAACACTCTTAGATCAATTTAATTTGATTTATTGTGGAAGATCTCAATCAGCCATGTGCAGATAAAATGGCGTTCCTCATACAGACAGTTTCTTAATTACAGATCCAGGGCACTAGACCTCCAAGCTAGAGGGCACCAGACATTTTAATCATTACACTCGCGACCACCATTAGATACAGGCAAGCATCCAGTGATAGACTCCAGGCCCCAGACAGACAGAAACCAGAATGTGCCCCACGCCCATCCTTTGACATTCAGCCAGCCATCACAACAGCCTCGCAGTCAATTCCAGAATGTCCTTCTGTATAAAACTCAAGGGCTGGGGTGGGGTGGGAGGGCAGGAG
This sequence comes from Pristiophorus japonicus, assembly GCF_044704955.1. Classification (NCBI taxonomy): domain Eukaryota; kingdom Metazoa; phylum Chordata; class Chondrichthyes; family Pristiophoridae; genus Pristiophorus; species Pristiophorus japonicus. Next base: position 3,303,056 of record NC_091997.1, read on the forward strand.
CTAAAGGCTCGTTCAGCATCAAATGACCACAGCTTCATCGCCCACAGAGCAGAGGGGGAGCTGTGGCTTGTAGCAGGAGCCCTGGACTCAGGCTCGACTCCCAGAGGGAAGCCAGTCAGCTTTGAGCAAGCCCCAGGCTGGATTCACACAAGAGCAGGGACACGCACACACTGCAGGACCGGCACTTGTGCTGCGATTACATGACGCCCGCTCCAACTTCTGCGGCAGAGCTGGGGAACTAATGAGGGCTGCAGTGCCATAGGCAAGTTTTCCTCGGGCATGGGCAGACTGAGCACTCAGTCCCTCCATACCAACCAGCAATTTCATTTCTGCATCGCTGGTCTGTGCTAAACTCCCCGACACTCGCAGGCAAATCTCAACCATTGCAGTGTCAGGTATTGGACGTACTTATAGCGGGCCTCCCATGGTTTCCCAGATGGAAAGTCAGGACACAGCGAAGGATGCTGTAGGGATGGGCACCTGCAGCCTGCAAAGCTCCATCTAGTGGTAGAAGTTTGCAAAGCACGACTCCAAATGGCACCAGTCAAACATCATCCAATGATATAGCACCTTAACATGGCAAAGTGTCCATCGGCATTTCACAGGAGCGTTTGGACAGAATCTAACACAGCCCCATGAGATATTAGGACAAGTGACCAAAAGTTTGGTCAAAGAGAGAGGTTTTTAAAAGAAATGTCTTAAAGGAGAGAGAGATATAGGGAGGGAATTCCAGAACTTGGGGGGAGAGGCAGCTGAGGAGTACACAGGGAACGTGCACCAAATGTCGCTAATTGAACACACTGCAGACTAAGGCTGGTTAAAATCACGACTAATTTCAATCCAAGCTCGGTCACTCTTACCTTACTGAGCCGAGCTTCTTTTGATCGCTTGAGCCAGATGATTCCCCTGGATTCCAGGAGGCTGCAGAGCGACAAGCACTCCGACTGGTCAGCACCGGTCATCTGCTGCTGTCGGCAAACTTTACTGTAGGTGTCGTGGAGCTGAAACACAGCGAGAGCCCTGTAAATATCCTCCTTACACACACACACACACACACACACACACACACACACACACACACAGCAAACCAAGCACGCTCTTCTACTTACAACGTATAAAATTCTGACGGGGTTGGACAGACTGGATGCGGGGAGGATGTTTCCCCGGGGCTGGGAAGTCTAGAACAAGGGGTCACAGTCTCAGGATACGGGGTAGGAAATTTAGGACCGAGATGAGGAGAAATTTTTCATTCAGAGGGTGGTGAACCTGTGGAATTCTCTACCACAGAAGGCTGTGGCAGTCCAGTCACTGAATATATTTAAGAGGGAGATAGATAGATTTCTAGGAACAAAAGGCATCAAGGAGTATGGGGGGAAAAAAGCAGGAATATGGTGTTGAGATAGAGGATCAGCCATGATCATATTGAATGGCGGTGCAGACTCGAGGGGCCGAATGGCCGACTACTGCTCCTATTTTCTATGATTATAACACAAGGGCTTTAAACAAGAACCCCAAGCATTAGCACATCAATTGCTCAGTCACAAAACTGCGACAGGCACAGGGCCAATGTTCCCCTGGAATATTCTTTGAGCTGCACGGCCCATTCTAAATTTCACGCACGCGCGATCTTTCCAAATTTAAAACCCGGCTCGCTGGCAAAGTGAACACTGCACAGGGCCCAGCCCAGCTCTGCACCGTGACAAGTAGTTAAAGTACTGAGTACTGTGGGGTTTTTTGCAGCACGAGTAAACATTGCAATTTATAAGAGAGAGTGGAGGAGAGGTGCATCTCAGCAGTCCCCCCTGTATCTCCTAGGGGTTGCATCCTGTTGCAGGTTAGCAGGCAAGGGGGATTAAAAGACGAGGAGGAAGATGTGCCCGGAAATAATTCAGTTGTAAATCAACAAAAAAAACCAACTTCCTTCAACACCTGTGTGTGTAGAAGTGTTTCCCAACTTCACTCCTGAAAGACCTGGCTCTAATTTTTAAGACATACTCCCTAGTCTTAGACTCCCCAACCAGCAGAAATAGTTTCTCCCCTATCCTAGATCTTGAAAATTTCAATCAAATCGCCCCTTCACCTTCTACATTCCAGGAATTGTGTATTCTATGTAAATTATATTAGATCTCTACACCAACAGTAACTTGCGGAAAAGCTTTTCATATTCTATTAACCCCATTAGTGAAACTTTCTTCCAATCTCTCGCTCCCCCACCCCCTCTACTGGCCACCCAGAATCTATGGCTGCTTGTTACTCATTCATTAACTTTGCATTAGTCATTGTAGTGAACCTTTGCTGTATTCTATCCATGGCTGTGATAGCCTTCCTATAGTGGGGTACCCAGAACTGCACACAATTTTCTAACTGTGGCCTCACCCATGTCTTTGTCAAATTTATCACTTGCCCCATCTACAAAGAACTGTGCCTTAGTATCCCTACACATCTTACCATTTAGGAGATACATTCTTTGACGTTTCCACCCTCTCAAAAATGTCCTGCTTCACATTTCTCTGCATTGACCTGTATTTGCTGCCTCTCTGCCCACCCCACTAATCTGTCTACGTCCTCCTGCATTTCTCAGCAGTTTCCCATGGGCCCGAATTGGATACCAGTGTCATTCCTCCCATTGTATACTCTAGCGAAGGGGTCGGGAACTTCATCTTAAAGAATGCCAACTGCTTTGGCAACCAACAAAACCACAGCAACTCGAGAAGTTGCTTAGAACACAACCCGTCAAATACGGAGAAAAACAGGCCTTCTTCGATTCTCTGTCACCAAAGAGTTTCAGCTGCCTGGATTTTAATGTTCGCCTTTGATATTGAGAGCCCTTTAATGCTAGTTCGTAAACTGAAAGAAATACTTGCATTTCTATAACGCTTTTCACAACCTTGGGATGTCCCGAAGCTCTTCACGGCCAATGAAGTACTTTTGAAGCGTAGTCCTGGTTGTGTTGTAGGAAACGCGGCAATTTGCGCACGGCAAGCTCCCACAAACAGCAACGTGATCGTGACCAGATAATCTATTTTAGTGTTGTTGATGGAAGGGATAAATATTGGGCAGGTCACCGGGGATAACGCCCCTGCTTTTTGAAATAGTGTCATGGGATCTTTTAGATCCACCTGAGCGAACAGTTGGGGCCTCGGTTCAACGTCTCATCCGAAGACGGGAATGAGAAAGTTCCATTAATCTACACACCAACTCGATTTAAACAAAAAAGTTTGCAGCAAATGTGGTTGCGTTTACCTTTCCGAGAACGACTTCTTTGACTTTGGAGTGCCGGGTGAGGAGAAGCAGTGAACAGATGAGGAGCTTCTGCTGTACAGGAAAACACTCGTCAGTCCCAGAGCTGGAGGTCATCCGGTCACCGTACACGTCGGAGATAACCTTGGAGATGTGCGACAATCCCACCTTCTTTAGGCCTGGAGACCGAGCAGCCTTCACAGGAGATTTAGCTTAAAAAAAAAACCCAGAGAAATAATCCAATAAATGGAAGCACTGAAACACGTAGTTTTCAATCACTGAACAGAAATCAATCCGACTGTAGAATCAATCATTTCATCATCACCATCGTAGGCAGTCCCTCGAAACGAGGATGACTTTCTTCCACGCCAAAAAAGGACCGAGTTCACAGATGTTTCAGTGAAGGACCTAATATTCCAGTTGAAGGGTGGAAGATGCCTGTGCGTGGATTTTTTTAACGTGGGGTGACTGTTGCACACCAGCCACCACACGGGCTCGACAGAACTAGGTCTTGGTCCAGTGGCAAGGATTAACCAAGACGACTGGAGACCTGCTGTGCTGCACCCGGGCACCTTGCCTCTTCTGGGCCCCGAACTCACGCCTCTACACGATAAAAAATAAACCTTCGCCCCTTCCCCACACGAACCGAGGAATCCACTACAAAAAAAAAACCCAAAAATGTTTCTCCTCTACAAATGAGCCCCCACCCACACAGTCAAAAACCAGACCCGCCCCGGAATAATCTGGAATCTTCGAAACGGAACTGATCGGAATCACGACGAAATAACCGTAACACAGACCACAGGGACTCACGGGGACCCAGCCCAAACTGTGGGCCATCTCAATCACAACAAGTAGATACAAACAGGGGACGGGCAGAAACCCGATAACCCCGCTTTAAACGTAGCTGGTTTGAAGCACCACGGACTAACATCAACCCGCACCCATGACCACAGGGAGTCACGGGCCCATAACTTTAACCACTGGGGGGGCTACATACCAACAACCGGACCGGGATAGGGAATCCTCGCTGGGCGGTAATAAAGCACAGCATAAATTGCTATTCTGGGTTTGGGGCAGAGCAGGGAAGCTTTACTCTGCATCTGACCAGAGAGTGCTTCATGTGTGCCTGAAATTAAATGTTTCTATTCATCAGCACCATCATCTCACTTTGATGTGGGCGAAATCCACAAATAAAAGTGGAGGTCGAGAATAGGAGAATAAAGCAAAGATCGTAAGCTTAGAATATTTAACACTGACAGAGACCCACAAACATTTGGGGTCAAATTAGTGTCTTTATTGCAACAGTACTTGGTTAGACTGTAATCATTATCTTAGTCTATAGAATCAACGCTGATATCACTCTCAGTCACTCTCTCCTCCCTCCCAGCTCCGCAGCAACCCCAGGAGGTCCCGCCCCCACTGGACCAGACCCATCGCTCCCCGTACAAATTGGTTGAGAGGTTGGGCAGGCCCTGATCAGCCACTGGTCGATACAACTGTCACTCAGTCCAGACCCAGTGCTCCCAGCCCCCGGGCAGACAAAGACTGACTGTTAGATTATATAAAGTTACTCCACAGTAATGGGCAACTCCTGATGGTGAGTGTGCATTTCTTGCCCCCTCGAGCTGCAAGTTCCAAGGGAAACTTCTATCATCTCACCTAATTAATGTCTGGACCCGGAGTATGATCAAGGTATTAAAGCTTGGAAGGGCATTGTAGCTCCTCCTGACCGTGGTCTCACCAGACACCCACAGGGATGAGAGGGTGGAAGGGAGAATGATAGCGATAGGAATTTGAACCACGACTACTTGTCTGCTCCCTTGCCAAGAGGCGCCAAACCAATCGTGGCCTCCCCACCTCTCCTTGGCTGTAAGATCAGCTGAGACCAGGGAGTGACCCTGGGCCCTTCCTGGTCTGGATGGCTCGGTTCCTCACGGGGGAAGTCATTGAGCTGGAGAGAAGGGGGGGGGGGGGGGAGAACAGGACGGGGTAATGGAAACAGAGGTTCTCCCACCAATGGCCTTGATGGGCGTGCTCACAGGTAGGAAGCAAAATAACAGAGGGGCACACGGACTTCAAGGCTCTCCTGTGGAGTGCACACACGGATAGAACCCCTTAAGACAGTGCAAAATATCCATGTAATTAGATTCTCCAGAACCACGGTGTGCAAGCCCAAGGAGCCGGAATTGTCCTCAGCGAGAAATTGGAGAGAGCACTTCTAATTAGCATCCAGCGGGAACAGCTGGAAAATTTCGCTCTTAACTCCAACATTGTCTCCCAGCGCTTTGGAGCACTGTTGGAGGCAGTATCGGGGCAGGGTCCATTACCGTGTCGCAGAGTCCCTCCCCTTTAAGTGAGGCGGCGAGGCCTGGTGAGGGCAATTGTGCATGGGTCAGACCCTCCGCCTGCCCCCGGTTGGTGAGGCCTCTCCGCGCCAACGGGCCTTTTTCTAAAAGGGCAATGCCCCCCACCCCGAAGCCTTTTAAAGAATGGCCAACCCCCAAAAGCACAGAATAGCCGGGCTCCAGCTGTCATAAAAAACAACTTACTGGAGCTGGAGGCTTGCCACCAACAGTAGCTCAACTACCACTTATGTCAACTTACATTCCACCTCTGGCTTCAGTACAGTCTGGCTTCGAACATCTGATTCCACAATCTCCACAGCACGTCTGCAAGTACACAATCAATAGAATGAATTAAGACCATCAACAATCAAACTCCCAACAGCCGCAAAACGGGTGCCCTTTACATGTGGCGCCTTTGCAAAACCCCATCTAAAAATCAAACTTCTCAAACCCAACTTAATGTTAATACAAGCACGTGACCAGTTATACACCGGACATTAGGGTGTGCAGGGGCACCAGAAGATGCACGCTTTAGAAGTCTATTCTCCATCCCTGCCGCCACGTACATTTGTATCTTGTGACCTGGCGGCATTGTTGAAATCAATGAGTTACCAACAGCAGCAGTCAGCAGCAGCCCTCAAGGACCCTTGCTCTCCTCCTCACCCCTTGCAATCGGGGTCAGGGTGTCTGATGAATCAGCAATCAGCAAAGCAAGCATCAAATTAGAGAACCATTCCACTCTCCTGGCTTCCCCTTGCCCATTTTGGGCTTGGGAAACGGTCGCAGGTAGATACATTGATCTCCATTTCCTACCTGCACACGTCCAAAGCTTTGCGAGCATCTCCAGACACGGATGAAACCTTGCGAGCACAGAACTGAACGGCACCATTGTCCAAAACCTTCTCCCCAGGAACCTATTTTTTTTTTTTTTAAAAGTCAATCACAGCTCAGTTAAAACGTCACACACAATTAACTGGACGAATAGAACAAAAGACCACGAGGAAATGACAGGCAGCCATTGAGTAATTGGATCCGATGGATTTTGGCCCCCCGTGGACAGCCGACAGTTTCAACATTCATTCAGATTTTTTTTTACAGGGGGTTTAAAAAAAAAAACAACAAATCGAGATGCAATGGTGGGTGACCTTCTCTGGCAATTTCCTTCCCCCTCCTCAGGTTGCAGTCAGACAGTTACAGCAAGTTGTTCAAACGTACAAGTGAGGGTGGGTACCACAGCTTGTTACTTCATAAAACGCAGACTGGTGGGGCTGGGGGTGGGGGTGGGGTGGGGGTTGTGCATCCTGGAGAGATGCAAGATGGACATCTTGGGGAAGTTAAGGGTCAACAGTCAAAATCTGTGTTTTAAATTAACCGGCTTTCCGATATAAACAGAATGACTTTCAAGTGTGGCTTGTCTTCTGAAATGTAATGTGCTTGTGTAAGGAAATAAGTGTAGATATTAAAATGTAGCTTCAGTTTTAGGGTCATAAACCAGTGGCAAATCCACTTGAGGAGGTCTTGTTTAAGGGAAGTCTTCCGGAGGTGAACAAAATACTACGGTTTACACGGATAGTCTGTTTTCAAAGGGTTTGTGAATAGATACGGCACACAGTCTTATCCATGACATTTTCCTTTGATGTAGTCAAAAGGTTTTCAACAGTATTCTCAGTGTGCTTGAGAGAGAGAAACCAGGAAGCTTCCCCGTTCTACCCCACACTTGAATACCAGCCACTTGCTCTGTACCTGATTCAGTCTGTCTTGCACAATGGCCACAATCTGGTCTCTGGTGTAAGGCGCAAAGTTCAGGAGCTGAGGTTTGCACTTGGGCCGGGCTTGAAGTCGGGGCAGGATTCGGTCCGTCAGATCCAGTGCGTTTGCAATTCCTGAGGAGAGAATTTACAATTTGGGTCAATTTAGATCAGCTTCACAGGGTCTAATGGACTTTGCTCATCCGCCTGTTCAATGGGAGCCCGATCCCATTTGTAAGAACTACTGATAAGTTCCCACCTCACGGCCTTTCTTCAGGGAGATGAAAGAAAGGCTTGGATATCTTTCACGACCACCGAACTCAAAGCGCTTTATAGCCAATGAAGTACTTTTGGAGTGTAGTCACTTGTAATGTCGGAAACATGGCAGCCAATTCACGCAAAGCAAACTCCCACAAACAGCAATGTGATAATGACCAGATAATCTGTCACTGTGATGTTGATTGAGGGTTAAATATTGGCCAGGACACCAGGGGATAACTCCTCCGCTCTTTTGCGAAATAGTGTCATGGGATCTTTTACGTCCACTTGATCCAAAAGACGGCATCTCCGACAGTGCAGCACTGCACTGGAGTGTCAGCCTAGATTTTTTTTGTGCTCAACCCACAATCTTCCGACTCAGAGGAGAGAGTGCTACCCACCGAGCAACAGCTGACTTCCACTTGGCAATGGCCCAGTGTGTGGGGAAGTCATAGTGTCTGGTCAGCATGTCATAGCGTTGCTGTGTGTTGTCCTTGAACAAGGCACTGGTTGGACTTTGAGGCCATTGATAAAAGAGCTGGACATTGCCCGGAGAGGAGGTCGATCCAGAGTAACCAGTGACTTGCGCAATCTCAATTTTCATCACCACCTTTGGCGGCCATGCCTTCAGCTGCCTAGGCCCCAAGCTCTGGAATTTGTTCCCTAAACCTCTCCGCCTCTCTCTTCTCCTTTAAGATGCTCCATAGAACCCAACTTGACCAAGCTTTTGGCCACATGTCCCAATATCTCCTTATGTAGCTCATGTTTGACAACGCTCCTATGAAGCGCCTTGGGACATTTTAACTACGTTAAAGGCGCTATATAAATGCAAGTTGTTGTGGCACAATTCTCTAGTAGGTTCTGTTATCTATCAGAACATTTTAAAACTTGGTATAGAGCAAGCAGGAAATAATGCCAATCAGATAATTAGTGGCTGACAAAAGATCGTTAGGGTAAAAAGTTACTGCTTGCAAAAATAGCAGACTAACATTAACTTCCTTATGTCCTGCCTTTGCCCACTATTCTGATCGACTTAAAGCCTGAATTAAATGTGTTCCAAAAAAAAAACACTCTCTGTTGGTTTTGTTAATATTGGGAACATCTACTCTTTGATCCAGAATTTATGAGACGCCGAGATACTTTCTCCAATCTTACCGATAAGGACGAGCCTCGAGTTAGTGAGCCATGGCCACTCAAATAATGTGTAGAGGACATCTTGAGCCTTGCTGTCCAGCTGGTCCATCTCATCCAGCATTAAAAGGCTGCGAATAAATTAAAGCTTTCTTAAAAACAGCAGCGACCATTAAGGTTTCATTAGTTCCCTCAGGTGTCACCCATGAAATCTTTACCCACCCCCACTCTTTCTTTTGTATGCACCCACTCTGTGCAACAGCCCATCATATGCTTTTCTAACCCCTGCTTCGACAAAGATGTTGCTCAATAAACATCTGATTTAAATGCAGAAGTCAGATTTGAAGTGGACCCACAGATTCAATTGGCCACTCGCTACGTAGAATGTACAGCACAGAAACAGGCCATTCAGCCCAACTGGTCTGTGCCGGTGTTTATGCTCCACAGGAGCCTCCTTCCATTCTACCAGCATATCCTTCTATTCCTTTCTCCCTCATGCACTTAACTAGCTTCTCCTTAAATGTATCTATGCTATTCGCCTCAACTACTCCTTGTGATAGCCAGTTCCACATGCTAGCCCCGCTCTGGGTAAAGAAGTTTCTCCTGAATTCTTTACTGGATTTATTAATCACTATCCTATATTTATGGCCCATAGTTTTGGAAACTCCCCCTCCCACACACACGTTGAAACATAGAAAATAGGTGCAGGAGTAGGCCATTCGGCCCTTCTAGCCTGCACCGCCATTCAATGAGTTCATGGCTGAACATGCAACTTCAGTACCCCATTCCTGCTTTCTCGCCATACCCCTTGATTCCCCTAGTAGTAAGGACTTCATCTAACTCCTTTTTGAATATATTTAGTGAATTGGCCTCAACAACTTTCTGTGGTAGAGAATTCCACAGGTTCACCACTCTCTGGGTGAAGAAATTCCTCCTCATCTCGGTCCTAAATGGCTTCCCCCTTATCCTTAGACTGTGTCCCCTGGTTCTGGACTTCCCCAACATTGGGAACATTCTTCCTGCATCTAACCTGTCTAACCCCGTCAGAATTTTAAACGTTTCTCAACTACCAACTAATAGTTTATATGTAGGCATGCATACTTTGTACCCATGTGCTTTCAACCCTTCCTCCTAAATGGTGTACATACTAGATGGCTTGTTATTTGCAGTAAATGACAATCACAAATATTTAACCGTAGGGATTAATGTTTACAAATGACCAGTCCCTATTCAGATTGCCAGTATAGACATATTGTTCTCCCCCACACCTCAGTGAAGTACCTTCAGTGCCATGTAGATTCACAGTACAGGAGGTGGCTCACGGTGCTGGTGCCTGCTCTCTGAAAGAACTACCAATGAACAAGACCCCACTGCTCTTTCCCAGATCCAATTCCTTTTTGACAAGAGTTGCATTCCAGATCGTAACAAGTCACCGAGTAAAAAATTGACTCATCTCCTCCACACTGCTGAGCTTAAATCTGTGCCCTCTGGTTTCTAGCCCTATAGCTACTGGAAACAAGTTACTCTTGTTCTACTCCATGAAAAGCCCTCATTAACCTGAACACCGCTCCCTAACCCTCTCCATATACAAGTGTAAGTTGCTGCAGTTTTCCCATAAATTCACCGATGATTCCAGGATGCGCGACTTACACCATCGGACCCTCGCTCACGAGCTTATTTTCCAGCTTCTTTGCAAAATCTTTTCTTGCACATTTGAGTTTTCGTTTTCCATACAGTTGGTCTACGATGGTACCAAAAATGCTCTGCGAGTTTCTCAACATCATACAGTTAATGAAAATCGCCATTGTGTCCCCAAGTTTCTCCTGCAACACAAGTTAATAATTAGATCGCTGAAAAATTATACAAGGATCTATCTCTCTCATTCCTTTCCCGACGTGACTGGCCTTTGGAGGAGTGTGCTGTTAAACAGGGGTCAGCAAGCTATTTGATCAATAGGAGACGAGAAACATAGAAAATAGGTGCAGGAGTAGACCATTCGGCCCTTCAAGCCTGCACCACCATTCAATATGATCATGGCTGATCATGCAACTTCAGTACCCCATTCCTGCTTTCTCTCCATACCCCTTGATCCCTTTAGCCGTAAGGGCCACATCTAACTCCCTTTTGAATATATCTAACGAACTGGCCCCAACAATTTTCTGTGGTAGAGAATTCCACAGGTTCACAATTCTCTGGGTGAAAAAGTTTCTCCTCATCTGGGTCCTAGATGGCTTACCCCTTATCCTTAGATTGTGATCCCTGGTTCTGGACTTCCCCAACATCGGGAACATTCTTCCTGCATCTAACCTGTCCAATCCAGTCATAATTTTAAACGTTTCTATGAGATCCCCTCTCATCCTTCTAAATTCCAGTGAATACAGGCCCAGTCGATCCAGTCTTTCTTCATATGTCAGTCCAGCCATCCCTGGAATCAGTCTGGTGAACCTTCGCTGCACTCCCTCAATAGCAAGAATGGCCTTCCTCAGTATGGAGACCAAAACTGCAAGATTGTCACTAATAAATCCAAAAGGGAATTTAAGAGAAACCTCTTTACCCAGAGTGTGGGACCCGCAACCACAGGGAGTATTTGAGGCAAATAGTATAGCTATATTTAAGATGAAGCTAGATAAACTCGAGGGAGAAAGGAATATGTTAATGGAGTGAGATGAAGAAGGGTGGGAGGAGGCTCGTGGAGCATAAACATGACCATGGCCCTGTTGGGCCGAATGACCGGTTTCTGTGCTGTAAACACCAAGCAAAGGGACTACACGACAGCTCATAGCCTCCGTGACTTATACACACACCAGCTAGTCACGGGATCGCAATCAGAAGAGAGGAATGTTGACTAGACATCTGTCTCCTCTCCACTCTCCTTTTCCCCACCTCACATGCACTCACTTTCCCACAGGAGTCACTGGATAGCGATCAAAAGTAGGAACACTGACGAGATTCCTCATTTCTACCTTCCCTTCTTCCTCCTAATAGGGACACACACACACACGCACAACTGTATGGACCCCACAGAAATTAAGTGCAATAATCAAGATAATTGGCGTGGATCTATTGTTCATCAAAACTAAAATTTGTCTACATGTTCCCAGCTCAAAAACAATTATTTTTCTTTCCCCATCGTCTCCTCTCCCGAGGGCGTTGCCTGTTCCCAGGGTACAGTTCCACAGGTGTCAGGCACCCTCCAGTACCACACCTACTCTTCACTGAAGCTGGGAAACACGTATACAGCTGGGGCGTCCGAACTGCAGTCCACAGCAATCAGTTCTCTTTGTACCTCTATTCAGGTGCCGGTTTGTTTGAATTTGGTGGTTCTGGAGGTTTAGAAAAGACTGTTCTTGGTGAAATACGCTCACAAACCCTGAAGTCTAACACCAAGATCAGTTTCAGCAGCCTGGGTTATTTGCAAATTGATGGGGACATTGATTTTAAACCCTAGAGATGCCCACGGGGCTCCATGGAACGCTGGCCTACAGGAGACGCGACAATTACAGGGTCCATCCAAGCAGTTAGAGGCCGTGAACGGCTCCATTAAGGTAACGAATGAGGATGAGGAACGTCGCACTAGTGAGGAGAGTAGAAGCAGATCGCCCAGTTCTTGGGCATTCTCCCGCAGGTGACTCTGGATACTGTTCCTCTGGAAGAGGAATCCGGGCATATTTTAATCACTTCCCAACCTAGAGACCTGCCCTCCACCCCAAGATTAGTCAACTTGGCACAAACTGGGAATCACACCTGGGACCACCTGGCCTGTTTGGCTCAAACAGACTTTACAGTTACCAAATAAGGCATCAAGGAAGCCCAAACCAGCCATGTTGGGTTTCAGACGGCAATACCTGCTGGTCCGCTAGAATTCGCTCCAGACACGCTGTTTTTCCTGTGCCAGGCGCTCCCGAAATGTACAGACTGCCCGGCTTCTCCCCACAGACATGGTTCATTAGAAACTGGGTGATGGCTTTGATCTCATTCTCACGGGCCAGAAGGCGCTCTGGAATGGCAGTGTTTAATGCCTGCTTCGTCTGTTGGTAACACGTACCTGAAATAATAATTAAAAAACGACAAATTCCTGAAGTTTCATGGCTGTGTGCTGTATCACATGAATACTGTACAGAGAAAGTTGGCTAAGATGCTTCGCATTCTGCAGCACTCCAAGGCAGCTCATAATTGCGATTTGTATTGATGGCAATCTCGAGCAAATCAGTTGACGGTTTAAAAAGTAACTGAAGTTTACAATATTTAGCCAATTCAAGGTAGGTGGGAATTGCAGGATTGTGTGTGTAGAAGGCAGGGGAAAGAGAAGGGAGGGAATGGAGTAGAAAAAGCTAATCAGCTTCTTCCCTCACTTCTTACTGCAACTCAATCATTGAGAAAGGTAAATATGTAATAACCCCACATGGCCAAACTACTGACACTAATAAATGGTAAAGGAAATACTGTCCAGTATAACAATGTCGTTACTGACTACTTTAAAAACCAGTAAAAGAATGATTGACTGGCACAAAGGAATGATCACGATGTGATTAATGTTGAATAAGTGAAATAAAAACACCCGATCATGCCGGATCTTGGAAGCGAAGCCTGGTTAATACTTGCAGAAAATGCTGGAAATATTCAGGTTTTACTTGTACTTCTTTCCATTTAGTATATTGTATTCGCTGCTCATAATGTGGTCTCCTCTACACTGGGGAGACCAAACGCAGATTGGGTGACCGCTTTGCAGAACATCTCCGTTTAGTTCGTAAGCGTGACCCCGAGCTTCCAGTTGCCTGTCACTTTAAATCTCCACTCCACTCCCACTCTGATCTCTTACAATTTCAATGAAGCTCAAGGAACAGCACCTCATCTTTCGTTTAGGCCTTCTGGACTCAACAATTTCAAACCAGAACCACTGCTGCTATATCTCCCCCCCGCACCCCCCTTCCCACGGTAGCTGTTGATGTTTCTGCCATCTCCATTTACACCCTCTCTCGACTCATCTTTTGTTTCTTAACTTGTCCCATTACCATCTCCTTTTGCCTTGTACCATCCCTTTTGTCTCTTAATCTCCCCTTCCTTCCACCCTGTCACAAAAGCTTCCCTTTCGTTATTTCCTCCCCTACACTGTTACATCTCTAACCTTTTCCAGTTCTGACGAAGGGCCATCGACCCGAAACGTTAACTCTGTTTTTCTCTCCACAGATGCTCCCAGAGCTACTGAGTATTTCCAGCATTTTCTGTTTTTATTTCAGATTCCAGCATCCGCAGTATTTTGCTTTTGTACTACCGGTTAATACTTGGGTGGGAGACCGCCTGGGAATCTCGTATAAACTTTGCCTCAGTGCGTAACACTCTTGCCTGCAAGCCAGATGGTTGTGTGTTCAAGTCCCACTCCAGAGACTCGAGCACAAAATCCAGGTCGACACTCCAGTGCTGTATTGAGGGGAGCGCTGCATTGTTGGAGGTGTTGTCTTACACAGTTTGAGGAATCAGTTAGCCATGCTTAAACAAACAAAAATAGAAAAATCACGTCACATTCCAGTCACAAGCAGGCCAAGATCAATTTTACACTCGGCACTGAACATACCTTTCTGTTTAAAAAGCCTTATAACAGGACCTTTCAGCCCTTGTCGGGAGTGTTCTGGTGAACAAGGAGTCTCGTCCCACTTGCGAAGAGGACATGCTGCGCGCTCCGGTGATTTACTGGCAGTGTGCGATTGGTACTTTCCTGGAGAACACACTGCTGGTTTTAACAGACTCTCGCCAAATTCTAATTTGCGGCCACCGCGGGTTGGTGGAACAATGGGCTGATTTTCCTTCTTCCGTTTGGTCGGGGAGCACTGCAGAGGCTGGGGTATGTTACACAAGTTCTCAACACCTGGATAGTTTAAAGACACATTGTTACAAAAGAACATTTCAATGGGGTCTATAAAACCTTCACTGTATACCAGGCCCCCCCCACCCCCATGATGAATGCATTAATGTCCTGGGCCTAACCAAAATCCTGGTTCACTGGCAGCAACTCCCCCTCCCTCCCCCCTCACTGAGGCTGCTCCACCCACATACATGTTCCACTAGTTTTCTCACCATGTCTCCCAATTTTAACCAGTCACATAGTTCTGTAGCTCCTTCTCCAAGTCTGAAACCTCAACCTCATCCCCCCCCCCTTCTTCACAATCCTCATAGTCCCAACACCTACTGAATCCCAAATCAGCCATCTCCCTTACTCAATCTCTGTACTGAGCAATGTTTCTCCGATTTCAATCTTTACCCAAACACTCTCCTCCACCCTTCTGTCCTTCACTTACACCCTGCAAATTGAACATTCTGGACCTTCCCTCTTTTTAAAAAAAAGGCCTCAAATCACTGATGAGGTCATTTCTGACCACTTCCTTGTTTCTCTTACTATCAACATTCCCAACCCCCCCCCCCCCCCCCCCATCAGCACCAAACCCCCTACCTTCACCCTCTGCCCCTAGAAAAAGATACTCAGGTACTGGAGACCAGGCAAGGACAGACTTCCTTCCATAAAATAGGACATTAGTGAAACTATTGGGTGTTTACAACAATCTGACTGCTTCTTGGTCACTTTTCCTGATGCCAGCTCTTTATTCCAGATGTTCAGCCCCATGCAAATAGGACAGCAATATCACGGTCTCCAGTCACTGATGTGACAAGAGGGCGTCATTTTTTTTGCCTCTCCCAGATTACAGGGAATGGGAGGGAGTAGTGGTTGGTCATGATGCACCAGCCATCGTGGTGTGGGCCAGGCTTGTTCAACCTGGTCTTTTCCTCCCGGTCAATTCTGTATATATCAATTTTTTTTTTAAAGCCACAGAGAAGAGGAGTGAGGAGAAATTAATTTTCACAGAAGGTTATTGGGGGTCCTATATGCTACAGGGGAGGCATACTATTCCAGGGAGCAGCGCGAGCTGGTGCAGGAGGGCGACAGCAGCGAAGAGTGACGTCATCAAAGTCCAGGTCAATGATTGGAGCGTGGGCAGGCACAGCAGGAGCGGCGAGAGACTGGAGAGGGACGTGATTGGGACTCGGGGGGAAGGCGCACGTTCGGGGCCAGGGGCAGCACGGGCCCAGCCCACACTGCGATATGTGTGCACACTAGGTCCGTGCAGCAGAGCTGGTCTCCAGGGCATCTTGGGTAATCCTTGCCACTGGACCAAGACCCAGCTCTGTCAAGCCCGTGTGGTGGCTGGTGTGCAACGGTCACCCCACGTTAAAAAAAAAATCCACGCACAGGCATCTTCCACCCTAAAGGATGTAGTTCGGGTCCTTCATTTAAAACACCTGTGAACTCATCCTTTGAGGGACTGCCTGTGATGATGATGATGTTACAGGGGGTGGTTAAAACACAGATCATTGCATCTCACAGGATTAATATTTGAGGAAGAAATACAGCCATGGGGGGAGCAGAGAAGTGGTATTAGTTTTGGTTGGCACAGAAATGATGGGCCAAACGGCCTCTTGCACTGTAAACATCTACAGTTCAGTGGATTTCTCATCTCAAGGTCAAGGGTAAGGGTCAAGTGGCCAGAGTAACATTTGCAATTCACTTCTACATCATTAACATGGAAAAAAAAAACCCCACTGGTTTCCTGTGTTGCAGTCAGGATCTAATGAAACTAAAATTAACAATCTTTTAGAAACATTTCGCAACTGCCTCATGGAATGTGGGAAAATCTATTTGCAGCCATCAAGGAGCCCCCTTTTAGGGCACAGTGGGGGTCAGGTTAAGGCAAGTTATACAGCAGGATGGAGCAGGTTTGCTCGGCCGAATGATCTTCAAATGCTCCAAGGTTTAGCTCGGCTAAAACCTTCAACAGCAGCCCACTAAATGGTTAACATTGCACATAAGACGCTCAGCGGGTAATATATAGGAAGCGAATTCATTAGTCAAAAGAATACTTTCAAAAAATGTTGTCAGATAAGGGCCCGGGGCCTTCAATATGCAAATTGCAGCAGTTCCCGCCATGTTTTGCAGATCAAAAATAAAAACCTAATCAATAATTGAACGAGTTTAAATGGTTAAAAGGGAAACATTACCGAGACGTTTGCGGGGGCTGAGGGGCAGCTCTCGGGCTCTCGGCGATTCTTGGCTCGTTCCTTTGCAGCAGCGATGGGCTTTCTCCCTGGGGAAGGGGATGGTGCTCTGTGCCTGGGGTCTGGAGCAAGGCATGGCCCACACAGCTCAACACTCGTGCAACTGGGGGGGGGGGATTACATTAAAACAAGCTGGGTCAATTCAGCCAAAAATGTGGGGGTTTAAATTAAAAAAAGGCACCCACCCGGACAGCACTCGGGGGGGGGGGGCTCCCTCGGGAACAGCAGCTTCACCTGCTCGGCCTGAGCGGCCACACGCACCCCTCTCTCCCTCCCTCTCTCCTTCCCTCTCTCCGCCCGGTTCTCTCTCTCTCTCTCTCGCTCTCTGCCCGGTTCTCTCTCTCTCTCTCTCTCGCTCTCTGCCCGGTTCTCTCTCTCTCTCTCTCTCTCTTTGCCCGGTTCTCTCTCTCTCTCTCTCTCTTTGCCCGGTTCTCTCTCTCTCTCTCTCTCTCTCTTTGCCCGGTTCTCTCTCTCTCTCTCTCTCTTTGCCCGGTTCTCTCTCTCTTTCTCTCTCTCTCTTTGCCCGGTTCTCTCTCTCTCTCTTTGCCCGGTTCTCTCTCTCTCTCTCTCTCTCTCTCTTTGCCCGGTTCTCTCTCTCTCTCTCTCTCTCTTTGCCCGGTTCTCTCTCTCTCTCTCTCTCTCTTTGCCCGGTTCTCTCTCTCTCTCTTTGCCCGGTTCTCTCTCTCTTTCTCTCTCTCTTTGCCCGGTTCTCTCTCTCTCTCTCTCTCTCTTTGCCCGGTTCTCTCTCTCTCTCTTTGCCCGGTTCTCTCTCTCTCTCTCTCTCTCTCTTTGCCCGGTTCTCTCTCTCTCTTTCTCTCTCTCTCTCTTTGCCCGGTTCTCTCTCTCTCTCTCTCTTTGCCCGGTTCTCTCTCTCTCTCTCTCTCTCTCTCTTTGCCCGGTTCTCTCTCTCTCTCTCTCTCTCTCTCTTTGCCCGGTTCTCTCTCTCTTTCTCTCTCTCTGTCCCGGGCCGCTCTGACTGTCACTCCCGCGAAAAAACTTCAGCTTCGGTTTTGCCGCCAGCGCAGACCCCGCCCAGCCGGGAATCTGATTGGGTGGCGCGTTATTTCCCTGTCTCTGATTGGTGGACTGTGTGTGCGGGGCAGCAATGCCCAGGTTTTTTGGCGGGTTTGCAGCTGATCGCCCAGAATTGTTGCTCTTTACACACATGTAGCATTGCGACTCGAGAAACCAATGAGTAAAGTTGCATCGATTCACAATCACTTGTTTTTCTGTAAAGCATAACATTTTAAAGTTATGTTTCACTGTTAAATAAAGCTTCATTTGCAGCAGTGGAATCAGGGCTGTCACTATCAGAGAAGTTCAGCTCACCAGGGAGAGTGGTTTCCTGTATAAAGGCTGCTATATTCTGCAGCAGTTTACATACTTTTATGCACAAATCCAACTTGGAAAGCCTGCGATTATATGGTCTGCAGATTCTACTGCTACAGTTTTGATGAATTTTATTTGGTCATTCTACAACTGGTAGAATTAAGTGGTAAAGCCCTGTTACACAATAACAACATAGCGTCGTTAACATACTAAAATGATCCTAGGCGCTTCACAGGACTGTTAGCAAACAAAATTTGATACTGAGCTATGTGAGATATCAGGGCAGATGGCCAAAAGCTTGGTCAAAGAGGTAGGTTTTAAGGAGTGTCTTAAAGGAGGAAAGAGAGATGGAGGGGTTTAGGAAGGGAGTTGCAGAACTTTGGGCATTGGCAGCTGAAGACACGGCCACCAATGGTGGAGTGATTAAACTCGGGATGCTCTAGAAGCCCGAATTGGAGGAGCGCAGATACTTTAGGGGATTATAGGGCTGGAGGAGATTAGAGATAGGGAGCGGCAAGGCTATGGAGGGGATTTGAAAACAAGGATCAAAATTTTTAATTCAAGGCATTGCTTAACCGGGAGCCAAGTATATGGGTGATGGGTGAACTGTACTTGATGCAAGTTAGGGCACGGGCAGCAGAGTTTTGGATGACCTCAAGATTACGGAGGGTTGAACATGGGAGGAGTGCATTGCATTAGTCAAGTCTAGAGGTAACAAAAGCATGGATGAGGGTTTCAGCAGCAGATGAGCCGAGGCAGGGGTGGAGTCGGGCGATGAAACAGGCGATCTTTGTGCATTTATGAGAAGCTCATCTCGGGGTCAAAT
This sequence comes from Pristiophorus japonicus, assembly GCF_044704955.1. NCBI lineage: Eukaryota > Metazoa > Chordata > Chondrichthyes > Pristiophoridae > Pristiophorus > Pristiophorus japonicus. The sequence goes on from NC_091997.1 coordinate 3,322,039, forward strand.
ATGATACCAAGGTTACGAACAGTCTGGTTCCGCCTCAGACAGTTGCCAAGGAAAGGGATCAGTGGCTAGGGAACAGAGATTGTGGTAGGACCAAAGACAATGACTTCGGTCTTCCCAATATTTAATTAGAGAAAATTTCTGCTCATCCAGTACTGGATGTCGGACAAATAGTCTGACAAATTAGAGACCGTGGAGGGGTCGAGAGAGGTGATGGTGAGGTAGGGCTGGGTGTCGTTAATGTACGTATGGAAACTGATGCTGTGGTTTTGATGATGTCGCCGAGGGGTAGATGAGAAATAAGAAAGGGCCATGGATAGATCCTTGGGGGACACCAGAGGTAACGTTGCAGGAGCGGAAAGAGAAGTCATTGCAGGTGATTCTCTGGCTACAACAGATATTTGGACGTGTGGTTGGTGAGCAAACAACTTGCTTCATTTCCTATGACACTGTGTCTGCTGAAGCTGTGAAGTAGTCTGTTGCCTCCATATTGGATAGTCAATTTGATGTTGCACTCTTTTTATTGGCAGTGATTTGGAAATTCACATACATGGGTTTTATGGCATGGTTCATAATGCTGTTTAACTTTTGTAAGATGGCTGTTGGTGCACTAATCTTAACCGCAAAACCTGCATGTTCCTCCTCCGCGGACCTTTCAAATTTTAATAGAGATTATCAAGTTAAAGGTGAGCTGCATGCGTATAAGCAGTGCAATGGAACGCCAACATACCATGTCAGAGTAGCAGGGTGCGAGCATGTAACCTGCAGTTCCCCAAGTGGTGAGCTCCCTATCTGGTCAGGGTGGCATTGAGGGGCTTATTTGGAGGGAGGGAAAATCTAAGCGCCAGCCACCCCAGGCCTCAATTACCAGCTGGATAGAGAATGCCATCAGGTGTCTGGGAGTAAGTCTCCTGTCTGACTTCTCAGATGAAATAGTGCATGAATTTGGATCAGTCGTCGGGGCGGTGGTGGGGAAGGAGGAAAATGTAAGGCGAAGTAGGAAAGAATCTATTAGAGATTTTGCGGGGATTTTTCCGGGGTGCAGCGGATGCGATCGGTGGCGGATAGTGTGGGACAGGATGTTTTTTTGACAGCGGGTCGGGACACTGCTGTCAACCCGTCGCCACGCGCCTTTACCAAGTTTCAGGTCTGTCAACGCTGAGCAGACCCGACATGCAATGGCGGAGGAGACAATTCATGTCATTATAGCCTTGTTAAGAGAGGAGTAACAACAATTTTGAGCCCACCTTTAGAATTTACCAGCTCACCAATGGGGTCTACGCTGCTTGGGGATCACGTCAGGTAGGCAGGGCAGGAGTTGAATTACCATGGAATCATTTCATTACTTGACAGCTTGAAATGTGATATAAAAGCTCCCATCTCACAGCAGTTTACTTTCCAAGCTCAGAAGCTGCTGCTTACTGCATTTGGAAGACAGATTGAGCTTTATGCAGGTTGCAAGTGTTTGGAGTAAATACTCTATCCAGTGTCACCTCATTGGAACAACCTTTCCCACCATTGACAGATTGCTTCTGTCATCTCAAGTTCACCTGCCATCTACTCCATCAGCATGGGTGTACTTTATGCTCTCTCACCTTGGTCCGCAGAACCTGACCACGATCAGCCGAACACCAGCATCACCAGGCACACCAGCAGCAACAACACCAACCTTCTCCACAATCACATCGGCTGCTGCACAGGACACAGGGCATCCGCACCCGACCACATTGCTGACCGGGACACCAGGGATGGCCTTAACATGGCCAGATTTGCTTCACCTGACGCTGCACACCCTGGCTGCCACATGATGCGCCAGGTTAGCACCACCCCACAGCAACACCATAAAGCATCCCTACAATGTCCAAGCCATTCCTTTCACATTCATCACCATTGCAGGGGGTACCGTTATGTCTCACCATTCACTGCAACTCACTAAGCCACTTCCAAAGGTGTCTGTCCAAGAACGCAAAGTGTTGAAAATAAAGATTTCAATATTTGACAGTATATTAACAGAAACTTCACAAGAACATTGGCTAAAACACACAAGTGCCTACCCTTGTGTGTTGTTAGCTGGTATGATTGGACTAGGATGAGGGTGAGTGTGAGGGATGGCTAGTGAGATGGGGAAGTAATAATGTAGATAGTGAGGGATGAGTGGAGGTGCAAGGTAAGTTGGTGTGAGTAAGGATGTGCAGGAATAGGGTAGGGAAGGCAGAGTGATGGATGTGATGAGTGGCACAGCAGGATGAGGTTGAGTGTAGTTTTGCAGTAACATTTCGTGATCTATTGGGATCATTGAAAGGTTTGCACCACTGCAGCCTGGTCCTCCTGGCAACACACCTGCTTGTGCCCTCCTGTGCAATGTGCAGCCAGGCTGTGTTGTTGTCCCGGGGAGGTCGCTTCTGCCCATTGGAAGGGAAGAGAACCTCCCTGTGTGCTGTAATTCCCTCCATAAGCATCTGGAGGGAGTCATGGGATAGCCTGCGTGCTGCCTTGTGCTTCTGTACAGTTCTTGTCAGTGTTTGCAGCACATCAATGCTGTAGAATACTAACAGCACAACTGTCAAAGTAAATTAGTGCATGGTCCCTTTAAGGAAACTGGCTGATGACGCATCATCAAATGACATCATCAGACCCACTTCCTTCAATTGGCCAGAAAACTCACTGGACGGGTTTAACAAGTGCAATTAGGGGAAAGTCATGTAGGAGGCCCCAAAAAAAAATCACAAAAAAAAACAACAAAAAAAAAACAAAACAAAAAAGGGCTGTTGAAAAGTGTCTGGAGTGTCCCCCAAATCGGAGGGCACTTGATTTAATGTTTATTATGGTTTACTCTAAAAGAGTTGTAGGAGGCCGTGATAGAGCCAGCAGTGATGCCACCGACCTCGCTTGCCATGGACCTGTCGAGGTAGGGAAAATCATGGCCTGAATGTTTATGTTCTACAGAAGGGATATCCAAAATATGGCTGTCAAATTAGAACATAAGCACTTAAGAACATAAGAAATAGGAGCAGGAGTAGGCCATACGGCCCCTCGAGCCTACTCCGCCATTCAATAAGATCATGGCCGAACTTCAACCTCAACTAAATACATTAAGAGCAAGAGGATAACTAGAGAAAGAGTGGGGCCTATTAGAGACCATAAAAGAAATCTGTGTGTGGAGGCAGAAGAGGTGCGTGTGATTCTTAATGAATACTTTGCATCTGTTTTCACAAAAGAGAGGGACGATACAGACTTTGCAATGAGGGAGGAGGAGTGTGAAATATTAGACAAGATAAACATAGTGAGAGAGGAGGTATTAAGGGGCTTAGCAGCTTTGAAAGTGGATAAATCCCCAGGCCTGGATGAAATGTATCCCAGGCTGTTAAGAGAAGCAAAAGAGGAAATAGCAGAGGCTCTGACCATCATTTTCCAGTCCTCTCTGGCTTCAGGTGTGGTGCCAGAGGACTGAAGGACTGCTATTGTTGTACCTTTGTTTAAAAAGGGAGAAAGAGATAGCCTGAGGAATTACAGTTCAGTCAGCCTAACCTCAGTGGTGGGAAAATTATTGGGAAAAATCCTGAGGGACAGGATAAATCTTCATTTGGAAAGACATGGATTAATCAAGGACAGTCAGCATGGATTTTTTAAGGGAAGGTCGTGTCTGACTAACCTGATTGAATTTTTCGAGGATGTAACAAGGAGGGTCGATGAGGGCAGTGTGTATGATGTAGTGTATATGGATTTTAGCAAAGTTTTTGATAAGGTCCCACATGGCAGACTGGTCACGAAAGTAAAAGCCCATGGGATCCAGGGGAAAGTGGCAACTTGGATCCAAAATTGGCTCAGAGGCAGGAAGCAAAGGGTAATGGTTGATGGGTGTTTTTGTGACTGGAAGGCTGTATCCAGTGGGGTTCCGCAGGGCTGGGTCCCTTGCTTTTTGTGGTATATATCAATGACTTGGACTTGAATGTTGGGGGTATGATTAAGAAGTTTGCAGATGACATTAAAATAGGCCGTGTGGTTGATAATGAAGAAGAAAGCTGCGGACTGCAGGAAGATATCAATGTACTGGTCAGGTTGGCTGAACAGTGGCTAATGGAATTCAATCCGGATAAGTGTGAGGTAATGCATTTGAGGAAGTCTAACAAGGCAAAGGAATATACATTAAATGGGATGACACTGAGAAGTGTAGAAGAACAAAGGGACCTTGGAGCAGGTCCACAGATCCCTGAAGGTAGCAGGCCAGGTAGATAAGGTGGTTAAGAAGGCATATGGGATACTTGCCTTTATTAGTCGAGGCATGGAATACAAGAGCAAGGAGCTTGAACTGTATAAAACACTGGTTAGGCCACAGCTGGAGTCATCATCATCACAGGCAGTCCCTCGGAATCGAGGAAGACTTGCTTGCACTCTAAAAGTGAGTTCTCAGGTGGCTGTACAGTCCAATACGGGAATTACAGTCTCTGTCACAGGTGGGACAGACAGTCGTTAAAGGAAAGGGTGGGTGGGGAGTCTGGTTTGCCGCACGCTCCTTCCGTTGCCTGCGATTGCTTTCTGCATGCTCTCGGTGACGAGACGCGAGACGCTCAGCGTCCTCCCGGATGCTCTTCCTCCACTTTGGGTGGTCTTGGGCCAAGGATTCCCAGGTGCTGGTGGGATGTTCCACTTTATCAAGGAGGATTTGAGGGTGTCCTTGAAGCATTTTCTCTGCCCACCTGGGGATCGCCTGCCATGTAGGAGTTCCGAGTAGAGCGCTTGGGAGTCTTGTGTCGGACATGCGGACAATGTGACCCGCCCAACGGAGCTGGTCGAGTGTGGTCAATGCTTCGATGCTGGGGATGTTGGCTTGATCGAGAACACTGATGTTGGTGCGTCTATCCTCCCAGTGGATTTGCAGGATCTTGCGGAGACATCGTCGGTGGTATTTCTCCATCGATTTGAGATGTCTACAATATATGGTCCACGTCTCTGAGCCATACAGGAGGGCGGGTATCGCTACAGCCCTGTGGACCATAAGCTTGGTGCCAAAATTTGAGGGCCTGATCTTCGAACACTCTCTTCCTCAGGCGACCAAAAGCTGCGCTGGAGGTGGTGTTGGACCTTGTCGTCGATTTCAGCGTTTGCTGATAGTAGGCTCCCGAGGTATGGAAAGTGTTATGTATGAAACTATGTAATACTTGCCACCAGAGGGCGCAACTGTTGGAGTCCTAATGGTCATCTGCACACACATGCAGGGCCAGTATAAAAGTTTGGCTGCCATGTTGTTTAGGCACTCTGGAGTTATAATAAAGAAGACTAAGGTCACACTAAGTTTAGCTCACAGTACTCAGCCTCTTGGAGTTCTTCTATACATAACAATTGGCGACGAGTAACAGAATACGAACCTTCATGCAATCATGGCTGCCTTGGAATATTGGAGAGATTCGTAGAGGGTGATGATTGGGAAGCCTTCATCGAGCAGTACTTCGTGGCCAATGAGCTGGAAGGAGTCACTAACGCGGTCAAGCACAGGGCGGTTCTCCTCACCGTCTGTGGCCCTAAAATATGCGGCCTCATCAAGAATCTGCTCGCACAGACAAAACTAACGGAGAAGGAATATACAGAGTTGTGCACGCTGGTTTGGGACCACCTCAAGCCGAAGGAGAGTATCCTCATGGCCAGGTATCGTTTTTACACGCACCATCGCTCCGGGGGGCAGGATGTGGCGGATTATGTCGCCGACCTGAGGCTCCTCGCGGAACCTTGCGATTTTGGAGCTGCGTTGGGGGAAATGCTGCAGGACTTTTTCGTGCTTGGCATCAGCCACGAGGTCATTCTTCGAAAGCTGTTGGCAGCCGCAACCCTAGATCTGAGCAGGGCCATCGCGATCGCCCAGGCATGCATGGCCACGTACAATAACACCAAACAGATATCTTCTCAGCATCGAAGGTCACTGGCAAGTACTGTGCATAAAATGACATCGCTAGCAGGCCGAACAGCATATGGCAGGGCCTATACATCTGTGGCTGCAAGACCTGTGATGACTCAGAGTCCGCCATCGGGGGTGAATGAGAATCCATTAGCACCATGTTGGTAATCATCGGGCCCATCAATGTCGATTCAAGCACTATGTGTGCAAAGGCTGCTCAACAATGGGACAACTCTAGCCAATGTGTGACATACCACGTGGCAGAGGATGATCGATCCGGCGTGGATCACGCAGCACAGGCAACTCAACCCGAGGAAGAAGTGTATGGGGTACATACCTTCATCACCAAGAGCCCTCCTATAATGCTGAAAGTCAAGTTAAATGGAGTCCCAGTATCCATGGCGTTGGACACGGGTGTGAGTCAGTCAATAATGAGCTGGAAGGCTTTCGAGAAACTGGGGCAATAAAGCACAAAGGCCCAAACTGAGCCCGATTAATGCAAAGCTGCGAACCTACACCAAAGAGCTCATACCAGTCATTGGAAGTGCGGCAGTAAAGGTATCGTATGATGGAGCTTTGCATGACCTATCATTGTGGATTGTTCCGGGCAATGGCCCAACACTGTTCGGCAGAAGCTGGCTAGAAAAGATTAGATGGAATTGGAATGACATCAAAGCACTATCTTCAGTGTGCTCAAGTGCTGAGCAAGTTTCCCTCGCTATTCGAACCAGGCATCGGCAACTTCACAGGAGCCAAGGTACAGATCCATTTAGGCCCCGATGCACGGCCCATCCATCACAAGGCTTGGGAGGTTCTGTACATGATGAGGGAGAAAGTCGAGAGCGAACTGGACAGACTCCAACGCGAAGGAATCATATCGCCAGTCAAGTTCAACAAGTGGGCCAGTCCAATTGTTCCGGTGTTGAAAAGCGATGGCACGGTCAGAATCTGCGGAGACTACAAGATAACGATTAACCGAGTCTCACTACAGGACCAGTACTCGCTGCCCAAGGTGGATGACCTGTTCGCAATGTTAGTGGGGCGGGGGGGAAGTCGTTCACCAAGTTGGACCTAATCTCCGCCTACATGACACAGGAGCTGGCTGAATCTTCGAAAAGACTGACGTGCATCAACACACACTAAGAACTGTTTATATACCACAGGTGCCCTTTCGGGATTCACTCGGCTGCAGCCATTTTCCAGAGAAACATGGAGAGTTTGCTGAAATCGGTTCCGCGCACCATTGTGTTTCAAGACGACATCCTGATCACCGGTCGTGACACCATCGAACACCTACACAACCTGGAAGAGGTTCTAAGTCGCCTAGACAGAATGGGACTCAGGCTGAAACGCTCCAAGTGTGTTTTCCTGGCGCCAGAAGTCAAATTTTGGGGGAGAAAGATTGCAGCAGACTGCATCAGGCCCAAGGACTCAAAGACAGAGGCCATCAAGAATGCACCCAGACCACAGAATGTGACGGAGCTGCGATCGTTCCTGGAACAACTCAACTATTTCGGTAACTTTCTACCCGGGTTGAACACGTTAGAGCCTTTGCACATGTTACTACATAAGGGTGATGACTGGGTTTGGGGCAAATCTCAAGACACAGCCTTTGAGAAGGCCAGGGACCAGCTCTGTTCAAATAAGTTATTTGTACACAATGACCCATGTAAACGTTTAGTGCTAGCTTGTGACGCCTCATCGTACGGGGTCGGCTGTGTGTTACAGCAAGCCAATGTATCGGGCAACCTCCAACTGGTTGCATACGCTTCTAGAAGTCTGTCTAAGGCTGAGAGAACTTGAAACTGACCACAAGCCGCTCATTTCGCTGTTTTCAGACAGCAAAGGTATAAACACCAACGCTTCGTCCTGCATCCAAAGATGGGCACTAACATTATCCGCTTATGACTATGTTATCTGTCACAGACCAGTCACTGAAAACTGTGCCGATACTTTCAGCCGGCTACCATTGCCCACCACCAGGGTTGAAATGGCGCAGCCCGCAGACTTGCTACTGGTCATGGATGCTTTGAGAGCCCGTCACGGCTCGCCAGATCAGGACCTGGACCAGCCAGGATCCTGTGCTATCATTAGTAAAGAGTTGCATCCTAAATGGGAATTGGTCGGCCGTTCCCAGGGAAATGCAAGATGAAATTAAGCTGTTTCACCGACGCAAAGATGAAATGTCCATCCAGTCGGATTGTCTCTTATGGGGTAATCACGTGGTTTTGCCAAAAAAAGGCAGGGAAACATTTATACGCAACCTACACAGTACCCACCCAGGCATTGCCATGATGAAGGCAATTGCCTGTTCGCATGTTTGGTGGCCCGGCATTGACGTGGACTTGGAGTCATGCGTGCACCAGTGCAATACTTGCTCGCAAGTGAGCAATGCACCAAACTTTTGCCAGCCCCTTTCTAGGAAAGATGTTTTTAGTAGTAGTGAACGCTTACTCCAAATGGATTGAATATGTAATCATGTCATCCAGAATGTCCACAGCCACCATTGAAAGCCTCCGGGGCCATGTTCGCCACCCATGGCTTGCCCGAAGTCCTTGTCAGCGTCAATGGACTGTGTTTCACCAGCTCGGAATTCAACGAGTTTATGACCCGCAATGGCATCAAGCATGTCAGGTTTGCTCCATTTAAGCCCGCGTCTGACGGTCAAACAGAGTGGGCAGCCCAAGCAATCAAGCAGAGCAAGAAACACGTGACGGACAGCTCCCTGCAGACCCGCTTGACTCGCATTCTGCTCAGTTACCGGACGCGACGCTACTTGCTCACCGAGGTTCCCCCGGCAGAATTGTTAATGAAGAGAGCCCACAAAACCAGGCTCTCTCTAGTCCACCTGGATCTTAATGATCACGTGGAAACTCAGTGACACCGGCAGAACATGTGTTTGTCCTGAATTACGGTCATGGTCCCAAGTGGGTTGCTGGCACTGTTTTGGCCAAGGAAGGGAATAGGCTGTTTAGAATCAAACTGTTAAATGACCAAACGTGCAAAAAGCATTTAGATCAGACCAAATTGTGATTTACTGACAACCAGGAACGACTTGAAGAGGACATCACCATCGACGTTCCACCAACACACACCCAACCAGCAATCGACCTCGCTGTCAATCACGAGGATGAACCCACCGTTCCTGACAGTCCGGTCAGACCAGCCGCGGTGCAACTCACCAACTCACACACGCCAGGGTTTGAGCATCGATGACCAACTAGGGAGTGAAGGGCTCCGGATCATCTCAACTTGTAAATAACTTGTACCAAAGACTTTGGGGGGTGGGGCGGGGGGAAGTGATTTTATGTATGTAACTATGTAATACTTGCCACCAGAGGGCGTGACTGTTGGAGTCCTAATGGTCACTTGCACACACATGCAGGGCCAGTATAAAAGGTTGGCTGCCATGTTGTTTAGGCACTCTGGAGTTGTAATAAAGAAGACTAAGGTCACAATAAGTTTAGCTCAGAGTACTCAGCCTCGTGGAGTTCTTCCATACATAACAGAAAGTGGTCCACGTTGTCCAAGGCCGCGACGTGGATTTTGATGAACCCAGGGGCAGTGCTGTGTGACGGGGTCAGGTTGGTGGAGGACCTTTGTCTTACGGATGTTTAGTGTACAGCCCGTGGATGTGTATATCTCGGTGAAGGTGATGACGACGGCTTGGAGTTCAGCCTCTGAATGTGCGCAGACGCAAGCATCGTCCGCTTACTGTAGTTCGATGACAGAGGATGGGACGGTCTTGGACCTAGCCTTGAGGCGACGACAGTTGAACAGGTTTCCACTGGTTCTATAGTTTAATTCCACTCCAGCGGAGAGCTTGTTGAGCGTGAGGTGGAGCATTGCAGCGAGGAAGATCGAGAAGAGAGTTGGCACGATGACGCAGCCCTGCTTGACCCCGGTCCGGATGTGGATTGGGCAGTGTGCAGTTCTGGTCACCACATTACAGGAAAGATGTGATTGCACTGGAAAGGGTGCAGAGGAGTTGCCTGGGTGGGAAAATTTTGGCTATGAGGACAGATTGGAGATGCTGAGTCTGTTTTCTTTGGAACAGAGGAAGCTGAGGGGAGACCTTACTGAGGTGTATAAAATTATGAGGGGCCTGGATAGAGTGGATAGGAAGGACCTGTTTCCCTTGGCAGAGGGGCCAACAACCAGGAGGCATAGATTTAAAGTAATTGGGGGGAGGTTTAGAGGAGATATGAGGGGAAATCTCTTCACCCAGAGGGTGGTGGGGGTATGGAACTCACTGCCTGAAAGGGTGGTAGAGGCAGAAACCCTCACCACATTTAAAAAATATTTGGATGTGCACTTAAAGTGCCGTAACCTACAGGGCTACGGACTAAGAGCTGGAAAGTGGGATTAGGCTGGATAGCTCTTGGTCGGTCTGCATGGACACGATGGGCCGAAATGGCCTCCTTCCGTGCTGTAAATTTCTATTCTATGATTCTATTTCCACTTTCCTGCACTATCCCAATATCCCTTGATTCTCCGAGAGTCCAAAAATCTGTTGATCTTAACCTTGAATATACACAATGACTGAGCTCTGGCATAGAATTGACTGGATGCGTGTGGGTAAGGCCCCCCCAATTAATATACTGAAATTGTTTTAGGTTTAGAACAACAACAGTGAAAAGTGATAAAGAAAATAAATAATTTGTATTTCTATAACGCGTCATGTAATTATCTTTGAAATAGAGTCACTTATATAGGTAAACGCAGAAGCCATTTTACAAACAGCAAGATTCCAAACATTTATTTCTGGTTGTGTGAGTTGAGGGAGGACTATGGGCTGGGACACCTGGGAGAACTCCTCTTTTTTGTATAATGCTATGGGATCTTTTATGTCTACCTGTATCACTGGAATGGGCAGATGGAGCTTCAGCTTAATGTCTCAACTGAAATGTTTCGTACAATGAACACCTCAACAATCCATTATTTTGCCATCCGTCCAAACAAAATGTTACTTTGTGAAAACTGAAGGGCGGGAGATTTTAACTTTTAAGTGTTTAATATCTAAAAAGTGTAGTTTATTCAAAACGTGTGTGCACCATGGTGGCACCATTTGAAAGGCGTGGTGTATAATTCCACATACCTGAGGGGGCCCAGGATGAATACACTTAGGGCTAGACTTTCCACTTCACATTGCCTATGTATCCCCATATATCACCCAAAACGGACTGCTATCGCCCATTTTGACCAAAAAGTGGAAACTAGATCAGAAACATAGCCGGAAAATTAAGCTCCCAAGTTTCGGCTCACTTCGCCGAACTGATCGCCGAGGTGATCCCCTGTACATCACCCATCCCAACTTTCAGCACATTCCCAGGCTGATCGCTCGCCGAGAACATTGCTGGATAATAGTTGCTTTTCCTGGGCCTTTCTCATCGAAATGGGCACTACGGGCGCCATTTTGAATTTCGGAGGAAGGGAGGTGGCAGCAAAAAAACTGCAGCTGAGATATTTGTTAGTTATTTAAGGCTATTTTACAGATAGATCGACTCAGATTCACACGCTGGTTTCTGAAAGGATCAATCGAAGAGGTGGCAGAGTAATGCGTAGACAGAGACAGAGGAGACAGAGGAGGCGAGCATTCAGCCAACAAAGGTACTTGGAAAAGCAATCTTACCTCAACTTGTCTGAAAACACGTGTCTTAGGAGGCTGCGCTTCCGGAAGGAGGTCATCGATGAGATTTGCGAGCTCGTCAAGGGGGATTTGCAGCCTTCCAGCACCATCAGAACCGCACTGTCCGTTTAGGTAAAGGTTACTGAAGCACTAGCCTTCTATGCATCGGGATCCTTTCAGGTTTCAGCTGGTGACATCTGTCATATCTCTCAGCACGTCATGCACTGCTATATTCGGCAGGTGACTGAAGCCCTTTACACTTACAGAATTAACTTTATAAGATTCCCTATGACCAGGGAGGCACAGACCGGGAGAGCTTTGGGTTTCTCCAGAATAGCAAACTTCCCCAAAGTGCAGGGAGCAATAGACTGCATGCACATCGCCCTGAAAGCACCTTTACATAATGCGGAAGTGTTTCGTAACAGAAAGGGATTCCACTTCCTAACTGTGCAGCTTGTTGTTGACCACAGCCAACTCATTCTGACAGTTAATGCTACATTTCCTGGCAGCATCCATGATGCGCACACCCTACGTGAGAGTGCTATCCCTAACCTGTTTGCCAATCAGCCAGAAGGTCACGGTTGGATGCAGGGGGATAAGGGATATGGCTTTGCCAGCTGGCTGATGACCCCATTGCTTAATCCCATCACTGAAGCAGAGAAACGTTACAACGAAAGCCACATTGCGACACGGAACATCATCGAGAAGACAATTGGAGTCCTAAAGCAGCGCTTCAGATGCCTGGACTACTCTGGTGGCAGCCTACAGTACCTGACCAGGTCGCTGAGTTTATTGTAGTGTGTTGCATGCTACATAACCTAGCAATAAGGAGAGGACAGCAAATGCCTGATGGTGCTGCAGGTCCTCCTCCAGAAGGAGGGGAGACAGAAGAGCCGGTCAGCGAGGAGCAAGAGGAGGAGGAGGAGCAGGAGGAAGAGGAGGCTGGTGAGTGTTATGCTCATAATAAAGGATGAAACTGAGTACTGTGTACAATGAGCAAGTGTGACCTTAGCTCCTTTATTGCGACTCCAGAGTGCAGGTACCTCGTGGGTGGCCTGCTTATATACCGTGCTCCCAAGGGATGCTGGGATACCTTGGGACTCCAACAGGTAGGCCCTCTGGTGGTAGTGTGATACAGGTTGCAAGGTGTTAGATACATAACATCACTCCCCCGTAACGTCAACTGTACACTTATTTACAAGGTGAGATGATCTGGGACTTTTCGCTCCCTTGTTGATCTTATTGGTACAAATGTGGGTGTGGGTGAGTTGGTCAGTTCTTCACTGGGCTATTGGGCAGCTGGCCTTGCCGGGCTGCTGGGGATGGTGAGTTCGGCTTCGTGGTCAAACATGATGTCAGTTGCCACTTGTGTGTGTGTTGGAGGGTCAAAGTTGGTGGTGTCTTCTTCGGGTTGTTCGTAGCTATTGGTGAACCGCAATTTGATTTGGTCCAAATGTTTTCTGTGCATTTGCCCATTGGTCAATTTGACGTGAAACACCCTATTCCCCTCTTTGGCTGTGACCATGCCAGCGAGACATTTGGGACCATGTCCATAATTGAGCACAAACACAGGATCATTGATCTCAATATCGCGTTACAAATTTGCACGGTCATGGTACACACTTTCTTGATGCCGCCTGCCCTCCACGTGATCATCGAGATCAGGGTGGACAAGTGAGAGCCTTGTTTTTAGCGCCCTTTTCATGAACAGCTCGGCTGGGGGAACCCTGGTGAGTGAGTGGGATCTGGTGCGGTAGCTGAGCAACACTCAGGACAGCCGGGTCTGCAGGGAGCCTTCCAACAAGCATTTCAAACTTTGCTTGATGGTCTGAACTGTCCGTTCTGCCTGGCCATTGGATGCGGGCTTGAACGGGGCAGATGTGACGTGTTTGATCCCATTGCGGGTCATGAATTCCTTGAATTTACCACTGGTGAAGCACAGCCCATTGTCACTGACTAGGACATCAGGCAAGCCATGTGTGACAAACATGGTTCGTAGGCTTTCAATAGTGGCCGTGGACGTGCTTACAGACATTATCGCACATTCAATCCATTTTGAGTAAGCGTCCACGACAACCAAAAACATTTTGCCTAGAAAAGGGCCCGCATAGTCCACGTGGATCCTTGACCATGGTTTGGAGGGCCAAGACCACAAACTTAGTGGTGCCTCTCTCGGCGCATTGCTCAGCTGAGAGCAAGTGTCGCACTGGCGCACGCATGACTCTAAATCTGAGTCGATGCCGGACCACCACACATGGGATCTGGCTATGGCTTTCGTCATTACAATGTCTAGGTAGGTGCTGTGCAGTTCACAAATGAACGTATCTCTGCCTTTCTTAGGCAAGACCACGCGATTACCCCACAACAGACAGTCCGCCTGCAGGGACATTTCGACTTTGCGCCTGTGGAACGGCTTAATCGCCTCCTGCGTCTCCGCTGGGACACTGGACCAACTCCCATGGAGGACACAGTTTTTTTTACCAAGGACAGTAAAGGATCCTGGTTGGTCCAGGTCCTGACCTGGCGGGCTGTAACGGGGGACTTTTCGTTTTTGAATGCCTCCATGACCATGAGCAAGTCCGCTGGCTGTGCCATTTCCATCCCGGTGGTGGGCAATGGCAGCCGACTGAGAGCATCAGCGCAGTTCGCTGTGCCCGGTCTGTGGCGGATTACATAGTTGTATGCCGACAGTGTGAGCGTCCATCTTTGGATGCGGGCAGAGGCATTGGTGTTAATCCCTTTGCTCTCAGAGAACAGCGATATGTGCAGCTTGTGGTCAGTTTCAAGCTCAAACTTGAGGCCAAATATGTACTGGTGCATTTTTTTACCCCGTAAACGCATGCCAGAGCCTCTTTTTCAATCATGCTGTAGGCCCTTTCGGCCTTGGACAAACTCCTGGACGCATACGCGACCGGTTGCAAAATCCCCAATTCAGTAGCCTGTTGTAACTCATACCCGACCCTGTATGACGACGCATCGCAAGCTAGCACTAATCTTTTACAAGGGTCATACAGGACAAGCAGTTTGTTTGAACACAACAGATTTCTGGCTTTCTTAAAGACAGCTCTTGTGAATTCCCCCATACCCAGTCGTCTCCCTTGCGCAGTAGCACATGTCGGGGTTCGAGCAGGGTGCTTAACCCAGGTAGGAAATTACCCAAATAGTTAAGGAGTCCCAGGAACGACCGCAGCTCCGTCACGTTCTGTGGTCTCAGCGCGTTCTTGATGGCCTCCGTCTTGGCGTCGGTGGGTCTGATGCTGTCTGCTGCAATTCTTCTTCCCAAGATTGCAACCTCCTGCGCCAGGAAAACGCACTTCGAGCGTTTCAACCTGAGCCTCACGCGATCCAACCAACTAAGAACCTCTTCCAGATTCTTCAAGTGCTCAATGGTGTCTCGACCTGTAACCAGTGTGTCGTCCTGGAAAACCACGGTGTGAGGAACCGATTTTAGCAGGCTTTCCATGTTCCATTGGAAGATTGCCGCGGCTGATCGAATCCCAAATGGGCACTTGTTATAGATGAACAGACCATTGTGCGTGTTGATGCACACGAGGCCTTTCGAAGACTCCTCCAGCTCCTGCATCATGTAGGCCGAGGTCAGGTCCAGCTTGGTAAACATCTTCCCTCCAGCCAGGGTCACAAATAGGTCGTCTGCCTTGGGTAGCGGGTACTGGTCCTGTAGCGAAAAACGGTTCATCATTACTTTATAGTCCCCACAAATTCTACCGTGTCGTCCTCTTTAAGTGCCGGGACAATCGGACTGGCCCACTCGTTGAATTCCACTGGCGCGCTGATGCCTTCTCGCTGCAGCCTGTCCAGCTCAATTTCCACTTTCTCACGCATCATATATGGTACCGCCTGTGCCTTGTGGTGGATGGGTCGCGTACCGGGAACCAAGTGGATCTGCACTTTTGCCCCCGAGAAACTTCCAATGCCTGGCTCGAACAACGATGGAAACTTGCTCAGAACCTGGGCACATGAGGCGTCGTCGATGGACGAAAGCGCTCGGATGTCATCCCAGTTCCAGCAGATTTTTCCCAGCCAGCTTCTGCCAAACAATGTGGGGCCATCCCCTGGCACAATCCACAGCGGGAGTTCATGTACTGCTCCGTCATAGGAGACTTTGACTTCTGCACTGCCAATTACAGGGATTAGTTCCTTGGTGTGAGTCCTTAGTTTGGTGTGAATGGAGTTGAGCTTGGGCCTGTGTGCCTTTTTGCCCCACAGCCTGTCAAAGGTCTTTTTACTCATTATGGACTGACTCACACCCGTGTCCAGTTCCATAGATACTGGAATACCATTCAGTTCAACTTTCAACATTATTGGTGGACATTTCGTAGTGAATGTGTGTACCCCGTACACTTCTGCTTCCTTGGTACGAGTCTCCAATTCAGCCTGATCCCCAGGGGATTGATTTTCCTCTGCAACGTGGTGGTTTGCAGGGTTTGCAGCTCGCCTGCACATTCGTTGGAGGTGTCCCATTGTTCTGCAACCGTTGCACACATAGTGCTTGAAGCGGCATTGATGGGGCCGATGATCACCGCCACAGCACCAACAAGGTGTTAACTGCCTCACATTAACCATTGATGGCGAACTCTGGGTCATCTGAGGTCGGGCAGCAGCAGCCGGCGTGTACGTTCTGCCATGTGTATTCCTGCTCGAAACCGACGTTACTTTATGCACAGTACTGGCCGAAACCTTTTTCCTCTGCGAAACCTGTTTGGTGTTGTCGCTGGTGGACATAAATGCCTGGGCTACCGTTATGGCTTTACTTAGATTCGGAGTTTCTACAGTCAACAGTTTGTGAAGGATTGCCTCATGGCCAATGCCCAGTACAAAAAAGTCTCTGAGCATTTGTTCTAGGAATCTTTCAAGTTCACAATGTCCTGCGAGGCACCTTAGTTTGGCGACATAGCTCACCACTTCCTGGCCCTCCGATCGCTGACACAAGTAGAACCGATATCGCGCCATCAAAACGCTTTCCTTAGGATTTAGGTGCTCCCAGACCAGCGTACACAATTCTTCATAGGATTTCTCTGCTGGTTTCGCCGGAGCTAGGAGGTTTTTCATGAGGCCATAGATTGTTGCCCCACAGACAGTTAGGAGGATCGCCTTTCATTTGGTGGCCTTTCAGCTCGTCCCCTTCCAGCTCGTTGGTCATGAAGTATCGGTCGAGTCTCTCCACGAAGGCCTCCCAATTGTCCCCTTCTGAGAACTTCTCCAGGATACCAACTGTTCTTTGCGTTTTTGCGTGGTTGTTCGTTACCTCGTTGCCAATTGTTATACTCATAATAAAGGATGAAACTGAGTACTGTGTACAATGACCAAGTTTGACCTTAGCTCCTTTATTGTGACTCCAGAGTGCAGGTACCTCGTGGGTGTCCTGCTTATATACCGTGCTCCCAAGGGATGCTGGGATCCCTTGGGGCTCCAACAGGTAGGCCCTCTGGTGGTAGTGTAATACAGGTTACATGGGGTTATGCTATATAATCTAGCAATAAGGAGAGGACAGCATATGCCTGATGGTGCTGCAGGTCCACCTCCAGAAGGAGGCGAGACGGAAGAGCCGGTCAGCGAGGAGCAAGAGGAGGAGGAGGAGCAGGAGGAAGAGGAGGCTGGTGAGGACCTCGGGGAGGACCAGCCTGGTGATGTAGCCATTGTCCTACCCACCACCCCCCCCCCCGCAGAAGAACAGTACGCCATGGGAGTTACGCAGCCACAAAGCTGTTGTGTCAGCAGCTGATAAAGGAACGCTTTGCATGAACTTACATTGAGGATCATCACATTTACATTTAGATTAACAATTACGTTTATGCATTCGCGTTGAGTTACGTTGAGTTACATTTTAGCCTTGCCTGCACTGGCCTGGCCTTTGTAGTGCAGCATTTGCATTAATGCTTAACTTAAGGAATGTTATTACAAGAGAATAAAGATGTTAAGTTATTCAAAATGCCTAAGTTAACTAACCTTGTCAGAGAATGCACAACAATTGTTAAAATGATCTCTCCTCTCTCCTCTCTGTCTCTGCCTTCCTCCTCTCTCTCTATCCTCTCTCTCTCTCTCTCTCTGCCCCTCCCTTTGCCTTCTGCGCATGTGTGCATGACCCCTGACCTCCCGAAACGTCGGCCGAAAAAAACCTCATACATGTGCAGAAGCCCGTTGCTAGGGAAGCTTTTGCCTTCCACATCGCTGGCCATTCGGTGGGCGAACGTCACATCGCCAACATTTCGGATCGTCGATTTCACATCGCTGGACTATCGGCGAGTGGAAAATCGCTCCAAAAAAATGGGCGATGTTCCAGCGATCAGTAAGGCTGAGACGTTGTATATCGCTGGAACATCGCCCATTTTTGGGGTGATGGCCAGCAAAGTGGAAAGTCTAGCCCTTTGACTTTGTTGAGGTAACACTTCAGAGACTGGACCTTGTCCGGGTGAAATGCACCCGCACTGTCTCAGTTGCTTTTCAACCGAGACCACCTCTGATTCTTCTAATGAGTCAAGTCGGGTAGGTCTTAATTCAACATCAGGTCTTTATTTCTAGAGCATATACACGGAGAGCCTCTCTTGACCGCTTGAGGTGGAGCACTCTGCAGAATACAGAAATGGTTACATTCTTATACCTTTCTTGGTCCCTGTCCATGTGCCCCAGGGCGTGGCTCACATTCTTTCTCCTTGATTATATTATAGTTGTGAATCTATCGATAGTCGAAGGTTCTTGGCTTGCTTTTAATCCATTTAGTATGTCTAGCTTATGGGACTATTTGTACTGCACTTTTTTGACCGACAGGTGACAAGCCCCGCCCTCTGTCAAGCTCCGACCCCCCTCGGCCGAATCATTCCATGCGCGACTCTATCCCCCCGGCCAGCCTGGGCCCGATGGCGGCGGGAAGGGGCCGCTGTCTGTGGGCCAGGGCCCGATGGCGAGAGCGGGGCTGGGGGGAGAGAAAGAGAAGTAGGGCCCCGAACCAGAAGTGGGACCTTGCAATCAGTCTGACCACACTGTTGCTCGACCGAGCCTGCTCCTCCGCGAGTCTGCTTCTCCGACCGGGCCTCCCGTGAGCCGCGAGTCCCAAGCGGTGGCAGCGGCGAGGGGAGGGCGGCGATGGACGGCCGGGGGGACAGCGGTGACGGGCGGCTGGTTGGGGGAGCGACGGTGGGGGGAGAGTGTCGGCGGGCGGCCGAGGGGGCGGGGGGGGGGGGTGGCAGAGAGAGCCTGGGGGTGGAAGAAAGAGATAACTTGGGGTGGGGGGAGAGAGAGAGAGAGGCTGGAGGGGGGGGGGAGAGAAAGAGAGAGAGAGAGAGAGAAGCTGGGGGGGGAGAGCGAGAGCGAGAGAGGCTGGGGGAGAGTGTGAGAGGCTGGGGGAGAGTGTGAGAGGCTGGGGGAGAGTGTGAGAGGCTGGGGGAGAGTGTGAGAGGCTGGGGGAGAGTGTGAGAGGCTGGGGGAGAGTGTGAGAGGCTGGGGGAGAGTGAGAGGCTGGGGGAGAGTGAGAGGCTGGGGGAGAGTGAGAGGCTGGGGGAGAGTGTGAGAGGCTGGGGGAGAGTGTGAGAGGCTGGGTGAGAGTGAGAGGCTGGGGGAGAGTGTGAGAGGCTGGGGGAGAGTGAGAGGCTGGGGGAGAGTGTGAGAGGCTGGGGGAGAGTGTGAGAGGCTGGGGGAGAGTGAGAGGCTGGGGGAGTGTGAGAGGCTGGGGGAGAGTGTGAGAGGCTGGGGGAGAGTGAGAGGCTGGGGGAGAGTGTGAGAGGCTGGGGGAGAGTGTGAGAGGCTGGGGGAGAGTGTGAGAGGCTGGGGGAGAGTGAGAGGCTGGGGGAGAGTGAGAGGCTGGGGGAGAGTGTGAGAGGCTGGGGGAGAGTGTGAGAGGCTGGGGGAGAGTGAGAGGCTGGGGGAGTGTGAGAGAGGCTGGGGAGAGTGAGAGAGACTGGGGGAGAGAGAGAGGCTGGGGAGTGGACGGGGGGGGGGATCAGAGGGGAGAGAGGGAACTCAGTGAAGACGGATCATGTTCTTCCAACCCCCTACAAGGGACATCGTTGGAGTGGATGATATCCAGAAGTCACAACACTGTCATTATTCACTTCATACCCAATAAACATGTTAGCAATGCCTGCCCCATCTATGGTGGAATGGCGGGGGGGAATGATGCACTTGCGCTGGGGTACAGGACTTTGGCTGAGGGAGGCATGCACTTGGACTGGGGTAAGGCACTTTGGCTGGCCCTTTCTTTCTTCTGGGGAGTTCTGTCCTTTGTCGCTTTAGGAAGTCAAAGTGGGTCGAGTTACAATTTGCAAAGTCAGTGAGACCTTGGGATGGGTGGTTCTAGTTACACATTCCTGTGAAACTTCAGGCTGTGGCTTATCCTCCAAGGGGACCAATCAGAGACAAAGGGTGAAGCATGTTGGCCATTTTGGCAGTACAAATAAACGCGTCCCTAGCTTATTTACCTTGTTTGCCCATCTGACTTTACATTCTTGAGCCGTTACCTCAGAAATAGAGACAATGGCAGTTTGTTAATTAGATCAGTATCCTGTCTGCGTCCTGCAACTAGATCCGTATTTCCCTGACAACTTTCTTGATTGAATTTCCATCATGCTATTTTCCTACAACTTGATTTGTCATCAAATTATCACACTCGATCAATGAATTGTTGAAGCTGAGAAACACTTGAATTCATTCCCCAGTACATAGGGTGAGGAAAAAGTTTTAGAACAATTGTTTGGTAGATTGGGTGTGTCTCTTACAGGAGGGATGGGAGAATACAACAAGATGAGGAAAGGAAGCCAGCAGGGGCAATCCAAAGGGAGGAGAGCAGAGTGGAAGCCTGAAATGAGCCCAACACCTTTCTCCCCTTGGCAAAGAGTGATTGAAGATTGGACCCCGGAGGCCATTACTGAAGGAAATGAGAAGTATTGTATTAGTTGGGGGATGGGCTCTGTTAGCATGGCTGAAAGACATTAGAGTAGTGTGAGAGGTTGGGTGAGCAGCTAGTGGTTGTTACCAATCAGGAAGTAACTATGTTGTTGAGGTTGAGGAAGGATTCTTGTACAGGAATATGAGACACCAGGAAAAAAGATACAGGCAAGGCGTCAAGCCAAGGATTCTCTGGAGTACTACCAGTGATGCAGTTTAAAATTGACAAGTAACAGATTAAGCAGCTGAACGTGAGATTGTAAGTGTCATGTATTCAACTATCATTGCAACCCATGTATAAGCTGACCTAAGTTGTACACCTTGAGAACATTGACTACAAGGGGCGAACTTGTGGGAGACACTCCTAACCTGGACTTTCAGGTATAAAAGGGGAAGCTCCACCCACCTTTATCTCTTGAGGTCTTGGTAATAAAGGTAACTGGTCACAGAGTGGGCCTTGTGTGCATTTATACTGTATAGTAAGGACATATCATTGGCGACGAGAAACTGAGATTTAAACCACGCGAGCATGGCCACTAGCAGCACAGAAGAGAGGTACTGTGTTGGTGATGATTGGGACGACTTTATTGAGCGACTACAGCAAAGTTTTGTCACTAACGAATGGTTGGGACAGGATTCGGCCGACAAACGCAGGACTCATCTCCTGACGGTTTGTGGATCCAGAACGTACTCCCTGATGAAGGACCTTCTAGTGCCAGAGAAGCCAGCGGATAAGACGTTCGAAGAGCTCAGTAAGTTGATTGGGGAACACCTTAAACCGGCGAGCAGCATGCACATGGCGAGACACCGGTTTTACACGCACCGGCGGCGAGAAGGGCAAAGCGTTCCTGACTTCGTGGCAGATCTCTGGTGACTGGCGAGCCTATGTAAGTTCCCAGATGCATGCAGAGCGGAGATGCTGCGAGACTTTTTTATTGAGGGCATCGGGCACGCTGGGGTTTTTCAGGAAACTGATTGAGACCAAAGGTTGTGAATCTGTGGAATTCTCTGCCCAAGGAAGCAGTTGAGGCTAGCTCATTGAATGTATTCAAATCACAGATAGATAGATTTTTAACCAATAAGGAAATTAAGGGTTATGGGGAGCGGGCGGGTAAGTGGAGCTGAGTCCACGGCCAGATCAGCCATGATCTTGTTGAATGGCGGAGCAGGCTCGAGGGGCTAGATGGCCTACTCCTGTTCCTAATTCTTATGTTCTTATGTTGAACTGCAACCGGTCAGAGGTCAACTTCCTGAGAAAGGACGAGAAATGTAGAGGCGGGGAGTGCAGAGAGGAAGGAAATGCAGACACGTGGCTAGGTACTGGGTTGTCCTCCGATCAGGCTTAGTTCCTGATCTCAGTCATGCTGCTGTTGGACACGTCCTGTAGAGAAGGCATTGTGAGATGGAAGGAGCTCCTTCAGTTTGATGGAGTCTTATTCTGTTGTGAATGACATCCTGCTATGAGTGTGAGCACAGACTTTGAGTGTGAGCACGGACCATGAGTGTGAGCACAGACAGTGAATGTGAGCACGGGCCCTGGGTGTGAACATGGACTGTGAGTGTGAGCACGGACCGTGAGTGTGAGCACGGACCCTGGGTGTGAGCACAGACTGTGAGTGTGAGCACAGACAGTGAGTGTGAGTATGGACAATGAGTGTGAGCACGGACCCTGGGTGTGAGCACGGGCCATGGGTTTGAGCTCAGACTGTGAGTGTGAGCACGGACCATGAGTGTGAGCATGGACCATGATTGTCAGCACAGACCTGCGTGTGAGCACAGGCTGTGAGTATGAGCACGGGCTGTGAGTGTGAGCACGGGCAGTGAGTATGGGCACAACCCTGGGTGTGAGCACAGACTGTGAGTGTGAGCACGGACAGTGAATTTGAGCACAGACTGTCAGTGTGAGCAAGGACCATTAGTGTGAGCACGGACCGTGAGTGTGAGCACAAACCCTGGGCGTGAGCATGGACTGAGTGCGAGCATGGGCCCTGGGTGTGAGCATGGACCCTGGGTGTGAGCACAGACTGTGAATGTGAGCACAGACCCTGGGTGTGAGCACGGACTGTGAGTGTGAGCACAGACTGTGAGCGTGAGAAAAGACTGTGAGTGTGAGCACAGGCCCTGGGTGTGAGCACGGACTGTGAGTGTGAGCACAGACTATGAGCGTGAGAAAAGACTGAGTGTGAGCACAGACCATGAGTGTGAGCACGCACCATGAGTGTGAGCATGGATCCTGTGTGTGAGCATGGACTGTGAGTGTGAGCACGGACCCTGGGTGTGAGCATGGACCCTGGGTGTGAGCACGGACTGAGCATGTGAACACAGACCCTGGGTGTGAGCATGGACTGTGAGTGTGAGCACAGACTGTGAGTGTGAGCACAGGCTGAGTGTGAGCACGGACCCTGGGTGTGAGCATGGACTGAGAGTGTGAACACGTACTCTGGGTGTGAGCACAGGCTGTGAGTGTGAGCACAGACCGTGAGTGTGAGCATGGACCCTGGGTGTGAGCATGGACCATGAGTGTGAGCACGGACCCTCGGTGTGAGCATGGACTGAGAGTGTGAACACGGACTCTGGGTGTGAGCACAGACTGTGAATGTGAGCACAGACCATGAGTGTGAGCATGGACCCTGGGTGTGAGCATGGGCCGTGAGTGTGAACACGGACCCTGAGTGTGAGCATGGACTGAGAGTGTGAACACGGACTCTGGGTGTAAGCACAGACTGTGAGTGTGAGCACAGACCATGAGTGTGAGCATGGGCCCTGGGTGTGAGCATGGACTCTGGGTATGAGCACAGACTCTGGGTGTGAGCATTGACTTGAGTGTGAGCACAGGCGGTGAATGTCAGCACGGGCTGTGAGTGTGAGCATGGACCGTGAGTGTGAGCACAGACTGTGACTATGAGCACGGACCTCAAGTGTGAGCACAACCGTGGGTGTGAGCACGGACTGAGAGTGTGAGCATGGACTGTGAGTGTGAGCATGGGCTGTGAGTGTGAGCACGGGCGGTGAGTGTGAGCACAGGCGGTGAGTGTGAGCACGGACCGTGAGTGTGAGCACGGACTGTGAGTGTGAGCACGGACTCTGCAGAGATGAAGCAGTGAAGCAGAAATGTTTTGCCTTTTGAAATAAATATATAAACTGATTAAGTAATATACAAAACTGCTATGTGTTAGCTGTGGTTCAGTGGGTAGCACTCTAACCGTCATGGGTTCAAGTCCCACTCCAGAGACTTGAGCACAAATATCTAGGCTGACTCTTTACTGCAGTGCTGAGGGAGTGCTGCACTGTCGGAGGTGCCGTCTTACATAGAAACATAGAAAATAGATGCAGGAGTAGGCCATTCAGCCCTTCGAGCCTGCACCACCATTCAATAAGATCATGGCTGATCATGCAACTTCAGTACCCCATTCCTGCTTTCTCTCCATACCCCTTGATCCCTTTAGCCGTAAGGGTCACATCTAACTCCCTTTTGAATATATCTAATGAACTGGCCTCAACAACTTTCTGTGGTAGAGAATTCCACAGGTTCACAATTCTCTGAATGAAGAAGTTTCTCCTCATCTCGGTCCTAAATGGCTTACCCCATATCCTTAGACTGTGACCCCTGGTTCTGGACTTCCCCAACATCGGGAACATTCTTCCTGCATCTAACCTGTCCAATCCCGTCAGAATTTTATATGTTTCTATGAGATCCCCTCTCATTCTTCTAAATTCCAGTGAGTATAAACCTAGTCGATCCAATCTTTCTTCATATGTCAGTCCTACCATTCCGGGAATCAGTCTGGTGAACCTTCGCTGCTCTCCCTCAATAGCAAGAACGTCCTTCCTCAGATTAGGAGACCAAAACTGAACACAATATTCAAGATGTGGCCTCACCAAGACCCTGTACAACTGCAGTAAGACCTCCCTGCTCCTTTACTCAAATCCTCTCGCTATGAAGGCCAAGATGCCATTTGCCTTCTGTACCTGTATGCCAACTTTTAATGACTGATGTACCATGACACCCAGGTCTCGTTGCACCTCCCCTTTTCCTAATCTGTCACCATTCAGTTAATATTCTGCCTTCCTGTTTTTGCCACCAAAGTGGATAACTTCACATTTATCCACATTATACTGCATCTGCCATGCATTTGCCCACTCACCTAACCTGTCCAAGTCACCCTGCAGCCTCTTAGCACCCTGCTCACAGCTCACACCGCCACCCAGTTTAGTGTCATCTGCAAACTTGGAGATATTACATTCAATTCCTTCGTCCAAATCATTAATGTATATTGTAAAGAGCTGGGGTCCCAGCACTGAACCTTGCGGTACCCCACTAGTCACTGCCTGCCATTCTGAAAAGGACCCGTTTATTCCTACTCTTTGCTTCCTGTCTGTCAACCAGTTCTCTATCCATGTTATTACATTACCCCCAATACCATGTTCTTTAATTTTGCACACTAATCTCTTGTGTGGGATCTTGTCAAAAGCCTTTTGAAAGTCCAAATGCATCACATCCACTGGTTCTCCCTTGTCCGCTGTACTAGTTACATCCTCAGAAAATTCTAGAAGATTTGTCATGCATGATTTCCCTTTCATAAATCCATGCTGACCTGGACCGATCCTGTCACTGCTTTCCAAATACACTGCTATTTCATCTTTAATAATTGACTCCAACATTTGCCCCACGACTGATGTCAGGCTAACCGGTCTATAATTACCCGTTTTCTCTCTCCCTCCTTTCTTAAAAAGTGGTGTTACATTAGCTACCCTCCAGTCCATAGGAACTGATCCAGAGTCGGTAGACTGTTGTAAAATGACCACCAATGCATCCACTATTTCTAGGGCCACTTCCTTAGGTACTCTGGGATGTAGACTATCAGGCCCATGGGATTTATCGAATTTCAATCCCATCAATTTCCCTAAGATGAGATGTTAAACCGAGACCCTGTCTGCCCGCTCAGGTGGATATAGAAGATCGCGCGGCATTATTTCAAAGAAGAGCAGGGGAGTTCTCCCTGGTGTTTTGGCCAATATTTATCCCTGAAGCAACACCTAAAAATAGATCATCTGATCATTATTACATTGCTGTTTGTGGGATCTTGCTGTGCGCAGTTGGCTGCTGCGTTTCCTACATTGCTTTGACTACACATCAAAAGCACTTCATTGGTAGTAAAGCGCTTTGGAATGTTCTTAGGTCGTGAAAGGCGCTATATCAATCCAAGTCTTTATTTCTTTCTTTGAAGCCTAATACTATCGTGCCTCTATTTACATGGTGCTGTATATAGTGACTCTTTGTCAGGATCAAGGTATAGCTGTTATGTTTCCATTTCATCTTGTCGGGGTATATGATTTTCCATACACTTGAAATCTTGTGCATCTCCCGATGGCGAGCTGTTTCTGCTTAATATTTTTTTCATGAAGCTGGTGCGTTTTTAACACAACACCACATTTCTGATAAAATATGGAGACCTGTAAATATTATTTTCAGATAACTGCATTTGACGTCAACATTTAAAAGCATTGCGCTCTGCATTCCACTCGTGCACCTCTCCTAGGACGACAGCTTGTGACTGTCAGGATGCATTTTATATGGTCATTGCATTAATGTGTTTCTTTATCTCATGTCTCTCAGCCCTGAGTGGCCTGAAACATTTTTGGAACATCAGTTACAACAGCATAAAGCTGAAATAAAACTTTGGATGTTAAAATCCTCTTGGCACTACTTTTAGTGCATTAGTTAATGCTTTTCCGTGAAATTCCAAACTGGTGTATTTTCACGGGGCTAGTAACCCATTTAAAATACAGGTAAAATAGCCTAGGCTGACATTTCACATGAATATGTTAACCAATGTGATACAAACAACACACAGTGGAAGTTAAAACACTGAAAATACTGAAAATACTCAGAGTGGGCTCTAATTTGGTCGAGCCCGTTTTTTTTTAGCATACTTACCCAAGTTGCGCCGCTTAAGTTGTCCGGAGATGCTCCAGAAAAAAATGTTCCAACTTTGGCCGCTGTTTGGCCTCTTCACAGCAGCCGCGCAGCGTGGCCAGTCGCCTCGGGGGGTGGAGCCTGCGTTCTGCGCTGGAAAATGTGCCGGGACGTCTCTACATGCACAGTGGAGAATAGTGATGGTCGCGCATGAGCAGTAGCGCTCTGAATCTGCGAGCCTGCCTTGCTGCAGCTATGAGGAGCCCTCGCATGAAGTGCAACCTTCAGGGCCGGTTCTACAGGCCTCTGTTTGCAGTGCGATAAGCCAGGACGGTCAGACTGACCAGGGCTGCACTGAAGAAACCTCAGCCATACACCTGAGTCTTATCCAGCCTGACTCTGAGCTGAGGGCAGTCTCTCGGTGCTGGGCACGACACTGCTGCAGACGTGCAAGGAAAGCAGACTTCAAAAGCAACTAACAGTAAATGTTTTATTCTGAAGATTCTTAGTCGGAGTTGCTTTTAATTGTGATCAGTCTGGTGCTGCATGTCCTGATAGCTCTGCTGCCTATACTGGAGCTGAGTGTGCAGGGAAGGTGTGATCGCCACATACTGGCTGCAGACCACAGAGTACTTCTTCTCTCAAACCAGCCTCTCCATTGAATTGCTCCCTCCCGCCCCTAGCCCAGGCCGAATGGCCCCCCGCACCAGCCCGCTGCCTTGCCGGGCTGAATACAGAAAGGTGAATTGCAGTTTGATGCTGAAGGTAGGACTTTAATTTTTTATTTCTAATTATTTTAATTGTGCGAAGGAAGGATGGTTTTGCAAGTCTGTTCCCTAAGGCTTGGTTGGTTCAAGTCCATCTCCTCTCCATTTCCCGCCCTTAGCCCAGGCCGAATGGCCTCCGATGTACTTACCTGCGCCGATTTCTTTAACTCTCCGCAAGGGTTTTCTCAAGTGGCCACATACAATGGCCTAAGTAGAAATGGAGTAACTATTAGCTGGTCAAAGTTGCCTAAATGGCCAGAACTGGTGTAGGTGGCTGGTAACCCCCCCCATTTGAGGAAAAAAAACGAACCTAAAAAAAACGTTACTGGTGCAAATTGATTGGGGAAACTGGGGATTTTTAAGTTAGGCTAGAAAAAGCAGCCTACTCCAAAAAAAAAAGAGCAACTCCTGGGGAAAATTGAGCCCTATGTGTGGAGAGAGAAACAGAGATAACGGCCAGAATCTTTACCTTGCAGTCAGGTTGGGTATGTGCGGGCCGAAGATTTCAACAGCGCGTTCTGCACTGAGCGTTTGACTTAATGGCACCAATTGAAAGAGTTATGCAGGGTTTCCCAGTCCAATTAAATGGAGCAGGTCTGATGATGTCATTGATGACTCGTTTTCAGCGCGGATATTTAAAGCAGTCTTGCACGCATCTCATTTGAAGGTTGCTGTAGGAGTGTTCATGGTGTTTTCATGAAGTAAAGATTACTGAATAAGATGGAGGATTCTGTGGGTTGTGAAGATACAAGGACAGAGGGCAGTGCACAGATTCCCAAATGCCTCCATCATCATCATTGGCAGTCCCTCGAAACACACCAAAAAGGGATGAGTTCACAGATGTTTCAATAAAGGACCTAATATTCCAGGTCCCGAACTACATCTTGAAGGGTGGATTTTTTTAATGTGTGGTGGCCGTTGCACACCAGCCACCACACGGGCTTGACAGAGCTAGGTCTTGGTCCAGTGGCAAGGGTTACCCAAGACGACTGGAGACCAGCTCTGCTGCATGGGCCGAGTGCACACACATATCACAGTGTGGGCTGGCCTTTGCTGTCCCTGGGCCCTCGCCTCTTCTGGTCCCAAACTCACACGTCTCCTGGGCCCCCAATCACATCCCTCTACATTCTCTCGCCACTCCTTCGCCCCGACCGGGCCACTCCTGTTGTATCTGCCCAGATGCCTTCATGGAAGTGTTGGTCCAGGGAGCAAGAACATGCAGGGAGGTCCTCTTCCCCGTGAAGGGCTGAAAAAGACCAGCCAAAGAGAAAAGAGGGCTTGGCTAGAGGGCATGGGCCCTGTGCCGCAAAAGATTCAATGATCTCATGAGGTCAGGAAAGGTGAGTGCATTGTCACACTCAGCTATGCCCTGATGTGTGTGTCACCACAACCCCATCACTCTGCCTTCCCAAGCCTACTCCTGCATATCACTCCTCACACCAACCTACCTTACAAGTGCATCCATCCCTCTCCGTCCCTACTCACATCCTAATCTGACTAACCACTATTGACACTCACCCTCATCCTAATGCAGTCATAGCAAGTAACGCCACAGAAGGAGGCCAATTGTCAATGCCACGTCACTCCCTCATATTCACCCACTACAGAGGTAGCCCTTACACTCATTCCATCACTCACACTCAAAGTTATCTTCGTTCCCTCCTGCAGGAGAATAGAGCCCACAACAGCAGGGAAGAGGCAGAGAACTGGAGACCCTCCAATATTCACAAATTTGACTCCAGCAGAGGAGGAGACCACAGAATTAGTTGGAGCTGTAGAGCAGCTGGAGGTGGGCGACGGAGAGAAGGGGACCTCCCAACAACCTGGTGACAGAATTACATCTCATACAACAACATGGTATACAACAGTCACTCATGGCGACTGATGTCAGCAGCCGGTGAAATGTCACCATGTGCATAATGGTAACTTGACCCATTCTTATCGTAACTCTTAATAAGAACATAAGAACATAAGAAATAGGAGTAGGGGTAGGCCATACGGCCCCTCGAGCCTGCTCCGCCATTCAATAAGATCATGGCTGATCTGATCATGGACTCAGCTCCACTTCCCCACCCGCTCCCCATAACCCCGTATTCCCTTATCGTTTAAGAAACTGTCTATTTCTGTCTTAAATTTATTTAATGTTCTAGCTTCCACAGCTCTCTGAGGCAGCAAATTCCACAGATTCACAACCCACTGAAATAAATTTCTCCTCATCTCAGTTCTAAATGGGCGGTCCCTTATTCTAAAATCATGCCCTCTAGTTCTAGTCTCCCCCATCAGTGGAAACATCTTCTCTGCATCCACCTTGTCAAGCCCCTTCATAATCTTATACATTTCGATAAGATCACCTCTCATTTTTCTGAATTCCAATGAGTAGAGGCCCAACCTACTCAACCTTTTCTCATAAGTCAACCCCCTCATCCCCGGGATCAACCTAGTGAACCTTCTCTGAACTGCCTCCACAGCAAGTATATCCTTTCGTAAATATGGAACCCAAAACTACACGCAGTATTCCAGGTGTGGCCTCACCAATAATCTGTACAGCTGTAACAAGACTTCCCTGCTTTTATACTCCATTCCCTTTGCAATAAAGGCCAAGATTCCATTGGCCTTCCTGATCACTTGCTGTACCTGCATACTATCCTTTTATGTTTCATGCACAAGTACCCCCAGGTCCCGCTGTACTGCGGCACTTTGCAATCTTTCTCCATTTAAATAATAACTTGCTCTTTGATTTTTTCTGGCAAAGTGCATGACCTCACACTGTCCAACATTATACTCCATCTGACAAATTCTTGCCCACTCACTCAGCCTGTCTATGTCCTGCAGCCTCTTTATGTTCCCCTCACATATTGCCCTTCCTCCCATCTTTGTATTGTCAGCAATTTTGGCTACGTTACACTCAGTCCCCTCTTCCAAGTCATTAATATAGATTGTAAATAGTTGGGGTCCCAGCACTGATCCCTGCGACACCCCACTCGTTACTGATTGCCAACCAGAGAATGAACCATTTATCCCGACTCTCTGTTTTCTGTTTGTCAGCCAACCTTCTATCCATGCTAATATATTACCCCCAACCCCGTGAACTTTTATCTTGTGCAGTAACCTTTTTGTGTGGCACCTTGTCAAATGCCTTCTGGAAGTCCAAATACACCACATCCACTGGTTCCCCTTTATCCACCCTGTTCATTACATCCTCAAAGAACTCCAGCAAATTTGTCAAACATGATTTCCCCTTCATAAATCCATGCTGACTTTGCCTGACCAAATTTTGCTTTTCCAAATATCCTGTTATTGCTTCTTTAATAATGGACTCCGACATTTTCCCAACCACAGATGTTAGGCTAACTGGTCTATAGTTTCCTGCTTTTTGTCTGCCTCTTTTTTTAAATAGGGGCGTTACATTTGCAGTTTTCCAATCTGCTGGGACCCCCCCAGAATCCAGGGAATTTTGGTAAATTACAACCAATGCATCCACAATCCCTGCCACTACTTCTCTTAAGACCCTAGGATGCAAGCCATCAGGTAAAGGGGATTTATATGCCTTTAGTCCCAGTATCTTACTGAGCACCGTCTCCTTAGTGATTGTGATTGCGTTAAGTTTCTCCCCCCCTATAACCCCTTGACTATCCACTATTGGAATATTGTTAGTGTCCTCTACTGTAAAAACTGACACAAAATATTTGTTCAGAGTTTCTGCCATCTCCATATTCCCCATTGCTAATTACCTGATCTCGTCTTCTAAGGGACCAACATTTACTTTAGCCATCCTTTTTCTTTTTATATACCTATAGAAACTCTTACTATCTGTTTTTATATTTTGTGCTAGTTTACTTTCATAGTCTATCTTCCCTTTCTTAATAATTTTTTTAGTCGTTCTAATTCATCTCTTTACTTAACTGCATGTAGGAGCCATATGGGTGCACTGGTGTAAATCTGGCCATTATGAGGCCATCCCAGGCCTTCCGGGCAGCAACATGCACTGCTGCTGGTGATATCTCCACCTCAGGTTCCTCCTTCTCCTCCTCCTCCTCCACGTGTTCCACCTCTTCCTACACCTCCTCCTCTGAACAGTCTGTGCGCTGTGTGCTTTCCTCCCTATGAAGCTCCAATCATTGCTGCTGCGCTATGTTGTGCAACGTGCGAGGAATGGAGCTGCACGAGGAGATTCTGGAGACCCTGGCTGGTGTGTACTGAAGGGCTCAGTTTATTAGTTATAAAAATATTGGAGATGCGAAAAAAAAGGCTGTTTGACTGACGGTCAAGAATCATCTGATTGGGTAATGAAGAGTTTTTTCGCTCTCCAATTGGTGTGGGAAGGCAATATGTCGTGAGGATGTACACGTTGGGTGACCAACGGCAGGAGTGTGGGGGTGGGGCAGTTGGAGGCAGGAGGTCATGTGATGAAACCTAGGCGGGGTACATCTACTGGCCTTTTATAGAACCTGCCCTATTTTCAATCTGTTGCAATCAATGTCAGCCATGGCTCAGTGGTGGTACTCTTGTCTCTGAGTCAGAAGATGATGGAGTCAAGCCCTATTCCAGAAACTTGAGCACACAATTTAGGCTGACACTTCAGTGCAATCCTGGGGAAGTGTTGTATTGTCAGAGGCGCTGGGGCCGAAATTCAGGCATGCCAGAAAGCTGGTGCACCTATGATTTTTGACCTTGTTTTCCTGCCGGGAGCGGTTAGGCCACCGTCCGATCCATTTTCAGCGCTTAGAAGATTTTTAAAAGTTGGACCAGAAGTCAGTCATAGTGAGGGCGGAAGTATGGCGGTAAGTCAGGCTGAGGGGCGGAAGTTGGGGCGGGGATCGAATCTCCGCCGCTGTCACTCAGCGGCGAAGCGGTGGTGATGTCACAGCGTGTGTGCATCACCACGCCCTCTCCCCTTCGTTAACGGGGAGAGAACCAGGGAGGTTTCGGCCGGGCCAGCAGCCTGGCACCCAGGAGGGGCTGTTGGCGGCCCGGCCGAACCTAGGGGAGCAGTAGTCCGGCCAACATGGATTTATCTCGTTGCTGTGCAGAGAATTGCTGCCACATTCGTTACAATTATAGCAGTGGCTCCATTTCAAAATACTTCACTTGTGAAGGGCTCTATGAACTTCTGCAGTTGTGAAAGGCGCTATGTAAATGATAGTTCTTTCTTTACTGCTCAATTTCATGCTCAGCATAGAAAGAAACCATCCATATCAGCACCAAGGAATTCAAAGTGTCTCAAGTTGCCCAATTTGCCCTGAGCCAAGCCAGTGGGAAGATATTCTTGGTTCTGCACAGGTAAACTAGAGTATTGGATACAGGAAATTAGGCCAGTCAGAGCATTGGCCTGTAAAGGAAAGCATTGAATTTCCAACATTCATTGCTCCCTTGCACAGACCCAGGAAAACCACCCCTGAGATTTGTTGGTGAATTCACAAATTTGTTCAAAATTTTTTTTTTCTTGAAACATATAAGATAATGAGGGGTCTCGACAAGATAGATGCAGAGAGGATATTTCCACTCGTGGGGGAATCTAGAACTAGGGGGCATAGTTTCAGAATAAGGGATTGCCCATTTAAAACTGAGATGAGGAGGAATTTCTTCTCTTAGAGGGTTGTAAATCTGTGGAACTCTCTGCCCCAGAGAGCTGTGGAGGCTGGGTCATTCAATATATTTAAGGTGGAGATAGACAGAATTTTGAGCAGTAAGAGAGTAAAGGGTTGTGGAGAGCGGACAGGGAAGTGGAGCTGAGTCCATGATCAGATCAGCCATGATCTTATTGAATGGCGGAGCAGGCTCGAGGGGCCGTATGGCCTACTCCTGCTCCTAGTTCTTTTGTTCTTACCTTTAGTATACCTCTGGCCTATTGCACCCATTGCATGACCAAAGAAGTTGGCAGATGGCCTTCTCACAAGCATTTCCCAAAGCTGCTCTTTAACAAACCAATAGGAATAATGTAAAACCATTGAGTGTCCCAAGAGCAAGGCAATTATATCTCAGCTAGCATCTCTGCTTTACAAAAGAAAAGAAAAGAGAAAAGCAGATGTTTAGCCAAGGCCCTGGATGTAAAAGGACCCATGGCACTATTCGATGAAGAACAGGAGCATTCTCCTGGCGTCCTGGGCATCATTTACCCCTCAACCAACACCATCAAAAACAAATGAACTTAGGGCCACGAGATTCGGCACTTTAGCATCGGGAGTTATGGCTGGTACAAAAAGCAAAGGTGGCCGCCTCACTGCCGGTGCGGCCCACCCTGTTCATCACCTTGGTGAGGGCACCAGCGCGGGCTGTACGTGCGAGCGCCAACAGTGTACAGAGTCGGCGGATCGTGTCGTCAGTCAGCGTATAAGCTGCCATTTTTGATGTCGCCACTCCGTTCAATGTCATCTCCTAAACATGCACAGCTGAGTGTGTGTTCAGCTGGACCACCCCCCACCCCCTTCCCCACCCCACTCCCCCCCAACCCCCCGCCACCTGCGCTACTCTAAGCCATACATCCAGCTTGTTGTTGGGCCTACTTCAATTTTTAGCCCACAGTCGTTGCTATTTATGGGCCCTTGCTGAGCATAAATTGGCTTCCATGTTTGCCTATATAGCAACAGTTACAGCTCCGCTGAAGTAATCCATTGGCTGTGATGTACTTTGTGACAGCCTGAGGATGTGAAAGTTACTATATAAATGCAATTTCTTTCTTTCTTAAACGACATCGATTAACTGCCTGCTTTCTCCTTTCTCAAACCTTGATTGTATCCTTGGATCAGGCTCTTTGGTGCGCAGTTATTATTAAGAAATTCATTCACATATGAATAAAAATGCCCAAAATGTTTGCTAAGCTTATTTAGCCTGCTGGGTGGATGTGACATTTCCAATCTATGAAATCCTCCGGCACAGTCTAGTGGCTGGCAACTGGGTAGATTTTATCAATGAAAGATCAAGGCAATGTTATTTTATTTGAATAGACCTTTACTTGAAAAGAGGCACCAGTTCTATAAGAACCACAATACATAATAAGACGCAACAGCTTAGCCAACCAGCCTGTTTGTGAGCCTATAGAGTGACAGTGCCTCCAGATAATTCCTTGGGACAACAGTAAAAATGGAAGCGAAAGTGAGACTAAGAATGAGCAAGCCCGATTTTGGTACTATTTTAGAATTTTCCAGTGGGGATCAGCATCACCTGGAGACTCACTAATGGACGGGCATGGCTGACATTCTCTTTCATGCTCTCATGTCCTTTTCATGCACCATCAGATTTGTCTCTGCATTTTAGATCACTTAACTCCCTTTCATCTCTACAGTCCTTATAGGCTTCCTCTGCATACACTTCCTCGACATTTTAATTTTGACTATAAATGAACTTTTATCATAGGCAGCCAATCACTTGGACTTTTCCCATTGCAGCTCATTCCTTATTGCTTTCATCTAAGTACTCTTGGCAAACTTCTCTCTATTTTCCTTCAGTTCACTTTTGTCATGTCTTCCATTTTCTCTTTCATGTCCCTCAGATCTTTATTTGTGGAGATAATCTCGTTGTCTACTGATGCTGTGATGTTCTGCACCATGGGGTGATAAGATGAGGAGAGGTGAAGAATGCAAAGAAAGAAGTAGGAAATGGAGAGTGAGCCTCCTCGAGTCATTAATGTGCCTTGTCTTAATGATTGGTTCAAAGACCAAGGAACAGGTCTCTGGACACTAGGGTTTCAAATTCCACCCCTTGTAGGAGGGATCCCACGAGATCTTCAGATTCCTGTCCAACTGGACAGTAAGCGCAGTGAGGTAGATTTTGACATTGTGTGAAATGGGTGATAGCGAGTCAGCAGCCTGTTGTACATCTGTCCCCAATTTTTATTTCCATTGACTTCAATGATAAAAACCAGGAGCGATGTAAAATGGGACTGGCGACTTGCTATCACCCGTTTCACATGATCGCACAAAGTCAAGACCCAGTCCAATATCCTGAGAATTCTGAATTCTGCAGGACTGATTCAGCAATCCTCTCTGCTGTGCGAGGCCCTGATGGTGCCCAGCAGAACGATGAGACGGCCTCATCAGGCCCCTTCATGGATATTATTTAAACATGTTCCTCCTCAGCTTGAGCCTCATGCAGGGAGCAGCGTAAAGTGGTCCCCAAACAACAACCTGCAATCCGTAACGGGCTCAAAATTACATGGCAACGGCCACTTCAATGATACGGTGATTATAACAAACAACTTTGGTGACTTCTTATAGTGGATGTAGAGTGGATATTTCCACTCATAGGGGAAACTAAAACTAGGGGACATAGTCTCAGAATAATGGGGGCCGCCCATTTAAAACTGAGATGAAGAGACATTTCTTCTCTCAGAGGGTTGTAAATCTTTGGAACTCTCTGCCCCAGAGAGCTGTGGAGGCTGGGTCATTGAATATATTTAAGACGGAGAGAGACAGATTTTTGAACGATATGGGAATAAAGGGTTATGGGGAGCGGGCAGGGAAGTGGAGCTGAGTCCATGATCAGATCAGCCATGATCTTATTAAATGGCGGAGCAGGCTCAAGGAGCCAAATGGCCGACTCCTGCTCCTATTTCCCATGTACGTGACAACCGAGACATAAAGAAAGGAAAATCCAACATGGCGACATGAAGTGAAGTATCTGAGCCAATGACGGAATATCACAGCTCCTGACCCTGACCGTGAACACTGTGCTGCATGAGGGTGGTGAGAGGAGGGTGGCACAGTTTGGAACCAGAGGTCAGCAGTATCTGGCAGGAAGTGACAGCCAGGCTGAATGCTGATTCCAATACCTACAGGCCACGGGGACAGATGCGAAAGAGGACAATACACTTTAAGGAATTTGGCATGGTTAGATTAGCCAGTAGTTTGGTGGGGCAATCAACCTGTTCGCTGGAGTTGGATTGGTCATTTAAATATAACGAGGCTGCGTGGCTCAGAATTAATAACCATTTCAAATTTAATCTTGGCCGGCCGGGTTTCCCAAGGCCCGGGAAACCCATCGGCTAAAGGGAGGTGAGGACTTCTGGATCCAGGAAATAAGCGACTTTCCAGTTTACTTGGATCCAGTTTACCTGCTTCACCACCACCAGTGATTGGACACCCTCCTCACCATTCCAATCTCCACGGCCAACGCTTCCAATCTCTCACCCAAGTCCCTTCCGATCTCCACCCCCCGCCCCCCCCCCCCCCCATCCCCTGTGGCCCCTCTGATCTCCCGGTGAGGTCTCCGATCCCTCCCTCCCTCCTGTCTGCTCCCCAGCTGTGGCCTGGTGCCAAAGGCTTACCCGCCTGGAAACCCCTTCTTCTGGGTTTCCCGACCTCAAAACAGCCCTTCTCCCCACTCCCCACCCCCCTCCTCTCCCACCTCCAAGCTAATATCGGGGCCGATATCTCTTTCAGAGAGCCAGCATAGGCACGATGCGATGAATAGCCTCCTAAATCATACATAATATTCTATGATTTGAAAAATACCCAATTAGCTAATGATGGACTTTTAAGCCTCTGTCCTGCTGTCAAGGAGTGGTACCAATGGAGTATTGGTATGTTAGACTACTTGGTTAATGAAATATTGATGCGTTAGATTCTTTGGAAAATGCCGTATTACTGAGTTATATTCATGGAATACTGAAAATGCTGAGGAGAAATAGAAAAAATAATAGCTCGGAAGCATAAATTCTCCTACAAAGTAGAAAATGAATGACGTAAAATCATTAACTGTGAAGTAATAAACAATTGCTTTATGGCATCTTATAAACTTGCATTCATTACGTTTTTCAGTGATTCTTTTATTAGTTTTGACATTTTACTGCACGGGTTAAATTAATATGGCAGGGGGATGGGAACCTATGCAGGGAGACAGAGGGAAATAAAATGGGGGCAGAAGCAAAAGATAGAAAGGAGAATAGTAAAAGTGGAGGGCAGAGACACCCAAGGCAAAACTCAAAAAGAGCCACATTACAGCAAAATTCTAAAGGGACAAAGAGTGTTAAAAAGACAAGCCTGAAGGCTCCTTGCCTCAATGCGAGGAGTATTCGTAATAAGGTGGATGAATTAACTGCGCAGGTAGCTATTAACCATTATGATATAATTGGAATTATGGAGACATGGCTCCAGGGTGACCAAGGCTGGGAACTCAACATCCAGGGGTATTCAACATTCAGGAAGGATAAACAGAAAGGAAAAGGAAGTGGGGTAGCGTTACTGGTTAAAGAGGAAATTAATGCAATAGTAAGGAAAGACATTAGCTTAGATGATGTGGAATCTGTATGGGTAGAGCTGTGGAATACCAAAGGGCAGAAAACACGAGTGGGAGTTGTGTACAGACCACCAAACAGTCGTAGTGAGGTTGGGGATGGCATCAAACAAGAAATTAGGGATGCGTGCAATAAAGGTACAGCAGTTATCATGGGCGACTTTAATCTACATATAGATTGGGTTAACCAAGTTGGAGGAGGATTTGCTGGAGTGTAATAGGGATGACCTTCCAGACCAATATGTCGAGGAATCAACTAGAGAGCTGGCCATCCTAGACTGGGTGTTGTGTAATGAGAGAGGACTAATTAGCAATCTTGTTGTGTGAGGCCCCCTGGAGAAGAGTGACCATAATATGGTAGAATTTTTTATTAAGTTGGAGAGTGACAGTGTTAATTCAGAGACTAGGGTCCTGAACTTAAGAAAAGATAACTTTGACGGTATGAGACGTGAATTGGCTACGATAGACTGGCAAATGATACTTAAAGGGTTGACGGTGGATAGGCAATGGCAGACATTTATAGATTACATGGATGAACTTCAACAATTGTACATCCCTGTCTGGAGTAAAAATAAAAAGGGGAAGGTGGCTCAACTGTGGTTAACAAAGGAAATTAGGGATAGTGTTAAATCCAAGGAAGAGGCATATAAATTGGCCAGAAAACGCAGCAAACCTGAGGACTGGGAGAAATTTAGAATCCAGCAGAGGAGGACAAAGGGTTTAATTAGGAGGGGGA
Organism: Pristiophorus japonicus; assembly: GCF_044704955.1. Lineage (NCBI taxonomy): Eukaryota > Metazoa > Chordata > Chondrichthyes > Pristiophoridae > Pristiophorus > Pristiophorus japonicus. The sequence continues at coordinate 3,360,103 of NC_091997.1, forward strand.
AAATAGAGTATGAGAGGAAGCTTGCAGGGAACATAAAAACTGACTGCAAAAGCTTCAATAGATATGTGAAGAGAAAAAGATTAGTGAAGACAAATGTAGGTCCCTTGCAGTCAGATTCATGTGAATTTATAATGGGGAACAAAGGAATGGCAGACGAGTTGAACAAATACTTTGGTTCTGTCTTCACGAAGGAAGACACAAATAACCTTCCGGAAATACTAGGGGACCGAGAGTCTAGTGAGAAGGAGGAACTGAAGGAAATCCTTATTAGTCAGGAAATTGTGTTCGGGAAATTGATGGGATCAAAGGCAGATAAATCCCCAGGGCCTGATAGTCTGCATCCCAGAGCACTTAAGGAAGTGGTCCTAGAAATAGTGGATGCATTGGTGATCATTTTCCAACATTCTATTGACTCTGGATCAGTTCCTATCGAGTGGAGGGTAGCCAATGTAACACCACTTTTTAAAAAAGGAGGGAGAGAGAAAACGGGTAATTATAGACCGGTTAACCTGACATCAGTGGTGGGGAAAATGTTGGAATCAATTATTAAAGATGAAATAGCAGCGCATTTGGAAAGCGGTGACAGGATCGGTCCAAGTCAGCATGGATTTATGAAAGGGAAATCATGCTTGACAAATCTTCTAGAATTTTTTGAGGATGTAACTAGCAGAGTGGACAATGGGAGAACCAGTGGATGTGGTGTATTTCGACTTTCAAAAGGCTTTTGACAAGGTCCCGCAGAAGAGATTGGTGTGCAAAATTAAAGCACATGGTATTGGGGGTAATGTACTGACGTGGATAGAGAACTGGTTGGCAGACAGAAAGCAGAGAGTCGGAATAAATGGGTCCTTTTCAGAATAGCAGGCAGTGACCAGTGGGGTGCCGCAGGGCTCAGTGCTGGGACCCCAGCTATTTACAATATACATTAATGATTTAGATGAAGGAATTAAATGTAATATCTCCAAGTTTGCAGATGACACTAAGCTGGGTGGCGGTGTGAGCTGTGAGGAGGATGCTAAGAGGCTGTAGGGTGACTTGGACAGGTTAGGTGAATGGACAAATGCATGGCAGATGCAGCATAATGTGGATAAATGTGAGGTTATCCACTTTGGGGGCAAAAACAGGAAGACAGAATATTATCTGAATGGTGACAGATTAGGTGCAACAAGACTTGGGTGTCATGGTACATCAGTCATTGAAGTTTGGCGTGCAGGTACAGCAGGCGGTGAAGAAGGCAAATGGCATGTTGACCTTCATAGCTAGAGGATTTGAGTATCGGAGCAGGGAGGTCTTACTGCAGTTGTACAGAGCCTTGGTGAGGCCACACCTAGAATATTGTGTTCAGTTTTGTTCCCCTAATCTGAGGAAGGACGTTCTTGCTATTGAGGGAGTACAGCGAAGGTTCACTAGATTGATTCCTGGGATGGCAGGACTGACATATGAGGAGAGACTGGATCAACGGGGCTTGTATCCACTGGAGTTTAGAAGAATGAGAGGGGATCTCATAGAAACATATAAAATTCTGATGGGTTTGGACAGGTTTAATGCAGGAAGAATGTTCTCGTTGCTGGGGAGTTCCAGAACCCGGGGTCACAGTCTAAGAATAAGGGGTAAGCCATTTAGGACTGAGATGAGGAGAAACTTCTTCACTCAGAGAGTGGTTAACCTGTGGAATTCTCTACTGCAGAAAGTTGTTGAGGCCAGTTCGTTAGATATAGTCAAAAGGGAGTTAGATATGGCCCTTACGGCCAAAGGGATCAAGGGGTATGGAGAGAAAGCAGAAAACGGGTACTGAGGTTGAATGATCAGCCATGATCTTATTGAATGGCGGTGCAGGCTCGAAGGGCCGAATGGCTTGGTCCTGCACCTAATTTCTAGATTTCTATGTTTCTATTACACAGCTACGAATTGATAATATGCAGCAGCCTGTGTTCTCCAGTTGCAATTTGGTAATGTAATACATATTGCTTCCATTGGTAGAATGTTAATGATAAAATGCTTTGCACAGGATTGTATTACAGATCTTGAAATAAGAAATTGGAGCGGGGTAAGCCACATGGCCCCTCGAGCCTGCTCCGCCATTCAATAAAGATTGTGGCTGATCTTCCACCTCAACTCCTCTTTTCCGCTGGATCCCCAGCTCCCTCGATTCCATTAGTGTCCAAAAATCTATCGATCTCAGTTTTGAATATGCTCAACTACTGAGCATCCACAGCCCTCTGGGGCGGAGAATTTGTATTACTATTCGGCAACAGAACTGACTTTTTAAATAGGACAAAGACAACGTTTAGCCACTTGCTGAAACCAATGTACTTACATTCCCCATCACATGCTTCAATGCAATGCCATGCCTGATCTCAGATGTTTTGTTTTACATATATTACTTTAAAGGTCACAAAATGTAAACTTAAAGGGAGCCCGGTATGTCCTGAAGGCTTAATTTTCCACAGAGCAGAAGCAAAAAAATCATCACAATAACAGTTGGAAAAATATCCTGATGTTTACTTAAAAGAAAAATACAGTATATACAATAATTTGTTTTCAATTAATTTAACCTGCGCCGACTCATGTTCATTCAAACGATAATGTTGCTGCATTTAGAAGAAAAAGAAAGACTTGCATTTATATAGCGCCTTTCACGACCTCAGGGCATCCCAAAGCACTTTACAGTCAAGGAAGTACTTTTGAAGTGTAGCCACTGTTGTAATGTAGGGAAACGTGGCAGCCAACTTGTGCACAGCAAGGTTCCACAAACACCAGCGAAGTAAATGACGAGAACATTTGTTTCAGATGTTAGTTGAGGGATAAATATTGGCCAGGGCACTGGCCCCTTTCATGACCTGTTTTGGATCAACATACAGAAACAGGAGACATGCTTAACATGAGATCTGGTTAAGATGGTTATCTGCTTTAGATAACCAGAAGAACAATCGTTTCTGTTGCCCCACTCAAATCTTCATTTTCAATTGAAATAAAATGGTCAGTGGGCTCAACAGGAGGCTTAAAAAATTATGTCATTAAATTGCTTTTGCCCCTTCACTGGCTTTCCCCTCTGATCCTGCAGGTTCTGGAGAACAGTTCCATTGGCTCCATAACCCAGATAGTCATGTGGCTAGCTTTCATGGTGAGTTTAGACAGTGAGGGCTGGATTTTCGACTCATTTGCGTCCCATTTCGCTCCTCGGTGGGGCGCGAAAATTATATTTTGGGCCTGAAACGAGGCGCACAAGATTTTGCGCCCGGGCGGAATTTGCCAATGGTTTTGCAGCGGCGCTAAAATTAGCGCCCCGCTGCTATTTTGACCGTTTGGATGACGTAAATCAGCGTGCATCACTGTGCTAGTGCCTTGGGCGGAACTTTCGAGCATTTCGCCCGATTTAGCGTCCGCCCGGGAACCCGCCAAGAAAAACCATTACGCAAAAGCCTTACGTCAGCAGCTGATAATTGAACACTTTGCTTGATGAGTGAACGGCACATTTGATCGTTGCCTGGCCACTCTATCCCACCACATTTCTTAAACGATAAGGGGATAAGGGGTTGTGGGGAGCGGGCAGGGAAGTGGAGCTGAGTCCATGATCAGATCAGCCATGATCTTATTGAATGGCGGAGCAGGCTCAAGGGGCCATATGGCCTGCTCCTGCTCCTATTTCTTATGTTCTTATGTTGACTATTCCCCCTCTTATTCTGCAAATGAGACACTGCACAGGAATGGTTAAGGTGACTAAAAGCATTTATTAAACATCGTAAAATTTGTCAACTTTGTAAACTTAATTATGAAACTTTAATAAAATTACATAAATTATCTGCATCCAGCAGTGTAATCATTCAACAACAACAACATTATCAACAACATAATAATAATGCAACATAAAACATAGGATGTATCCAGCATCAACAACATAATGCAGCAACCCCTGCCCCACTATTTTTTACCACTGGCTTTTGACCCCCTTACCCTTATCTCACCCTCCCTTGTTTGCTGCACCTAACCCAAGTGGTAGCAAGATGGCGTGCAGCAAGGTTGCCAGAGTGCTGCTGTGTTGGGGGGAGAGACAATGGAGATGCTGCCTGAGGACACATTGGACCAGCTCGTGGTGTGGAAGGCCCGGTTTCTAACTGGTGAGCCTCATCATCGGTGTCGCCAGTCATAGGTGGTTTGGGTTTGGGTGTGACAGTGAGGAACGCCGAGAGTATGGCGGGAGGGTTTATGGACTGCATCATCTGGCCAAGCTGAAGCAGAGCTTGTGATGCTGTATATTCCGCAGGGCTTCATGCCACGCTCTCCAGGATTCCAGTGTGACTGCCTCGTGTGGACACTGATGCCCTCGCAGGTTTCACGGCTCACACCAACAATCTGTGACCCTACTTCTGTAATGGTCGCTGTGAGACTCTTGATGGTCACAGGAATCCTACCCAAGACATCAAGGAGCTGATGGGTGGGGTGGGTGCTCTCCCTGGACTGTCCCACCATGTCCAGTTCCACGTCTGCCTGTCTGACAGCAGACCGACTTTGCCGACTCGCCCTCCGGAGAGATGGCATACGGGATTCGGCCCCAGAACTGCGTTGCTGCACGCCACTAGTCCCAGGAATCTCAGAGGTTTCAAACCCCGAAAAAGTCATATCGTCGTTCTCAGACGAGGCGAGTGCTAGTGGTAAAAGAGGGGTGGAGTCGGCTGATTAGTATCCTCCTCCTCCCCCTCCTCCAGACGATGGCCTGATGTGGAGTGTTGCCTTGAGGGATGCGGCGCTTGAGTCTGGTCATCTGAAAGATGAACGGTTATCAGCAGGGGAGGGGTTGGGGTGACATGAGGAAGGTCGCATAGCATAGGCTCATTTGAAGGACCGGCGCTACTCCATTTTATCTAGTCCACAGACACCGCAGGACATTTCCCCAACCCAGCCCAGGGAGTGTGCAGGACTTGATCTCAGTTTCCGAGCTGGATTCAGCGTCCCCGGTGGCAGTTTCCCGACCTGAGACGCCGATGAGGCCTGGTACTCATTCTTCAATGTCGGTGAGGGGCAGGGTCTGAGGCAGACTGTCGCCTGTCCGCATCTGCTCGCATCGATTGTGTGACTTCTTAGCCTGCAAAGATGAAAATGGCAATGGTTACAAGAGGGTCCATCTGCTCACAGATAGCCACCAAAGCACTTGTACTATACTGTCTGAATGCAGTACAGTCCTCGGTTTAATGGCCTTGGAAGTTGCATGTGGTTTATCAGGAGGACATCGAAGTATGGAGACATGTTATGAGATCTCAGAAAGCAATCTTAATAATGTGTAAAGATCATTCATGGCAAATAGGTTGCCAAATTAAGCCTACCTATACATCATGCATTTTAGGAGACAACCCACAGAATACGGACAGGCACCAGAAGCATGAGCCCAAATAGTGTGTCAGATTTATCATTGAAGTAATGAAGGAGTGCATGAATTAAAATTATACTCACACTAACGACCCTTGAAAGATCATTGAACTTCTTTCTGCACTGTATGCCACTCCTAACCACTGTGTCCGAGGCAGAGACCTCCTCAGCGATTTCCCTCCAAATGCGCTTGAAAATGGATGGTAGTGGTCTTGATCCACCCCTATGATGTAACTCCTGCGATCTCCTTTCCACAGCCCCCACTAGAGCTGCGTTAGCCTCCTGGCTGAAATGCCTGGCACGCTGTCTTGATTCCTCATCCTCCATGCAGGTACAGCAGGTAATGAGGAAGGCAAATGGAATGTTGGCCTTTATTGCAAGGGGAATAGAGTATAAAAGCAGAGAAGTCCTGCTACAACTGTACAGGGTATTGGTGAGGCCACACCTGGAGTACTACGTACAGTTTTGGTCTCCGTATTTAAGGAAGGATATACTTGCATTGGAGGCTATTCAGAGGAGGTTCACTCGGTTGATTCTGGAGATGAGGGGGTTGACTTATAAAGATAGGTTGAGTCGGTTGGGCCTATACTCATTGGAGTTCAAAAGAATGAGAGGTGATCTTATCGAAACTTAAGATAATGAGGGGGCTTGACAAGGTGGATGCAGAGAGGATATTTCCACTCATAGGGGAAACTAAAACTAGGGGACATAGTCTTAGAATAAGGGGTCGCCCATTTAAAACTGAGATGAGGAAGAATTTCTTCTCCCAGAGGGTTGTAAATCTGTGGAACTCTCTGTCCCAGAGAGCTGTGGTGGCTGGGTCATTGAATATATTTAAGGCGGAGTTAGACAGATTTTTGAATGATAAGGGAGTAAAGGGTTATGGGGAGCGGGCAGGGAAGTGGAGCTGAGTCCATGATCAGATCAGCCATGATCTTAGTGAATGGCGGAGCAGGCTCGAGGGGCCAACTGACCTACTCTTGGTCCTATTTCTTATGTTCCATCATGATAATCCAAATTTAAAATGGCTGATTCAGCCCAGGGTGTACTGCCGTGAATTGCGTCCGTAAACGGGTGAAAACGCAAAAAGCTGAAAATCCGGCCCTGAGTGTTGATGGCTCTTTTCACTGTCAAGACCAACATAGCTGAGCCCAGAGCTGTTCTCCCCTGACAGCTGCAAACAATACACTCGGCAGAGAGGAGACACTGGATTGCCATCGCTAGTGGGAACCCTGACTGGTTTTTCCCCCACCCTAACCGAGAGTTGCTGAGGAATAGTTGTAGTAACACATCAGCTCATTCAGCCTAGTAAACACCAGGTGTCACAACTTATTCAAATATTCCTGTGACTAATAAAAATCAACAACTTCAGTCATTATTTCTATTGCGGAATGTAGCTTAGACTGAGAGTTAAACGCATGAAATAGGGTCAGTCAGCCTTCAGCCTTCTTTCAGATGAGACATTAAACCGAGGACCCATCTGCCCTCTCAACTGGATATAAAGGATCTCACAGCACTATTCGAGGAAGAACCGGGGAATTCTCTCCCATGTCCTGGCCAACATTCATCTCTCAATCAACACCTAAAAACAGATGATCCGGTTATTATCTTCTTTCGTATGGTAGGAGCTAAGCAAATCAAATGTCAATATCTAAGTTGGATATTCAGGCCAAAGCTTGTTATCATCACATTGCTGTTTGTGGCACCTTGCTGTGTGCAAATTGGCTGTCATGTTTCCAACCTTACAACAGTGATTGGAGCGTGGGCAGGTACAGCAGGAGCGACGAGGTCGGAGCGAAGAAGTGGCGAGAGATTGTAGAGGGACGTGATCGAGACCCAGGAGAGGCACGAGTTCGGGGCCCCGAAGAGGCGAGTGCCCAGGGGCAGCACAGACCAGCCCACACTGCGACATGTGCAGAAGAGCAGGTCTCCAGTCGTCTTGGATAACCCTTGCCACTGGACCAAGACCTCGCTCTGTCAAACCCGTGTGGTGGCTGGTGTGCAACGGTCACCACATGTTAAAAAAATCCACGCACAGGCATCTTCCACCCTTTAGGATGTAGTTCGGGATCCGGAATATTAGGTCCTTCACCTGTGAACTCATCCCTTTTCGGCGTGGAAGCAAGTCATCCTCGTTTCGAAGGACTGCCTATGATGATGATGATTACAAGTGATTACCATTCAAGAAGTACTTCACTGGCTATAAAGCCTTTTGGGATGTCCTGAGGCCGTGAAAGTCGCTATATGAATGCAAGTTCTTTCTTTATTTCTTTGCATGGGCAGGAATCAACTCCAAAATCTTGCCAACGCAGGGAGAGCTGCTCTCTGAGTAAGGCCACAAGAGGGCGGACTTTCATGCGAGGTAGTGAAAACGAGGCTGCGCTGTCAGCTTTAAAACAGGGGTCAGCAGGATCAGAAAGCCAGCCACAAACAAAATATAACAGCAACAGTGACCTTTCACTTCCCCCATTTTAATTAGAATGGAGCTTTCCTGTACAATCTCCTGATTATCTTCGCATTTGTATTAAAAAAAACACGCTCAATAATATTTACTTTCTCTGATGCCGTAATAATCCTGGAAACATTAGCATCGTCCAGATTGCAGCATAGCTGCGGGGTGCCTTGAGTCCCGTGACCCGTGTGTGTCCTTGCCATCCAGAAAACATGCTTGCTTGCCACTCGAGATCCCAGTCAGTTATCCGACTTTCCTTCGAATTGCTCAATCGCTCAGACACACGTGAGCCATCTGCTCTCTCTCATTACAACGTAATCTCTTCCTGCTACGTTAACAGTTAATTTAATTAGTGGAGTCTTAGAGAGGGGATCATAATGTAATGAGTCATCAGCTTTTCTGGGTGCACGCACATTAACCCTTCCACTGATTCCCACCGCGTTACTAGTTTTTGTAAAAGTTGGGTTTTTTGGGGATGTGATACACTTTTTAAGAAATAAAAACAGAAAATGCTGGAAACACTCAGCAAGTTACGCAGCATCTGTGGAGAGAGAACCAGAGTTAACGTTTCAGGTCGATGACTTTTCATCAGGGGAAATAGCGCTGCAACTGCTTAAAAGCAGGACAGGGGTACTGAGGAATGATCAGCCATGAACTTATTGAATGGCGGTGCAGGCTCGAAGGGCCGAATGGCCTACTCCTGCACCTATTTTCTATGTTTCTATCTCGAACATCATCCAGTTCTGATGAAAGGTCATCGACCTGAAACGGTAACTCTGTTTCTCTCGCCACAGATGCTGTCTGACCTGCTGAGTGTTTCCAGCATTTTCTGTTTTATTTCATATTCCCAGCATCTGTGGGAGTTCTTTCATCACAAGGACTGCAGCGGTTCAAGAAGGCGGCTCACCACCACCTTCTAAAGGGGCAATTAGGGATGGGCAATAAATGCCGGCCTTGCCAACAATGTCCACGTCCAAGGAATGAATTTTTTAAAATCTGCAGTATTTTGCTTTGGTTATAATGTTTAAGAGATCAATAGTCTTTTTCAGGGGACGAGGGAAATATTTGAGGGCTTACATTTGAGGGTTTACATTTGACTTGCTTCTTTAAGGGTTATATGTTTTCTCATTTCTTACGACCATATAAGAAATTAAAGCCAATGAACTCCTCCACATCCGTGTCGCACTGTGACTGGGGTGCTGGCTTGGTCAGTTATGCCTTCAACCTATTTGTATAGGAGGGTGATGTTGTGTATCTGTAAAGCATGCACTCCCATGTTCCGCCACCAGGGAGCTCATCCCCTGAAGTCCCAAGGGATCCCAGCATCCCTTGGGAGCACTGTATATAAGCCGGCCCTTAAGGCCTGTTCCTCACTCTGGAGTGTCTTATTAAAGACTGAGGTCACTGTTGCTTTAACCTCCCTGTGTGCAGCCTCATCTGTGTTAGGGACACAATAGGTGCCACTAGGCACCTTATTTTATTTCTGTAACAAATGTAACCGAAGTCTCCCATCCCTGGTGCCAGTCTAGAAAATCTCCTCTGCAATCTCTCTCAGGCCTTGACATCCTTCTTAAGGAATGGTGCCCAGAATTGGTCACAACAGCCCCGATTTTAACTCCAACTGGGCCTGAGTTAAAATTACAGTTGGGCCTCAATGATGTCATCGGGCCGCAACGTGCCTATGTAAAGAAGGACCCTCTTGGCTCCGGGCACGTGTCCTGTCTGCCTGCTCACGAGAGCAGGTTACATTTGAAGATGTTGCGATCATGGCGGCTTTTGGACAAGTAAGAGCCAGGGTGATTTTAACTGCCCGCCCGCCAGGTTTCTGCTGATTGAGTCGGGTTAAAATCGCCCCAATACTGTAGCTGGGGCCTAACCAGCTGTATTTTATTCTACTAGTTTCATCTACTGGTTTGTGTTTTTACAGAAAGATCCCAAAGGACCACAAATCAAACCAGCGATATGTGAAAGAGCTGCTTTTTAAAACGAACAACATTTGAAAGTCAAGCAATCAAAATGTAGGAATAAAAAGAAATGCCACAAATCCTTGAAATCTGATAGAAGAATAGAAAATGCTAGAAATGCACCGTGGGTAGATCAGCATCTGAACGGAAAAAGATAGGTTCATGCTCTGGGTGTGACCTTTCATCAGACCCCTGTATCTATCGGACAGGAGCATTGGATTTCCAACTAGAATCTCAGCCTTGCTTGATATCTATGTTCGAGTTTATCCCAAATTGAACATTTGCCAGTATTGGGTATCCCACCCAGGGGAGGGAGGGAAGCTGCCTAAAATGTATCTCTTGATGGGGCAACAGAATCGTAATCTTGACCATGGCTTGGGATAAACCTGTCGGCTCTTTCAAAGAGCCAGCACAGGCACAGCGGGAGAATGGCCTCCTTCTGTGCTGTACGTTTCTGTGAATCGTCCAGCCCTCGGCATTGTTGTACACATCCGAGTATTATGCTGTTGATACTTCATCAGCTAGAGTGCCTTCAAATTCTCATAAGAAGCAAAGTTGCAGCCCCTGTTGGTCATAAAAACCTTCAAAAAACACGATTCTGACCCCAGCAGAAATCTTCACTCTACGGTTAGGTTTTCCTGGAGCTGGGAAGCAGGATGTTCCGATCAGACCAGAATAAATGCTTGATTTCAAAACCAGGTGAGACACCAAATAGGTAATTTAATACTCCAGGCATTGTTGTATTTAAGATTTTGATACAAAACATGTCCAGTTTTCAGGAGTTTGGAAATAGATTTGGACTTTAGGAGATAAATTTGAAAAAAAGAGATTTGCTCAACCAGTACAGATTTGACACAATATTGACTGTCTCTCACTTGAGTTCTGAAAATCTTTGCACAATATTGTGACAGTTGCAAGAAAATTGCAGGGAACAGCACCGACTCTTGTACATGGCCTTTTTTGAATTTACAAAGGCCTTTGATACTGTCAACCGTGAGGGACTATGGAGCGTCCTCCTCTGTTTTGGCTGCCCCCAAAAGTTTGTCACATTCCTCCGCCTGCTCCACGATAATATGCAGGCCGTGATCCTGACCAATGGATCCATCACAGACCGGACCGGGGTCAAGCAGGGCTACGTCATCGCACTAACCCTCTTCTCAATCTTCCTCGCTGCAGTGCCCCACCTCACACTCAATAAGCTCCCCGCTGGAGTGGAACTAAACTACAGAACCAGTGCGAACCTTCGACATCTCCAGGCCAGATCCAAGACTGTCTCAACCTCTATCGTCGGGCTACAATACACAGACGACGCTTGCGTCAGCGCACATTCAGAGACTGAACTTCAAGTCATAGTCAACATCTTCACTGAGGCATATGAAAGCATGGACCTTACACTAAACATCTGTAAGACAAAGATCCTCCACCAACCTGACCCCGCCACACAGCACTTCCCCCCCGTCATCAAGATCCATGGCGTGGCCCTGGACAACGTGGACCACTTTCCATACCTCGGGAGCCTATTATCAGCAAGGGCAGACATCGACGACGAGGTTCAAAACCGCCTCCAGTACGCCAGCGCAGCCTTCGGCCATTTGAGAAAAAGAGTGTTTGAAGATCAGGCTCTCAACTCTGCCACCAAGCTCATGGTCTACAGGGAGTGTAGTGATACCTGCCCTCCTGTATGGCTCAGAGACGTGGACCATATACAATATACACCTCAAATTGTTGGAGAAATACCACCAATGATGTCTCCGCAAAATCCTGCAAATCCCGTGGGAGGACAGACACACCAACGTTAGTGTCCTCGATCAGGCCAACATCCCCAGCATCGAAGCACTGACCACACTCGACCAGCTCCGTTGGGTGGGCCACATTGTTCGCATGCCTGACACAAGACTCCCAAGGCAAGCGCTCTACTCAGAACTCCTGCACAGCAAGCGAGCCCAAGGTGGGCAGAGGAAACCTTTCAAGGACATGCTCAAAGCCTCCTTGATAAAATGCAACATCCCCACCGACACCTGGAAGTCCCTGGCCAAAGACCGCCCCAAGTGGAGGAGGTGCATCCGGGAGGGCGCTGAGCAGCTCGAGTCTCATCGCCGAGAGCATGCAGAAAACAGGCACATAGCAGCAGAAACAGCGAATGGCAACCAGTCCCACCCACTTCTTACCCTCAACGACTGTCTGTCCCACTTGCGACAGAGACTGCGGTTCCCATATTGGACTGTTCAGTCACCTGAGAACTCACTTTTAGAGTGGAAGCAAGTCTTCCTCGATTTCGAGGAGCTACCTATGATGATGGTGATGAATTTAATGCTCCAGGCTTTGTCGTATTAAAGATTTTGATACGACGTGTCCAGTTTTCAGGAGTCTAATACTGGATTTTAGGAGATAAATTTGAAAAAAAGAGAGATTTGCTGGACCATACAGATTTGACACAATATTGGCTGCCTCGCACTTGAGTTCTGAAAATCTTTGCACAATATTGTGATTTTCTATAGCTTCATTCTGACCTATCTCACTATTAAAACATTACATTGCCATGCTGTGTTTTATCAGCTATCCAAGGCCAATCATAACCAAAGGCTTTCCAGCTGCATTAATCCACGTGAGAGGATTACAGAAAATGCTCGGGGGCTGTTGATCATGCTGAGAATTCGGGATTTCTGACTCTTGTATGTGGTATTGCAACAGATAGGCCAACATTCTAAGCAGTAAAACGAAAGAAAAAACCCCAGCTAAAACAGTTGATTTCTTCCTTATTGGTTCTGCAGGTACTGTGCACATGCTGGAGCGGGTACGGATCCAGAGAAATAAATCTCTGCACATCACAAGCAGCGCAAAGTGTATTCTGTTAAAAATGTTCATTGCATTACTTCACGCAACACCCTTTAAAAGTATTGTGGTGGTACACAGTGGTTGGTTAGAACAGTGTCCTATTACCTCAAGTTTGATTTGACTGCAGCCTAGACCAATAAAATAAAACCCTCCCTCTCTCAGGCTCAACTTACTTCCCAGCAGACAAACATCCAATGCAGAACTACCCAGAATTTGGTACCACAATAAATGTTTCATTTCAGTCAGCAAGGTGACAAGGATTGATTGGGGATTCCAAAGATGAAGGTAAAATACATACCCATTTCCAATGCTTTTGAGACATTCTTTTAATTTGAAAAAAACTAATCTCACAGATTTTCTAACCCAATAAATTATTGGCAGTGGCACATATTACCCCAAATATTACGCAGACACCCCTTTTAGTTAACATAATATTGGCCATTATTAACAGCATTAATGAAATATTTTGTTTCCAACCATGGGAGCAGCACTTATATAAATGATGCAATGCATAGAAAGTGGCAGTTAGATATAACAATATGGGAGGTGCATGGAATGTGCGATAGAAAAATGTATTTGTGGGGGATGTGTAAGGATGGTTTGTTACGAGGAAGCATATATGATTTGATACAACAATATGGGGAGGGGCATATGGGTGGTGTAACAATACGATGGGCCTGTGTCTTGGATAGAAGAATACTTGTTTATTGCGTCTGTGAGTAGCAGATTCTTCAGTCATCTGTTGTGCGGATGATAGATGATTCCGCTCTACTGGTTCTGTCTGAAGACTTCCCTGGTACAGGCACACTATAAACATTTTAATCTTGTCCCTTCAAATGAAATAAAAAGCTCATTCACGTACCAATCTATTGCCTTCACTCAATCAAAGCATAGAACAACCAGGGGTAGCAGGTGATTAGGCAAGGAACTTTCTCTGCAAGCTATTATAAGGAATTGGATATATACTTGAAAAATAAAAATTTGCAGAGCTATGGGGCACTAATTGGATAGTTCTTTCATAGAGCCGGCACAGGCATTGGGGGTGAATGGCTGCCTTCTGTGCCAGAGGATTCTATGATCTTTTATGAGGCTCTGTCTGAGTTAATGTTAGATAAGTAATCATTTGTTACTATTTATATGCTGCAGGCAAGCCCTGATAATGCTGTTGTTTTAATCGCTGCCTACACATTGTAGACTCACATTGCTATGGATGTGCAGTGGAATCATAATCACATTTATTCCAATCTTCAGTCAGCGCAAGAATAAAATGAAAATACAAGTTAGAAATCAAAGCTGATATAATTTGTGCAAATCTAAAGATGTCAAGGCTACAGATTTAGCTCAGGATTAAACATGCTGCATTTGTAAATGAAATCACAGAGAGAAATGCCAGAACATCAGAAGTAGATGCAGTGTCGGCCTTTCGGCTCTTCGAGCCTGCGCCACCATTTAATGAGATCGTGGCTGATCTTCTACATCAAGGCAGGGAAGGACAGGAATCTGACAACCAGCTACCAAAGAAGCTCAAGATATTTTCATACAGTAACTGCCTCTATGGCTCTTGTTGTGTGACTGAAATGATTGTGGGGATGGAAAACTTGCATTGAATAAAGAAAGAATATCCTCAGTATATCACAAACTACCAACAAATTGACTTTGCAGTCACTTGTCTCGACCCCATTGGAGACCCAATGTGCTGTGCCGCTACACTGTCCGATTATATTAGCAATTTTTAATGTAATTTTACCAAAGAATTCTTCAACAAATTTTAATCTTAACAACTTGCCATTAGTGCCAAGCTGCAGCCAGTACCCATGGAACATTCTGGACTAACATTTCCCTTTCAATGTTATTTAATAATATTGGACAGGATCCGAGATAGGTCACAAGCAACATTATCATTATTCTGGTGTTAAAATCTCCTTGTCTTTCTCACATATTGAAATAAAGTGAAAACAAAGGTTAGAATGCATTTGGTAATACTGTACTTTTTAGATCAAATTCATGGCTCACAGAAAATCCACTTCCATGTTTTTTAAAGCTCAGTTTTGGAACTGTCGATTAGAAATGACTCAATTAGAGAAGTCTCCATTGGGAATGTCTCCATTGTCTTTTTACTACAATCTACTGATCCATAATTTCCTGCATGGAGAATTTAGCCGAAATATACTTTCCATTGTTGCAACGGGCTGATGTCACCAAGCAAAAAGTGTATTTAATAATTATTTAGAAATTATATTTTTTATGATAAATATCGCCTTGCATCTTCTTCCATTCAAGCCTGGCTTTCATTGTTTGCCATGCTTTGTAAGTCTTGTAAGGCTAATGAAAGATTTTGAACATGTTTGAAGGTATCATTTTTCTGTGAGTGCTCTATTAATAGAGAGATGGTCTGTGTGCTCATTTGATGTCACTCTGGCCTGCAATACTCAACCGTCTATTTTTGCGGCATAAATCATTTGATAAATATAAAATATTATATAACCTTTACTGGACAGTAATTTTACTTCTCTGATTAACCATCCAAAATATCTGGTAGTACTTCACAAATCTCGTATCCTTTGCAATTACACATCAAAGAACTCCTATTCCTTGAGAATCTATAGAACTTGGCACTAGAAAGAGAACAACAGATCCTACCAAACAAAATAACTGTTCTCAATTAATGTGTTTATTAGGGTAGGTCAAAGTTTCCATTAAAATAGCAGTCAGAAGAATGTCATACGAAAGCATTAATCTCCAATAATCTCACCATTAGACATGGGAACAGGAGTAATCCATTCAGCCCCTCGAACCTGTTTTGCCATTAAATTAGATCATGCCTAATCTGTATCTTAACTCCATCTCCAGACCTTGGCTCCATAACCTTTAATACCCTTACCTAACCGTTTGTAACCTGTAATTTTCAGTGGGGGGAAAATGCTTTAACGCGAAAGTTCACTCAACGGCAAAATCTTCCCCTCTGTACAATTTTAACCATTTTAAGCAGTTACTGGTGAATGGGAGGGAACCCTTTTGTTTCGAAAGTCGATGTACCAACTTGCTGCTGTATCCACTAGGCTCACAACTGCATCCCTCATCATGGCTGACCTAGACCCAACTGACTGGGGTTTTATTGAGTCTTGTGAACATCACCTAACTAGCTAAGCCACTCACAATGCAGCAGCTCTATAACTATTTTAAAATAAACAGATAAAGCCGAGTGCCCCTTATTAAGGGGAGCACACAAGTTCACAAATAAAACTTTAAATGGAACTTTAACCAATTAAATTAAAATTTGGTTGCAGGAGGTGATGATGCACTACAGTCCCTCCGGCGCCCACCTCTCGTAGAAGGCCGTGAGCGTATCGGTGGACACCGCGTGCTCCATCTCCAGGGACACCCTGGCGCGAACGTAGCCACAGAAGTGAGGCAGGCAGTCGGGCTGAACGACCCCCTCGACCGCCCGCTGCCTGGACCTGTTAATGGCCACCTTGGCCAGACCCAGGAGCTGTCCTACGAGGAGGCCCTTCGACCTGCCCACTCCCTTCTGCCGATCAGGTGCCCAAAGATTAGAAGCGTGGACTGAAGTGCAGCCAGAAATCGAGGAGCAGCCCCTTCAAATAGTGGATGAGGGGCTGCAGCAACAGCTCTACAAACCTGTGAGCATCCTCACAGATGCATACATTACACTAGGAAAGCTTAGCATTTGCCTTAAACCAACATGCAGGCCTTTACTATTACTATACACCCTCATGCTTAACAGCAAGATGTGAATTGGAGACAGTAATCCAACCTCAGGGTTCAGGTGACAAACATAAACCAGTTCTGATGAAGGCACCCAACCTTTGTTAAAACTCCTATTTGTAAAACTGACATATATTCAGAGCTTATTGCTGAAGGAACAGCCAGTTCAGTAATATTATAAAGGTCAGTGAACACATTACAATCTGCCAAGGTTTGTACCTGAAACAGCATTTTGGATACGGCAACATGTTATTGCATCCACTGTCGAAACAAAAAGGTTCCTTCCCATTCGCCAGATGACTGCTCATTCTTGGCAGTGCTTCCAGGGGAAGATGCTGAGGCAAGTTATATTGGGGGTAATATGTCCTTACTATACAGCATAAATGCACACGGGGCCCATACTTGAGAGAAGGTCACTCTGTGACCAGTTACCTTTATTACCAAGACCTCAAGAGGCAGACGGTGGGTGGAGCTTCCCCTTTTATACTGGAAAGTTCAGGTTAGGAGTGTCTCCCACAAGTTCACCACCTAGTGGTCAGTGTTCTCAAGGTATACAACTTAGGTCAGCTTATACATGGGTTACAATGATAGTTGAATACATGACATCACCTCCCCGCCAAAGTTTTATTGGGATCACAGGTTAAGTCTCTCTGGTGGTTTACGCTCCCTTGTAGAGCGCCTGAGTTGGGGCTCCGGTTGTTGGGTGCTGGCCTGAGTGTCTGCTGTTTGCGGTGCCTCAGGCCTGTCCGGACTGCCCACAGTGACTGGGCTCTCCTCCACTTGGTTCCGGTGTTCGGTCACCTGTGGTGGAGTGAACTCTACGTCGTGTTCTTCCTCTGCTCTGGGGTTGCTGAACCTCCTTTTAGTTTGATCCACGTGTTTGCGGCAGATTTGTCCATTGGTAAGTTTAACGACTAAAACCCTATTCCCCTCATTGGCAATCACAGTGCCTGCAAGCCATTTGGGCCCTGCAGCATAATTAAGGACAAAAACAAGGTCATTGACATCAATACATCACGCCCTCGCATTCCTGTCATGGTAGTCACATTGTGACTGACGCTTGCTCTCAACAATTTCTTTCATAGTAGGGTGTATAAGGGATAACCTGGTTTTGAGCGTCCTTTTCATTAGCAGCTCTGCAGGTGGAACCCCTGTGAGCGAGTGTGGTCGGGATCTATTGGCCAAAAGGAGGCGTGATAAGCGGCTTTGTAGGGAACCCCCTTGGATTCTGAGCATCCCCTGTTTGATTATCTACACTGCTCGTTCTGCCTGGCCGTTTGAGGCCGGCTTGAATGGTGCCGTTCTGACATGGTTGATTCCATTGCCTGCCATGAAGTCCTGGAATTCAGTGCTTGTGAAGCACGGGCCGTTGTCGCTGACCAAGACATCCGGTAGACGTGGGCGGCGAACATTGCCCGTAGACTTTCTACTGTGGCAGAGGATGTGCTTGAATTTAAAATGGCACACTCAATCCATTTGGAGTAGGCGTCTACGACAACCAAAAACATTTTTCCCATGAAAGGACCTGTGTAGTCCACATGGATGCGTGACCATGGCTTGGCGGGCCAGGACCAGGGGCTAAGGGGGGCTTCCGTGGGTGCGTTGCCCAGCTGAGCACAAGTGTTGCACCTGCGAATACAAAGTTCCAGGTCTGCATCTATCCCTGGCCACCAAACGTGTAATTGCCTTCATCATGACAATGCCCAGGTGCTCATTGTGAAGTTCTCTGATAAACAGTAGGCAATCGGCCTGAATCGAGAGTTCATCCTTGCGCCTATGAAACAGTTTAAACACCTCAGGGCATGCCCAGTAAGTGGCTGCCCAGTCCCCATTCAGGACACATTTCTTAACTAAAGACAGTAGCGGGTCTTTATTTGTCCAGACTTTAATCTGATGGGCTGTCACAGGTGAGCCTATAAAGGCCCAACGCGGCAGCAGTCGGGAGCAGCGTGAGGAGGTGCGTCGCTGAGGCGAGCCGGTGTAGCTACAGGGAGAAGGCAAAAAAGAAGTAGAAAGAAACAGAAAGGTGACGTCACAGCCAAGGGGGTAAGTGATTGGCTGGTGATTGGTGAGTAGTTTTTCTTTTTTCTCTTCTATATCAGTGAGTAAACTTTAGCATTGTTGTTGCCAATTTAAGTGTATCTAAGAGTTAAGTCATGGCAGGAGAGCTCGGTCACGTGATATGCTCCTCCTGTACCATGTGGGAACTCAGGGACACTTCCGGTGTCCCTGACGACTACGTGTGCGGGAAGTGTATCCGCCTCCAGCTCCTGACAGACCGCGTTGCGGAATTGGAGCTGAGGGTGGATTCACTCTGGAGCATCCACGATACTGAGAATGACGTGAATACCACGTTTAGTGAGTTGGTCTTACCGCAGGAGAAGGATCCACAGCCAGCTAGGGAATTGAAGACCAGCAGGAAGAGTAGTGCAAGGAAGGTAGTGCAGGGGTCCCCTGCGGCCATCCCCCTGCAAAACAGATACACTGCTTTGAGTACTGTTGAGAGGGATGACTCATCAGGGGAGGGCAGCAGCAGCCAAGTTCATGGCACCGTGGCTGGCTCTGCTGCACAGGAGGGCAGGAAAAAGACTGGGAGAGCAATAGTGATAGGGGATTCGATTGTAAGGGGAATAGATAGGCGTTTCTGCGGCCGCAACCGAGACTCCAGGATGGTATGTTGCCTCCCTGGTGCAAGGGTCAAGGATGTCTCGGAGCGGGTGCAGGACATTCTGAAAAGGGAGGGTGAACAGCCAGTTGTCGTGGTACACATTGGTACCAACGACATAGGTAAAAAAAGGGATGAGGTCCTACGAAACGAATTTAAGGAGCTAGGAGCTAAATTAAAACGTAGGACCTCAAAAGTAGTAATCTCAGGATTGCTACCAGTGCCACATGCCAGTCAGAGTAGGAATTGCAGGATAACTCAGATGAATACGTGGCTTGAGCAGTGGTGCAGCAGGGAGGGATTCAAATTCCTGGGGCATTGGAACCGGTTCTGGGGGAGGTGGGACCAGTACAAACCGGACGGTCTGCACCGAGGCAGGACCGGAACCAATGTCCTAGGGGGAGTGTTTGCTAGTGCTGTTGGGGAGGAGCTAGACTAATATGGCAGGGGGATGGGAACCAATGCAGGGAGACAGAGGGAAACAAAAAGGAGACAAAAGCAAAAGACAGAAAGGAGATGAGTAAAAGTGGAGGGCAGAGAAACCCAAGGCAAAAAACAAAAAGGGCCACTGAATATAAAGGGGCTGCAGGAGGGGTCAAAATTAAAAATCATGGTTTAAAAACTAGTATTAAAACACTCTACCTAAACGCACGCAGCATTCAAAATAAAGTAAATGAGTTGACGGCACAAATCATCACAAATGGGTATGATTTGGTGGCCATTACAGAAACGTGGTTGCAGGGTGGCCAAGACTGGGAATTAAACATACAGGGGTATCTGACGATTCGGAAAGATAGACAAGAAGGGAAAGGAGGTGGGGTAGCTCTGTTAATAAAGGATGATATCAGGGCAGTTGTGAGAGACGATATTGGCTGTAATGAACAAAATGTTGAATCATTGTGGGTGGAGATTAGAGATAGTAAGGGGAAAAAGTCACTGGTGGGCGTAGTTTATAGGCCCCCAAATAATAACTTCACGGTGGGGCGGGCAATAATCAAGGGAATAATGGAGGCATGTGAAAAAGGAACGGCAGTAATCATGGGGGATTTTAACCTACATATCGATTGGTCAAATCAAATCGCATGGGGTAGCCTTGAGGAGAAATTCATAGAATGCATACGGGATTGTTTCTTAGAACAGTATGTTACAGAACCTACAAGGGAGCAAGCTATCTTAGATCTGGTCCTGTGTAATGAGACAGGAATAATAAACGATCTCCTAGTAAAAGATCCTCTCGGAATGAGTGATCACAGTATGGTTGAATTTGTAATACAGATTGAGGGTGAGGAAGTAGTGTCTCAAACGAGCGTACTATGCGAAAACAAAGGGGACTACAGTGGGATGAGGGCAGAGTTGGCTAAAGTAGATTGGAAACACAGACTAAATGGTGGCACAATTGAGGAACAGTGGAGGACTTTTAAGGAGCTCTTTAATAATGCTCAACAAAAATATATTCCAGTGAAAAAGAAGGGTGGTAAGAGAAGGGATAACCAGCCGTGGATAACCAAGGAAATAAAGGAGAGTATCAAATTAAAAACCAATGCGTATAAGGTGGCCAAGGTTAGTGGGAAAATAGAAAATTGGGAAAATTTTAGATGACAGCAAAGAATGACTAAGAAAGCAATAAAGAAGGGAAAGATAGATTACGAAGATAAACTTGCGCAAAACATAAAAACGGATAGTAAAAGCTTTTACAGATATATAAAACGGAAAAGAGTGACTAAAGTAAATGTTGGTCCCTTAGAAAATGAGAAGGGGGATTTAATAATGGGAAATGTGGAAATGGCTGAGACCTTAAACAATTATTTTGCTTCGGTCTTCACAGTGGAAGACACAGAAACCATGCCAGAAATTGCTAGTCACGGGAATGTGGGAAGGGAGGACCTTGAGACAATCACTATCACTAGGGGGTTAGTGCTGGACAGGCTAATGGGACTCAAGTAGACAAGTCCCCTGGTCCTGATGAAATGCATCCCAGGGTATTAAAAGAGATGGCGGATATTATAGCAGATGCATTCGTTATAATCTACCAAAATTCTCTGGACTCTGGGGAGGTACCAGGGGATTGGAAAGCAGCTAATGGAACGCCTGTGTTTAAAAAAGGGGGCAGACAAAAGGCAGGTAACTATAGGCCGGCTAGTTTAACATCGTAGTGGGGAAAATGCTTGAAACTATCATTAAGGAAGAAATAGCGGGGCATCTAGATCGGAATAGTGCAATCAAGCAGACGCAGCATGGATTCATGAAGGGGAAATCATGTTTAACTAATTTACTGGAATTCTTTGAGGATATAACGAGCATGGTGGATAGAGGTGTACCGATGGATGTGGTGTATTTAGATTTTCAAAAGGCATTCGATAAGGTGCCACACAAAAGGTTACTGCAGAAGATAAAGTTACGCGGAGTCAGTGGAAATGTATTAGCATGGATAGAGAATTGGCTGGCTAACAGAAAGCAGAGAGTCGGGATAAATGGGTCCTTTTCGGGTTGGAACTCGGTGGTTCGTGGTGTGCCACAAGGATTGGTGCTGGGACCACAACTGTTTACAATATACGTAGATGACCTGGAAGAGGGGACAGAGTGTAGTGTAACAAAATTTGCAGATGACACAAAGATTAGTGGGAAAGTGGGTTGTGTAGAGGACACAGAGAGGCTGCAAAGAGATTTAGATAGGTTAAGCGAATGGGCTAAGGTTTGGCAGATGGAATACAATGTCGGAAAGTGTGAGGTCATCCACCTTGGGAAAAAAAAACAGTAAAAGGGAATACTATTTGAATGGGGAGAAATTACAACATGCTGCAGTGCAGAGGGACCTGGGGGTCCTTGTGCACGAATCCCAAACAGTTAGTTTTCAGGTGCAGCAGGTAATCAGGAAGGCGAATGGAATGTTGGCCTTCATTGCGAGAGGGATGGAGTACAAAAGCAGGGAGGTCCTTCTGCAACTGTATAGGTTATTGGTGAGGCCGCACCTGGAGTACTGCGTGCAGTTTTGGTCACCTTACTTAAGGAAGGATATACTAGCTTTGGAGGGGGTACAGAGACGATTCACTAGGCTGATTCCAGAGATGAGGAGGTTACCTTATGATGATAGATTGAGTAGACTGGGTCTTTACTCGTTGGAGTTCAGAAGGATGAGGGGTGATCTTATAGAAACATTTAAAATAATGAAAGGGATAGACAAGATAGAGGCAGAGAGATTGTTTCCACTGGTCGGGGAGACTAGAACTAGAGGGCACAGCCTCAAAATACGGGGGAGCCAATTTAAAACCGAGTTGAGAAGGAATTTCTTCTCCCAGAGGGTTGTGAATCTGTGGAATTCTCTGCCCAAGGAAGCAGTTGAAGCTAGCTCATTGAATGTATTCAAGTCACGGATAGATAGATTTTTAACCAATAAGGGAATTAAGGGTTATGGGGAGCGGGCACGTAAGTGGAGCTGAGTCCACGGCCAGATCAGCCATGATCTTGTTGAATGGCGGAGCAGGCTCGAGGGGTTAGATGGCCTACTCCTGTTCCTAATTCTTATGTTCATATGTTCTTATGAGCCTTCACTTTCGAAAGCTTCAACAGCCATGATCATCTCAGCATCATGCTCAGCTGCCCCCTCAGTGGTGGCTAGTGGTAGCCTGCTGAGTGCATTGGCGCAGTTTTCAGTCCCGGTCTGTGCCGAATTGTGTAGTCATAGGCGGCTAACGTGAGTGCCCACCTCTGTATGCGGGCCAATGCATTCGTATTTATGGCCTTGTTGTCAGCCAAAAGGGACGTTTGGGGTTAGTGATCTGTCTCCAGCTCAAATTTCTTGCCAAACAGGTACTGGTGCATTTTTTTTTACTGCATATACACATGCTAGCGCTTCCTTTTCTACCATCCCGTACCCCCTTTCTGCCTGGGACAGACTCCTGGAGGCATAAGCTACCGACTGTAACTGACCCTTGGCATTAACATGCTGCAACATGCACCCGACCCCATAGGACGACGCATCACACGTTAAAACTACTTTCTTACATGGGTCATATAATGTTAACAGTTTGTTGGAGCATGACAAATTGCGTGCTCTATCAAAAGCCCTTTCCTGGCTGTTCCCCCAGACCCAATCGCGACCTTTGCGTAAGAGCACGTGTAGCGGCTCTAACAGCGTGCTCAATTTGGGAAGAAAGTTGCCAAAATAGTTCAGGAGCCCCAAGAACGAACGCAGTTCCGTCGTGTTACGGGGTCTGGGTGCTCTCTGGATCGCATCCGTTTTGGACGCAGTAGGGCTGATCCCGTCTGCTGCTACCCTCATCCCCAGGAATTCTACCTCTGGAGCTAGGAAGACGCAGTTCGCCTTTTTCAGTCGCAGCCCTACACGGTCCAGTCTGCGTAGCACCTCCTCCAGGTTATGGAGGTGTTCTTCCGTATCCCGACCCATGATGACGATGTCGTCTTGAAAAACCATCGTCCTTGGAATCGACTTGAGGAGGCTTTCCATATTTCGCTGAAAGATCGCGGCGGCCAAACGAATCCCGAACGGACATCTGTTGTACTCAAACAACCCCTTGTCTGTTGTGATGGTGGTCAGCTTCTTCGACTCACTCGCCAGCTCCTGGATCATGTAAGCTGAGGTCAGGTCCAATTTTGAAAAAAGTTTGCCACCGGATAGCGTCGCAAAGAGGTCCTCTGCTCTCGGTAGCGGGTACTGGTCTTGGAGTGACACCCGATTGATGGTGGCCTTGTAATCGGCACATATCCTGACCGACCCATCCGCCTTGAGCACTGGGACGATCGGGCTCGAATTCGACTGGCGAAATGATGCCTTCCCTCAGCAGGCGGTCCAATTCGCCTTCTATCTTTTCCCGCATCACGTACGGCACCGCTGTGGCCTTGTGGTGTACTGGCCTGGCGTCCGGGTTTATGTGAATCACTATCTTGGCCCCCATGAAAGTGCCGATGCCGGGTTGAAATAATGAATCAAATTTGTCGAGGACCTGTGAGCATGATACTCGCTCCACAGAAGAAATTACATTGACATCGGCCCATTTCCAGTTCATGACAGCAAGCCAACTCCTCCCCAGCAGTGTGGGACCGTCCCCCGGGACAATCCAGAGTGGCAACCTGTTCTGCGAATCTTTGTGGGTCACGACTACCGTGGCGCTGCCTAGCACCGGAATGATCTCCTTTGTATATGTCCGTAGCAGTGCGTCAATCGGCAATAATTTTGGCCTCCTGGCCTTGGACACCCACAACCTTTCGAACTGTTTGATACTCATCAGGGACTGGCTAGCCCCCGTGTCTAGCTCCATTAATACTGGGATACCATTGAGGAGCACTTTCATCATTATCGGTGGCGTCCTGGTATATGAACTGTATATGTGCTCCACATGAACTCGCTGAACTTCAGCTTCCAGCGATTTCCCCGAGTATTCATTTGGCCTCGTAGGGCTTACATCGGGCCCGTCCTCCCCGTACATCAACCTGGCTGCAGGCTTCCTGTACCTACGTGCCAAGTGACCGCTGACGTTGCAGTTTCTGCAGGTATATTGCTGATACCTGCAAGCTCTGGCTGGGTGTTTGCCTCCACACCTCCAGCATGAGCTGGAGGCCCCGTTGTTGGAAAAAAAACGTCCATTACCAGTCATTCGTCTCTGACTGTCTCTGTAACTGTCCTTAAACGCACCATTAACAGATGTTGATGGCCCCATTACTGGCCGCATTGTCCATTGCAATGGCATGAATCGCCGTTCAGCTAGCCATTGTCTCTGTTGAATTCCCCCTTTGAGTTCGACTGCATGCTGGGGCATGTCCGATTGCCCTTGTCTGCCTAGAGAACTGTGTGCCGCGTTAACAATGTTGACTCCCTGGTCGTTTGCCGCATTTGAGCCAAGATTTTTGCCATAAATCATTCTGGTCTCTTCCTCCCCTGAGATAATTGTCTGGGCTATCATAGGTCAAGAGTTTCTTCTCAATCAGTTTCCTGAAAACCCAGTGTGTCCGATGCCCTCAATAAAAAAGTCTCGCAGCATCTCCGCTCTGCATGCATCTGGGAACTTACATAGGCTCGCCAGTCGCCGGAGGTCTGCCACGAAGTCAGGAACGCTTTGCCCTTCTCGCCGCCGGTGCATGTAAAACCGGTGTCACGCCATGTGCATGCTGATCGCCAGTTTAAGGTGTTCCCCGATTAACTTACTGAGCTCTTCGAACGTCTTGTCCACCGGCTTCTCTGGAGTTAGAAGGTCCTTCATCAGGGAGTACGTTCTGGATCCACAAACCGCCAGGAGATGAGCCCTGCGTTTGTCGGCCGAAACCTGTCGCAACCATTCCTTCGTGACAAAACTTTGCTGTAGTCTCTCAATAAAGTCATCCCAATCATCACCAACACAGTACCTCTCTTCTGTGCTGCTAGTGGCTATGCTCGCGTGGTTTAAATCCCAGTTTCTCGTCGCCAGTAATATGTCCTTACTATACAGTATAAATGCACACGAGGCCCATACTTGAGAGAAGGTCACTCTGTGACCAGTTACCTTTATTACCAAGACCTCAAGAGGCAGACGGTGGGTGGAGCTTCCCCTTTTATACCGGAAAGTCCAGGTTAGGAGTGTCTCCCACAAGTTCGCCCCCTGTGGTCAGTGTTCTCAAGGTATACAACTTAGGTCAGCTTATACATGGGTTACAATGACAGTTCAATACATGACAGGGGGGAGATTTTTAATGGCAGGCCAGGATTTGAGTGTGAAAGGCCAACTTTTGTTAAAACTCTTATTTGTAAAGCTGACATATAATCAGAGTTGACTGCTGAAGAAACAGCCAGTTCAGTAATATCAAAAAGGTCAGTGAACTGTTGCAACCTGCCAAGGTTTGTACCTGAATTAGCATTTTGGATACGGCATCAAAACGAAGTCTCTGTCTAGGGTGAGCTACCAGTGGCCTGCCAACACCAGTGCGAGAGTATAATCACCGCCCCTGACATTCAACAGCATTACCATCACCGAATCCCCCATAATCAACATCCTGGGGGTCACCATTGACCAGAAACTTAACTGGACCAGCCACATAAATACTGTGGCTACAAGAGCAGGCCAGAGGCTGGGTATTGTGCAGCGAGTGTCTCACCTCTTGACTCCCCAAAGCCTTTCCACTATCTACAAGGCACAAGTCAGGAGTGTGCTGGAATACTCTCCACTTGCCTGGATGAGTGCAGCTCCAACAACACTTAAGAAGCTCAACACCATCCAGGACAAAGCAACCCGCTTGATTGGCCCCCCATCCATCACCTTCAACATTCACTCCCTCCACCACTAGCGCACCGTGGCTGCAGTGTGCACCATCTACAAGATGCACTGCAGCAACTCGCCAAGGCTTCTTCGGCAGCACCTCCCAAACCCGCGACCTCTACCACCTAGAAGGACAAGGGCAGCAGATGCATAGGAATACCATCACCTCCAAGTTCCCCTCCAAGTCACACACCATCCTGATTTGCAAGTATATCTCCGTTCCTTCATTGTCGCTGGGTCAAAATCCTGGAACTCCCTCCCTAATAGCACTGTGGGAGCACCTTCACCACATGGACTGCACCGGTTCAAGAAGGCAGCTCACCACCACCTTCTCAAGGGAAATTAGGGATGGGCAATAAATGCTGGTGTTGCCAGTGATGCCCACATCCCAAGAATAAATTTAAAAAAAAATACAATGGTACCTCGCAATGAGTCCTCACCCTTAGAAAAAGAGAGAAGAAAATTGATGGGAGAAACTAAATGTAAAATAATTTTGAGGCAGAGTTCTAAGCAACCGTAGACAAGATTTGGCATAATTGTCCCCGGATTTGTTTTCATAAAAATAATGTCCTGACACAAATAGAATCAAAAGTAACCCATTACATCTCCCAATCACAAGATTGACATGATGTCTCCCTTTCAATATTTTTTTGCTGATAGACTGGGAGATTATGTTGCCATGCTGCAGTTTGCCAGCTATTTACAACTCATTATTACTGGTCAAGACTGTCCCAGCTGCATTCGGCCAAGATAGGGGCCGATTACAGAATATAATCCAGGGATCAGGCTCGAACTGAGAACTCTGGTTTTCCAACTGCAAGTTGAGCTATGAAAGGTTTTAGTGAGATTAGTCTTCAGCAGATCTACCTGAGCTGGATTTCAAACAATCAAAGCAACAAATCATTATTCTTGCTTGGGTTTCTTCAGTGCAGATTAGATGTTATCGTTATCAGATTCTGTTACATACACACACACAAATGCCAAGAGTGAGTTTTTTTCAGGTCTCATTAAGAAATAGCACTGATTTATATTGGAGTTAATGAGACCACCAGGTGTAAAACGAAAAATAAAACATTCCCTGTTGCTCAATAAAAACTCATAAATACACCTGAATAAGCACCCAAACAACTGCGAGAAAATTGCATCATCTATTCTTTTCAGCCTATGATCCGGAAAATTAATTTGCTCATGAGCTAGGTGTCTTATGTTCTCCTTTTTTCTCAAGGATATAACTTCAAATTCAACCCACAATGAGAGCGAGGAGAAAAGGCTTTGTCATGGGTTGGTTACCATGTGCACTGGAACCCCATCCATGTACCTTGTTAAGAACATAAGAACATAAGAAATTGGAGCAGGAATAGGCCATACGGCCCCGAGCCTGCTCCGCCATTCAATAAGATCATGGCTGATCTGATCAGCTCCACTTCTCCGCCCGCTCTCCATAACCCCTTATCCCCTTATCGTTTAAGAAACTGTCTATTTCTGTCTTAAATTTATTCAATGTCCCAGCTTCCACAGCTCTCTGAGGCAGCGAATTCCACAGATTTACTCTGAGAGAAGAAATTTCTCCTCATCTCTGTTTTAAATGGGAAGCCCTTATTCTAAGATCATGCCCTCTAGTTCTAGTCTCCCCCATCAGTGGAATCATCCTCTCTGCATCCACCTTGTCAAGCCCCCTCATAATCTTATGCATTTTGATAAGATCACCTCTCGTTCTTCTGAATTCAAATGAGTAGAGGCCCAACCTACTCAACCTCTCCTCATAAGTCAACCCCCTCATCCTCGGAATCAACCCAGTGAACCTTCTCTGAACTGCCTCCAAAGCAAGTATATCCTTTCGTAAATATAGAAACCAAAACTGCCTGCGGTATTCCAGGTGTGGCCTCACCAATACCCTGTATAGCTGTAGCAAGACTTCCCTGCTTTTATACTCCATCCCCTTTGCAATAAAGGCCAAGATACCATTGGCCTTCCTGATCACTTGCTGTACCTGCATACTATCCTTTTATGTTTCATGCACAAGTACCACCAGGTCCTGCTGTACTGCGGCACTTTGCAATCTTTCTCCATTTAAATAATAACTTGTTCTTTGATTTTTTTCTGCCAAAGTGCATGACCTCACACTTTCCAACATTAGACTCCATCTGCCAATTTTTTGCCCACTCACTTAGCCTGTCTATGTCCTTTTGCAGATTTTTTGTGTCCTCCTCATACATTGCTTTTGCTCCCATCTTTGTATCATCAGCAAACTTGGCTACGTTACACTCAGTCCCTTCTTCCAAGTCGCTTATATAGATTGTAAATAGCTGGGGTCCCAGCACTGAATCCCTGTGGCACCCCACTAGTTACTGGTTGCCAAACAGAGAATGAACCATTTATCCCGACTCTCTGTTCTCTGTTAGTTAGCCAATCCTCTATCCATGCTAATATATTAGCCCCAACCCCGTGAACTTTTATCTTGTGCAGTAACCTTTTATGTGGCACCTTGTCAAACGTCTTCTGGAAGTCCAAATACACCACATCCACTGGTTCCCCTTTATCCACCCTGTTTGTTACATCCTCAAAGAGCTCCAGCAAATTTGTCAAACATGATTTCTCCTTCATAAATCCATGCTGACTCTGCCTGACCAAATTTTGCTTTTCCAAATGTCCTGCTACTGCTTCTTTAATAATGGACTCCAACATTTTCCCAACCACAGATGTTACGCTAACTGGTCTATAGTTTCCTGCTTTTTGTCTGCCTCCCTTTTTAAATCGGGGCATTACAT
This sequence comes from Pristiophorus japonicus, assembly GCF_044704955.1. Taxonomy (NCBI): domain Eukaryota; kingdom Metazoa; phylum Chordata; class Chondrichthyes; family Pristiophoridae; genus Pristiophorus; species Pristiophorus japonicus. Next base: position 3,389,121 of record NC_091997.1, read on the forward strand.
TTGAGCTTGGTTTGAATGAGGGAGATACTTTCTCTCCCTCATGTGAAAAGTTTGGGCATAATCCCAAACCAATCTCCCAGGGGACAGTAATGCACAACGCAAGCTGTTGTCAACTTTGGCAGCAACTTAGCGATCGTGCACCAGGAGGTCAAACCAAGGAGCTTCTCATGACCTACTCATTTTTAGCACCTGTTTTGTTCCCTTTTATTTTTCTTAACTGGAATGGAAGTCCATCATGGTGACTTATTGTGATACAACAAATGGCTGATAGGAAGTGGTCTTTTCACAGTAGGAAATAAGTGTCAGACTACAATTATGCACCTGAAAGTTGCATAAAAGTTTTTATAAATATATTAAGAGAAAGAAAGTAGTAAGGGGGGAATGTGGGGACATGAAAGACGGATACAGGTGAGACTATAATGGATGAAGGAAATGGTAGACTTGTTAAATCAATACTTTGTATCCGTTTTCACTGTAGAGGAAGAGGGCAAAATACCGGCGGTGTAAGGGAACCTAAAAATAAGTGTATGGGAGGAAGCGAGTGGATTTAACGGCCCTGAATTTGCAGTCAGCGGCGTTGCTAAGGAGTACGTGGCCGACATCCGAATGAAATGCGAACCCCCCTTTGAGAACTTACGATGTTTGGCTGCAGAGTTGTGCGTGGTGCAGTGGTCTACGGACCCCAGGGGCGCATCATTGTGCAAGAGCGTACCTGGGTGGTGCTCCTTTCACCAGCCAATCAGGAAACATAGAAAGCCTGGTGTATTATTATGTAGACTTGTAAATTAAACAGTGTGATACGAATTATATTTATTTCACAAGTACAGTACTTGGCTTTAAATTGCACAGGGAATACTTTGGCGTAAATAAAGTTACTTACTGGAAGACTCTGCCATATTTAAAAAAAAGGTTAAACCGATCTCATCCCTCAAACCGAGTCTTGGAACTCTGTTCTCCCTTACTTTATTTCCCCCTAGACTGTAACACAAAACTACTTTCTAATGTCTCTGTAAACAGTGGCTGCAATGCCAGGAATTTGAACCGCAGTTTTATCCCGGTACACATTAGCCTTTCTGTCACATAGCACACAATAGCGATTTTCTATCACTTTCTAACAATGGATTATATGAAGTAGGAATAGATACCGCACGGGATAACAGAATAGTTCTGAACTGAAGCTAATTGTTTTGATAGCAACTGAAATGCAGTCAATATAATGACTGTAATAGTTAGGTAGAATATGACAGTCTTCACACCCTCTTATAGCTTGATACATGGTTTTACATGTTTGTTTTTAATTATGATACAATTTTCTCACCCCGCCCCCTCTTACGCTGTGCAAACCGGCTCCTGCGCCTTTTTGCACCAGCCGTAAACATTTCCAGCGCAATTGATGTGCAGTCGGTGGGCAATTCACTCAATTTTTCGCTGGCACATCATTTGAATGAGGACTTGAAAGTCGCAATGTCTATTCGGAACTTGACAGGTCGCAACTTTGGGATTTAGCGCGTGCGGAAATCCCCAACTTACGGTCAATTTCAAAGGTGGTATGATGGTGTACTCTGAGAGGGCCAATATAAAAGTTAAAAAAAAACGACGGTAAAGGAATAAATAGTGGAACTAGAAACAGATAAAGCAACAGTACCTGATGGTTTCCACCCTAGGGTATTGAAAGAAACAGGTGGGGAAGTTGCAGATGTGATTGTCATCATTTTCCAAAACTCTCTACATTCAGGAATTGTGTCCTTGGATTGGAAAATTGCAAATGTCACTCCACAGGCGGGAGGGAGACACCAGCTGGGGCTAAGAAATTCAGGTAGTTTGTGTTGAGGAGGTCCCATCCCGTCCTCCTCCGGCCAAGGTGGTGACAAACAATATGGACAGGGGCGTGTCTCTCGATGTTGTCTATATGGAATTCCATATAGCGCCGCCGGAGGGCACAAAAGACTTTTTGTCCAAGTGCGGTGTCCCTCCTATGCGGCAGCGTTACGTGGCCCAGTGCTTGGCGCTGCGTTCAGTTTCCAACCCATCCGCCACACCACCGTCCCAGAAAGGAAATGGAGCAGGTTATTTTGGGTTCCACTTCCTGTCGGGGGCGGTAACCCAAATTTTTCGAGCCGGGCGGGACATTCGGATGTTACCACCCCCAAACGGGGTGCAACGGAATTTCACCCCCCCGCCCCCCCCAGGAAACTACAAACCTGTCAGGTCAATATTATTTGTGGAATTATTGGAATCTATCATCAGGGACAGAGTGACTGCGCATTTGAACAAGTATGAACTGAAGAAATAGAGTCAGGATGGTATGTTGCCTCCCTGGTGCAAGGGTCAAGGATGTCTCGGAGCGGGTGCAGGACATTCTGAAATGGGAGGGAGAACAGCCAGTTGTCGTGGTGCACATTGGTACCAACGACATAGGTAAAAAAAGGGATGAGGTCCTACGAAACGAATTTAAGGAGCTAGGAGCTAAATTAAAAAGTAGGACCTCAAAAGTAGTAATCTCGGGATTGCTACCAGTGCCACGTGCTAGTCAGAGTAGGAATCGCAGGATAGCGCAGATGAATACGTGGCTTGAGCAGTGGTGCAGCAGGGAGGGATTCAAATTCCTGGGGCATTGGAACCGGTTCTGGGGGAGGTGGGACCAGTACAAACCGGATGGTCTGCACCTGGGCAGGACCGGAACCAATGTCCTAGGGAGAGTGTTTGCTAGTGCTGTTGGGGAGGAGTTAAACTAATATGGCAGGGGGATGGGAACCAATGCAGGGAGACAGAGGGAGACAAAAAGGAGGCAAAAGCAAAAGACAGAAAGGAGATGAGGAAAAGTGGAGGGCAGAGAAACCCAAGGTAAAGAACAAAAAGGGCCACTGTACAGCAAAATTCTAAAAGGACAAAGGGTGTTAAAAAAACAAGCCTGAAGGCTTTGTGTCTTAATGCAAGGAGTATCCGCAATAAGGTGGATGAAATAACAAATATGATGTGATTGGGATTACGGAGACGTGGCTCCAGGATGATCAGGGCTGGGAACTCAACATCCAGGGGTATTCAACATTCAGGAAGGGTAGAATAAAAGGAAAAGGAAAAGGAAAAGGAAAAGGGTAGCATTGCTGGTTAAATAGGAGATGAATGCAATAGTTAGGAAGGACATTAGCTTGGATGATGTGGAATCTATATGGATAGAGCTGCAGAACACCAAAGGGCAAAAAACGTTAGTGGGAGTTGTGTACAGACCTCCAAACAGTAGTAGTGATGTTGGGGAGGGTATCAAATAGGAAATTAGGGGTGCATGCAATAAAGGTGCAGCAGTTATAATGGGTGACTTTAATATGCACATAGATTGGGCTAGCCAAACTGGAAGCAATACGGTGGAGGAGAATTTCCTGGAGTGCATAAGGGATGGTTTTCTAGACCAATATGTCGAGGAACCAACTAGGGGGGAGGCCATCTTAGACTGGGTGTTGTGTAATGAGAGAGGATTAATTAGCAATCTCATTGTGCGAGGCCCCTTGGGGAAGAGTGACCATAATATGGTGGAATTCTGCATTAGGATGGAGAATGAAATAGTTAATTCAGAGACTATGGTCCAGAACTTAAAGAAGGCTAACTTTGAAGGTATGAGGCATGAATTGGCTAGGATAGATTGGCGAATGATACTTAAGGGGTTGACTGTGGATGGGCAATGGCAGACATTTAGAGACCGCATGGATGAATTACAACAATTGTACATTCCTGTCTGGTGTAAAAATAAAAAAGGGAAGGTGGCTCAACCGTGGCTATCTAGGGAAATCAGGGATAGTATTAAAGCCAAGGAAGTGGCATACAAATTGGCCAGAAATAGCAGCGAACCCGGGGACTGGGAGAAATTTAGAACTCAGCAGAGGAGGACAAAGGGTTTGATTAGGGCAGGGAAAATGGAGTACGAGAAGAAGCTTGCAGGGAACATTAAGGCGGATTGCAAAAGTTTCTATAGGTATGTAAAGAGAAAAAGGTTAGTAAAGACAAACGTAGGTCCCCTGCAGTCAGAACGGGGAACAAAGAAATGGCAGACCAATTGAACAAGTACTTTGGTTCGGTATTCACTAAGGAGGACACAAACAACCTTCCAGATATAAAAGGGGTCAGAGGGTCTAATAAGGAGGAGGAACTGAGGGAAATCTTTATTAGTCGGGAAATTGTGTTGGGGAAATTGATGGGATTGAAGGCCGATAAATCCCCAGGGCCTGATGGACTGCATCCCAGAGTACTTAAGGAGGTGGCCTTGGAAATAGCGGATGCATTGACAGTCATTTTCCAACATTCCATTGACTCTGGATCAGTTCCTATCGAGTGGAGGGTAGCCAATGTAACCCCACTTTTTAAAAAAGGAGGGAGAGAGAAAACCGGGAATTATAGACCGGTCAGCCTGACCTCAGTAGTGGGTAAAATGATGGAATCAATTATTAACGATATCATAGCAGCGCATTTGGAAAATGGTGACATGATAGGTCCAAGTCAGCATGGATTTGTGAAAGGGAAATCATGCTTGACAAATCTTCTGGAATTTTTTGAGGATGTTTCCAGTAAAGTGGACAAAGGAGAACCAGTTGATGTGGTATATTTGGACTTTCAGAAGGCTTTCGACAAGGTCCCACACAAGAGATTAATGTGCAAAGTTAAAGCACATGGGATTGGGGGTAGTGTGCTGACATGGATTGAGAACTGGTTGTCAGACAGGAAGCAAAGAGTAGGAGTAAATGGGTACTTTTCAGAATGGCAGGCAGTGACTAGTGGGGTACCGCAAGGTTCTGTGCTGGGACCCCAGCTGTTTACATTGTACATTAATGATTTAGACGAGGGGATTAAATGTAGTATCTCCAAATTTGCGGATGACACTAAGTTGGGTGGCAGTGTGAGCTGCGAGGAGGATGCTATGAGGCTGCAGAGTGACTTCGATAGGTTAGGTGAGTGGGCAAATGAATGGCAGATGAAGTATAATGTGGATAAATGTGAAGTTATCCACTTTGGTGGTAAAAACAGAGAGACAGACTATTATCTGAATGGTGACAGATTAGGAAAAGGGAAGGTGCAACGAGACCTGGGTGTCATGGTACATCAGTCATTGAAGGTTGGCATGCAGGTACAGCAGGCGGTTAAGAAAGCAAATGGCATGTTGGCTTTCATAGCGAGGGGATTTGAGTACAGGGGCAGGGAGGTGTTGCTACAGTTGTACAGGGCCTTGGTGAGGCCACACCTGGAGTATTGTGTACAGTTTTGGTCTCCTAACTTGAGGAAGGACATTCTTGCTATTGAGGGAGTGCAGCGAAGGTTCACCAGACTGATTCCCGGGATGGCGGGACTGACCTATCAAGAAAGATTGGATCAACTGGGCTTGTATTCACTGGAGTTCAGAAGAATGAGAGGGGATCTCATAGAAACGTTTAAAATTCTGACGGGTTTAGACAGGTTAGATGCAGAAAGAATGTTCCCAATGTTGGGGAAGTCCAGAACCAGGGGTCACAGTCTAAGGATAAGGGGTAAGCCATTTAGGACCGAGATGAGGAGAAACTTCTTCACCCAGAGAGTGGTGAACCTGTGGAATTCTCTACCACAGAAAGTAGTTGAGGCCAATTCACTAAATATATTCCAAAAAGAGTTAGATGAAGTCCTTACTACTCGGGGGATCAAGGGGTATGGCGAGAAAGCAGGAATGGGGTACTGAAGTATCATGTTCAGCCATGAACTCATTGAATGGCGGTGCAGGCTAGAAGGGCTGAATGGCCTACTCCTGCACCTATTTTCTATGTTTCTATGTTTCTATTTGTGAAGGGTGGGTTATGCCAGACTAATCAAGTCTCATTTTTTAAGGAGGTACCACCCTGGCCTCCTCTGGCCGAGGTGGTCACTAACAACATGGGCAGGGGACTGTCCATAGATGTTGTCTATGTGGAATTCCAGCGGCATTTGATAAGTATCCACACAAGAGATCATTAGCAAAAATAAAAGTGGGGAGGGAGAACAGAGTCAATTTGAACTGCCTTTGCCCAGCAGAAACTGGTGATAATGGAGTTAAAGTTGAAACAGTCGACTTACCATTCTATTCCCACCTCTATTTTAACTCGGGCCTTCTGCTAGCCCCAATACAGGCGGAAGCAAATTGGGGTTCATAACGATTATAAGAGCCCAATGCATTTTAGAGGGCCTATGAGGCAATGGATACTCCGCTCGGGAAAACCTGGTGTGTCGAGAGGTAGAGGCCACAAAAAGTAAGTCTAAAATAATTGTTGTGGAGCCAGGAGCAGCAGGAAGGAGGGTTTCTGATGAGTAAAGGATGGGAAGATCATTATAAATTCAACCCGTGGGGCAATGGCTATTCTCTAGGATCACGTACCACTCAATGTGCCAAAGATCCACATTTAAATTCTTGATTTTGAGAGAAACTACAAATTGAAGACTCACAACTGCAACATTCAAAACATGGCAATGAGGACAAATAAGGACAACTAGAATTGAAGCATGCAAAATATTAGAAAGCACTCCACTGTGTGGAATATGGTTTGACATCACTGACATCATATGACATTGCCCAATTAGAATAATCATGTCAAAAGGCTTTCATTGACTTAAAATTTAAATTTTTAATTTTTTTCCATCATATGAAAAATATTGGCTACATAAGTTATATAGGGTTTCTGAATTAAAAATGGCTTTAAATTTCCACATAGCTACTGAAACCCACAGGGAAATTATCCTTTAATTAAAATTCATTTTTTAAACTCAAAATTCCTTTACATCTGTTTTAAGAAAAGAAGAAAGAAAGACTTGGATTTATATAGCGTATTTCACGATTACCGGATGTCCCAAAGCGCTTTACAGACAATGAAGTACTTTTTTGAAGTGTAATCATTGTTGTAGGAAATGCTGCAGCCAATATGTGCACAGCAAACTCCCACAAACAGTAATGCGATAATGCCCGGATAATCTGTTTTAGTGATGTTGATTGAGAGATACATATTGGCCCAGGACACTGGGGATAAGTCCCCTGCTCTTCTTCAAAATAGTGCAATGGGATCTTTTTCATCCACCAAAGAGAGCAGTTTAACAATTCATCTGTAGTGTCAGCCAAGATTTTGGTGCTTAAGTCACTGGAGTGGCACTTGAACCCACAACCTTCTGACTCAGAGACAAGGGTGCTACGAACAGAGCCACTGGCTGACACAGACGCAAGGGCCTGAATGGCCTACCCCTGTTCCTATGTTCTATCAAATAAGACGGCGCAAAGAATGAAAAGAATTATAACGAAGGAAGTGCTAAACTATGCCATGTAAACAAAAGGCAATGTTCACATTGTATAAATCAATAACTTTGAATAAATAAATATATTTTTAAAATGGGGTAAGAGCAGAAAGTTCCTCCCACAATGGCTGAGGAGCTGGTTTGGTACTGAGCCGTAGGGATAGGAAAGTTGCCTGTTCAATCCATAGTTTGGGCTAAGTTCATCCATTCGAGTTGGGCGGCAATGTGACTATTGTAACTAACCTTAGCATCCCGGCACTGGCTGAGGCAGGGACAATTTGCCATGGTCCCTTCTCTACCCCTAGTGACTATCCTACTGAAAAGTGCATGAACGGATGTATAGCAAAAAATAAACACAAGGATGACAGATAGGCAGACAGACCGACCATTTCAAAACTGAGATTGACTGCATTTTGTTAGGCAAGGGTTTTTAGGGCTACTGAACCAACGTGGATTCTAATTATGATCTAATTAAATGGCGGAACAGGCTCGAGGGGCTGAATGGCCTACTCCTGTTCCTATGTTCTATGAATAAAAAGGAGAAAAGAATGGAAAGAATATTAAGCAGTTAAAAAAATGATTGAATTAATACAAAAATTAGGGTTTATTTTACCAAAAGGCACCATGTTTCTGAGTGACGGTCACACAATACAAGACATAATTCAGCTGTCAATAAGAAATAAAGGGAGGCAGAGGAAGAGACAACCAACTGATCTGACCAAGTCAGTTTTTTTTCTAGTTTATACTATTTTTATAAACTTCTGACCACACAGTAGTCATTTAATCACAGGAAAGCAAAAATAATGATGTTTGGTTACAGGTCCCTTAATGAACACATTCTTAGTAATTCATCGCAAGGAGATATTTGTGAAATGGTTTTTTGCTGCACCTTCCTGTGGCCTCCCAGCTATACATGAGATGGGATTTTATTATAACCCACTGGATGACTCATGCTGTTGCCATGGCAATCTGCTCACCACATTTCACAGTTTTTATAAAGGAAAGAACATACTGTTCCTGGGGCAAATTTGGAAGACAATCTCTCTCTCTAGTCATTTCAAAAAACTAGTGGCAGATAATACAGCGAAATTGATTACATCTAAAGGGAGGGCACTTAAAGGAAATTTCAACCCTTTTCCAAGAAGTAAACCAGAAACAACCTGTCACACTTCTCACACACCACCTTTCCGCTTACATTTTCTCTGTCTGCATTTTCAGTTTATGTATTCAAGTAAGGAATGCCGATTATCAATGTACATCTAGACATGATGTAATGTTCCCAGTGTATTCTTAAAGCAATACAGATATTATCAAAGTGCTGGTTATGACACGAATGGTGATAACTATTTAAAAATGGTGTTCAACTGTCAAAATAAGCTTAAAAACATTTCTAGGCCAGCATGTCCGTCATCATCTGAAATGAGAGAAAACATCAATGAACATTTTTGGTTTTGATCTTATCCATTTTTGAATTTACTGATACAAATTGGACGCTGCTATCTCTCTTCATAGTTCTCTCCTCCATATCTTCAGCACTCCTGGCATAAAGGGGGGGGCTGGATGTGGGGAGAGGCGTTGAATTTCCACAAGGGTTCTCCCGATCATCTGCCGTCACTCAGTGGAGGATCCACAGAAATCCAGAGAAATGGCGAAAATGAGCCAAATGGCCTCTTTCTGTGCCGTAAGCTTCAGTGGTTCTCTGCACCCACAGTACAGGCTAGTTCCATGACATTCAGGATATGTAGTTAAATAAAGCCTGTAGACAGAGCCAGAATAAGGATTCATTTCTGACTTTGAGAAGCCTCGTTCGCCTGTAGCACACCACCAAAACCTAAGAAAATGTTGAGAAAATAGTGCAATTCCAATCTGCATTACCAGGGGATGAAGCTCAGGAAATGACTCTTAAAGCGATGATCACACAGTTTTCTTATAGCAGTATTACCAACATGTTGGACATTACACTATCATAAGAAATAATTTAACATAAATTGTTCAGATACCAATTAATGAAAGTTTCACTAATTTTTTTAATTTGACGATGGTTTAAATCCTACAGCATTAATCCCTTCTTCAATATCTTTTGCTTTGCTGAGCGCAAACTGAAAAGTAATGGCACTGTAATTGTGGCCGAAGGTGTACCTCCGGAGTACGTACCTACCTGCTGTTGTCCAAGCTGCGGAGAGTTCGGGTCTCGGGCCTCCAGCCGTACACAGTGGAATGGCTCACGGATCCCAGGGACGCAGGCATCCCTGGGATCACATTGGCCAAGTCCTCCAATGAGAAAGGAGGATTCCATTGCAGTCTTTTAGGAACTGAATCCCCTAATGACATGCAATGGCATCCCCAACTAATTAAACAATCTGGACAATTCAATAAATATAAATGGTCTGAAGTTCAATTTTATTCATAACTCGCTTCATTCCAGCAAATACAATACAAAATAATTTTTTTGTAAAATAATTTTAAACATTTTAATCTGGGCCAATAGTTGCATAAGCTAATTTTAAGTGTTTGTGCATCATTTTTTATTTTTAAATGTTTAATTTAAAGATTTATAATAACCCCTATGCTGATGCAAGCAAGCCCAATGCCTGATTTTACCAGCCTTAAGAGTTTCGTGGACAATTTTAAAAATTCGTTCATGGCATCGCTGGCAAGGCCAGCATTTATTGCCCATCCCTAATTGCCCTTGAGAAGGTGGTGGTGAGCTGCCTTCTTGAACCGCTGCAGTCCTTGTGGTGAAAGTACTCCCACAGGGCCCAAGTTTCGGGTAGAGTTGCTCCTATTTTTTGGAGCAACTAGTTTAGTTTGGAGAATGTTAGAAATTGCAATTCTCGGATATTAGTTTGCTCCAGTTCTACTGAGTTAGTTGAGGTTGGCTTTAGGTAAGGTATTTTTTTTTCAAAAGGGGGTGTGTCCAGCCACTCAGGCCTGTTTTGCAAGTTTCGGCAGTGAAAACTTACTACAAACTAACTTAGGCTGGAGTAAGTGCCCACTTTTGTAAGTTCAGAACAACCTTACCTAGAGGTAAGCTCAGTGCAGGCACAGCCGGAGAGGGGGGTGGGAATTAAACGCAAAAAGGACTGAAGCATTAAATATATCACTTTTAAAATGTCCAAAAACCTCTTTTGATGATATCTTGCCTTATATCTGCTGAATGAGGATAGTTGCTTCTTTTTTTTATAAATAAACAAGTGTAGGCTCCCGGCTGAGGCAGGCACATCAACACCTAATTATGGCTAATTTGATCCTTTGGAAATCATCATACCCCATTAGTCCAACCTATTACTTGAATGACTCACCTCATTTGTAAAACTAACTGTTTGGCATTGTGCCTCCGTCAGGGACAGACTGTTAGAGTAGCGTGTTGTAAGCCACCCTAACCCACCATTGTCTCCCACACCCCCAGCAACACTCTTCCTCCCGCCCACGTCCCAACCCTTTGCTCCGTGTGTCCCTCCTCACTCCTGCACTCCCAACAGCACTCTTCCCCTCCCCGCTCCACCCCCCAGCCCCCAACCCAACCCCTCGCAGCCAGCAGCAGGACCAATCGGTGTGTTTCAGATACTGTAGGGCAATTAGTCGCTGGCTTCCTCGGTCCACGGACACCCATCTCACTGCAGCAGGAGAGATCTCTGAGCCACGACACACCACACCAGCATGCCCCTCGATCATGGCTAGGTGCAGGAGGCACGCATGACTGAAGGGATGAGGGATGTATATCTTTTGCAGGTGTTCCTTAAAGATTGTGTTTGGTATGTTAATGGACCAGGAATCAGTTGTAATGTTAAGTAATGAACTTTATTGATATGCTTACAATGTACTTTACTTTAGTGCAATAATAATAAAACCATTCTTGTCATGATTCTGTCTCAATGTACAATACATTTCATTGAAATCTTTACAATGTACTTTACTGCAATAAAATCACTGTTGTATCAATTTTGATTTAACTCTTTCTGATCACTTCACAACCCCAAACATTTATATAGTTCTAAAGTTAGAAAACATAGTAAACAATTTTAATCTGTAAACAGAATTACTGAACAACCATAAGATAACTTTAACGCAGTAAATGTAAACAACTGACTAAGATCACTTAAAAACTCTATGATCACTTATATACTTGTACAATTACAAAACTTAGTACACAATTTCAATTTGTAAACATTTCCAACAGTGGCATCAAATCTACTACATCAACACCAGCAGCAAAGAAAGGCTGCACCCAGCTCTCATCCACATCTCGGTGCATGTGCACTGCCTCATGGGGAGGGAGGTGTAAGGGAAGAGAAGGGGTGGTGGGGTGTAGGGGAATAGAAGGGATGGTGGGGGGAAGAGAGGGTGGATAGGGGAAGAGAGAAGGTGAGGGGAGAGGGGGGGTCCCTGCTTGGATCTCGACAGAGGCTGATATTGGGATTGCAGTGGGAGGGGCATTTGATTGGTAGGGAGGTGTGCGCTTATTGCAGCAGCTAACTTTTCGATGGCCTCTGCCAGCATTTGCACTGGCCGTGCCATTCCTGCACTCAGTTCACGTGGCATAACTGCTATTTGCCCACACAGCGCTGTCAACTCATCACCAACCCCTCTGATGGTGCCCTCCAGTGAACGGGTAAGGTCATTGCCCTCCACACCCAATGCAATAACGTCAAGCCCATTTATTGAACGCTGCATCTCAGGAGAGCCTACTTGGGTTCTCCTTACTCTCCCCCCGACTCTGCCTCGTGGCACCCCTCCAGTACGAGGCGCAGGGTGGGACGGTGGGGCCCCGGGTGTTCCACACTGCATTCCACCACCACCACCACCACCACTGGGACCCGCTTCCTCTGACACTGGGGCCCTGGGTGTTCCACACTGCATTCCACCACCACCACTGGGACCTGCTTCCTCTGACACTGGGGCCCTGGGTGTTCCACACTGCATTCCACCACCATCACCACTGTGACTCTCAACCTCAAAGGATGTGAAACCATGGAACGTCTTACCAGAACTTGCATCACTAAGCGCGGATGGGTACGCGAGGAGACGATGACATGCTGCATCAGAACTTAAAGCACCACGGAAGGATGGGGGGTGGATGAAGGAGTGGAATGTTGTAGGAGAATTCATGGTATTCTCTGGGATAGTGAGGCCCTGCACTATGGACTGATCCATATTACGATCGACATTCTTCCCTGAACACATATCCATTCGCCCCTCCTCCCCGTCACCGCCTTGGTCCTGATCGCATGCATCCGACTCTTCCTCTGAATCTTCTGGATTGACATCATGTTCTGCAAAATATAACCGAACAGTCAAATGGTTAGCAGCACAGGAGTGGGCAGGATGGGTGACATGGATAGTCTCGCACATAGCAGGCAAGGCAGCAGGTTGATTTAAAGGGTCACGATGCATTTTCAGGACTTGCCCTCTCCCAAGCGTGTGGGCCCAGCTTGTGCATCACTGATTGCCTTTCTCCAGGCACGACTCATCATGGCAGTGACCCTCTGTTCCAAGGGTGTCAGTGGGTGCAGATTTGGCGGGCCTCCTCCTGTTCGTGTTCTTTCCCTTTTGTTGTGAGCCAATTTCTTCTGCAATGATGAAAATATAACTTTTAAGAGAGGGTGCCTTTCTGCCGGGTGGGACATATACAGCTGGTCACATTTAGAATTGCAATTCCATTGAGAAAATTAAGATATTACTTACACTAACGACTTGACCAAGGTCCTGCCATTTCTTTGTACACTGGGCTCCAGATCTCCTGGTATTCACCACTGCGCAGTATTCGTCAGCAAGCAGGTCCCAGCGTTTCTTGATTTCTTTGGGTGCCACCTTTGTGCGGCCTCTGTTGCTGGTGTCCAGCTCCTGCCATCTCCCCTCAATGACATTAACTAGTGTCTCGACTTCGTCATGCAAGAAGTTCTTCGTTCTCGCTGCACGTTCTTGCATTGCTGTACAGGTACTGGATTTCCACTCAGTGATTATTAAAAACACGGTCCTTTTCTTGCATGCATGTGTGCAGCACCCCTTTGCACTCCAAGAATCACTTAAGACTTTTCACTCCTTCCCTTTCTGCACCCATAAATCACACAGCTCGCTGTAACAGAGTGCCACGTTTTCCCTTTAAATGTCCTTGCTTACACCTTTGTGGCACCTTTGCACAAGATGCAATAAAATAATGTTCAATCCTTTTCCTACCTGCAACCAAAAATCCCAGCCAGCATTAAATGCGTGCCACGTTCTCGCTTTAAATGGCCGATTGCCAAGGTCGAGATTCCATTGCGCATGCGCGCACATTGCAACGCGCACGCGCAACGATGCCGGCTGCATTTAGACACACCCACCTGCAGAGTACTATAGGCTTGCTCCGCCCCAGGAAGACAACGCTGCGCCGCGCCAAGCCACGCCAAGCCACGGTCCAGGAGGACCGGAGAATTGCAGTAATTTATTCCGGCGTACCTTCGAGCCCAGGCAGGTCACGTAAGTCTCGGAGGTGCGCCGTATTCAACAGATGCCGAAACTTGGGCCCATAGTGCTGTTAGGGAGGGAGTTCCAGGATTTTATTTCAGCGACAATGAAGGAACAGCGATATACTTCCAAGTCAGGATGGTGTGTGACTTCGAGGGGAACGTGGAGGTGGTGGTCTCATGCACCTACTGCCCTTGTCTGTCTGCCTGGTAGAGGTCGCGGGTTTGGGAGGTGCTGCCAAAGAAGCCTTAGCGAGTTGCTGCAGTGCATCTTGTAGATGGTGCACACTGCAGCCACGGTGTGCCGGTGGTGGAGGGAGTGAATGTTTAGGGTGGTGAATGGGGGGCCAATCAAATGGGCTGCTTTGTCCTGGATGGTGTTGAGTGTCTTGAGTGTTGTTGAAGCTGCATTCATCCACGTAGTTGGAGAGTATTCAATCACACTCCTGACTTGTGCCTTGTAGATGGTAGAAAGGCTTTGGGGAGTCAAAAAGTGAAACATTCACCACAGAATACCCAACTTCTGACCTGCACTTTTAGCCACAGTATTTATGTGGCTGATCCAGTTAAGTTTCTGGTCAATGGTGACCCCCAGGATGTTGATTGTGGGGGATTGGGCGATTGTAATGCCATTGAATGTCAAGGGGCGGTGGTTAGACTCTCGCTTATTGGAGATAGTTATTGCCTGGCACTTGTGTGGCGGGAATGTTACTTGTCACTTATCAGCCCAAGCCTGTATGTTGTCCAGATCTTGCTGCATGCAGGCACGGACTGCTTCATTATCTGAGGAGTTGCGAATAGCACTGAACACTTTGTCGCCGATCTAAGACGCCTTGCGGGACAGTGCGAATTTGCAGGATCTTTGGGGGAAATATTGCGGGACTTTTTCGTGCTTGGAATCGACCACTAGGTCATTCTTTGCAGACTGCTGTCTGTCGAATGCCTAGATTTGAGCAAGACCATCACGATAGCCCAAACCTTCATATCACGAGCGATAACATGAAACAGATATCTTCACAGAATCGAAGTTCACCGGCAAGTACTGTGCATAAAATAATGTTTTCAGTAGGCAGAACTGTACAGGGCAGGGCCCACACGACCGCAGAGGCCAGACCTAGGCCTAGAGTGCTTCAGAGTCCACCGTGGGGCGTGAATGCGTATCCATTAACACCATGTTGGTGCTGCAGGGGCAGTCCTAGAGCTCATCAATGTCGATTCAAACCCTATGTGTGCAAGGGCTGTGGAACAATGGGGCACCTCCAGCGAATGTGCAAACAATCTCTGACTCACCACGTGGCAGAGTCAGGAGAGGACGACCAATCCAGCGAGGATCACGCTGAACAAGCAGGAGAGACAACTCAACCTGAGGATGAAGAAGAAGTATATGGGATACACACCTTCACTACCAAAAGCCCTCCGATAATGTTAAAAGTTAAACTCGACGGCACTCCAGTCTCCATGGAATTGGACACGGGGGCGAATCAATCAATAATGAGCCAGAAGGCATTCGAGAGGCTGTGGGGCAACAGAGCACAGCGACCCAAGCTGATCCCGATTCAGGCAAAGCTGCGCACCGACACCAAGGAACTGATACCAGTTATTGGTGGTGCGGACATAAGAGTATCCCATGAGGGAGTGGTGCACGATTTACCACCATGGATTGTTTCAGGTGATGGGCCAACACTGCTTGGTAGAAGATGGATGAAGAAGATTCGATGGAACTGGGAAGACCTCTGCGTAGCCTCTCCGGCGAACGATGTCTCCGTTGCTCAAACGCTGAGCAAAGCCCCACCTTCAGCTGAACCAGGCATCGAAGTGCAGATCCATTTGCAGATCCCCAAGGCACAGGCCGCTCATCACGACCACGAGGAGGTGAAGATCAACCGAGCAGCGTTACAGGTGCGGTACCCATCGCCCAAAGCCGACGACCTCTTTGCGACAATGGAAGAGGCTCCTTGTTGACCAAGCCGAGTGGGACACTGGCCGAAATGATCCAAATGCGTCTCCCCGATGCCAGAGGCAAAATCCCTGGGGAGGAAGATCGCGGCAGTCGGCATCACGGACACGGACGAGAGTGCGTCCAGACCACGGGACGAAAGTGCGTCCAGACCATGGGACGAGAGAGCGTCCAGACCACGGGACGAAAGTGCGTCCAGACCACGGGACGAAAGTGTGTCCAGACCATGGGACGAGAGAGCGTCCAGACCATGGGATGTCGCCGCAACGAAACAGGGGCATGTGTTGCCCAGCAAGGAAGACAACTGGGTTTGGGGCAAAGGTAAAGGGGCGGCCGCTGAGAAGGCCAGAAGCCCACTAAGTTCCAATAAATTATTTGCACTGTGTAACCCATGTGAGTGTTCTATCGCGGCCAATGATTTACTATCATATGGGGTCAGGGATACATTACAACAAGCCAAAGTAGCGGGTGAACACCAACCGGTTGTATATATATCCAGTAAGTTAACCAAGGCTGTAGCCTGGGTTCACGGGACAAAAGAGACGTACCAAAGAGTGTCCCATTATTTGCTCAAGTCAGACAAGCTGCCCATCCCACAGTTTGGGGAGAGCAGAGGCACTATTATCAATACTTTGTTTCGAGAATGTCTAACATTGTCTGTGCACTGTAACATGATCCGCCACGGGCCAGGCACAGAGAGCGGCATTAATGCTCTCAGTTGGCTACCGTTGCCCACCAACGGGGTGGAAACTGCGCAGCCTGCAGACCTACTCGTTGTCGTGGAAGTGCTAGAAAGCGAGGGGTCAACCATAACGGCCCCCCAGTTTAGGACCTGGACCAGCCAGGATCCCACGTTACCGCCTGCTAACGGCGAACCGCTAGACGGGATGTTGCAGCTTATCCATCACAAAGACGAAAGGCTCATCCCATCAGATTGTAACGTTGCAAAGAAAGGCAGGGAGGCTACACACAGTTGGTGGTCTGGGGCCTCCATACCATGGCCCAGGATCCACGGGGAACCACATGGCCTCCCGCCATTACTGAAAGTCTCAAGGTCATACCGGCCATCCTGGGCTTGCCAGACCTTAGGGTCGGCGACAATAATCCGGAGCAGGCAGCACAAATCATAAAGCCAAGCACCACACGTGTCACTGTAGACTCCCTACAGATCCGGCTATCCCTGGTGCTACGCAGTAACCAGACAGAATCACTCAGAACCGAGCCTTCTGTATGCTATCAGCAGAGAATGTACCATGATCGCACGGCTCCTCAACGCGACATCAGAATAAATGATGTAACCATGTTCAGGGCCCCAGTTGGGCTGCTAGCACTGTGCTAGCCAAAGAGGGGAATGTGATGAAAGTGGAGCATTTGTTGTGAAAACATGTACTGGGCAAACACAGAAAGCATTTGGACCAGACCATAGAAACATAGAAACATAGAAAATAGGTGCAGGAGTAGGCCATTCGGCCCTTCGAGCCTGCACCACTATTCAATGAGTTCATGGCTGAACATGCAACTTCAGTACCCCATTCCTGCTTTCTCGCCATATCCCTTGATCCCCCGAGTAGTAAGGACTTCATCTAACTCCCTTTTGAATATATTTAGTGAATTGGCCTCAACAACTTTCTGTGGTAGAGAATTCCACAGGTTCACCACTCTCTGGGTGAAGAAGTTTCTCCGCATCTCAGTCCTAAATGGCTTACCCCTTATCCTTAGACTGTGACCCCTGGTTCTGGACTTCCCCAACATGGGGAACATTCTTCCTGCATCTAACCTGTCTAAACCCATCAGAATTTTAAACGTTTCTATGAGGTCCCCTCTCATTCTTCTGAACTCCAGTGAATACAAGCCCAGTTAATCCAATCTTTCTTGATAGGTCAGTCCCGCCATTCCCGGAATCAGTCTGGTGAACCTTCGCTGCACTCCCTCAATAGCAAGAATGTCCTTCCTCAGGTTAGGAGACCAAAACTGTACACAATACTCCAGGTGTGGCCTCACCAAGGCGCTGTACAACTGTAGCAACACCTCCCTGCCCCTGTACTCAAATCCCCTCGCTATGAAGGCCAACATGCCATTTGCTTTCTTAACCGCCTGCTGTACCTGCATGCCAACCTTCAATGACTGATATACCATGACACCCAGGTCTCGTTGCACCTCCCCTTTTCCTAATCTGTCACCATTCAGATAATAGTCTGTCTCTCTGTTTTTACCACCAAAGTGGATAACCTCACATTTATCCACATTATACTTCATCTGCCATGCATTTGCCCACTCACCTAACCTATCCAAGTTGCTCTGCAGCCTCATAGCATCCTCCTCGCAGCTCACACTGCCACCCAACTTAGTGTCATCCGCAAATTTGGAGATACTACATTTAATCCCCTCGTCTAAATCATTAATGTACAGTGTAAACAGCTGGGACCCCAGCACAGAACCTTGCGGTACCCCACTAGTCACTGCCTGCCATTCTGAAAAGTCCCCATTTACTCCTACTCTTTGCTTCCTGTCTGACAACCAGTTCTCAATCCATGTCAGCACACTACCCCCAATCCTATGTGCTTTAACTTTGCACATTAATCTCTTGTGTGGGACCTTGTCGAAAGCCTTCTGAAAGTCCAAATATACCACATCAACTGGTTCTCCTTTGTCCACTCTACTGGAAACATCCTCAAAAAATTCCAGAAGATTTGTCAAGCATGATTTTCCTTTCACAAATCCATGCTGACTTGGACCTATCATGTCACCTCTTTCCAAATGCGCTGCTATGACATTCTTAATAATTGATTCCATCATTTTACCCACTACCGATGTCAGGCTGACCGGTCTATAATTCCCTGTTTTCTCTCTCCCTCCTTTTTAAAAAAGTGGGGTTACATTGGCTACCCTCCACTCGATAGGAACTGATCCAGAGTCAATGGAATGTTGGAAAATGACTGTCAATGAATCCGCTATTTCCAAGGATACCTCCTTAAGTACTCTGGGATGCAGTCCATCAGGCCCTGGGGATTTATCGGCCTTCAATCCCATCAATTTCCCCAACACAATTTCCCGACTAATAATGATTTCCCTCAGTTCCTCCTCCTTACTAGACCCTCTGACCCCTTTTATATCCGGTGACCAAACTGCGAACTACAGATAACCAGGAACTACTGTGAAAGGACCTGGCCCCCAGTGACCCACTAACACAATCGACCTCGCCGTCAACCACGAGGATGAACCCACCATGCCCGTCAGTCCGATCAGACCAGCTGCACGGCCCTGCAGCAACGATCCGACCAACTCACCCATGACAGGACTTCAACTCAGGCGATCGACCCGGGGATGCAGGGCACCAGATCGCCTCAACTTGCAAATAACTTGTACATAAGACTTTGAGGGAGGGAGTATGTATGTAAACCTCACTAATATGTAAGACTTTTCACTAGAGGGCACACCTGTGGGAGACCTAAGGGTTACCTGTGCACCCTGGGGCAAGCAGGTATAAAAGGTGATTCACCATGCTGCTTCCTCACTCTGGAGTCTGAATAAAGAGACCAAGGTCACAACAGTTTGAGCTTACAATGCAGTCTTGTGGATTTATTCTGAACATAACAGCAAGTTGTGAGTTTTTGTGCATGTGGAAACCCGCAAGTTCCGTGGCCTTTCTGAAGGATTATGACGGCGTACGTACAAGGACACCATGATTTCAGGGCCATTGATGAGGCCGTCGGTCAGTATATATATATATATATCAAGAGTGCAATAAATATGAAAATAATTCTGCAATTGAAGCTTGACTCATGTGCTAAACATTTGTGAAGCCTGCAGTATTAGTACAAAGTCAGATCAATGTTGTGGTAAAATTAAATTATGAGTCATTTCAACTGTAAAGGCTTTATTTTTTTATCCTGTGCAGTTGCACAAACCCACTCAAATTCCAGTTCCTAATTAAATGTTCCTTGCAGATTTCACAAATCTTCCTGTATTCCCTTGGTGGTTTTCCTGTGGCTCTCTAAGAGTGAAAAACACGTGAAGGAAAAAAATAGGATTGCCATATTTTGATAAGTAGTAATGAAATACAATTACTCCAACTTATTTGGATGAGTTCTCCTCATTAGCTGACAAATACCGGTTGTGCAATGTATTGAGAATAGCAATACATCTTCATCAAAGATGCATAAGGTTACAAAGATGGGGACGATGGGGAGTGGACGAGGGGGAGGTGGGGGGGTGGAGTGAGGCCACAAAGAGATTTATTGGAGTCACTGGGGGACCGGGATAGTTCACAGGCAGCAACATTTTGGATGAGCTGGATTTTACGAAGGGCACAGAATGGGAAGCCAGCCAGGAGAGCATTGGAATCGTCAATACGGAAGGCGGAATCCCGACTGGAGGGATTGAGAAATGGAGCTGCAGGAGAGATGGGCACAGATTGGGAGGCAACAACGTGTTCAAAGGAATGGTAAACCAAATTGACAGCTGCAGAAGAATCGTGGCAAATGGAGAGCCAAAGGTTAGGCAGTTGCGATTTTTAAAGTGCAGTTGTAAGTGACTTGGGGTAAAGGTTTTTCCAGGACTGGTCACAGAAGGAAGTCAGATAAAGTCAGTGAGTGATACAAGGAAGTGGTTGGCGATGGAATTGCCAGTGATCAGGAACATTGGAGTAAAAAAGCCACTGGATGTGGATATGTAGTAAGCCAGGAGAGTAATGTTGGTTGGGTTTGGGGATGGTGGCGAGGTGCCCTGTATACTCTGTGGTCATGTTGGTTGGGGTCGATGCCTCTTATGGCCAGTGGGTGGCTTGCTGCACTGAAGGAGTAGTTTGTGTTGAGTAGTTCTCCAACAAGAAGAACAACAACTTGAATTTATATAGCGCCTTTAATGTTGCAAAATGCCCCAAGATGCTTTTCAGGTGCGTTATAAAATTTGACACCGACCCACTTAGAGATATTAGTACAGGTTTGTTAGGAGAGAGAGGTAGGGAGTTGGATATGTTTAGGGAGGGAATTCCAGAAATTAGGGTTAAGGCAACTGAAGGCACGGTTGTCAATGGTGGGGGCGATGGAAATTGTGGATGTGCAAGAGGCCAGAATTGGAGCAGGCCGCAAACAGCCTGGTATTTTCCCAATTTCAAGTGGACGTCAAACATCACTCATTGCACTTCACCCACTGGGGCGGTGCATCTTCTTGTAGTAGTGAGAGTTGTCCTTGCTTGCTTCCTGTGGGGGCACCCTTTCTCTCCTGTGGCCATTTCCAGAAAGCACTGATTTGGGTCTTCAGGGATCATGAGACCAATCATGTTCCTTGTGATCTACCGGCCTGATGTCCTGAATGGCTGCAGCTCGGGACATGACCCTAATATGTGGAGGAGGGCAAAGGTCATGCAGCCAGACTCTAAACACCACCACCTGCAGAAAAATAAGTGAAAGCCAATTCAAGATTCACACATACTGCAACCCACACATGCTGCATACTTCCAAAGAACTGGAGTTAATTACAGCCCAGTACACAGGCCCCAGGATTGTCCCAGCCTAATTTCTAGTCATAGAGGCAGTATTCTATAAACAGAAGGCCGTTCAGCGGTATAGAATATCTGTCCAGCTCCCCTGATGAAACTTTTAAGTCACTTGAGAGCAATTATGCAATGCATTCTTTCCCCGAAGCATGCGAACATTCATTGCAAAACTATTAGTAAACATAGTTGGCAATACAGGCACGACACTCGTAAGGCCAATAAATTACAGTGTGCAAAGATTAGAGTATAGGCACTTATGAAGCTTTAGCCCCGGGACTGCTTAATCCTTACATCTATGTAATAAGAGACTAATTAGTGGAACATAGTTGGTGATCAGCCAATAGTGTGGAAGAAAAATAAGTATTCACAAATCGCTCACTTTTTCTTGGAAATTGAAAAGAGCCTCTTTTCTTCACCTGCTGACCCACATTATGTTTACAATCCTTCCAACCTTTCATTAACTCTAGAGTAGATAAGGCCAGCTCACATTCTATTGGTGATGTGCAGAAGCAGGAGGGAAAGGAGATTGAACCTTAGCCTAAGTAAGACGAGATTCACATGCACATATTTGCATGTTTCTGTTTATTTTTCAATGAGAAGAAAATATTGACCACACTTCCCACTCTCTAAAAGTAGATGTGCGTTTTTTGTGTCAAGCATATTACTTTAATTGAAAAACACAATTTTCAGTATCTAAAAGGATAATCAGGATGGTATCTTGATTTTGTGATGTATTTTGAAATCTTCGTAGGCAACAAAAACTCCTCATTATATTCAGGTCTACCAACAATAACTTGCATTTATATAGCGCCTTTACTTTAGTAAGACGTCCCAAGGTGCTGCACAGGAACGTTATCAAATAAAATTTGACACTGAGCCACATAAGGAAATATTAGGACCGGTGAACAAGTAGGTTTTAAGGCGTGTCTTAAAGGAGGAGATAGGGGTAGAGAGGCGGAGAGGTTGAGAGAGTGAATTCCAGAGTTTATAGTCTATCCTTAAATTACTCATTGCACACAGCTTGGGATTGTCACTGCAGCATTACAATTATTTGCTCCATTTTTAGTCTTGTATCGAACTTTGGTTCAGTTCCCCGGAACATTCCCTGGTCATGAGGCAGGTAGGCGATCAGCTTCGAAGCACTACTCAGCCACTAAAAGGAATGCAAGAGTGTCCCAGGACGACTTATTTTCTGATTTCTTGTATCCTTTGTGGGCTGCCTGACAATCTCTCAATGCCTTTTAGCTCTGCACCCAACAGAATCGAACCAGCCACATGTTGCGTTGCACTTACATACCCACGTCCTGTCAGTTTACTGTCACCTTCACGTTGTATAAACACTCTATGGATGATAGGCTCAAACTATTTGAATATTGGACCCTTTGAGTAGAAGCACTAAGACAGAGACTCCTTGATAATACATTTATAGAAAGGATATGGTCCGAAAAACAAAAACAAACGTGGAAGTATCTGTGAATCTTCAGTCATCTGATTTAATGGCTCAATTCAATAGAACATATATGGAATAGGATGGCACCATTCTGCCCATCTAAAGATCATGTGCAATTTTTCCTGCCATGGACTCAAAGCAATCTCCAGAGGGAACCAATCACAGGTAAACCTACAGAATATAAAGCTCTGAAATCCTCTCCAACTCCCTGGGGTACTCAAGTAACACTCCAGAATATTACGCTAACCATCTAAAGTATCCTTACAGGGAACCTATTCTTGGTTCCAATAGCACACCGTATTCTGTAAAGAAAGAAAACCTCGAACTGTTTTAAACAAAGAGTGTGTCCTATGCTTTTTATTAATGATGCACTCCAGTCCAACATTAGGAGAACCCAAAAGCCATAACTGTACAGGTACCTAAAATATTATTTGTCCCATAACTCATTTTATAATGAGACTATGAATAAACTGATGATGCTTTTGTTAATGTAAGAATGGGATTTTAACTGATAACTAATGGATGACACTGCAGGGCAAAAGAGTACAGGGGCATTATAGTTCACAGAGATGCATTGGTTTAAATCTTATTTATAAGTGGCACTTTTGGGTCTTATTGGGAATTTTGTGCCATTAAAATGAATGGGAAAAAGTTCATAGATGGAAATATTTTCAAGGGGATTAAGGCTATATATTTAAAGGTCGCAAAGATACTCAAATATTATATCTTGCATTCCATCAGTCTCAGAGCCTACTGTGGGCTCATATCACCTTATTGACACTCCAACATTTCCTTTCCAGTTGGTGATGAAAGCTGTCATGATCAGACAGGTTTAAATCTATGATAAACATTTTGCAAAATACTAACCCTTCATCAGACAATGCCTGTGTACAAATATTAATGTAGGCATTGCTTGTTGGAAAGGAGGATGCAGTCTTAACTGAAATCTACATTCCTTTAAGGGGAAGCTAGACAAGTAGATGAGGGAGAAAGGAATAGAAGGATGTGCAGATAGGATTCGATGAAGAGGGGTGGGAGGAGGCTCATGTGGAGCATAAACACGGCATGAACCAGTTGGGCCGAATGGCCTGTTTCTATCCTGTACATTCTACGTAATACTATGCAAGAAAAACTTGTTTCAATGAGGTTGCTGGAATTGATGCTTCACATCTGTACACATATTCGTGAGTGTCGAACTGCCACTTCAATAAATAAAAGCACTTTGGTTCCCTTGAGGACCCCTGGGGCATAAGTCACGCACAGTGCGGGTTGCCTGTTTCTTTGCTTAAAATTGTATGTAATTGCATCAAACACACAAATGCTTTAGGACATTTTTCCTACATTAAATATAAATACAAGCAGTGGTTGTTGTATTTGTGGCTGTGATTATGGTGGCTGTATGTGTGTTGAAAGTTCATTCTAATTAAGAGTTGCAACGTATCCCCGGCTAATCTTGCAACACGAACCATTTTTCTTTTCAAGTTGAAAGTGAACCTGGGGTCAAAAGCCATGCGTTATCTCCTCAACCATTCAAAGGCCGGAACCTTGTCAATGTGATAGGTGTCCTGACATTAACTACAATACTCCTTGCTCAACAAGGCTTCTGGGCACATAGACAAGCCACCACGATGCTTAGTAAAAGAGAGTTGCATGTTTATGGATATTTGCCTTCAGTAAACGTTATCCTGCAAAATGGGCCTTGGGCTTCACCGAAACTTTCCAGTTTAATAAAAAGATGCTCTACAGATCCAGTCTAAGGTTCACTATACCACATTCAATCAGCCCTCTCTCCAATGTCTCTCTCAAAATAAAAGAAAGCCTCCCGTTTCTGATTTTGGCTAACTTGCCCTGCCTCATCCTAACACAGCTTCTCTTCCACACATCAGATCTTGTTCATATCTTCACAGCTTGCCCCAGCTTATGTCTCCACCTCTGGATCAGACCAAGAAAAAAACCATAAAAATCAATGATTACTTGGGTAAATCAGGGATCTTGGCATTTCCTTCTTTGGTTGTGTGCCATTAACCTCATTATTTTTAAAGCTGTTAAATTTTCGGTTTCTCCCATTCTAATCATAATTCAATCCAGATTTGGAGACAAAACAATTTTTCGGTGCTATGCCGGCCCAACTTTCCACTTTTTTATCAAAATGGGCGAAAGCCTGCCATTTTGGGCGATATATGGGCACTAGCCCAGCGATGTGAAATGTAAAGTCTAGCCCTATTGGTCTTGCGACAATACTGTGCGTTGGTTCGTTACTCCATCCTTCCCTCTGTCCAACTGGCTATGGGTTTTGCTGGGGGCAGTACTCATCTCTTTCCTCCTTTCCTTTACTTATTCTTCAGAGAGAGAAAGTAGAAGATGATATTTGCATATGGAACTGGACAATAAAAATGTGTAATTAGCTTGCTGTATGGATGTTGGGAACATTACGGATGTTGGCAAAGCTCCAAAGGCTTTCTGTCGCTGGAAAGACAAGGAATGGAAAAAAGCAGGAGACTCAGCAAATCGGGAATTATGGTTGCAATTAGGACAAGAGGGACAAGCCTTGTTTCCCACTGATTAAAGTGAACCATCACAAGCAATCTGGGATAGAATATATATGTTCTCCAGAAGCCGCGTTATCCGGAATAGATTAAGGAGCTGTAGTGGTTGCAATATATTGCCATGAAAATCCTCATTAGCACATAGAACGTTCATGTAGTATCCTACATCACCACCAGATGTTGTTACCATATACTTTATAACTTCTTCAGTGCAGTGTTAAAGAATGCAATAGCCTCCCATGTGTTTGTAGTTTCTACTTGAAAGTTACATGCAAAAGGGGTTTTCTCTCAGGCTTTTAATATTCCACCATCTGGCACAAAGCCAAAATCTGTCCCACACACTCCTTACAAGAACAAAATCCAGTCTACACATTTTGGCCTGAATCGCAGGTCTTTAATATATCCAATACACACAATGCAATCACCCAAAGAATCATATTAAGAGCCACTGGTATCAGTGAGATTCCTTCATAGATTTATTTCTCAGAAGCATGTTCCTTCTTATGGAAGAAATTACAACTATGTTCTGAGACACCAAGGCCGCGATTTCGCCCACCGAGGCGAGTCTGCGGTCAGTAGCGAGGTCCCGGCCCACAGCCTGTTCAATCCCGCTCTCTACAAGTGATTTTACCTTGATTGGGCTTGTTAAGCCAGCCCAGCGAGGTTCCTGGCCAATTAAAAGGAAACGATCTGATGAGGTTATTTGATGATATATCGTCAGCTGGTTTCCTTAAAGGGCCATGTCCACATTGATTTTGACAGTTGTGCTGTCAGTGTTCTGCAGCATTGAGGTGCTGCAAACACTGATAAGAACTGCACAGAGGTGGATGGCTGCACCCAGGCTCTCCCATGACTGCCCCCAGATGCTAATGGAGGGAGTCACAGCACGCAGGGAGGTTTTCTGCCCTTCCAAAAGACCTTCCCTGGAGATCAACGCAAGCTGGTTGCAAATTGCACAGGAGAACACAAGCAGGGATGTCGTCAGGAGGACCAGGCTGCAGTGGTGCAAACCTTTCAATGATCTCAGTGGATCACAACATGTTACTGCAAAGCCACATTCAACCTCATCCTGCTGTGCCACTCATCACATCCCCATCACTCTGCCTTCCCTACCCTACCCCTACACATCCTTACTCACACAAACTTACCTCACACCTCCACCCATCCCCCTCTATCTACATTATCGGTTCCCCATCTCACTAGCCACCCCTCACACTCACCCTCATCCTTGTCCAATCATACCAACTAACAACACACAAGGGTTGGCACTTAGGTGTTTTATCCAATGTTCATGTAAAGTTTCTGTTAATGTGGTGTCAAACATTGAAACCTTCATTTTCAACACTTTGCGTTCTTGGACAGATTTGGGTGCACCTTTAGAAGTGGCTTAGTGAGTTGCAGTGAATGGTGAGACATAACAGTCCCCTCCGCAATGGGTGTGAAAGGAATGACTTGGACATTGTAGGGATGCTTTATGGTGTTGGAATGGGGTGGTGCCAACCTGGCACATCATGTGGCAGCCAGGGTGTACAGCGTCAAGTGAAGTAAATCTGGTCATGGTGAGGCCATCCCTGGCCTCCTGGACAGCAATGTGGTCAGGTGCTGATGCCCTGTGCAGCATTAGTTGATTGTGGAGAAGGTTGGTGTTGGTGCTGCTGGTGTGCCTGGTGATGTTGGTGTTGGGGCTGATCGTGGTGGGATTCTGAGGACCAAGGTTAGATTTTTTCAAGGGCACTGATGCTGATGGAATAGATGGCAGGTCAGGTTGAGATGACAGAAGCGATCTGTCAATGGTGAGAGAGGTTGTTCCAAGGACGTGACAGTGGATAGAGAGTTTACTCCAAATACTTCCAACCTGCATAAAGCTCAAATGTGTCTTCCAAATCCTGAAGGTTGCAGCTTCTGAGATTGGAAAGTGAACAGCTGTGAAATGGTAGCTTTTGTACCACATTTGCAGCAATCAACTATTCAGAGGAATGGATACTGATGGAACACCTGACCTTCTTGCCTGACTTAATCCCCGAGCGCCGTGAATCTCGTCAAAACCTGGAAAAATGGCAAGTACATTGTAAAATGGTGTTTTATTTTCTTTTAACAACCTCTTAATAATCTAAATTGTCTCCCTGACGCTTGGTGTTGGGTCTGTTCAGCGTTGATAGACCCAACCCCTGGGAGACTAGTGGGAAGGGGTTGACAGTGGGCTCTCGACCCGCTGTCAAACATTTCAATTTTGAGAGCTGACCCACCTCCAATCCCGCCCTCTCAGTGCCGGTAAAATTCCGGCCCAAGACTATGGTGTGCATCAAACAGAACCCTGTTGCCAGAAGGGCAGCTCCAAGGCAAGTCAGTGGTTTGTGCACTGATCTCTAGGACTAAGACTAAGGGAGTGAAGGGTTATGGGGAGCAGGCAGGGAAGTGGAGCTGAGCCCAGGATCAGATCAGCCATGATCTTATTAAATGGTGGAGCAGGCTCGAGGGGCCAAATGGCCTACTCCTGCTCCTATTTTTTACGTTCTTCTGTATGACTATCATACTCTCCTCTACCGACAGCAGCTTTTAGGAATTTGACATAAATATCAGCCACATCTGCTGTCCTACTAGTAGCTGGGTGGTGAAATGGGGACCCAATGTCAAGGACTGGATTACCAGGAGCTGCCCTTCTTGGTAAATGCTCAGGGATGACTCAAAGTAGGTCATGTGGATATCCCGATGACCCATGTGAGCACTGCATTTTGGAAAAAAGTGTTCCTGTATGCTAGCAGCCCTTGCCATTACACACAGACGTTACTGACCTCAATAATGGTTGTTGAGCAGATACACTTGTAGCCGCAAACCTAAAATAACATGCGATCTATCACAATCACAAACATCATGTAATTTTTAGTGGGAAATTTGTTCTAAGATGGCAACTAGATAACCTTTAGGGCAGAACACAGATTGAGATTAGATGGAACTTACAGAGTGGCTTATGTAATGATAACTGAAACTGGAAAACACAAAGGTCCTCTTCCCTTTGATCACAATTTATTTTAAACCAACGATCGTTTTCAAGAATGGTACTTGATGCATTCTGTCTACTGAATCACTGAAAGTAAAATTAGAGACACATACCAAAAGCAAGACAGTTACATCTGAATGAATTCTTGGAATGAGAATGAAAATAAGAGGTATGTGTTTGAACTGTTCTATTTGATGCAAGTTCTTTGATCGCGAGTATGTCATTGGTTTTCAGATCCAGACAATGGCCCTTTTGGACTCTACATTGAGTTGAACAGATTCAGATCATAACCACTGCTCCCATTTTCTCGGACAGCAGGAGCTGGTCACGGTTCCACTGTTGCCATTTACAGCTCCTTTAGACTCATCTTTTGTTTTGTTACTTGTCCCATTACCATAAGCATTACTTTTGCCTCACACCATCGTCCCTTTTGTCATTTAATCATTCCAGCCTTCCACCCTATCAGGGACCTTCCCTTCTGTTCTTTCCTCCCCCACTTTCCCTGCTTTTGCACTTGCTTATAAACTGTACATATCTAACTTCTTCCTGTTCTGACGAAAGGTCGTTGGCCTGAAACATTAACTCTGTTTCTCTCTCCACAGATACTGCCTGACCGGCTGAGTATTTCCATAAATTTCTGTTTTTATTTCAGATTTCCAGCATCCGCAGTATTTTGCTTTTAGGAACATTGGAACAGGAGTAGACCCTTCAGCTGCTGAAGCTTTTTCCACCATTCAATGAGATCATGGCTGATCTGTATCTGAATTTCATCCACCTGCCTTGGCTCCATATCTTTTTATATCCTTGTCTCGCAAAAATCTATCGATCTCGGATTTAAAATTACTAACTGAGTTAGCTCATCTGATTTTTAATGATCTGAATTTTCCAAAGCCTAATTCTCCCTCATCTTCAAATTAAACCTTTGACTGATACCTCCCGAGTCTCTGAATGTTTATTTCTCTCAAGCAAACTATTGCCATCGGAGTATTGAGAATGAATGGGAATGTGCTGATGTACTTCATATAACGTAGCATCTACAAAAATGATAGCCTTTGTCTGCTGCATTCATAATAAAGGATGAAACTAAGTACTGTGGACAATGAGCAAGTGTGACCTTAGCTTCTTCAATAAGACTCCAGAATGCTGGTACCTCGTGGGGGGCCTGCTTGTATACCGTGCTCCAGCAGGTAGGCCCTCTGGTGGTAGTGTAATACAGGGTGCAAGGGTTTAAATATATAACATTGTCAGTCTGTGCACTTGTACTCCACTGCTTTGTAGAAATGGAGCGCAGAGAATAAAATCAATCTTCAATCATAGAGTTCAAAAAAATTCTGAAACAAATAGAACTTTGTGTCATGTATCTTACATTATTATATATAACTGTATCCTAACATGCTATACATGACTGTAATAAGATATGACCTGTAACCACCAGCATACCTTACCACCAGGGGTGCACTTGCAAGAGACAGGTATATAAGGACAGGTCTCAGGCAAGCGCAGCATTCCAGAGCTGTGAAATAAAGGTGCAGGTCCAGAGTGACCTTGACTTCACTACATGCCTCGTGTGAATCTGTACTGAGGGGACAGGACTTTACAGTGGCGACGAGTTACGGGATTACAGAATCCACAGAATGGCGAACAACGGATCAGATGAAAAAGTACAATGCGGGAGACAATTGGGAGGACTTTATAGAAAGGCTCCAGCAAAGCTTTGTAACCAAAGACTGGTTAGGCGACGATAAGGCAGACAAGAGAAGAGCCCTTCTCTTGACCAGCTGTGGCTCGAAAACATACGCTTTAATGAAGGATTTGTTGGCACCCAAGAAACCAGCAAGCAAGTCTTTTGAAGAATTGAGCACACTGGTAAGAGACCACCTGAAGCCAGCGCGCAGCCTACACATGGCCAGACACAGGTTCTACAACTACAGATGCTGTGTGGGCCAGAGCATACCCGACTTCGTGGCGGAACTTCGGAGGTTGGCTAGTTTATGTGAGTTCTCCGATGAACGAGGAGAGAAATGCTGAGAGACTTTTTCATTGAAGGAATAGGCCACGCAGGCATATTCCGAAAGCTCATAGAGACCAAGAACCTGACCTTAGAGGCAGCAGCACTGGTTGCACAGACATTCTTGGTAGGGGAAGAAGAAACGAGGTTGATTTACAATGCAGGTACGACAACTAACGAAATATCGGAACAAGAAGATCACAGCACTAAACAAGCTGATACCCCCACACACAGACAAAACCGGGAGAACAAGCTCTCGACAGCAGGTAGAAGCCATCAAGGGCCACAGGAACGGCCGTTCACACCTCATCAACCCACAATGCGAGCAATCAACTACAAACTGAGAGAAGCTCAAGAGAGATCAGCCAGACGCAGCTCATTCTTTGGGAACACTTCAAACAATAGAACCGGTCTGTGGGGGTGGGCACTCGTCAAGGGGATATCGATTTCAGCAGGCTGTTTGCAGAAATTGTGAATATACAGGGCATTTGGCCCGCATGTGCAAAAAAACGGCAGCTCGGTTGGTATACGAATCGGATGGGTCGGAAAGCGGACCAGAAGATGGTGGGGACAGTACCCGGGACACCGGGTCAACACGATCAATGGCCGCTGCTCCTACAACAGGATGCCTCCTATAATGATGAGGGTCCTACTCAACGGGATATCTGTCAACATGGAGCTGGATACGGGAGCGAGTCAATCTCTCATGGGCACTCAACAATTTGAACAACTGTGGCCGCATAAAAGAGACAGACCAAAACTCACAAGGGTCGACACCACACTAAGGACCTATACCAAAGAAATCGTACCAGTCCTCGGCAGCGCCATGCTCTCTGTCACACACAAAGGGACAGTGAACCGACTTCCCCTGTGGATTGTCCCCGGAGACCCCCCAGCACTGCTGGGGAGAAGTTGGCTGGCAAAACTAAACTGGAAATGGGATGATGTCCATGCCATGTCATTAGAGGAACGGACCTCCTGCTCAACAGTTATAAAGCTATTTGAACATCTCTTTCAGCCAGGTGTGGGCACTTTCAAAGGGACCAAAGTCAAAATCTACATCACACAGGATGCTAGACCGGTCCATCACAAGGCCAGAGCTGTACCCTATGTGATGAGGAAAAAGATTGAACACGAACTAGACAGGCTTCTGCGGGAAGGCATTATATCACCTGTGGAATTTAGCGACTGGGCAAGTCCCATCGTCCCAGTCATGAAGCCTGATGGATCCGTACGAATCTGTGGGGACTACAAATCTACCATAAACAGAGTCTCCCTCCAGGACCAGTACCGCTGCCCAGAGCGGAGGACTTATTTGCCACATTGGCTGGAGGTAAACTTTTCTCAAAATTAGATCTCACATCTGCGTATATGACGCAAGAATTGACCGAGGAATCCAAGCTACTCACCACCATCAACACACATCGAGGCCTTTTCATGTACAATCGATGCCCATTCGGCATCAGGTTGGCAGCTGCCATATTCCAGCGCAACATGGAGAGTCTGCTCAAGTCCATCCCAGGGACGGTTGTATTTCAAGACGACATACTTATCACGGGCAGGGACACCGACTCCCATCTCCGTAATTTGGAGGAAGTACTAAAGCGGTTGGATCGGGTAGACCAACGAGTCAAGAAATCCAAGTGCCCGTTTCTCGCACCCGAGTTTGAATTTTTGGGCAGAAGGATTGCCGCTGATGGAATCCACCCAACAGAGTCCAAAACAGAAGCAATTCGCCTGGCACCCAGGCCCCGGAATGTCTCAGAACTGCACGCCTTTCTCGGGCTACTCAATTAATTTGGGAACTTTATGCAGAACTTAAGCACGCTGCTGGAGCCTCTCCACGTGCTACTCAGGAAGGGGTACGATTGGTTTTGGGGGGACGCTCAGGAACGCGCCTTCAATAAGGCACGCAACCTTCTGTGTTCCAACAGTGTTTTGACTTTCTTTGATCCAGGTAAAAAGCTAGTTCTCACATGCGATGATTCAGCGTATGGGGTCGGGTGCATTTTGCAACATGTCAATAGTGCGGGCAAATTACAACCCATAGCTTATGCCTCCAGGTCACTTTCACGGGCGGAGCGTGGGTACGGAATGTTAGAGAAGGAGGTGCTCGTATGCGTGTACGGTGTCAAAAAGATGCACCAATACGTTTTTGGGGCCAAGTTCGCGTTAGAAACCGACCACAAGCCCCTCACGTCCCTCCTTTCCGAGAGCAAGGCAATAAACGTCAACGCTTCGGCGCGAATTCAACGGTGGGCACTCATGCTGGCGTCCTACGACGACACAATAAGGCACAGACCAGGTACAGACAACTGTGCCGACGCGCTCAGCAATGCCCCCAGGGAGGCTCCACTGAGCCCCTGGCCCTGGCCTACCAAACCGTGGTCGCGGGTGCACGTAGACTATGCAGGCCCATTCATGGGCAAAATGTTCCTCGTAGTTGTAGATGCATTTTCAAAGTGGATCGAATGCACCATTTTAAACCACTGTGGAGAGCCTCGCAACCATGTTTGCAACGCATGGAATCCCTGACATATTGGTCAGTGACAATGGTCCATGCTTCACCAGCGCAGAATTCCAAGACTTTATAATTGACCACGGCATAAATCACGTCAAGATAGCACCGTTCAAGCCGGCCTCCAACGGCCAGGCGGAGAGAGCAGTGCAAATCATTAAACAAGGCATGCTTAAAATCCAAGGTCCCACGCTGCAGGGTCGCCTGTCGCGACTGCTGCTGGCATACAGATCTCGTCCGCACTCACTGACTGGGAACTCCCCGCGCAACTGTTGATGAAAAGGACTTTAAAAACAAAGCTCTCATTAATCCTCCCAGACATGCACGAAATCGTTGAGGCAAAGCGCCGTAAGCTGACTGAGTACCATGACAGAAATTCGAGGGGGAGATGGAATGAGATAGGGGACAAAGTGTTTGTACTAAACTATGGCAGGGGTCCCAAATGGCTTGCAGGGACAGTAACGGGCAAGGAAGGAAACAGGCTACTGGTAGTACAAATGGACAATGGCAAAACCTGCCGGAGGCATGTAGACCAAGTCAAAAGCAGATTTACCAACAACACTGTGGAACCAGAGGCAGACTACAATGTGGAACTCATACCACACCTGGTGGACAGACAGAGGGAACAACCTGAGGAAAGGGCAATCCCAACAGACAGCCCAGGCGAGTCAACAACAATCACACCAATCGAAACAGACAGCCCAGGTGAGATACCAATAACCACAGCCAAAGAAAAACAGACACCAAGGCAAACAACTGAACCACAACTCAGACGCTCCACGCGAGAGCGTAGACCACCTGAGAGACTGAACCTATAAAGACAATAAGACCTTGGGGGAGGGCGATGTCATGTATCTTACATTATTATATATAACTGTATCCTAACATGCTATACATGACTGTAATAAGATATGACCTGTAACCTCCAGCATACCTTACCACCAGGGGTGCACTTGCAAGAGACAGGTATATAAGGTCAGGTCTCAGGCAAGTGCAGCATTCCAGAGCTGTGAAATAAAGGTGCAGGTCCAGAGTGACCTTGACTTCACTACATGCCTCGTGTGAATCTGTACTGAGGGGACAGGACTTTACACTTTGGTGCACAACTACCCTCAGGTCAGACTGCGAAAGAATAACAGTGTAGAAAACCTTCAGCCACATCTCTCAGTCCCAAACACAAAGCAACGTCAAACAAAACATGAAGGGACTTGGTGCCAAAATGTATTAAAAATGATGTGTCCTTTCAGCTCTAGGGCTTGGGTTTGAATTAAAATCTTCTCTCTCTTTCTCTGACGCAGAGTGCGGGGGCAATGCACTTTCATCCTCAAAGGACCAGAAGTTTTACATCAAATTTGAACAGTTAAACGTAACTGGTTTTACTTTCATTGGCCCCTCACCACTGGTACTGTCTTTAAACTCAACTGAAAACATAACTGGTAAGGATCTTGAGTTCAAGATATTTATTTTGTAATGTCAACAACAACTTGCATTTATATAGCATCCTTAATCTAGTAAAACGTCCCAAGGTGCTTCACAGGAGTGCAATCAAACATAAACATTGAAACCGAG
Source organism: Pristiophorus japonicus (assembly GCF_044704955.1). Taxonomy (NCBI): domain Eukaryota; kingdom Metazoa; phylum Chordata; class Chondrichthyes; family Pristiophoridae; genus Pristiophorus; species Pristiophorus japonicus. Next base: position 3,423,379 of record NC_091997.1, read on the forward strand.
TGAAAGAAGGAGGTATTAGGACTGGTGGTGAAAAGCTTCATCAAAGAATTAGGTTTTAAGGAGCTGCTCAAAGGAGAAGAGGAGGAAAGGTTTAGGGAAGGAAATCCAGATCTTCGGGGCTAGACTGCTGACAGCATGGCCGCCAATGGTGGGGCGAAGGAAGGCGAGGATGCACAAGAGGCCAGAATTGGAGGAATGCAGAGTTCACGGAGCGATGCAAGACTGGAAAAGGTTGCAGAGATAGGGAGCGGTGGGGCCAAGGAGGGATTTAAACACAAGTATTAGTATTTTTAATTTGAGGCTATGGTGGACTGGGAGCCAAAGTAGGTCAGCGAGCACAGTGGTGATGGGTGAACGGGACTTGAAGCGAGTGAGGATATGGGCAGTAGAGTTCTGGATAAGCTCAAGTTTATGGAGGGTGCAAGATGGGAGGACGGCCAGAAGCGGGTTGGAATAGTTGAGTCTGGAGGTAACAAAATCAGGGCAGATGGGCTGAGTCAGGGCAATATTACGGAGATGGAAGTAGGTGGTCTTAGTGATGGAGAGGATATGGGATCGGAATCTCAGCTCAGGGTCAAATAGGACGGTGAGGTTGCGAACAGTCTGGTTCAGCCTGAGACAGTAGCCAGGGAGGGGAGTGGAATCGGTGGCTAGGGAACGGAGTTCATGGCAGGGGCCAAAAACAATGGCTTCGGTCCTCCCAACATTTCACAATTTACCTAAGAATAAAGGTAATTTGAAAAAATTGACATGTGGATGCCGAAAATTTACGGTGACTGTATTGGAAAAAAAGTAAATTCTGTTGAGTGACTGAAGTTTCGATGATTCAGTTTCTCCACTGTGGGTGGGAATACCAGGCACATATACAAAAGGCAATTGAAGTTTATTTTGCAAGGAAGAAATCTTCAATAATATGCTCTCCTTTGATATTTCTAGTAAGTATACCAAGAGCCAGAGTTCTTGATCAGCAAGAATCCTGAGGGAGACAATCTAATTCTCAATATTGCAAGATGCAATGCACAGTTTTCAAAGTGTAAAATATAACATCTTTCTTATGCTGTGGATCATCTACTTATAGCGGCAAGAGATCAGAGGAATCAGATTAAAGTTCCAAAACCTTTTAAGTCCTATTTTGTCTTTCATATTATGCTAAAAGGAAGATCTGACATTATTTTATTTAATTTATTTTTCTTTTATCGAAGTAAGCCAATGCACGAACTATTTTTTGTCAAAACAGAAAGGAATTGAAATTTGTATTTCAGTTTTAAAACAGTCAGGTGCGTGTGCCTTGTGTTATGTGCCTTCAGCGACTGTGTATCGCCCTGCCCCCAGCAACTCCCCCACTCCCCCTCCATCACTCCCATACGCAGCAACATCCTCCTTTCCTTGCAAGAAGGTTATCTCCAAATCACAATGAGCAATGTCACAGGAGGGCTACTAGTGTTTCAACAAAGGGCAAGCCAGCTCATCATCCAATAAATAATGTGACTTGGTGTCAAAAGTGGGAGAGTGGCGTTTCGCAGCTTGCTGTCTACAAAATATAATTTAGAGGATGGCGTACTTTTTTTGGCTATTGAATTGGTTGGTGACAATGTTTGGGAATGGAATACGATCACACGTCCTGTGCCCAGTGCCAGCCTTGAGCACTCTCATGGCAGGTCTAACAGAGGTCAAACATGTAATAAATATGTCTCAAAAACATACTTTATCTCCAACCCCCAATCTCAGAAGACCATACGCCCACCAGGAACTGGGTTGAGACAACCCAGACTTATTTCGCGCAAGGTGCTTACGACTGGTGGAGACCGGAAACTTTCACTCAGCAGCACTGGCTGGATTCAAATTGAAATCCAAGAGCTGAAATGATAGTATTGCAATATACTACACCATCCAGTTCCCCACGTATTTATAATTAGTTAAGATAACTTTAAGTTACATGGATGGTTGTGCTCAAAATACATCAAATTTACAAGAAGGAAACAGGCCATTCGGGCCAACCAGCCCATGTCGGAGTTTAGTGTCCACATGAACAAATAGTCCTAATCATATTTACTCACCCTGTTCCAATATCCTTGCAACTTCTTTTTCTTCATCCACCTACCCAATCTAATCATGAATATTTTCATAGTTTTTGCCTCAACCACTAACCCTGGAAGTGAATTCCAAAGCCTCACAATTCACTGTATGAAGAAGTTTCTCCCGACCCCTGTTTTAAATCTCTTACACTTAATCTTGTAACTATGGCCTCTTGGTCCTGACTACAGCTCAAACAACACTCAAGAAGCTCAACACCATCCAGGACAAAGCAGTTTGTTTGATCGACAGCCCATCCACCACTTTAAACGTACACACCCTCCATCAACGATGCATCGTGGCTGCAGTGTGTACTATCCACAGGATGCACTGCAGCAACTCGCCACTGCTTCTTCAACAGCACCTCCCAAACCCGCGACCTCCAGGACCTAGAAGGACAAGGGCATCAGGTGCATGGGAACACCATCGTCTCAAAGTTCCCCTCTAAATCACACACCATGCCGACTTGGACATATATTGCCATTCCTTCATCGTCGCTGAGTCAAAATCCTGGAACTCCCTCCCTCAGCACTGTGCGAGTACATTTACCACACGGACTGCAGCCAGTCAATAGGCTAACCACCACCGCCTCAAGGACAACTAGGGATGGACAGTAAATACTGGCTCTGTCAGCGATGCCCATATCCTGAGTATGAATTGAAAAAAACTATTTGCTTCCATCTACCCTATCCCATGGCACTATTTTGAGGAAAAGCCGAGGAGTTCTTCCTGGTGTCCTGGCCAATATTTATCCCTCAACCAACATCATAAAGTAAATGATCTAGTCATTAGTGCATTGCTGCTATTGGGAGCTTGTTGAGTGCAAATTGGCTGCCATGTTTCCTACATTACAACAGTGACTACACTTCAAAAGTACTTCATTGGCTGTAAAGTCCTATGGTTATGAAAGATGCCATATAAATGCAAGTCTTTCTTTTCCTTCTCTCTTTCTCTCCCTCCCTCCCTTCTTCCTTCCTCCCTTTCTCTGTCCCAGGGTAACATTAGCCTGCTGACATTTAAGGGCCGAAATTCAGCCTCCCTAAAGGCCTCTTACCGCCAGAAAGCGGAGGCCAAGCGGTGGAGTCCGGTGGCCGCCGATTTGCGGTCGAATGGCCGCCGACAGCGAAACTCACCTTTGGGGAGTTTTCCAGCTGTCATGTATGTACATTCGGTTTGTAGCCACCAGATGGCATCATTGTTGGAGGCCACTGAGCAGCACACACATGGTGCTGCTCAGGTATAAAAGGCCAGCCATTTTGAGAGTCAGGCACTTTGGGCCTAAATAAAGCAGAGCCAAGGTTGTATCTTGCTTAGTTAAACATTACTCAGTTTGAACCTGTATTGCACACATAACACCGGCAGTTCCCACTTCTGCCCCGCTGCTGCCGACCCGTCCTGTGCATCATCAAAGAGCGCACCGCTGATCGCCCACACCTCCAGCAAAATTTAGCTCCAAAAATCTTTGACCTGCCGCGCGGTGCCTCCGACAGCTTTTTCTATCGGGTGCAACTTGCTTTCAGTGTGTGAGCCATGGCAACACGGCGACCCTTCAAGGGGAGGGCCCACTGCTGTGGCTGCCAGGGTTTTTTTTGTCAGCCAACTGCGAGGTTGGGCCGACAATTATGCCCCCGTGTTCGACTGGGCCACCAGGTGCAGGGTCGCTGGCCCGGCCAAAACCTTCCCTGGTGGCCCAGTGGGCCGAAGTTTTAAAATGCCGAAGGCTCTCCCCTTTAAGTGATGGGGAGAGACGTGGTGATGCACACGCGTCATGACGTCATCACCGCTCCGCTGACAGTGGCGGTGACTCTGTCCCGCCTCCACTTTCGCCCCTCTTGTTAGCGATCTGCTGCTTACCGCCCGACTTCCGCCACCATTATGACCGACTTCCGGTCCGCCTGGAAAAAAAGACAAAGAGCTGAATTTACCGCAAGAGGTGACCTCATCCGACGCAGCGGAAGAAACACTTCAAGGGTGGATGGTGTGACCCGATGGTGCGAATGGTGACAGATTAGGAAAAGGGGAGGTGCAACGAGACCTGGGTGTCATGGTACATCAGTCATTGAAGGTTGGCATGCAGGTACAGCAGGCGGTTAAGAAAGCAAATGGCATGTTGGCCTTCATAGCGAGGGGATTTGAGTACAGGGGCAGGGAGGTGTTGCTACAGTTGTACAGGGCCTTGGTGAGGCCACACCTGGAGTATTGTGTACAGTTTTGGTCTCCTAACTTGAGGAAGGACATTCTTGCTGTTGAGGGAGTGCAGCGAAGGTTCACCAGACTGATTCCCGGGATGGCGGGACTGACATATCAAGAAAGACTGGATCAACTGGGCTTGTATTCACTGGAGTTCAGAAGAATGAGAGGGGATCTCATAGAAACGTTTAAAATTCTGACGGGTTTAGACAGGTTAGATGCAGGAAGAATGTTCCCAATGTTGGGGAAGTCCAGAACCAGGGGTCACAGTCAAAGGATAAGGGGTAAGCCATTTAGGACCGAGATGAGGAGAAACTTCTTCACCCAGAGAGTGGTGAACCTGTGGAATTCTCTACCACAGAAAGTTGTTGAGGCCAATTCACTAAATATATTCAAAAAGGAGTTAGATGTAGTCCTTACTACTAGGGGGATCAAGGGGTATGGCGAGAAAGCAGGAATGGGGTACTGAAGTTGCATGTTCAGCCATGAACTCATTGAATGGCGGTGCAGGCTCAAAGGGCCGAATGGCCAAATCCTGCACCTATTTTCTATGTTTCTATGTTTCGGGCGAGGGTGAATTTCGGCCCCTTACTATCCTGTCCCACATATGGTGAACGGCCGCCTCGGTGAGGTGTGGCAGGGCTGCCTGCAATCATACGGTGCTGAGGGAAACCAAAAATCACGGTTGGGAATGTGAGGCTAGGAGGGGGTGGGTGAGGGGGAGGTGTTGTGGAGGGGAAATCAAGACTCTGAAACAACATCGTGCATAAGTTTATGCTGCAGGAGATGTAACCGCTTAAACGAGTTGTCTATTTACGACTGTCTAAAGATCAGATTTGCATTATAAAACATATTTTTGCACAACTGTTACTTTATGAGTCTGATTTATAACAGTAACAACAGTTAAGGGTATTCACACGAGGGGTTTTGCCAAACACAACAATAGCAAAGTGTATTATGACTCAGAATCAACTATTCTGAAGTTTTACTCATTTACATAGATCTGTAAATGAGATGCTGGGTTGCAAGCAGACTATTGAACCTGAACACTGAGCATAAAACTCAAGGGCTCAGGTTCAAAATAAATTGGCCTCAAAAAAGTCTCAGGGCCTTAATTCCCCTGATCAGCAGGGCTCCCGCTGGGAGTGTGATGGGATCCCCAGCCACTGCTCTGATCCCTGCCTTATTTTGCTGCATCCCAGTTAATTACGTATGCAAGGCAGGCTATAAGTCTGCCACTGTGTGTCCTGAGGTTATGCAGTTGCTTAAAGGGGCAGGCCAGAAACAGAATTAGGAATGACTCCTCCTGAAATAATGCTTGCGGCAGGGAGCAGAAGAGCGCCACAAATTGAAAAATACGGAGGACAGCCCTGATATTCATGCTCAGTCGCAGCTTGGATCCCTTCACCTAAAGACATCGAATGCCTCCTCTGTGAGGTTGCCATTCCTTAAAGGTGAATCTGGGGCGGTGACCAAGGAAAATGGAATGCTGGACGACCGAGGGAAACGGAATGCTGGATGAAATTGTGCCTTCTCGATGTGATTTACATACAGTGGGTTTGGGGCTGAAAACATGTGGCTAATTTTAGGGATGGGATTCAATGGGAGGCCTTCCCATGCCATTTTCGGCCCCTGTGGTATTGAGGAAAATCCAGATGGAGAGCTTCAAATACATTTTTTCTGCCCCACTCCCTCCCAGAGTATGGCTATGTGAAACAGAGTCCCAGCAAAAACCGTTAAGTCTGGTCCGATTAACTCCTTTAAAAAGGAGGTGGGTAAATATCTGGTTGTGAATGGAGTTGGTGGTAATAAAGATAAGCAAAATGATCAAATATTCCATTGAAACATAGAAATATAGAAAGTAGGTGCAGGAGTAGGCCATTCGGCCCTTCGAGCCTGCACCACCATTCAATAAGATTATGGCTGATCATTCACCTCAGTGCCCCTTTCCTGCTTTCTCTCCATACCCCTTGATCCCTTTAGCCATAAGGGCCATATTTAACTCCCTTTTGAATATACCCAATGAATTGGCACCAACAACTCTCTGCGGTAGAGAATTCACAGGTTTACAACTCTCTGAGTGAGGTTTACAACTCTCTGAGTGAAGAAGTTTCTCCTCATCTCAGTCCTAAAGAGCTTACCCCTTATCCTTAGACTATGTTCCCTGGTTCTTGTTCTGGACTTCCCCAACATCGGGAACATTCTTCCTGCATCTAACCTGTCCAGTCCTGTCAGAATTTTGTATGTTTCTATGAGATCCCCTCTCATCCTTCTAAACTCCAGTGTATAAAGACCCAGTCGGTCCAGTCTCTCCTCATATGTCAGTCCTGCCATCCCGGGAATCAGTCTGGTGAACCTTCGCTGTACTCCCTCAATAGCAAGAATGTCCTTCCTCAGATTAGGAGACCAATTGACACAATTGTTGGCAGGTGGGGAATATTGTCCAGAAGAGGTGAGGTTGGGGTTAAATAGATGTGAGGCTAGATGAACATTCTGGAGTTTTGCTTGATTATCTTCAGGGGATTAGTGAGTTTTCATGAAGAATTTTTTCTCAGGAGATTATTTTTATATATGTTGGGTAGAGTCCGTGATTGGGCAAATTGCACATGGCCTGTGGAAGGAATAGGCTTTGATAGTTCGAATGGCCTTTTCTTATTCCGTTCTTTTGTATGTTATATCTCTTTCAGAAGAGCTTCAAATATGGAGCATAACTAAATTCCCTGATGCCTATGACAGCCATCTGAAAGATGAAGTGAAGTTAAATAAAATACTCAAGATTCCCCCGATGGTCCATTAGACAAAGCATCCACTGGTGCAGCACTGAGCTGCACAAGCCAGAAGATTTGAGATTTAATTTCCTGGGTGAGAAATTCAGTTAGGTATTGCCACCCGGAGTGGCGGTAAAGCGTCGCTCATGGCTTAACACCCAGCCACGGAGATTTTAATGGCACCCGGAAACTTTGGTTGACTTTTACCGGTGGCGCCAACAGTTATTACCTCACCGTCTAACGCCAGCCAGATCATGACGTCAGTATGCGCGCAACGTCCCGCTAGTGCCCTGGACACGAATGTCGGTATGTGCGCCTCCGAGCTTCCCTTCGCGTTTGGCGTTGCTGCGGGCCACTGGATCCAGGAACCTCAGACTCGTCAAACCCCAGGAAGATCGGCTCGTCCTGGATGGATGGATCCTGACAGACTGGCGTAGAACTGTCGTCTCCTTCCTCCTCGCCTCCCCCGTCTACAGAGTGCCTCTCCAACCTGTGAAGCCTTCTTAAATACCTGTGCTCCTAAGGGATTATGGGATCCCTTGGGACTCCGGGGAATGAGCCCTCTGGTGGCAGTACAGAATAAATACAAGTCCACATATATAACAACATTCCCCCCCAAAGTCAATAGTGTAACTATTTACAATGTGAGTCTATCTAGGGCCCTTCTTGCCCTGGTTGATCGTCTCGGTGTGAAAGCTGGTGTTGTTGAATCATTTCTTGGGCCCTCGCTGGGCTGCTGTGCAGCTGGCCTTGCTGGGCTGCCTGGTATGTTGGGCCCCGATGGGCTGCTGTGGATGATGGGTTCTGCTTCGTGGTCAACCGTGGTGTCGGTTGCCACTGGTGCGTGTATTGGGGGATCAAAAAAGGTAGGGTCCAAGGTGGGTTGCTCAGGGTAGTCCGTGAATCTGAGTTTGATTTGGTCCAAGTGTTTCCGGTGAATGAGTCCATTTGAAAGTTTGACCCGAAACACCCTGCTCCCCTCTTTGGCCACGACAGTGCCGGAAAGCTACTTGGGACCTTGTCCATAGTTTAATACAAATACAGGTTCATTGACTTCAATCTCGCATGACACATTTGCGCTATCATGGTTTGCACTTTGTTGAAGCCGCTTGCTCTCTACCTGTTCATGTAGATCAGGGTGAACTAACGAGAGCCTTGTCTTAAGTGCTCTTTTCATGAACAGTTCAGCAGCTGGGATCCCAGTATGTGAGTGTGGTCTCATGCGGTAGCTAAGCAGGACTCGGGATAGGCGACTCTGCAGTGAGCCTTCAGTTACCCTCTTCAAGCCTTGCACTGCTCTCTCTGCCTGACCATTGGACGCTGGTTTAAACGGGACAGATGTGACATGTTTGATCCCGTAACGGGTCATGAATTCTTTGAAATCAGCACTGGTAAAACATGGCCCGTTGTCGCTCAGCAGGACATCGGGTAAGCCGTGTGTGGCAAACATGGCCCGCAGGCTTTCAGTGGTGGCAGCGGACGTGCTAGCCGACATTATCTCACATTCAATCCACTTGGAGTATGCATCTACAACCACAAGGAACATTTTACCCAAGAACGGGCCTGCATAGTCGACGTGTACCCTAGACCACGATTTGGAAGGCCAAGACCATAAACTTAGCGGCGCCTCCCTGGGTACATTGCTTAGCTGCGAGCATGTATTACATCTGTGAACGCAGGACTCTAAGTCCGCATTGATACCGGGCGACCACACGTGGGACCTGGCTATCGCTTTCATCATTACGATGCCTGGGTGGGTACTGTGGAGGTCATTGATGAAGGTGTCGCTGCCCTTCTTGGGGACCACTGCTCGATTGCCCCACAGAAGGCAGTCTGCTTGTATAGACATTTCATCTTTGCACCGCTGGAACGGCTTTATCTCTTTCTGCATTTCCACTGGGACACTGGACCAGCTCCCGTGAAGCACACAGCTTTTGACTAGAGATAATAAGGGGTCCTGGCTTGTCCAGGTTTTGATCTGCCGGGCAGTGATGGGTGATTGCTCACTCTCAAATGCTTCCATAACCATGGCTAGATCGCTCATGGCTTAACGCCCAGCAGCAGAGATTTCAGTGGCACCTGGAAACTTTGTTTGACTTTTCCCGGCGGCACCAACAGTCATTATCTCACCGTCTAACGCCAGCTAGATCATGACGTCAGTATGCGCGCAACGTCCCGCTAGTGCCCCGGACACGAATGTCGGTATGTGCGCCTCCGAGCTTCCCTTCGCGTTTGGCGTTGCTGCGGGCCACTGGGTCCAGGAATCTCAGACTCGTCAAACCCCAGGAAGATCGGCTTGTCCACCGAGGTGGTATTCCCAACGTCTGCAGCAGATGGATCCTGCCAGACTGGCGTAGAACTGTCGTCTCCTTCCTCCTCGCCTCCCCCGTCGTTGGAGGTGGACGCCTCACGGACAGGCCGTTGCGCTTCTGGCTCATTATCCGCACAAAGCGACAGGGGAGGGTGCAGAAAGGGAAGAAGGAGGTGACTATGGACATTTATGTGTAAAGTGGTTTTCGGGGTAAATGGTCTCATATAAGAGGGAAAGGGAATGAGTGTACCGTCATTGTCCCCAGGGGGCTCGGCTTCCCTGACCGCTACCACACCCACTTGTGTGCACGAGAACGGGCACTTGCTCAACATCTCTGTGAGGGCGTGGAGTTCAGGCTCCCCTCCTCTGGTCTGCATTTGTTTATCGCCTGATGTGAGCGAGTTTCGCCTGCACTATCAAACAGAAGGTGTGAGGAAGTGTGTAGCTAATCGTCTGTCACATGTGCCTTGCAGAGTGGAATACTGCGACTGTATGGAAGTGTGCAGATGTCCATTTGATTCTCAGTAGCTGCGCAGAATGGCTGTGTGAACGGTGGGGTTTGGGGGCTACCAGCTAAGATTAAGGGTAAGGCTAAAGTTTTGCAAATGCGCATAAAGTGCGAAAAGGTCGTGCGGGGAGGGGTGGGGCTGAGTAGGGACCAAGAAGGAGAGCCACACATGGAGGCCCAAGGTATGGCTGCTGAACTGAGGCGGAATTTTGCAGCTCTCTTCAGCAGCGAAGACCATGGGCTGGTACCCATAGTAACAGAGCAGGTACGGCACAGACTGTACATTGTGAGAGACAGTGAGGTTCACATTATGGCATTGTAAGTTTAATAGAAAGGGTACTCACCCTGACGACCTGAGCGATGTCGTTGAACTTCTGGCGACCTTGTGTCACAGTTCTGGCACCATGCTCCTTGCCGACACGTGCTGTGCCACCTCCCTCCACAAACGTCTGAAAGCTCTAGGCGGTGGCTTCCTGCCTCTCTTAGGCTGCAGGACATCCATTCGCCTCTCCAGAGCCTCCATCAAAGCCTCCAGGGCTGCATTGGAAAAGCGATGGGCATGCTGGCGGCCTCCAGCCTCGGCCATGTTGCTGCTCTGACCCGACTGCGATGGTGAAACTGCGCCTGCACAGAGTCATCTGACCTCCCCTTTAAGAAGAGGCTGGTGCCGAAATGTCTGACGACCATCACCTCATCCACATTCACTCTGGGAATTTATCGCAATGATTTTCGGCTTCACTGCCCGAAGAGAATTGTGCAATGACTGATTTACCGATCCATTTCCCTCTTGGGGCGCTGAAACCAAATTTCGCGGTAGACGGCGTGAACTTTCACAAGGCGCTACACTTACCGACCAGCCGGGATTACGCCTCAAAATGAGCGATACCGAATTTCTAGCCCCTGTCTCTGCTGAGTTGGTTGATCGCAGCTGGAAGAACAATTCAGATACCAGAATTGGCATCAATCCCCCTGGGCTACTGAGAGCAAAAATAAGACAGGGCTCTCTCTCCTGTTCACTACTGCAACCACTGATGGAAAGTGCATGCTTAGACCATTGCGGACTATAGAATTGTAGCCTTGCATAGATGCCCCACATAGATAATACTCTCTATATAGGCCATTTGAAATAGAAGGGCTACCAGCCTCCATGCCTGCAGGAGATGAGGGGAGGAAATATGGACTAAAATAACATGTTTAATGAAGCTAAAACATTGTTAAATACATATGTCAATTTTCTTGTGTATTCAAGGATTCACTTTTGGAATTAGTTCCAATGGACTTAAAGAAAATGGAGTTAGAATCATAGAATCATAGACATTTACATAACGGAAGGAGGCCATTTTGGACCATCGTTTCTGTGCCAACCAGCAAAGAGCTATCCAGCCTAATCCCCCTTTCCAGCTCTTGGTCTGTAGCCCTGTAGGTTACCACACTTTAAGTGCACGTCCAAGTAATTTTTTAATGTGGTGAAGGTTTCTGCCTCTACCACCCTGTCAGACAGTGAGTTCCAGACCCCCACCACCCTCTGGGTGAAAACATTTCCCCACAAATCCCCTCTAAACCCCCTCTTGAGTTATCAAGTGATCCTATCAGGCTTTCAATAAATATAGGTTCCTAAGAAGTTTTGGTGCTAAAAATATAGAAAAGATAACCTTTGATAATAAATAGATCTTATTTTGGGATTACGTGACAGTACAGATAATGATGGTACATGGGTCTTTTCCAATGCTCCACTTGTCAAGTTTCTCACCTCAGCATGGAGTTTGGAAAGGACAGAGAATCGAAGGGGAAGTCAGCCTGACTCTCATCTTCTAGCACCCAGTTTTAGAGCTGCATTGATGCTGGCCTGGGTGCAGGCTGCTCAGATATCCAGTTGTTTGGAGACAGGCAAGTGCACAAGGAGACCCAAGAAAGGGGAAGAGGGCAATTTAATAAGAACAGGCCCCTCGAGCCTGCTCCGCCATTTAATACGATCATGGCTGATCTGATCATGGACTCAGGTCCACTTCCCTGCCTGCTCCTCATAACCCCTTAAGAAACTGTCTATCGCTGCCTTAAATTTATTCAATGACCCAGCTTCAACAGCTCTCTGAGGCAGCGAATTCCACAGATTTGCAACCCTCTGAGAGAAGAAATTTCTCTTCATTTCAGTTTCAAATGGGTGGCTCCTTATTCTAAGATCAAGCCCTCTAGTTCTAGTCTCCCCCATCAGTGGAAACATCCTCTCTGCATCCACCTGGTGAAGCCCCCTCATAATCTTACATGAATTTTTGAATAAAACGGTTTCGCCACTCAAGAAAAAACAGACAAAAAAGGATGGACTTTAAGAAGCAATTGACTGTTTGCGATGAAAGAAAATAACCTTGTATGAGAAAGAATTGAAATATAAGATAAAGAAATCAGATACTGCACAGCAGGAAATATATCTATTTTTGAAAGGAACACCATGTACCCAGAGGTTTATTTACTCGGTTACTACCACACACATTTAATAATTTACCACATCCTTTGCTGCTTGCATCTTGCGGATTCCAGTTTTAACAAATTTACAGACTGCTGTCATGCGTCATTAGGTGCATTGTGCTGATATAGTTATTCGCTCTTTCATCGGCAAACTGATGTTACTGTTTTGGATTGTCCAAAAGTATATCATGTGACGCCGACAGCGTTAGTTTCTCAAAATGTCAAACTTTAAATTTTACAGAATTAGAAAAACATTGATCATGTAGCACATAGTATATAATGTAAACAATATATGGTCTAGCATGGACTAATGATCCAGAAAGACGATATAATGATCCAGAAACAGGAGATCAAATCCCATCACGGCAGCTAGGAATTTAAATTCAGTTAATTAAATAAAGCTGGGACAAAAAGCTATCTAGAATGAAACTATTGGTTTGCCCGTAAAAACCCACCTGGTTCACTAGTGTCCTTTAGGGAAGGAAATCTGCCGCCCTTACCCGGTCTGGCCTGTATGTGACTCCAGACCCAAGCAGTGTGCTTGACTCTTAACTGCCCTCTGAAATGGCCCAGCAAGCCGCTCAGTTGTAGCAAACCGCTACAGAAAGCAATAACAATCGTAGACCCCATGAAGACTCATAGCTTCAGGTCAAGCATGAGCAAGGAAACCTCCTGCTGATTACCACCTACCGCCCTCCCTCAGCCGATGAACTCCTCCATGTTGAAGACCACTTGGAAGAAGCACTGAGGATAGCAAGGGCACAGAATGTACTCTGGGTGAGGGACTTCAATGTCCATCACCAAGAGTGGCTCGGTAGCACCACGATCGACTGAGCTGGCTGAGTCCTGAAGGAGATAGCTGCCAGATTGAGCTTGTGGCAGGTGGTGAGAGAACCAACACGAGGGAAAAACCTACTTGACCTCGTCTTCACCAATCGACCTGTCACAGATTCATTGTGTTGTGTGGCAGCACCACCGTGCTAAATGGGATAGATTCAGAATTGATCTAGCAGCTCAAAATTGGCCAACAGCAGCAGCAGAATTGTACTCCACCACAATCTGTAACCTCATGGCCCAGCATATCCCCCACTCTGCCATTACCATCAAACCAAGGGACCAACCCTGGTTCACTGAGGAGTGCAAAAGAGCATGCCAGGAGCAGCACCAGGCGTATCGAAAAATGAGGCGCCAACCTGTGGAAGCTGTAACACAGGACTACATGCATGCTAAACAACAGAAGCAGCATGGTATAGGCAGAGCTAAGCGATCCCACAACCAACGGGTCAGATCAAAGCTCTGCAGTCCTGCCACATCCAGTCGTGAATGGTAGTGGACAATTAAGCAACTAACGATAGGAGGAGGCTCCATGAATATCCCCATCATCAATGATGGTGAAGCCCATGATGCGAGTGCAAAAGATTTAAAGTAATGGGGAGGGAGGGGGGGAGGGGTTTAGAGGAAATATGAGGGGAAATTTCCTCACCCAGAGGGTGGTGGGGGTCTGGAACTCACGGCCTGAAAGGGTGGTAGAGGCAGAAAGCCTCACCACATTAAAAAAATACTTGGATGTGCACTTAAAGTGCCGTAACCTACAGGGCTACGGACCAAGAGCTGGAAAGTGGGGTTAGGCTGGATAGCTCTTGGTCGGCCGGCAGGGACACGATGGGCCGAAATGGCCTCCTTCCATGCGGTAAATTTCTATGATTTTATGGTCTAAATTTTCCTTTCATTTTCGGCGGGTTCTCGCCGATTTTCTCGGCGGTACAGCTGTTTTTCTGCCCGGCGAAAGTTTCCCCCTTAGTTTTTTAATGGTATCGGCCACATCTGAACACACCCGCTGGGACCAAACCACCGACATGCAACGCCGGGAAAAATTGCCAGGGTGCAAGTTTGGCCTCAACCGCCAACGTCCAGATCGCCGAGGGAATCACCCTGTAAACAGGGCGGTACTCTGCAAAGAAAGGTACATTAAAGGTTCTTTATTTATTTGTTTTTAATTGTAAAACGGCGATTAGGTGTAAAAGTGTCTTGGGATGCTTTTTACGTTATTATTTATTTATTTATTTTAACTGAAATTTATTTTTTCTTTTTCCCCCCCTCCCTAGGCCCAACCGCAGCCTCGGACTAAATTTTAAATACTTACCGTCCATTCCGGTAAGAATCGCCCATTTTACTAACTTTCCACTTAACCGCCGAAAAAACTGCCGACAATGAAGGTGTAACGCCCATTTTCTCGCCGGGCGATTAGTTTTAATTACTCTAAACATAAAAATGGAAATTCTTGCCAGCGTTACTCACCAAACGTTAGCAGTTTTTCTCAGCGGGCAATCAGGCATTGAAGGGCTCATAGGAAAGTCTAGCCCAAAGACAAGGCTGAAGTGTTTGCAACTATCTTCAGCCAGTAGGGCCGAGTGGATGATCCATATCGGCCTCCTCCTGAGGTCCCCACCATCACTGAAGCCAGTTGTCAGCCAATTCGATTCACTCCACGTGATATCAAGAAACGGCTGAGCGCACTGGATACAGCAAAGGTTATGGGCCCCGACAACATTCCGGCTGTCGTGCTGAAGACCTGTGCTCCAGAACTAGCCGTGCCTCTAGCCAAGCTGTTCCAATACAGTTACAACACTGGCATCTGTCCGACAATGTATAAAACTGCCCAGGTCCTGTCCACAAAAAGCAGGACAAATCCAATCCAGCCAAATACTGCCCCATCAGTCTATTCTCATTTATCAGCAACGTGATGGAAAGTGTTGTCGACAGTGATGTCAAGCGGCACTTATGCGCCAATAACCTGTTCACCGATGCCCAGTTTGGGTACCTCCAGGACCACTTGGCTCCAGACCTCATTACAGCTTTGGTTCAAACATGGACAAAAGAGCTGAATTCCGGAGGTGAGGTGCGAGTGACTGCCTCTGACAGCAAGGCAGCATTTGATCGAGTTGTGGTATCAAGGAGCCCTAATAAAATTGAAGTCAGTGGGAATCAGGGGACAAACTCTCCACTGGCTAGAGTTATACCGAGCACAAAGGAAGATGGTTGTGGTTGGTGGAGCCAATCATCTCATGCCCAGGACATCGCTGCAGGAGTTCCTCAGGACAGTGTCCTAGGCCCAACCATCTTCAGCTGCTTCATCAATGACCTTCCCTCCTTCATAAGGTCAGAAGTGGGGATGTTCGCTGATGACTGCACAGTGTTCAGTTCCATTCACAACTCCTCAGATAATGGAGCAGTCCATGCCCACATGCAGCAAGGTCTAGACGACATTCAGGCTTGGGCTGATAAGTGGCATGTAACATTCCCGCCACACAAGTGCCAGGCAATGACCATCTCGAACAAGAGAGAGTCTAACCACCGCCCCTTCACATTCAACGGCATCACCATCGCCAAATCCCCCACCATCAGTATTCTGGGGGTCACCATTGATCAGAAACATAATTGGACCAGCCGCATAAATATTGTGGCTACAAGAGCAGGTCAGAGGCTGGGTATTCTGTGGCGAGTGTCTCACCTCCTGACTCCCCAAAGCCTTTCCACTATCTACAAGGCACAAGTCAGGAGTGTGATGGAATACTCTCCACTTGCCTGGATGAGTGCAGCTCCAACAGCAATCAAGAAACTCGGCACCATCCAGGACAAAGCAGCCCGCTTAATTGACACCCCATCCACCACCTTAAACATTCACTCCCTCCACCACCGGCGCACTGTGGCTGCAGTGTGTACCATCTACAAGATGCACGACAGTAACTTGCTAAGGCTTTTTTGACAGCACTTCTCAAACCTGCGACCTCTACTACCTAGAAGGACAAGGGCAGCAGGTGTATGAGAACACCGTCATCTCCAAGTTTCCCTCCAAGCTACACACCATCCTGACTTGGAAATATATTACCGTTCCTTCATCATCGCTGGGTCAAAATCCTGGAACTCCCTTCCAAACAGCATTGTGGGAGTACCTTCACCACACGGACTGCAGCGGTTCAAGAAGGCGGCTCACCACCACCTTCTCAAGGGCAATTAGGGATGGGCAATAAATGCTGGCCTTCCTAGTGACGGCCATATCCCATGCACAAATTTAAAAAAGAGCAACTTTATAGTGCACAGAGGGAATTCAAGAACTTATATTATGGGCATGGTGTAAAGTACCTCCAAATTATACTAGTTCCGATATTATAATAAATTATTCATTCATTTGGGGAGAGGGAGCATTTTAAGACTCAACTAGTTACCTATTTATGACAAAATGATTATTGAAGTTTCCTCTACTCAGAGTGTAATGTTTCAGCTGAAAGTTATTGTCAGGGCTAATCGATTCTTGGGACAGTTCTTGTCGCTGGATGATATAATTTATTCCCAGGATTGATGTTGTTTCTCCTCACCAGCCAAGGTGGAAAGGACATTCCATTTCCAAATATGAGACATTGGACAGGTAACTAAACGAACACGATTGAAGATTGATCACTCCTAAAGAATCATTATTACAGCTTTGTAATCTTGCCATTTATATTCTGTTACTGTTGTTTGGTTGGTAACTTGGATTAAAAAAACAATACCTAGGTCATCCACCATAATGGAGGGAACGGACCGTGGATAGTTGAGAGCCCACTTATGCTTAGTTCATTAATGAGTTTTTAAGCTTCTGTAAACAGACTGAATCAAATTTCAAGTAAATCGGACTCATGTTTTTCTCATTTTGCAAATGAGATATTCTTTAAAAAGTTACTGGAAGGCTGGTGGTCCACTGCAGCTAAAGCCCTGAATCCTGATGGTCCACTGCCCCTAACGCCCTCAATCCTGGTCCATTGCTCCTAAAGCCCTGAATCCTGATTGTCCACTGACCCTAACGCCCTCAATCCTGGTCCATTGCTCCTAAAGCCCTGAATCCTGATTGTCCACTGACCCTAACGCCCTCAATCCTGGTCCATTGCTCCTAAAGCCCTGAATCCTGATGGTCCACTGCCCCTAACACCCTCAATCCTGGTCCATTGCTCCTAAAGCCTTGACTCCTGATGGTGCCCAGATGCAAAGCCAAATATTAGAATTCACTTTCCATGCAATTTTCTCAGCTATTGGACAATGGCAAATCAACAACAACAACTTGTATTGATACAGCGCCTTTAACGTAGTGAAACGTCCTAAGGTGCTTCACAGAAGTATTATGCGATAAAAATATCAATTACCTGTACTTATCGCACTGAAAGAAGAACCTAGAGTCTGTGAAAAATTTATTCCTTGCAGTTTTGCTGAATTATACAAAACTAAACTCAATTATATTGAAAATTCTTAGCTAATTGAAAATGTGTAGTGTGTAATATAATCAAGGCTCCACTGTAAGCTCCCTCAAGGATGCCAGGATTCTCTCAATGTTACTCTGAAAGTTTTTATTGTGCATATTTTCGTATTGCAGCTGAAGACAACTGCAACAACATATCTTACAAACTCGATATCGGACATTGTTGGTAATGTAGAAATGAGGCGGAGAAATCATACCTGAGCCTCGAGGTAAGTCGCCTGAACTGCAAATGTCCTGGGTCATGGTAATTTCAATAATTGGGGCAGGCTCTAGCAGCGTTTCCACTGGCCACCAGGTCACTCACCCCGGATGGGGAGGAAGGAACTGGGTATGGCACCTGCCACAGTAATGGTGTGCTGAAGCTTATTTCAAATATGATCTTTTTGACGTTAATTTTCCCGCCTTGCCTGGTGCCATCTATCACTCAGCAAGGCATCTCTTTAAAATTTAAATTTCTGCATCTGTGGCCCATAGCAAAGTGCCAGCTTACATTCATCCGGTGTTGCTTCGGGGCAAAGGACAAGATTCACATCATATGAAGCATTCCCATCATTTGTTTCGAGTTACAAAATGCCCACCCATATTTGGGTGGTTGCACTGCATGCTCAACGTCACCTCCGGCGGAAATCACGGTGGTGGCAGGTGGCAAGGAGGCAGTGGAATGGTTCAACACCCATTTTCCATCTTTGGCTACCAGCTGCCAGTGTAACCGAAGAGGACATTCAACCACAAGCTGTTTATAACTGTATCTTTTCTTATTTCCATATTGTCAGCTCTTCCTTTGTTGCTCCTGGAAATCCTGATACTTGGCTCAAAGAATGTTTGGGCTAGAAATTGACCAGCCTTGCACCCGTTTTTTCGGTGATATTTCACCTTTTTGTGACGGTAAAAGGTACTCACCTAAATTGGCCAAAGTTGTGTGACAGCGGTTTTGAAATACCGCTGAAAAGCGGACCGCCATTGTGCAGCACTAAAAAAATACAAATGCTTAAAATTGGCCGTTCGGCACACCCGTAGTTAGGAACAAGCAAAACAACCGAGAAAAGCCTGCGTTGCAGCCCCAGAAACAGCAGTAAGTATGAAGACCTGCAAAAAAAGTAAGTTAAAGTTTTTATTTTTTGATTCTTTTTCAGCGATTCACTAGATAAGTGTCTTGTGATTTTTTATTTTTTGCTTTTTGCAAGTTTTTTTTTGTGTGTTTTCCCTCTTCCCATGGCCTGTCTTTTTCGGGGTAATCGGCCTCGGGGTAAAGTTGTCGAGGACTGCGGTTTCCACCGTGAATCCTCGTGCTACGCCGATTTTAACTGTTGGCTGCATTTTGTTGCCAATTTTACCCCTCTAAAAAATATCAGTATTTTTAATGGTATTTTTGACGAAAAATGCAGAAAAAAAATCTGCTATCACCAAAGGACAAATTTCTAGCTCTAAGTATTTAATCTTTGTCCCAGATTTCTACTGTCACTGTTAAATAGACAATACTTTTACATCTTTTGTTTCCTGTGTATTATACAGGTACTTGAAAATCTTTTATTGTTAGTTGAGATGTTTTCAGCGATATTACATAAAATGAACCTCATTACTTTTTAAATCTCCTTTTGTCTTTTTAATTTAACCAATCCTCTGACCTATTAAATTCCTTTTAAATGTTATTCTGCTTATCACGAACACTGCACTTTACAAACCTACTCAACCACATTAACCTCCGTTGTCCTTTAATGCGTTTCGTGTTGATCTGAGTGTATTTCAATTCTAACAGCACGAACACTCATCACTGTGGGTGTCCAATCATTATTGTGTTTCAAGTGACCTTCTTTTAAACTGTGATTTACAAATAAGAGATACTGGCAAAGCTGCCTGTAGTTCATATGTAGGAAAGAGCAATTCATAAGGGACTAATTCCAGATCACAATAAGCCTTTAACCAATTCATTGTTAAAACTCTCACGGGTTTAACTATTTCATAACTTTCAAAAACACATTAAAAAGAACCTCCTGCAAACCTTGACAAGTGCAGTTCACTGTATGCTATTTGAATAAATCAGTAACCGGAAATCTTTTTCTTCCACTCTATGGCTACTCTTCCACTAATCAGCTGCTAGATGTATATCGTCCTCATAGGCAGTCCCTCGGAATCGAGGAAGACTTGCTTCCACTCTTAAAATGAGTCCTTAGGTGGCCGTACAGTCCAATACGAGAACCACAGTCTCTGTCACAGGTGGGACAGATAGTCGTTGAGGGAAAGGGTGGGTGGGAGGTTTGCTGCACGCTCCTTCCGTTGCCTGTGCTTGATTTCTGCACGCTCTCGGCGATGAGACTCGAGGTGCTCAGCGCCCTCCCGAATGCACTTCCTCCACTCAGGGCGGTCTTTGGGCAGGGACTCCCAGGTGTCAGTGGGGATATTGCACTTTATCAGGGAGACTTTGAGGGTGTCCTTGTAATGTTTCATCTGCCCACCTTTGGCTCACTTGCCGTGAAGGAGTTCCAAATAGAGCGCTTGCTTTGGGAGTCTCGTGTCTGGCATGCGGACAATATGGCCTGCCCAGCGGAGCTGATCAAGTGTGTGTTGGCCTGGTCGAGGACGCAAATGTTGGTGCGTCTGTCCTCCCAGGGGATTTGTAGGATCTTGCACAGACATCGTTGGTGGTAATTCTCCAGCGACTTGAGATTCCCACTGTACATGGTCAATTTCTCTGAGCCATACAGGAGGGCGGGTATTACTACAGCCCTGTAGACCATGAGCTTGGTGGCACTTTTGAGGGCCTGGTTTTCAAACACTCTTTTCCTCAGGCGGCTGAAGGCTGCACTGGCGCACTGAAGGCAGTGTTGAATCTCGTCGTCAATGTCTGCTCTTGTTGATAAGACGCTCCCAAGGTACGGGAAGTTGTCCAGAGCCGCGCCTTGGAACTTGACGACTGGGGGGAAGTGCTGTGTGGTGAGGACAGGCTAGTGGAGCACCTTTGTCTTACGGATGTTTAGCGTAAGGCCCATGCTTTCGTACGTCTCAGTAAATATGTTGACGATGTCCTGGAGTGCAGCCTCTGTGTGTGCACAGACGCAGGCGTCGTCCGCGCACTGTAGCTCAACGACAGAGGTTGGGGTGGTCTTGGACTTAGCCTGGAGACGGCGAAGGTTGAACAGCTTCCCACTGGTTCTGTAGTTTAGTTCCACTCCAGCGGGGAGCTTGTTGACCGTGAGGTGGAACATGGCAACAAGGAAGATTGAGAAGAGGGTTGGGTCGATGACGCAGCCCTGTTTGACACCGGTCCGGATGTGAATTGGATCTGTAATGGATCCGTTGGTAAGGATCTCATCCTACGTGATGAACTTTTGGGGGCATCCGAAACGGAGGAGGACACTCCATAGACCCTCGCGGTTGACAGTGTCAAAGGCCTTTGTGCGGTTGAAGAAGGTCATGTATAAGGGATGGTGCTGCTCCCTGCATTTTTCCTGCGGCTGTTGCGCTGCGAAAATCATGTCCGTTGTGCCCCGTAGGGGACGAAATCCTCACTGTGACTCCGGGAGGAGCTCCTCGGCCACAGGGAGAAGACGGTTGAGGAGGACTCTAGCGATGACTTTCCCAGTGGCTGATAGCAGGGAGATTCCTCTGTAGTTGCCGCAGTCGGACTTGTCTCCTTTTTTAAAGATGGTCACGATCACTGCATCTCTGAGATCTCCCGGCATGCTCTCCTCCCTCCAGATGAGAGAGATGAGGTCATGTATTCGTGTCAACAGTGTCTCTCCGCCATACTTCAGTGCCTCAGCAGGAATTCCATCCGCTCAGTAGCCTTGTTGTTCTTAAGCTGTGTTATGGCTTTTTCTACCTCGTGCAGTGTTGGGGTTTTACTGAGGTGGTGGCGGGTAGCATGCTGCGGGATGGAGGCGAGAACACTCGAGTCAAAGGCAGAGTCTCAATTGAGCAGATATTTGAAGAGCTCCTTCCAGTGGGCCCTGACTGCCTCGGTGTCCCTGATGAGTGTTTCCCCATTCTTGGCCAGCAGTGGGGTGGGGCCTTGGGTGTTTGGTCCATAGATGGCCTTGACTGCGATGAAAATCTTCGCACATCATGGCTGTCGGCCAACTGCTGTATCTCCTGTGCTTTCTCCATCCATCACATGTTCTTTAGGTCCAGGGTTTTTTGTTGGACCTCAGCCTTGAGCCGTCTGTAATGCTGCTTTGCTGCTCCTGAGTTGGATTGTTGTTTAAGGCTCAGAAATGCCCTGCATTTGCGATCTATTAGCTCTTGGATTTCCTGATCATTCTCATCAAACCAGTCCTGGTGTTTCCTGGTTGAGTGACCGAGCGTCTCTTCGCGGGCACTGATTATGATGGCCTGGAGGGCAGACCAAGCGCTGTGGGCATTCTGCGTCTGTGGGTCATCAAGGGTTACCAGGGTAGCTTTTTTGCGGCACTGCTTCTGCTGCCCCCTCCGTTTGGGGCTATGTTGATGTCAATGATGGATCGGATTAGGCAGCAGGTCCATCCAGCAGTCATCAGATCCTGTCATGGCGCGGGTGATGCATACATCCTTGCGATCCCTGGCTCGGATGATGGCATAGTTGAGCAAGTGCCAGTGTTTGGACTAACCCAGGTTCACTTGCCTCTGCTTTTTCCTTCTGTGTCTGGAGAATGATTTAGATCAAGGACATATCATGTGTAGGGATGCTTCTGCTATGTATGAATAAAGAGTCTGACTGGATACTGTGAGCTCAAAGTAAAGTGTGACCTTCATCTTTTATTGCAGGTCTCCAGAGTTCCTCTCCAGCCTGTGAGGACTCCTTAAGTACCTGTGCTCCCAAGGGATTGTGGGCTAGGATAGATTGGCGAATGATACTTAAGGGATTGACTGTGGATGGGCAATGGCAGACATTTAGAGACCGCATGGATGAACTACAACAATTGTACATTCCTGTCTGGCGTAAAAATAAAAAAGGGAAGGTGGCTCAACCGTGGCTATCAAGGGAAATCAGGGATAGTATTAAAGCCAAGGAAGTGGCATACAAATTGGCCAGAAATAGCAGTTAACCTGGGGACTGGGAGAGATTTAGAACTCAGCAGAGGAGGACAAAGTGTTTGATTAGGGCAGGGAAAATGGAGTACGAGAAGAAGCTTGCAGGGAACATTAAGACGAATTGCAAAAGTTTCTATAGATATGTAAAGAGAAAAAGGTTAGTAAAGACAAACGTAGGTCCCCTGCAGTCAGAATCAGGGGAAGTCATAACGGGGAACAAAGAAATGGCGGACCAATTAAACAAGCACTTTGGTTCGGTATTCACTAAGGAGGACACAAACAACCTTCCGGATATAAAAGGGGTCGGAGGGTCTAGTAAGGAGGAGGAACTGAGGGAAATCTTTATTAGTCGGGAAATTGTGTTGGGGAAATTGATGGGATTGAAGGCCGATAAATCCCCAGGGCCTGATGGACTGCATCCCAGAGTACTTAAGGAGGTGGCCTTGGAAATAGTGGATGCATTGACAGTCATTTTCCAACATTCCATTGACTCTGGATCAGTTCCTATGGAGTGGAGGGTAGCCAATGTAACCCCACTTTTTAAAAAAGGAGGGAGAGAGATAACAGGGAATTATAGACCGGTCAGCCTGACATCAGTAGTGGGTAAAATGATGGAATCAATTATTAAGGATGTCATAGCAGTGCATTTGGAAAGAGGTGACATGATAGGTCCAAGTCAGCATGGATTTGTGAAAGGGAAATCATGCTTGACAAATCTTCTGGAATTTTTTGAGGATGTTTCCAGTAGAGTGGACAAGGGAGAACCAGTTGATGTGGTATATTTGGACTTTCAGAAGGCTTTCGACAAGGTCCCACACAAGAGATTAATGTGCAAAGTTAAAGCACATGGGATTGGGGGTAGTGTGCTGACATGGATTGAGAACTGGTTGTCAGACAGGAAGCAAAGAGTAGGAGTAAATGGGGACTTTTCAGAATGGCAGGCAGTGACTAGTGGGGTACTGCAGGTTCTGTGCTGGGGCCCCAGCTGTTTACACCGTACATTAATGATTTAAACGAGGGGATTAAATGTAGTATCTCCAAATTTGCGGATGACACTAAGTTGGGTGGCAGTGTGAGCTGCGAGGAGGATGCTATGAGGCTGCAGAGCGACTTGGATAGGTTAGGTGAGTGGGCAAATGCATGGCAGATGAAGTATAATGTGGATAAATGTGAGGTTATCCACTTTGGTGGTAAAAACAGAGAGACAGACTATTATCTGAATGGTGACAGATTAGGAAAAGGGGAGGTGCAAAGAGACCTGGGTGTCATGGTACATCAGTCATTGAAGGTTGGCATGCAGGTACAGCAGGCGGTTAAGAAAGCAAATGGCATGTTGGCCTTCATAGCGAGGGGATTTGAGTACAGGGGCAGGGAGGTGTTGCTACAGTTGTACAGGGCCTTGGTGAGGCCACACCTGGAGTATTGTGTACAGTTTTGGTCGCCTAACCTGAGGAAGGACATTCTTGCTATTGAGGGAGTGCAGCGAAGGTTCACCAGACTGATTCTCGGGATGGCGGGACTGACATATCAAGAAAGACTGGATCAACTGGGCTTGTATTCACTGGAGTTCAGAAGAATGAGAGGAGACCTCATAGAAACGTTTAAAATTCTGACGGGGTTAGACAGGTTAGATGCAGGAAGAATGTTCCCAATGTTGGGGAAGTCCAGAACCAGGAGACACAGTCTAAGGATAAGGGGTAAGATATTTAGGACCGAGATGAGGAGGAATTTCTTCACCCAGAGAGTGGTGAACCTGTGGAATTCTCTACCACAGAAAGTTGTTGAGACCAATTCACTAAATATATTCCAAAAAGAGTTAGATGAAGTCCTTACTACTAGGGGGATCAAGGGGTATGGTGAGAAAGCAGGAATGGGGTACTGAAGTTGCATGTTCAGCCATGAACTCATTGAATGGCGGTGCAGGCTAGAAGGGCCGAATGGCCTACTCCTGCACCTATTTTCTATGTTTCTATGTTTCTATGACTCCAGGGGATGATCCCTCTGGTGGCTATACAAGGTATATACAGGTTTACATATATAACAGCTACCATCAGATGTTGGTGCAGATATGTCACACCCAGGGTGCTAACTAAAACTTCAAACCTGTTTATAATTCTACTTAATTATAATTCCTACATTACAACAGTGACTACACTCCAAAAGTTCTTCATTGGCTGTAAAGACATCCAGTTGTCGTGAAAGGCACTATATAAATGCAAGTCTTTCTTTCTTAAATAGAGACATAGCACTACAGTGCTCAAAAAGGTAAGCTGTGTTTGTGTTGTTGCTACTATTTTCACACATTCAATAGCGTTTGCATTTCTGTTGCGCCTGTCAATAAAAGAAAAACAAATGCACTAAACCAGAAAAGAGTTCAATGAAGTCTGCTAGAACTTAATGAATGATAGACACTATAGTGTTCGAGCCCCTGGGGCATTCAGGAGTGTTCAGGAAACCGTTCCTGAAACATGCAATGAGGGAGCTCTTAGAATGCTCAGTACACAGCAAAATTCTTGAGCCTGACACAATCTGCATGCTCAAACACCCGCCAATTTAATCAACTGCATATGACAAATACAGCTTTCTGCTCAAGGCCCAAGAGCATTGATATTTCATGAATATTTTGTAGGATCATTTGGTTCTGTTCAGCGAGCAACCACAAAATTCCATGAAGTTATCAGGAGGAATATCACCTTTTATGTCTGATAAGAAAATGTCAGGCATACTGTTCAATGCAATTGACGGATACGCAAAAAAGAAAACAATTTTACAATAATATTTTAAAACGTTAAAATTTTGGCCAATAATGGGGAATATTTCCTCTATGCCATTCAGGACAAAGCAGCCCGCTTGATTGGCATCCCACCCACCACCTTCAAGATTCACTCTCACGACCACTGGCGCACTGTGGCTGCACCGTGTACCATCTACAAGATGCACAACTCAAAGTCACAAATTACATCCTATGTGACTGTGACAAAGGTAAACTATCTCTCCTTGTCCTTCTCGACCGGTCTGCAGCCTTTGACACGGTTGGCCATACCATCCTCCTCTAATACCTACCAGCCACTTATTTCCACCTCCGTAACATCGCCTGACTCTGCCCTTGCCTCAGCTCATTTGCTGCTGAAACCCTCATCCATGCCTTCGTTACCTCTAGACTTGATTTATTCCAATGCATGTCTGGCAAGTTTCCCACATTCTATCCTCCGTAAACTTGAGGTCATCCAAAACTCTGTTAGCCATGTCCTTACTCACACCAATAGACAGTGGGCCGAGTTTAAGAGAATACTTTTCCGTAGTAGCCTCTGTGGAAGTACTTCATATTCACACAAAATCATCATCATCATCATCATCATAGGCGGTCCCTCGAACGAGGATGACTTGCTTCCATGCCAAAAAAGGATGAGTTCACAGGTGTTTCAATGAAGGGCCCGAACTACATTTCCCAAGGGCGGAAGATGCCTGTGCGTGGATTTTTTTAACGTGTGGTGACCGTTGCACACCAGCCACCACACGGGCTTGACAGAGCGAGGTCTTGGTCCAGTGGCAAGGATTAACCAAAACAACTGGAGACCAGCTCTGCTGCACGGGCCTAGTGCGCACACATATCGCAGTGTGGGCTGGGTCTGTGTGCCCCTGGGCCTCTGGGCCCGAACTCACGACTCCCCTGGGCCCCGATCACGTTCCTCCATAGTCTCTTGCTCTCCTGCTGTATCTTCCCACGCTCCAATCACCGACCTGGACCTTGATGATGTCACTCTTCGCTGCCTTTGCAGCTCGTGCTGCTCCCTGGAGGAGTATTCTTCCCCACTGCTCCCAGGCGCCGCACCTCTGCTCCTTTTATGGCCCCGACCTGCCACTGGTGTTCTCACACAGGTCGGGGCCTCCACGCTGTATGTTTAGTTTAGTTTAGGGACCACTTATCATAAAAATCAATGTTCCCAAAGTGAGCATTTTGCAGAAATTTTCATTAGAAAATAGGCTGAAATCTCATCAAAATCCAGAGTGATGATGTAATTGCGAGTTACTTAAATGACCAATCACAACTGCTGTATTTGTCAGTACCGCAAAATCAGCCAATCACGATCTCTGTACTAGATCGATTGGAGTCAGTGACTGCATGCACCGAAACAATGGAGTGCTGCATGCACACAGTTACGGGAGCCAAAGACAACAACATTTATTTTTCAGACTCTAGCTGGAAAAAAATTTGCATGAGTGTTCATCAGCGGAAATTTAGTGGAACTCACTGGAAATTTACGGGGATACAAGATGGCGGCCAGGGTGGCAGCTCCATAGGGAGCTCCCCTGCCAAATCAACTTTACCCTGGCCATCCGACAACTATTCACCCTCAACCTCCCCCCTCCCATTGTCTCAACTCCCCCTAACCCGCAATAGACCCGAATAAGGGGTGCATCTCTCATAAATCCTGACCGTAAACCCCTAATCCTGCAAATTCCAAAATTCGGGCCTACCTGAGGCTTCGCTTCAAACCACCCATTGGCGACGACGATGACCAGACTACAAGCGGATGACCGAGCCTCCTGCAGCGGCGACCTGGACCTCTTCCCCCCGCCACCCCACCTTGGTGACCTCCTCCTCCGACGTCGACGCCGTCCCAGCTGCACCACCCGATCCCCAGCGACGCCCGGTGAGATAGGTGAGCCTCCGACCAGGCGATCGGGCCTCCAGCGGCGACCAGGCCTCTCCCCAGCGGTGACCAGGCCTCTCCCCAGTGGTGACCAGGCCTCTCCCCAGCGGCGACCAGGCCTCTCCCCAGTGGTGACCAGGCCTCTCCCCAACGGTGACCAGGCCTCTCCCCAGTGGTGACCAGGCCTCTCCCCAGTGGTGACCAGGCCTCTCCCCAGCGGCGACCAGGCCTCTCCCCAGTGGTGACCAGGCCTCTCCCCAACGGTGACCAGGCCTCTCCCCAGTGGTGACCAGGCCTCTCCCCAGTGGTGACCAGGCCTCTCCCCAACGGTGACCAGGCCTCTCCCCAGTGGTGACCAGGCCTCTCCCCAGTGGTGACCAGGCCTCTCCCCAGCGGCGACCAGGCCTCTCCCCAGTGGTGACCAGGCCTCTCCCCAACGGTGACCAGGCCTCTCCCCAGTGGTGACCAGGCCTCTCCCCAGTGGTGACCAGGCCTCTCCCCAGCGGCGACCAGGCCTCTCCCCAGTGACGACCAGGCCTCTCCCCAGTGACGACCAGGCCTCTCCCCAGTGATGACCAGGCCTCTCCCCAGTGGTGACCAGGCCTCTCCCCAGTGGTGACCAGGCCTCTCCCCAGTGGTGACCAGGCCTCTCCCCAGTGGTGACCAGGCCTCTCCCCAGTGGTGACCAGGCCTCTCCCCAGTGCTGACCAGGCCTCTCCCCAGTGCTGGCCAGGCCTCTCCCCAGTGGTGACCAGGCCTCTCCCCAGTGGTGACCAGGCCTCTCCCCAGTGGTGACCAGGCCTCTCCCCAGTGCTGACCAGGCCTCTCCCCAGTGCTGGCCAGGCCTCTCCCCAGTGGTGACCAGGCCTCTCCCCAGTGATGACCAGGCCTCTCCCCAGTGGTGACCAGGCCTCTCCCCAGTGGTGACCAGGCCTCTCCCCAGTGGTGACCAGGCCTCTCCCCAGTGGTGACCAGGCCTCTCCCCAGTGGTGACCAGGCCTCTCCCCAGTGGTGACCAGGCCTCTCCCCAGTGGTGACCAGGCCTCTCTCCAGTAGTGACCAGGCCTCTCCCCAGTGGTGACCAGGCCTCTCCCCAGTGGTGACGAGGCCTCTCCCCAGTGGTGACCAGATCCCCTTCAGTGGCGGCAGCGGTGCCTCTGCTCCACGACGATGTTTGGGCCTCCTCCTCTTCTACGATGGCGGTTGGCCTTTCCTCCTCCTTCAGAGACGACTGGGCCTCTGCTTCTCCACTGGTGACCTGGCCTCTTCTAACTGGTGAGCATCATGGCTGTGACCTTCCACTTGGTACTCCAGCGGACCGCTGACCCTCCCAATACCTGCCCCCGACCAAGTCTCGGACCACCGACCATCAAGGGCACTACTCAGTGCCGAGCTTCGGCCAACATCTCACCGTAGGCTCATACCGCGGTGCCTGGTCTCCAGTCGTCTTGGACCCCCTTGCCACTGAACCAAGACCTTGCAATGGCCACCCCACGTTAAAAGAACTCATGTACAGGCATCTTCCACTCCGTTAACATGAAGTTCGGGACCTGGAACATCAGGACCCTCATGGACAACTCCAACAGCGACAGGCCGGAACGCCGCAGCAGCATAGTTGCCCAGGAACTTTGATATTGACATCGTTGCCCTTAGCGAGACCTGGCAGGCAGGACCGGCCAGCTCAAGGAACAAGGTGGAGGTTACACTTTCTTCTGGAAAGGGAAACCAGAGGAAGAACGCCGCCTTCACGGAATCGGCTTCGCCATCAAAAACGAGCTGGTCGAACGCCTCAAAGACTCCCCCTGCGGGGTTAACGAATGCCTTATGACTCCTCGACTCACCCTATCCCGGAATCAATGCACCACAGTCATCAGTGCGTGCGCCCCAACACTCGATGTGACAGATGAGAACCAAAGAGGGTTTTTACTCCAACCACGAAAAATCCCTGTCCCCGCGGGCGACAAACTGATCCTTCTCGGTGACTTCAACGCCAGGGTCGACAAGGACACAGTCCTCTGGTGAAGCGTGATTGGCAGAGAGGGTGTAGGGAAAGCCAACTCCAGCGGTACCCTACTCCTGACAAAATGTCCAGAACATGAACTCCTCATCACCAACACCTTGTAGGGGGTGGTGTTTTGGTCAGGTTTCTTTTGACTCCTTGGCGTTTTCAAGGCGCCCCACACCCTGGGTCCTAGACTGTGGACTGATTTGAGGGTTGTGAGAAACTGAGACAGAGTCAGTTGGGTAGGATGCAAAACTGGTTTTATTGTGTTCAAATAGAGTAAAAAAGCACGTTTTTAATAATCACAGTAATCAGGTACAAATAGGGAGAAAAGGCAACTCAAATGCTCTATATTTGGGAAGAACACATAACACATATAACAGATTAAAAGAACACAGTCCTCCCACCTCTCAAACTACTTATGCACTAAACCTGGAAGGGGAAAACACACAAGAACATCAATAGGTAGGAACAGTAAGAAAAACCCAACCTCCCAGACCCACTATCTAGCTCAGTTAGAACTCTGGGGTTTCAGGGACCATGCTCACCAATTCCCTTTTGACAGTTCCAACTCCGGGGTTCGCCTTAGTTGTCCCTGGGGTTCGCCTTAGTTGTTCAGGTTCTGTAGTCTGTACCCCTTGGTAGCATAGGACCAGCTTGTAGAGTGGAAAAATCTTCGGTTTTCCTTGGGTTTTCCTTGGGTTGGTTCCGGTTGACTGTTTGATTGGTCGCGATGGCCCGAAGCTTTCCGATAGTCGTTTTGAAAGCCTGTTTGCTGTCGTGGTGCTGTCCTTCTTTCGCCAATGTTTCGGGGTCCCACTTTTCGAGGCTGGTGTTAAGCTTATGCAACGAGACTGCTACCTTAATAGTGTCTCTAGAAGCACCCCTAACTGCCAGAACAGGCCTTCAATTATACTAAAACAAGCTTCCTTATCTACGCGCCAAATCAGTTCTTGGGCTTTGTTTAAACTGTTCTGTCCATTGATTTTCAAATGTCTCCTTTGTCAGTGTTTTTGGTGGGCTAGTCAGCAGTAACTCGATTAGGGTGTGATAATGTGCTATCACTGGGTTTGCATTGTTTTAGGATTGTCCAGTTTCCAGGCCATCTCGTTGGGCCCATGATTTCCATAGTGGTTGATTGGGTAATTGGCTTCTTGCATATTTTGGCTGAGTTCTGTAGTTTAGATAATGGCTGGTAATTTGATTATGTCTTAGGGGGTGAATTGGTGCTGCATAGATCCCCCAGACAGTCTGGGATCCTTAATATACGAATTTGCTTCACAGAGGTTAGCCCCACCTCCTGTATTCAGTAACTCTTTTTCGCAGCCAAAATATTGTAGAATCTTAAAATTGATATGCTCCTTCCCATAGATGTTTAGAGGATCTCAGGCTTCTGTAATTTAGGTCCATTTTGAATTCTCTTTTCAAAAAGTCTAAACACTGATGGTTGGTTCCAGAGGTTGGCCCCCTTTTGCCCTTTTCCTTTTAAAACTTAGATCTCCACTTGAAAAATCCAAAGCTCATTTTAACAGTCCAAGAGGGGCTTTTCTTTAACTTTCAGGGAGAGGGACTCATGGGAATTTTTGGGAACTCTTCACCTTGTTCCGCCAGAGGGACAAGTACAAGGCATTGTGGCATCACCCTCGCTCCAAACACCGGCGCCTGCTCGACTATGTCATCGTCTGAACCGGGATCGCAAGGATGTGCGCATCACCCGCGCCATGACAGGAGCTGATGACTGCTGGACGGACCACCGTCTAATCCGATCCATCATCGACATCAACATAGCCCCAAAGCGGAGGGGGCAGCAGAAGCAGTGTCGCAAAAAAGTCAATACCGGGGCACTTAAAGAGAGTCCTTTACAGTCAGCCCCTCACAGCTAGCCTGGCGTGCCTTGACGATCCTGAGACGCAGAATGCCCACAGTACTTGGTCTGCCCTCCAGGCTACATAAGAACATTAAGACGGACTGCAAAAGTTTCTATAGATATGTGAAGAGAAAAAGGGTAGTAAAGACAAACGTAGGTCCCCTGCAGTCAGAATCAGGGGAAGTCATAACAGGGAACAAAGAAATGGCAGACCAATTGAACAAGTACTTTGGTTCAGTATTCACTAAGGAGGACACAAACAACCCTCCGGATATAAAACGAGTCAGAGGGTCTAGTAAGAAGGAGGAACTGAGGGAAATCCTTATTAGTCGGGAAATTGTGTTGGGGAAATTGATGGGATTGAAGGCCGATAAATCCCCAGGGCCTGATGGACTGCATCCCAGAGTACTTAAGGAGGTGGCCTTGGAAATAATGGATGCATTGACAGTCATTTTCCAACATTCCATAGACTCTGGATCAGTTCCTATGGAGTGGAGGGTAGCCAATGTAACTCCACTTTTTAAAACAAGAGGGAGAGAGAAAACAGGGAACAGACCGGTCAGCCTGACATCAGTAGTGGGTAAAATGATGGAATCAATTATTGAGGATGTCATAGCAGCGCATTTGGAAAGAGGTGACATGATAGGTCCAAGTCAGCATGGATTTGTGAAAGGGAAATCATGCTTGACAAATCTTCTGGAATTTTTTGAAGATGTTTCCAGTAGAGTGGACAAGGGAGAACCAGTTGATGTGGTATATTTGGACTTTCAGAAGGCTTTCGACAAGGTCCCACACAAGAGGTTAATGTGCAAAGTTAAAGCACATGGGATTGGGGGTAGTGTGCTGACATGGATTGAGAACTGGTTGTCAGACAGGAAGCAAAGAGTAGGAGTAAATGGGTAC
Organism: Pristiophorus japonicus; assembly: GCF_044704955.1. NCBI lineage: Eukaryota > Metazoa > Chordata > Chondrichthyes > Pristiophoridae > Pristiophorus > Pristiophorus japonicus. Next base: position 3,455,416 of record NC_091997.1, read on the forward strand.
TTTTCAGAATGGCAGGCAGTGACTACTGGGGTACCGCAAGGTTTTGTGCTGTGACCCTAGCTGTTTACATTGTACATTAATGATTTGGACGAGGGGATTAAATGTAGTATCTCCAAATTTGCGGATGACACTAAGTTGGGTGGCAGTGTGAGCTGCAAGGAGGATTCTATGAGGCTGCAGAGTGACTTGGATAGGTTAGGTGAGTGGGCAAATGCATGGCAGATGAAGTATAATGTGGATAAATGTGAGGTTATCCACTTTGGTGGTAAAAACAGAGAGACAGACTATCATCTGAATGGTGACAGATTAGGAAAAGGGGAGGTGCAACGAGACCTGGGTGTCATGGTACATCAGTCATTGAAGGTTGGCATGCAGGTGCAGCAGGCGGTTAAGAAAGCAAATGGCATGTTGGCCTTCATAGCGAGGGGATTTGAGTACAGGGGCAGGGAGGTGTTGCTACAGTTGTACAGGGTCTTGGTGAGGCCCTGGAGTATTGTGTACAGTTTTTGTCTCCTAACTTGAGGAAGGACATTCTTGCTATTGAGGGAGTGCAGCGAAGGTTCACCAGACTGATTCCCAGGATGGCGGGACTGACATATCAAGAAAGACTGGATCAACTGGGCTTGTATTCACTGGAGTTCAAAAGAATGAGAGGGGATCTCATAGAAACGTTTAAAATTCTGACGGGCTTAGACAGGTTAGATGCAGGAAGAATGTTCCCAACGTTGGGGAAGTCCAGAACCAGGGGTCACAGTCTGAGGATAAGGGGTAAGCCATTTAGGACCGAGATGAGGAGAAACTTCTTCACCTAGAGAGTGGTGAACCTGTGGAATTCTCTACCACAGAAAGTTGTTGAGGCCAATTCACTAAATATATTCAAAAAGGAGTTAGATGTAGTCCTTACTACTAGGGGGATCAAGGGGTATGGCGAGAAAGCAGGAATGGGGTACTGAAGTTGCATGTTCAGCCATGAACTCATTGAATGGCGGTGCAGGCTCGAAGGGCCAAATGGCCTACTCCTGCACCTATTTTCTATGTTTCGTTGTTTCTATAATCACTGCCTGCGAAGAGACGCTCGGTCACTCAACCAGGAAACACCAGGACTGGTTTGATGAGAATGATCAGGAAATCCAAGAGCTAATAGATCACAAGCGCAGAGCATTTCTGAGCCTTAAACAACAACTCAACTCGGGAGCAGCAAGGCAGCATTACAGACGGCTCACGGCTGAGGTCCAACAAAAAACCCGGGACCTAAAGAACAGATGGTGGATGGAGAAATCATAGGAGATACAGTAGCTGGCCGACAGCCATGATGTGTGAGGATTTTTCATCACAATCAAGGCCACCTACAGGCCAAACACCCAAGGTCCCACCCCACTGCTGGCCAAAAACAGGGAAACACTCATCAAGGACACCGAGGCAGTCAGGGCCCGCTGGAAGGAGCACTTCGAAGATCTCCTCAATCGAGACTCTGCCTTTGACTCGAGTGTTCTCGACTCCGTCCCGCAGCATGCTACCCACCACCACCTCAGTAAAACCCCAATACTGCACGAGGTAGAAAAAGCCATAAGACAGCTTAAAAACAACAAGGCTATAGGAGCGGATGGAATTCCTGCTGAGGCACTGAAGTATGGCGGAGAGGCACTGTTGGCGTGAATACATGACTTCATCTCTCTCATCTGGAGGGAGGAGAGCATGCCGGAAGATCTCAGAGATGCAGTAATCGTGACGATCTTTAAAAAAGGTGACAAGTCCGACTGCGGCAACTACAGAGGAATCTCCCTGCTATCGACTACTGGGAAAGTCATCGCTAGAGTCCTCCTCAACTGTCTTCTCCCTGTGGCCGAGGAACTCCTCCCGGAGTTACAGTGAGGATTTCGTCCCCTACAGGGCACAACGGACATGATTTTTGCAGCGTGACAGCTGCAGGAAAAATGCAGGGAACAGCATCAACCCTTATACATGGCCTTCTTCAACCTTACAAAGGCCTTTGACACTGTCAACCACGAGGGTCTATGGAATGTCCTCCTCCGTTTCGGATGCCTCCAAAAGTTCGTCAACATCCTCCGCCTGCTCCACAACGACATGCAGGCCGTGATCCTTACAACGGATCCATTAGAGACCCAATCCACGTCCGGACCGGGGTCAAACAGGGCTGCGTCATCGCCCCAACCCTCTTCTCAATCTTCCTCGCTGCCATGCTCCAGTTCACAGTCAACAAGCTCCCTGCTGGTGTTGAACTAAATTACAGAACCAGTGGGAACCTGTTCAACCTTTGGTGTCTCCAGGCCAGGTCCAAGTCCACCAACCTCTGTTGTCGAGCTATAATATGCGGACGACGCCTACGTCTGCGCACATACAGAGGCTGAACTCCAGGACATAGTCGATGTATTTACAAAGGCGTACGAAAGCATGGGCCTTACACTAAACATCTGTAAGACAAAGGTACCACTAGCCTGTCTTCGCCACACAGCACTGCCCCCTAGTCATCAAGTTCCACGGCGCGGCTCTGGATAACTTCCCGTAGCATGGGAGCCTCTTATCAACAAGAGCAGACAATGACAACGAGATTCAAGACTGCCTTCAGTGCGCCAGAGCAGCCTTCGGCCGCCTGAGGAAAAGAATGTTCGAAGATCAGGCCCTCAAAACTGCCACCAAGTTCATGGTCTACGGGGCTGTAGTAATACCCACCCTCCTGTATGGCTCAGAGACATGGACCATGCACAGTAGACACCTCAAGTCGCTGGAGAAATACCACCAACGATGTCTCCGCAAGATCCTACAAATCCCCTGGGAGGACAGATGCACCGACATTAGCGTCCTCGACCAGGCCAACATTCCCAGCATTGAAGCACTGACCACACTTGATCAGCTCCGCTGGGCAGGCCATATTGTCTGCATGCCAGACACAAGACTCCCAAAGCAAGCGCTCTACTCGGAACTCCTTCACGGCAAACGAGCCAAAGATGGGCAGAGGAAACGTTACAAGGACACCCTCAAAGCCTCCCTGATAAAGTGCGGCATCCCAACCGACACCTGGGAGTCCCTGGCCAAAGACCGCCCTAAGTGGAGGAAGTGCATCGGGAGGGCGCTGAGCACCTCGAGCCTCATCTCTGAGAGCATGCAGAAAACAAGGGCAGGCAATGAAAGAGTGTGCGACAAACCTGTCCCACCCTCCCTTATCCTCAACGACTATTTGTCCCAATACGAGAATACTCGTATTGGACCGTTCAGACACCTAAGGACTCATTGTAAGAATGGAAGCAGGTCTTCCTCGATTCCGAGGGGCTGCCTTTGATGACTGGAACTAGAGAAGCTAAAATTGCAGAGAATGCCACCGAACGTTTAGGGGGTCGAAATTGGCCCGTCTTTAAGGTCCATTACCGCTCCAGTGATAATGAGGCAGTAAGGCCTTTCCAACCGGGGGCAGGCGGATTGGCTGACCCATCCGAAATTGTCCCCGAGTCGGGTGCCGCGGAAATAGGTTTCCATCCCACCCATGTTCCTGCCCCGTTGGGCACGCGCCGACTCCTTACCGCCCGGCGAGGGAAATTGTCCTGTGGGAGGGGAGCCGCCACCACTTGGTGCCCCCGACGGATTTTCCTGGTGGGAAGCTGCCCGTGGCTGGGTGGCGATTCCGCTCTTAAAGGGGAGGGCATACCGCTGGGGCTGCCATTTTATTTTAATTGTCGGCCCCACAATGGCGGCCATGGATTCAGCTGGGCCGCCAATAGGCAGCCCGGCACCCCCTCTTGGGTACTGGGCTGCTGGCCCGGCCGAAACCCTCCCTGGTGGCCCAGTGGGTGCCACTGGAGAGGCTGCGGAGCTCACAGTGGCCCTCCCCTTTACTTCAGTACAGTTCTCCAGGAAGAAGCTGACACACGACTACTGCTTCACAGCGCATTTGCTGCCAGTTCCAGTGAGCATGTCATCATAAACAGTCCCAACACTGATGCCGTTGTACTGTGCTTGGTGTTCTGCAAGGGCATTGATGCCAAGCTCTACTTTCGCACAGGAAGAGGAAACAACACACGTACAATAGATGTTCATCGCATCTTTGATCACTTTGGGAAAGATGTATGTACAGTTTTCATAGGGTTTCACTGTATGTCAGGATGTGATTCAGTGAGTGCTCTGTATAAAATGAGGAAGGTGAAATCAGCAAAAGTCCTGACTGCCAGCAAAGAGCACTGTTCGACATTTGAGAATCTAGCAATCTCGTTTGCTGTTTCACAATCCCTTTGTGAAGAACTAGAGGCATACAGTTGAGAACTCTACGGGCAGAGTGGTGCAGAGATGTGAACCAGGCTAAACATAGAAACATAGAAAGTAGGTGCAGGAGTAGGCCATTCGGCCCTTCGAGCCCGCACCACCATTCAATATGATCATGGCTGATCATGCAACTTCAGTATCCCATTCCTGCTTTCTCTCCATACCCCTTGATCCCTTTAGCCATAAGGGCCACATCTAACTCCCTCTTTAATATATCTAACGAACTGGCCTCAACAAATTTCTGCGGTAGAGAATTCCACAGGTTCACCACTCTGAGTGAAGAAATTTCTCCTTATCTCGGTCCTAAATGGCTTACCCTTTATCCTTAGACTGTGACCCCTGGTTCTGGACTTCCCCAACATCGGAAACATTCTTCCTGCATCTAACCTGTCCAATCCCGTCAGAATTTTATATGTTTTGATGAGATCCCCTCTCACTCTTCTAATTTCCAGTGAATATAATAAGCCTAGTCGAGCCAGTCTTTCTTCATATGTCAGTCCTGCCATTCCAGGAATCAGTCTGGTGAACCTTCGCTGCACTCCCTCAATAGCAAGAATGTCCTTCCTCAGATTAGGAGACCAAAACTGCACACAATAGGCAAGGTGTGGCAAGGCCCTGTACAACTGCAGTAAGACCTCCCTGCTCCTATAATCAAATCCCCTCGCCATGAAGGCCAGCATGCCATTTGCTTTCTTTACTGCCTGCTGTACCTGCATGCCTACTTTCAATGACAGATGTACCATGACACCCAGGTCTTGTTGCACCTCCCCTTTTACTAATCTGTCACCATTCAGATAATAATCTGCCTTCCTGTTTTCACCACCAAAGTGGATAATCTCACACTTATCCACATTATACTGCATCTGCCATGCATTTGCCCACTCGCCTAACCTGTCCAAGTCACCCTGCAGCCTCCTAGCATCCTCCTCACAGCTCGCACTGCCACCCAGCTTAGTGTCATCTGCAAATTTGGAAATATTACATTCAATTCCTTTGTCTAAATCATCAATGTACATTGTAAATAGCTGGGGTCCCAGCACTGAACCCTGCGGCACCCCACTGGTCACTGCCTGCCATTCTGAAAAGGACCTGTTTATTCCCACTCTTTGCTTCCTGTCTGCCAACCAGTTCTCTATCCACGTCAATAGATTACCCCCAATACCATGTGCCTTAATTTTGCACACTAATCTCCTGTGTGGGATCTTGTCAAATGCATTTTGAAAGTCCAAATACACCACACCCACTGCTTCTCCCTTATACACTCTACTAGTTACATCCTCAAAAAACTCTCGAAGATTTGTCAAGCATAATTTCCCTTTCATAAATCCATGCTGACTTGGACCAATCCTGTCACTGCTTTCCAAATGCGCCGCTACTACATCTTTAAATAATTGATTCCAGCATTTTCCCCACCACCGATGTCAAGCTAACCGGTCTATAATTCCCTATTTTCTCTCTCCCTCCTTTTTTAAAAAGTGGGGTTACATTAGCTACCCTTCAATCCATAGGTACTGATCCAGAGTCGATAGACTGTTGGAAAATGACCACCAATGCATCCACTATTTCTCGGGCCACTTCCTTAAGTACTCTGGGATACAGACTATCAGACCCTGGGGATTTATCGGCCTTCAATCCCAATATTTTCCCTAACACAATTTCCTGACTAATAAGGATTTTCCTCAGTTCCCCCTTCTCGCTAGACCCTCGGTCCCCTAGTATTTTCAGGAGGTTATTCATGTCTTCCTTAGTGAAGACAGAACCAAAGTATTTGTTCAATTGGTCTGCCATTTCCTTGTTCCCCATTATGAATTCACCTGATTCTGACTGCAAGGGACCTACATTAGTCTTCACTAATCTTTTTCTCTTCACATTTCTATAGAAGTTTTTCAGGCAGTTTTTATGTTCCCTGCAATCTTACTCTCATACTCTATTTTCCCCCTCTTAATTAAACCTTTAGTCCTTCTCTGCTGAATTCTAAATTTCTCCCAGTCCTCAGGTTTGCTGCTTTTTCTGGCCAATTTATATGCCTTTTCCTTGGATTTAACACTTTCCCTAATTTCCCTTGTTAGCCATGGTTGAGCCACCTTCCCCGTTTTATTCTTATGCCACACAGGGATGTACAATTGTTATAGTTCATGCATATGATAGTTAAATGTTTGCCATTGCCTTTCCACCGTCAACCCTTTAAGTATCATTCACCAGTCTATCCTAGCCAATTCACGTCTCATACCGTCGCAGTTTCCTTTCTTTAAGTTCAGGACCCTAGTCTCTGAATTAACCATGTCATTCTCCACCTTAATGAAGAATTCCAGCATATTATGGTCACTCTTCCCCAAGGGGCCCCGCATGACCAGATTGCTAATTAATTCTCTCTCGTTACACAAGACCCAGTCTAGGATGGCCTGCTCTCTAGTTGATTCCTCGACATATTGGTCTAGAAAACCATCCCTTATACACTCCAGGAAATCCTCCTCCACAGTATTGCAACCAGTTTGGTTAGCCCAATCAATATGTAGATTAAAGTCACCCATGATAACTGCTATCCCTTTATTGCACGCGTCCCTAATTTCCTGTTTGATGCTATCCCCAACCTCACTACTACTGTTTGGTGGTTTGTACACAACTCCCACTAACGTTTTCTGCCCTTTGGTGTTTCGCAACTCTACCCATATAGATTCCACATCATCCACGCTAATGTCCTTCCTTACTATTGCATTAATCTCCTCTTTAACTAGTAACGCTACCCCACCTTCTTTTCCTTCCTGTCTGTCCTTCCTGAATATTGAATACCCCTGGATGTTGAGTTCCCAGCCTTGGTTACCTTGGAGCCATGTCTCCGTAATCCCAATTACATCATATCCGTTAACAGCTATCTGCGCAGTCAATTCATCCACCTTATTACGAATGCTCCTCGCATTGAGACTCAGAGCCTTCAGGCTTGTTTTTTTAACACTAGATGTTAAATGTTCATGACCGGAAGTTATGCAGAGAAGTGCTTGCCACCAAATAAAGATTCACTGCACAAGCATATACAGTGTGCCAATTCACAAGCGATGTCTTGAGAACATCCCGGAAATCCCATCTCCAAAGGACCATGGGTGGAAACTTGAAGATGATGTACTTGTCACATACTGGATGACAGTTCCTCCAGCACCAGCAAGTGTAATGGAGCTTGCCCATTGTTCATGCAAAAAGACCCATTGTGCACTAGGTGTTCTTGTCTTTTCAACAAGTGACCTTGCAACTGACATCTGCTCGTGTGTAGGATGTGAGAATGTAACATCTTTGCCCGAGACTTCTCAGGCTGAGGAAACAGATAGCCTTGATTCTCATGATGATTCATAGGTATGCATTCCTTTTCAGCCTCTAACTTTTTTTCAGATTTATTTTGTTTTTTCAGTACTTCTATCTTTGAAAAGAAATCAATACTATTATTTTTTTTATTATTATAATTATGATTATAATTATATGGTTCACAAATGAGTGTGGATGTCCGTCTGAAATGTCAATAGGTGTGTATGAAATAAATGGTTGCTATGGTAAAATTCTTTCTTAACGACGGCTATGAAAACAAAACTTAGATTTATGTATAACTGCACCAGACCTCAGCTATCCTCAGTGGCACTTCTTTTTACCAATTCTTACACTATCCATGTTTAAAATTTAGCAGTAGCACTGATATGTCATCGTTGCTAGGGAAAAGAAAGTCCACAGCAACCATTTTTATGGTTTTCTTCTTTTTGGCCATTTCTCGGGCAACACTCAATTTTCAGACAGGGAAACATTTGGTTTTTGCTTCAGATACATATGGTTAATATATTTAACCTGGTTCTAGGTACTTCCCACACCTGAGACTACGGAACTAAAAATCTAGGCAAGCAAACAGGCTTTGGCCCACGGTCTACAAGTCCCATTCACCCTGTGCTCACTGACCTACAATGGCTCCCGGTTAAGCTAAGCCATGATTTTAAAATTTCATCCTTAGCTTTAAAATCCTTCCATAGCCTTGCCCCTCCCTATCTCTGTAATCTTCTCCAGCCCTACAACCCTCCGAGATATCTGCGCTCCATCAACTCTGGCCTCTTGAGCATCCTCAATTTTAATCACTTCGCCACTGGCAGCTGTGACGTCAGTTACTGAGGTCCCAAGCTCTGGAATTCCTTCCGGAAACCTCTCTGCTACTTTACCTCTCTTTCCTCCTTGAAGACGCTCCTTAAAAGCGACCTCTTTGAGCACTGCCCTATTATCTCCTTGTGTGGCTCAGTGTCAAATTTTGTTTAATAACAATCCTGTGAGTGCCTTGGGATGTTTTACCAAGCTAAAGATGCTAGATAAAAACAAGTTGTTTTTGTTGTTCTTGTTCGAAAAACAAGGAGAGCATGTAACTCCGACTAGCTTTCTCTTATCCTTTAACTTAAAATTGCTCCAAGCTTAAGGGATTGAGTAGCACATTGGATTCAAAAATTGCCCTTTCTCTTTCGGGACCTGCATTCAAATCTCTCCCAGTGGAAGCTTCTAATCGCTATTGGATACCAGGGAGTTAATTTGGAAAAGCTGAACCTATTTCTAAGCAGGTGGATTATCTCGGAGATTTTGGCCAAGATTTGTATTCAGGTTGCCTGTTCAGATTACAACTGCTATTCTGAGGTCGTTTGCTAGTTTACACAAGGTTACACATCTGACCAAACTTTTAAAATATTGCAAAAAATATATTAAACACATTGTTAATAAAAATAAGTTTGATTGTTGTTGCATGAAATGATACTGTTTTTGTGATGTGGTGAATGCAATCATACTCTTCTCATTATTAAACCATTAAAGGGCCGAAATTGCCCTCCGCCTCGTTTGGGGCGGATATTTTGAATTAGTGCCCGTAGAGACGGGGCGGAGAATGGAGCGATATTCGGGACTTGGTCTTTTGGGAAGCCTCCCAGTGCTCTCGGGCGCTGTTCGGGACGGAATAGAGTCAGGAGCGGTGCGAAAGGGGAGGGACACTGCGAGGAAGGGTATGGCCATGCCAGCGGCTGCCATTGTTGAGCCGACTCAGGAGATGGCTGAAGAATAAAACAAAATGGCGGCCACGGCAGTACACCTTCCTCTTTGGGGGGGGGGAGGGCGGGGGGGCGCGGGGTGGTGCGGGGCGGGAAAGATGGTGCGCAGCGCCAGGCCCGTGACCCCCGGGCGGGAAGTCCTTGCTCCTTACTGCCCCATTTCGGGTCATAAAAAAAGTGAAAATTTTGGCCCCGAAATATCCATTCAAAGCACACCCTGCCCAGCTCAAGGTACTTTTGTATTAAACTCTCATGGCGCCTTTGTTTGTGAATGGGAACAGGCAGATAGATCTGGAAGAACATTTTATACGTTAATTGTAAGTGTGTTCCAACAACAAATGCATTTATATAGCGCCTCTAATGTAGTAAAACATCTCAAGGCTTCACAGGAGCATAATCAAACAAAATTCGAGACATTCCATCAGACAATATGATTTTATCAGCACAGTCTGTGTTGTGTATGGAGAAAGAGTTAGACTGAACACTGTGAGCTCAAAGTAAAGTATGACCTTCGTCTTTTATTGCATGTCTCGAGAGTGCCTCTCCAACCTGTGAAGCCTCCTTAAATACCTGTGCTCCCAAGGGATTATGGAATCTCTTGGGACTCCAGGGGATGAGCTCTCTGGTGGCTATGCAGAGTAAATACAAGTTTACATATATAACAACACTCCCCCGCCAAAATCAGTAGTGTAACTATTTACAATGTGAGTCGATCTGGGGCCCTTCTTGCCCTGGTTGATCGTCTCGGTGTGAAACCTGGTGTTGTTGAATCATTTGTTGGGCCCTCGCTGGGCTGCTGTGCAGCTGGCCTTGCTGGGCTGCCTGGTGTGTTGAGTCCTGCTGTGCTGCTGTGGTGATGGGTTCTGCTTCGTGGTCAGCCGTGGTGTCGGTTGCCACCCGTGTGTATGTTGGGGAATCAAAAAAGGTAGGGTCCAAGGTGGGTTCTCAGGATAGTCCGTGAATCTGAGTTTGATTTGGTCCAAGTGTTTCTGGTGAATAAGTCCATTTGAAAGTTTGACCCTGCTCCCTTCTTTGGCCCTCTTTGGCCACGGCAGTGCTGGGAAGCCGCTTGGGACCTTGTCCATACTTTAATACAAATACAGGATCATTGATTGCAATCTCGCGTGACACATTTGTGCTATCATGGTATGCACTTTGTTGAAGCCGCCTGCTCTCTATCTGTTCATGTAGATCAGGGTGAACTACATGAACAGAGCCTTGTCTTAAGTGCTCTTTTCATGAGCAGTTCAGCAAGTGGGATCCCAGTGAGTGAGTGGGGTCTCGTGCGGTAGCTAAGCGGGACTCGGGATAGGCGAGTCTGCAGTGAGCCTTCAGTTACCCTCTTCAAGCCTTGCTTGATTGTTTGCAATGCTCTCTCTGCCTGACCATTGGACGCTGGTTTAAATGGGGCAGATGTGACATGTTTGATCCCATTATGGGTCATGAATTCTTTGAACTCAGCACTGGTAAAACTTGGCCCGTTGTCGCTCACCAGGACATCGGGTAGGCCGTGTGTGGCAAACATGGCCTGCAGGCTTTCAGTAGTGGCAGCGGACGTGCTAGCCGACATTATCTCACACTCAATCCACTTGGAGTACGCGTCTACAACCACGAGGAACATTTTACCCAAGAATGGGCCTGCATAGTCAAAGTGTACCCTAGACCACGGTTTGGAGGGCCAAGACCATAAACTTAGCGGCGACTCCCTGGGTACATTGCTTAACTGCGAGCATGTATTACATCTGTGAACGCAGGACTCTCAGTCCGCATCGATATTGGGCCACCACACGTGGGACCTGGCTATCGCTTTCATCATTACGATGCCTGGGTGGGTACTGTGGAGGTCATTGATGAAGGTGTCTCTACCCTTCTTGGGGACCACTACTCGATTGCCCCACAGAAGGCAGTCTGCCTGTATAGACATTTCATCTTTGCGCCGCTGGAACGGCTTTATCTCTTCCTGCATTTCCACTGGGACACTGGACCAGCTCCCGTGAAGCACACAGCTTTTGACTATAGATAATAAGGGGTCCTGGCTTGTCCAGGTTTTGGTCTGCCGGGCAGTGACGGGTGATTGCTCACTCTCAAATGCTTCCATAACCATGGCTAGATCTGTGGGCTGCGCCATTTCCACCCCCGTGGTGGGCAATGGCAGTCTACTGAGAGCATCGGCGCAGTTTTCTGTGCCTGGCCTGTGGCGGATGGCGTAGTTGTATGCGGACAACGTGAGCGCCCATCTCTGGATGCGGGCCGATGCTTTGGTATTTATCCCTTTACTCTCGGAAAACAGGGATATAAGTGGCTTACGGTCAGTTTCCAATTCTAATTTTAGCCCAAACAGGTATTGATGCATTTTCTTTACCCCATAGACACACGCTAACGCTTCTTTCTCAATCATGCTGAAGGCTCTCTCGACCTTAGACAGACTCCTGGATGCATAAGCAACCGGTTGCAGTTTCTCGAAATCATTAGCTTGTTGCAATGCACACCTGACGCCATATGACGACGCATCACATGCTTGTACCAAACGCTTACATGGATCATACAACACTAGCAATTTGTTTGAGCATAACAATTTTCTCGCTTTTACAAAGGCATTTTCTTGGCTTTTGCCCCAAACCCATTAATCCCTTTTTCGTAGTAAGACATGCAGTGGTTCTAACAGTGTGCTGAGACCCGGTAAGAAGTTACCAAAGTAGTTCAGGAGTCCCAGAACCGACCGCAGCTCCATCACTTTCTGTGGCCTCGGTGCATTCTCGATTGTCTCCGTCTTCGCGTTGGTGGGCCTGATGCAGTCTGCCACAATCCTCCTTCCCAGGAACTCCCAGGAAAACGCACTTCAAGCATCTTAACCTGAGCCCCACGCAGTTCAGTCGACTAAGAACCTCCTCCAGGTTCTGCAGATGCTCGACTGCGTTCCAACCTGTGACCAAGATGTCGTCCTGGAAGACCACTTCAGTAAACTTTCCATGTTTCTCTGGAATATCGCCGCCACCGATCATTTTCCAAAAGGGCATTTGTTATAAACAAAAAGACCTTTGTGCGTGTTGATTCAGGTGAGGGCCTTCGATAATTCCTCCAGTTCCTGCATCATGTAGGCTGAACGTCTTTCCTCCCGCCAGCGTTGCAAAGAGTTTGTCGGCCTTTGGTAGTGGATATTGGTCCTGCAGGGAGAAACGATTGATAGTTACTTTGTAATCGCCACAGATTCTGACGGTGCCGTCTCCCTTGAGGACTGGGATGATAGGACTGGCCCACTCATTGAATGCGATCGGGGAAATTATGCCTTTTCTTTGCAGCCGGTCTAGCTCGATCTCTACCCTTTCTCTCATCATGTACAGTACTGCTCTCGCCTTGTGATGGATGGGTCATGCCCCAGGAATTAGGTGGATCTGCACTTTTTCTCCTTGGAATTTCCTGATGCCTGGTTCGAACAGTGAAGGAAATTTGTTTAAGACCTGGGCACACGAAGTGTTGTCAGTGGGCAATAACGCTCGGACGTCGTCCCAGTTCCAGCGTATCTTTCCCAGCCAGCTCCTGCCGAGTAGCGTGGGACCATCGCCCGGTACCACCCAGAGTGGTAGCATGTGCACCGCTTCATCGTAAGAGACCTTTACGGTAACACTGCCGATTACAGGTATCAGTTCTTTCATGTAAGTTCTTAGTTTCGTGCAAACTGGAGTTAAGACTGGCCTTGAGGCCTTGTTGCACCACAACCGTTCGAAAGTCTTTTTGCCCATGATGGACAGGCTCGCGCCCATGTCCATCTCCATTGACACCGGGAGTCCATTTAGTTCAACATTCAGCATTATCAGGGGACAATTCGTGGTGAATGTGCGCACCCCATGTAGCTCTGCCTCCTCAATCTGAGGCTCTGGTTCATTGTGATCCTCCATGGATCTGTCCTCCTCTGCAACATGGTGGTTTGCAGGTTTAACAGGCTTTGCAGCTCGCCTGCACACTTGTTGGAGGTGTCCCATTGTTCCACAGTCCTTGCAAACATACTCTTTGAATCGGCATGAATGGAAACTGTTGTGTATGGAGAAAGAGTCAGACTGAACACTGTGAGCTCAAAGTGAAGTGTGACCTTAGTCTTTTATTGCAGGTCTCCAGAGTGCCTCTCCAACCTGTGAAGCCTTCTTAAATACCTGTGCTCCCAAGGGATTATGGAATCCCTTGGGACGCCGGGGAATGAGCCCTCTGGTGGCTGTACAGAGTAAATACAAGTCCACATATCTAACAGAAATGATGATCACCCCCGCAGCGCCAACAAGGTGTTAATGGCCTTGCATTTATCACCCTTGATGGTGGACTCTGAGACATCTGCGGACATGTAGCTGCAGGTATGTGTGACCTGCCCTGTACGTTATGATTGGAAAACAACATCACTTTGTTCACAGTACTTGTAGCAGCACTTGTGTGCTGAGAGATTTGCTTTGTATTGTCACTGGTGGCAATGAATGCCTGGGCTATCGCTATGGCCTTACTCAAGGTTGGGGTCTCTACAGTCAAAAGTTTGCGAAGTATGGTTTCGTGGCCAGTGCCAAGTATGAAAAAGTCTCTGAGCATGTGCTCCAAATGTCCTTCAAATTCGCAATGTCCTGCAAGGCATCTTAGCTCAGCGACATAACTCGCCACTTCCTGGCCTTCAGACCTTTTGTAGGTGTAGAACCGTTACCTTGCCATCAGAACGCTTTCCTTCGGGTTCAAATGCTCTCGGACCAGTGTGCACAAATCGTCATATGATTTCTCCGTGGGTTTCGTTGGAGTGAGCAGATTCTTCATGAGGTCATATGTTGGTGCCCCACAGACGGTGAGGAGGATCGCCCTTCGTTTGGCAGCGCTCTCTTCCCCATCTAGCTCGTTATCCACGAAGTATTGGTCGCGTCGATCCACAAAAGTTTCCCAATCATCTCCCTCCGAAAATTTCTCCAGGATGCCCACTGTTCTCTGCATCTTTGGTTTCGCTATCTGTATCTCGTCGCCAGTTGTTGTGTATGGAGAAAGAGTCAGACTGAACACTGTGAGCTCAAAGTAAAGTGTGACCGTAGTCTTTTATTGCAGGTCTCCAGAGTGCCTCTCCAACCTGTGAAGTCTCCTTAAATACCTGTGCTCCCAAGGGATTATGGAATACCTTGGGACTCCAGGGGATGAGCCCTCTGGTGGCTGTACAGAGCAAATACAAGTTTACATGTATAACAGTCTGTATGAGTGTAAAGTGCACTGCATGCTTGTGAAAGCTGTGTGTGAGGAATATTTTCTGCTGCTGGTGTCCCCCCCCACATACAGTAAATGCAGAGCTTAAAAAAAACACCCCATTGTATTCCTGAAGAAAGAGATACTGCCAGGAACCATGAGGATTGGACCTTCCTCAGCTGCTGTCGAAAAGCTGCACAACTCAATTTAATAATGGCATGTAACAAAAGAGAACTCCCTACTTGTCCCCACTACCTTCCCGCTTTGTGTGAAGTTGACCTGTTCCCATAACAAAGCGGCAGGTCAAAGACACAGGCAAGAAAGCAGGACATGTTTTGCCATCTCCAACTCTCCTTTACTGCGTCATATCGATCAATAGAAACTGCTTTCTACTCAACTTGAAGAGCAGTTAAATGGCTGCTTTGTTGAAAGCACTTTTCTCTTCCCTTCTCCCCCCATGACTACTTCTCAATGTATTTTCGTGCTGCCCTCCATCTTTGGAGACCAGCTTCTTGCTGAGCAAGAATCGACCTTGGAGACCGTTATTGGTCATTTTTTTAATGATGTGATAATCAGGATGGCCAGCCTCTAACCTCTTCACATTGGTCACCTACTTACCACTCGACATGTTTTTTTCTTTGGGAATGGATGGGAGGGCAACAGAAAAAAAACAAACCAGCTGCCTCTAAAGTTCCAAGCCCCCTGCTTATCTCCCTGCATCCAGTCACAGGCCTTTGGTTTCCGTACCCGGGTTTCTTGAGTCTGATGGTGGAGGATGATATTTACTTATCACATGCCAGCTGACCAACAATCTTCAGTACCTCACTGCTCACCATGTTCAAGTGTCTGACTTCCTCCCCAGAAAGAATAGCTTGCCAACATCAACAACAACAACCACGTGTATTTATATAGCACCTTTAACGCAGTAAAACGTCCCAAGGCGCTTCACAGGAATATCATGCAATAATAATTTGACACCGAGCCGCGTAAGTAGAAATTAGCGCAGGCGACCAAAAGCTTGGTCAAAGCGATATGTTTTAAGGAGCGTCTTGAAAGAGGAAAGAGAGGTAGAGAGGTTGAGAGGTTTAGGCAGGGAGTTCCAGAGCTTAGGGTCTCGGCAACAGAAGGCACGGCCACCAATGGTTGAGTGCTTATAATCAGGGATGCTCAGGAGGGCAGAATTAGAGGAGCGCAGACATCTCGAGGGGTTGTGAGGCAGGAGGAAATTACAGAAATAGGGAGGGGGTGAGGTCATGGAGGGATTTGAAGATAAGGATGAGAATTTTGAAATTGAGGTGTTGCTTAACCGGGAGCCAATGTAGGTCAGCGAGCACAGGAGTGATGGGTGAGTTGGGCCTTGGTGCGAGTTTGGACATGGGCAGCCGAGTTTTGGACCACCTCTAGTTTACATAGGGTAGAATGTGGAATCATGAGGAAGAAACAGAACGACAAACCCAACCTCCCTCTAGGAAGAAAAGAAGTCATTGATAAGTGGGGGCTTTTGAAGTAGAGATTGAAATAATTAAGGCTGAGCATCAGCACATGCCACACCACAGGCCGGCTCGGACCTGGGCGTGATTGCTGGGGGATGGAAGGGGATTCCTTATCCAGAAAATGACTCCAAGCCACTGTTCAAATCAGCGCAATGGAAGAGTTAGGTTGTCCCTCCCTGGTCAGAGTCTGCGGAGTTGAGAAGATGCTTGGGGGTCAGTGTGGAGTTAAAAACTGCTGGGAAGGAGGTGATGAGAGGAACGGGTTCCAAGGCTGCCAAGGTTCCAATAACAGCAGCAGCCATTGACAAACATTCAGGACGGCCTACATTTCTAACGTTTGTAACTCATATTGATATTACCTCTCCACAGGCCCCAGGTTTTTTCAACGATTTCTCCTATTTCTGGGAGTTAAAATTAAAGAAGTTCTGAAGTATTTATCCCTTTTTAAATTTCTAATACAGGGTACCAAGAAGAGATGTGTTACATCAGCAAACTACATTGGTCTTCTTCTTTCGAAACACCTGTGACCTCATCCTTTTTTTGGCACAGAAGCAAGTCATCCTCACTTCGATGATATGATGATATGATGATGACACTGGTTAACTTTTTACTTTAATAATTGCTTGTGTGTGGTTGGGAATACCGAGGGAGAGAGATCCTATTTTGGGAGGGAGAACGGGACTGAGAGAATTCTCCTCCTCGTCCCACAAAAATGATCCCTTCGTCCCCCCTGCAAAACATTCAGAGCCTTTTCTTGAGCAGGTACCAGCCGTCCCTTTAAGGACCACTGGTTAAGCTCCACACCACCTTGTACAAATTCACACAGCTCAGTTGCAACTGGTGTGGGACCCTCTTTTGCATATTTAAAGCAACCTTATGCCCGAAACATGCAGCTCGCCTACTTACAGACCCAATTGGAAATTGTATCAGGCAGACCTATGGAGTCACCCACCCACCTCTCATTCTCATCGGCCAGTGCCCAATTTTCGGGCAAGGAACAAGTGACTGGCAATTGCAAATTGCCTCCACAACCTGTTAGCTCAGAGACAAAAGTGCTGCCAGTGAGCCCATGGGACTCAAGTTATTCAGGGTGGTGAATAAAATCTTCTCCTGAAGTTTGAACTATATTAGCAGAATCGAAGGGTTTATTACTGCACAAGTAACTTGCACTAAACCAACTCTGTTCTTCAAAGAAATCAGTTCTGAGGAGGTTAAAAAGCCCCTGTTGTAATTTTTCTTTCCTCCATTTTGGGTAAACAGTCATCAGATTACCAAACCAATCAATGGCGAGAACATGCAGCATCAACCTTTAAGTCACTAATGCAATTCCCAGTAAAGGCGCGTAATCGATACAGATTTTCTTCAATTATTTACAATGTAATAATCTTTATCATTCTCAAAATTTAAAAATGTGAAGTAGAGAGAGAGAGGGACAAAGGATAGATCAGAAAGATGAGTAACGTAACCTTTCAGACTATAATAATGAGCATTTATGAGAGTCTCAGGGTCAAGCATCAGCCATATGAGATGAAAGGGCCTGACATTTTTAATTTAAGACAAAGAGATAAAGTGTTCCCAACACTGACAGCTGCTATAGGCCACAAATCAAAAGACCCATGACTGTCTTAATCTAGTTCCCAGTGGACAAATCTGTGCTATTGTGTTCAATACAAATAAACTGATTGCGGAGAACACAAGTTAGGAAATAGAAATGTCAAATTTTATGAAAAAGGAAAGTGGACATGGCCTTTTGGAGTCTCAGCATCCACAGCCTTTTGGGGGAGAGAATTTCTGATTTCTATTCAACTGGATTTTCTTCTGTTCTGTTGGGCATTTGTTGTCTGGGAAAAGCTAGAGTGAAAATGTCAGCTACGGTAAGGATGTGATGACAGCTAGCTGACCTTCTTATCTCAACCTAGCCCAGCTGATGTCAAAGTATTGTTTGACAATATCTTTGCAGTCAATGGAGATTAACATAGTGCACACCAAAGAGATATAGAAAGACAAACATGGTAATTCAAATTAAATCCCAGACAGTGTCTTGTTGGTGACGAGCACTGATTTCACAATTCTTGGATCACGGGTTTAAGTTCCAAGATTTCCTGACATTCAAATCTGTCAGCCTCAGCTGGAATATGCCTTTAGTTCAAGGCCAGAATCCTAGGGACAACACTTCATCAGAACAAACAGAACACATCAGAACAGAACAGGGATATGCAGATTGGGCAGGGAAGTGGAGTTGAGGTCGATGACCAGCCATTATCTTATTGAATGGCGGAGCAGGCTGGAGGGGTCGTGTGGCCGACCCCTGCTCGTATTTCTTATGTTCTTATGTTCTTAGATCAGTCTATCTTACAGGAGGGGAAAGAATGGCCTTGCTTACCTTGCCCACATGTCGTGCTGAAGCAGCACTAGGTATGACTGTGGAGAAAGTTGCAGCCTGTTTCGATGAGACGTTTCACAACAGGAGAGCACGAGATGGAATTGAGCGGCTTCTGTGAAGAAAAATACATTGAAATCGCTCTTGAAACAATTATTTTTTAAAGAAGTATTTCATTAGTTCACATTAAAATTAAACCATATGCAAATCATCGTTAACACAAAATCCAACTTCATTAGGATAATAATTAGAGAAGTTGTTTTAGAGTTTTACCTCAATACAAAATGGCTGAACAAAGTGCAGCACACAGGGCCGACATCTCCGAGCTCGGAGGGAACACCCCAGTCGCAACAAAGCATAAAAGTGCGAGCAGCAGCCATCGCAGGGAACAGTGCGAGCCAGTGAGAGAGGGCCGGAAAGGAGAATAGGGCGACGGCATTCGACGTCACAGGAAAGCAGGGTAGTGATTGGTTGGCGAGTTTTTCTCTCTTTTCTTGCTTTTAAATTAAGAGACTTAGATTAGGGGCCGGGATTAATAATTAAAAGCAAAATCTAATTAATTAAATACATTAGAGATGGCAGGACAGGCGATGTGTTTCTGCTGTTGCATGTGGGAGCTGGTTGACCCCATTGAGGTCCATCGCGACCACATCTGCAGCAAGTGTCTGCAGATTGAGGAACGTGGGCTCTGCGTCGATGAGCTGGAGTCCGAGCTGCAGACACTGCGACACATCAGGGAGGGGTAGAGTTACCTGGACGCCGCGATCCAGGAGCTAGTCACACCTGTTAGAGCAATTAATTCAAATTTGATCCGTGGTCAGGGACTGGAGAGTGTGGCGACGAGTGAGGCAGGTATGGGGACTCAGGATGGAGTGATGGAGGAACCTCAATCCTTGCTCTTGTCCAATAGTTTCGAGGCTCTTACTCCCTGTGTGGGCAAGAGCAGGGACTGCAGGGAGGGTGAGCAAACTGACCACAGCACCGTGGTACAGGGGGCCATTTAAGTTGGGGGGGGAGTAAAAAGAAACATTGTAGTGGTAGGGGACAGTATCATTAGGGGGATAGATAAGGTTCTCTGCAGCCAAGAGCGTGAGTCCAGAAGGCTGTGTTGCCTGCCCCGGTGCCAGGGTTACGGACATCTCCTCAGGGCTGGAGAGGAACTTGGAACGGGAGGGGGAAGATCCAGTTGTCGTGGTTTACAGGGGTACCAACGACATAGATAGGATAAAGAAAGAGGTTCTGCTGATGGAGTATGAGCAGCTAGGGGCAAAATTAAAAAGCGGAATCACAAAGGTAATAATCTCTGGATTACTACCTGAGCCACGAGCAGATTTGCATAGGGTAAATAAGATCAGAGTTAAACACGTGGCTCAAAGATTGGTGTGGGAGAAATGGGTTTTGGTTCGTGAGACACTGGCTCCAGTACTGGGGTAAGAGGGAGCTGTTCCATTGGGACGGGATCCACTTAGACCGTGCTGGGACTAGGGTCCTGGCGAATCAAATAACTAGGGCTGTAGAGAGGGCATTAAACTAATTAGTAGGAGGTGGGGGAGGGGGGGTGGAGAAGATTCAGATGAGAGAATATTTAAAAAGTCAAAGAATAAGGAAAAGACAATAGATCAAGGTAGCACTGGGGAAAATGAAAACCAGAGCATGCCAGGAAGGGACACAATGTATAAACATAAAGGTGAATCAGAAAGTGGGGTAAAAGCAGGAAAAAATGGTAAAAAAAACAAATTGAAAAGCTCTTTATCTGAATGCACGCAGCATTTGTAACAAAATAGATGAGTTGACAGCACAAATAGATACAAATGGGTATGATCTGATAGCCGTTTTCAGAGATGTGGTTGCAAGGTGATTAGGACTGGGAACTAAATATTCAGGGGTATTTGACAATTCGGAAGGACAGAGAGAAAGGAAAAGGAGGTGGGGTAGCACTGTTAATAAAGGATGAGATCAGTGCGTTAGTGAGAAACGATATTGGCTCAGAAGATCAAGATGTTGAATCAGTTTGGCTGGAGATAAAGAATAATAATGTGAAAAAGTCACTGGTGGGTGTAGTCTATAGGCCCCCTAACAGTAGCTACATGGTTGGATGGAGTATAAATCAAGAAATAATGGAGACGTGTAATAAAGGAACGGCAATAATCATGGGCGATTTTAATCTTCATATTGAATGGACTAATCAAATTGACCAGGGTAGTCCTGAGGAAGAGTTCATAAAGTGTATCCGGGATAGTTTCCTTGAACAGTATGTTGGGGAACCAACCAGGGAGCAGGCTATCTTAGATTTGGTACTGTGTAATGAGACAGGATTAATAAATGATCTTGTAGTAAAGGATCTTCTAGGAATAAGTGACCATAACATGGTTGAATTTCAAATTCAGTTGGAGGATGAGAAAGTTGGTTCTCAAACCGGTGTCCTAAGCTTAAATAAAGAAGACTACAAAGGTTTGAGGGCAGAGTTGGCTAAAGTGGACTAGGAAAATAGATTAAAGTATGGGACAGTTGATGAGCAGTGGCAGACATTTAAGGAGATATTTCATAACTCGCAACAAAAATATATCCCAATGAGAAGGAAAGACTGTAAGAGAAGGGATAACGATCCATGGAAATAAGGGATGTATCAAATTGAAAACAAGGTGCATACAATGTGGCCAAGACTAGTGGAGGCCAGAGGATTGGGAAACTTTTAAAAGCCAGCAAAGAACGACTAAAAAAATGATAAAGAGAGGAAGATAGATTATGAAAGTAAGCGAACATGAAATATAAAAACAGATAGTAAGAGTTTTTACAGGTACATAAAAAGGAAAAGTGTGGCTAAAGTAAATGTTGGTCCCCTAGAGGATGAGACTGGGGAATTAATAATGGAGAACAGGGAAATGGCAGAGACGTTGAACAAATATTTTGTATCGGTCTTCACGGTAGAAGACACTAAAAACATCCCAATAGTGGATAATCAAGGGGTTGTAGGGAAGGAGGAACTTAATACAATCACTATTATTAATGAAGTAGTACTCGGTAAAATAATGGGACTAAAGGCGGACAAGTCCCGTGGACCTGATGGCTTACATCCTAGAGTCTTCAAAGAAGTGACTGCAGAGATAGTGGATGCATTGGTTGTAATCTACCAAAATTCCCTGGATTCTGGGGTGGTCCCAGCGGATTGGAAAACCTTAAATGTAACGCCCCTATTTAAAAAGTAGGCAGACAAAAAGCAGGAAACTATAGACCAGTTAGTCTAACATCTGTTGTTGGGAAAATGCTGGAGTCCATTATTAAGGAAGTAGCAGCGGGACATTTAGAAAAGCATAGTTTAATCAAGCAGAATCAGCATGTTTTATGAAAGGGAAATCATGTTTGACAAATTTGCTGCAGTTCTTTGAGGATGTAACGAACAGGGTGGATAAGGGGGAACCAGTGGATGTGGTGTATTTGGCTTTCTAGAAGACATTTGATAAGGTGCCAAACAAGATAAAATTTGATGGGGTTGGGGGTAATATATTAGCATGGATAGAGGATTGGCTAACTAACTGAAAACAGAGAGTCGGGATAAATGGGTCATTTTCTGGTTGGCAAAGAATGACTAGTGGGGTGCTGCAGGGATCGGTGCTGGGTCCTCAACTATTTACAATCTATATTAACAACTTTGCTGATGATACAAAGATGGGTGGGAAAGCAAATTGTGAGGAGGACACAAAAAATCTGCAAAGGGATATAGACAGGCTAAGTGAGTGGGCAAAAATTTGGCAGATTGAATATAATGTGGGAAAATGTGCGGTTATCCACTTTGGCAGAAAAAATAGAAAAACAAATTATAATTTAAATGGAGAAAAATTGCAAAGTGCTGCAGCATAGAGGGACCTGGGGGTCCTTGTGCATAGAAACATAGAAACATAGAAAATAGGTGCAGGAGCAGGCCATTCAGCCCTTCTAGCCTGCACCGCCATTCAATGAGTTCATGGCTGAACATGAAACTTCAGTACCCCCTTCCTGCTTTCTCGCCATAACCCTTGATCCCCCGAGTAGTAAGGACTTCATCTAACTCCCTTTTGAATATATTTAGTGAATTGGCCTCAACTACTTTCTGTGGTAGAGAATTCCACAGGTTCACCACTCTCTGGGTGAAGAAGTTTCTCCTCATCTCGGTCCTAAATGGCTTACCCCTTATCCTCAGACTGTGACCCCTGGTTCTGGACCTCCCCAACATTGGGAACATTCTTTCTGCATCTAACCTGTCTAAACCCGTCAGAATTTTAAACGTTTCTATGAGGTCCCCTCTCATTCTTCTGAACTCCAGTGAATACAAGCCCAATTGATCCAATCTTTCTTGATAGGTCAGTCCCGCCATCCCGGGAATCAGTCTGGTGAACCTTCGCTGCACTCCCTCAATAGCAAGAATGTCCTTCCTCAAGTTAGGAGACCAAAACTGTACACAATACTCCAGGTGTGGCCTCACCAAGGCCCTGTACAACTGTAGCAACACCTCCCTGCCCCTGTATTCAAATCCCCTCGCTATGAAGGCCAACATGCCATTTGCTTTCTTAACCGCCTGCTGTACCTGCATGCCAACCTTCAATGACTGATGTACCATGACACCCAGGTCTCGTTGCACCTTCCCTTTTCCTAATCTGTCACCATTCAGATAATAGTCTGTCTCTCTGTTTTTACCACCAAAGTGGATAACCTCACATTTATCCACATTATACTTCATCTGCCATGCATTTGCCCACTCACCTAACCTATCCAAGTCACTCTGCAGCCTAATAGCATCCTCCTCGCAGCTCACACTGCCACCCAACTTAGTATCATCCGCAAATTTGGAGATACTGCATTTAATCCCCTCGTCTAAATCATTAATGTACAATGTAAACAGCTGGGGCCCCAGCACAGAACCTTGCGGCACTCCACTAGTCACTGCCTGCCATTCTGAAAAGTACCCGTTTACTCCTACTCTTTGCTTCCTGTCTGACAACCAGTTCTCAATCCACGTCAGCACACTACCCCCAATCCCATGTGCTTTAACTTTGCACATTAATCTCTTGTGTGGGACCTTGTCGAAAGCCTTCTGAAAGTCCAAATATACCACATCAACTGGTTCTCCTTTGTCCACTTTACTGGAAACATCCTCAAAAAATTCCAGAAGATTTGTCAAGCATGATTTCCCTTTCACAAATCCATGCTGACTTCGACCTATCATGTCACCATTTTCCAGATGCACTGCTATGACATCCTTAATAATTGATTCCATCATTTTACCCACTACTGAGGTCAGGCTGACCGGTCTATAATTCCCTGTTTTCTCTCTCCCTCCTTTTTTAAAAAGTGGGGTTACATTGGCTACCCTCCACTCCATAGGAACTGATCCAGAGTCAATGGAATGTTGGAAAATGACTGTCAATGCATCCGCTATTTCCAAGGCCACCTCCTTAAGTACTCTAGGATGCAGGCCATCAGGCCCTGGGGATTTATCGGCCTTCAATCCCATCACAGGTACAACAAATAATCAGGAAGGCAAATGGAATGTTGGCCTTTATTGCAAGGGGGATAGAGTATAAAAGCAGGGAAGTGCTGCTACAACTGTACAGGGTATTGGTGAGGCCACACCTAGAATACTGCGTACAGTTTTGGTCTCTGTATTTAAGGAAGGACATACTTGCATTGGAGACTGTTCAGAGGTTCACTAGGTTGATTCCGGGGATGAGGGGGTTGACTTATGAAGATAGCTTGAGTCGGTTGGGCCTATACACATTAGAGTTCAGAAGAATGAGAGGTGATCTTATCAAAACATATAAGATAATGAGGGGTCTCGACAAGGTGGATGCAGAGAGAATATTTCCACTCATAGGGGAAACTAAAACTAGGGGAATAGTCTCAGAATAAGGGACCACCCATTTAAAACTCAGATGAGGAGGAATTTCTTCTCAGAGGGTTGTAAATCTGTGGAATTCTGTGCCCCAGAGAACTGTGGAGGCTGGGTCATTGAATATATTTAAGGCGGAGATAGACAGATTTTTGAGTGATAAGGGAGTAAAGGGTTATGGGGAGCGGGCGGGGAAGCGGAGCTGAGTCCATGATCAGATCAGCCATGATCTTATTAAATAACAGAGGAGGCTCGAAGGGCCAAGTGGCCTACTCCTGTTCCTATTTCTTATGTTCTTATGTTCTTAAAGGTACGGTAGACAGAGCACCACATTAGGCATTAGTAGTGTAGATTACGATAGATTCAGGACAAGGATCTTCAAAAGATAAAGTATGCAGTATCAAAGAATGAGTCAGCAAATGATTGAAATCTCATGGATTTCTGCAAATACATTGATTAAGGGGGAAAGCAAGTGCATGGGAAGCACAAGCTCGCGGCTTGACTTAAAAGCAAGGTGAAAAAGAGCAAGTTCCGAGAATCACTGGCTCACATGCAACTCTGTGCTAAAATTCTTTTTTGAAAGGAATACTTTACTGATGTAATTAACAGTAATAGATTTCACAAAAAAGCATAATCTATTTTCACTAGACCTTCATGACTTCTGTTTGCAGAACATTACTTTCCTCTCCCTCTTACAGCACAGAAATCTTTCCAACCTGCCTCACTGCTCCAACTCATCCTTTTCGTCAATATTATTTTAATTTGTTTGTTTGGTACAGGTTGTATCTGCAACGAGTCACACATTAAGGTCACAGCAGCATCCTGAAAACTACCACCCACACACTTTGCATATTGCACAGTATCTTGCTTTGAGTGCAATTGTGTGCTGCACACACATCTTGAAGACAACCATCACTAAATTGTTGGATGCATTGGAGGAAATCTATGGCATGCTTTTTGGCATCCAAGTACAATTTCATGATGACCACCAAGATCAAATTCACGCAACACGTGTCGTTATTATTGCCAGCTAAGGACGTTTGTTCTCCGTTATACGAAAATAACCAAGTGTCCCCTCACATCATTAGTGAAGGTGCGTGATATTTGATGTGCCAATGGAAAAATATTCAAATAATTTATTGCTAAAGTGGTTTGTATTTGTCAGCCGTGGCTCACTGGTAGCATTTGTGCCTTTGAGTCAGAAAGTTCTGGGTTCAAGTCCCACTCCAGAGACTTGAGCATATGATCCAGGCTGACACTCCAATGTAGTACTGAGGGAGTGCTGCACTGCTGGAGGTGCCGCCTTTCGGAGAAGACATTAAACTGAGGCCCCATCTGCCCCGGATGTAAAAGATACTGTGGCACTATTTCGAAGAAGGGTAAGGGAGTCCTGGCCAATATTTATCTGTTAACCTATATCACATTATCCGGTCATTATCACATTGCTGTTTGCGGGACATTGCTGCGCTCAAATTGCCTGCCGCATTTCCTACATTACAACAGTGACTACATTTCAAAATTTCAAAATGTGGAAAAGAGTGTTCGAAGACCAAGCCCTCAAACCATCAAGCTCATGGTCTACAGGGCTGTAGTAATTCCCGCCCTCCTATATGGATCAGAGACATGGACGACTTACAGAAGACACATCAAGTCGCTGGAGATATATCACCAACAATGTCTCCACAAGATCCTGCAAATCCCCTGGGAGTACAGATGCACCAACATCAGTGTCCTCGCCCAGGCCACTTAGTTTGCATGCTAGACACGAGACTCCCTAAACAACTTTTTTTGGGAGGATATAACGAGCATGGTGGATAGAGGTGTACCGATGGATGTGGTGTATTTAGATTTCCAAAAGGCATTCGATAAGGTGCCACACAAAAGGTTACTGCAGAAGATAAAGGTACGCGGAGTCAGAGGAAATGTATTAGCATGGATAGAGAATTGGCTAGCTAACAGAAAGCAGAGAGTCGGGATAAATGGGTCCTTTTCGGGTTGGAAATCGATGGTTAGCGGTGTGCCACAGGGATTAGTGCTGGGACCACAACTGTTTACAATATACATAGATGACCTGGAAGAGGGGACAGAGTGTAGTGTAACAAAATTTGCAGATGACTCAAAGATTAGTGGGAAAGCGGGTTGTGTAGAGGACACAGAGAGGCTACAAAGAGATTTAGATAGGTTAAGCGAACGGGCTAAGGTTTGGCAGATGGAATACAATGTCGGAAAGTGTGAGGTCATCCACCTTGGGAAAAAAACAGTAAAAGGGAATATTATTTGAATGGGGAGAAATTACAACATGCTGCGGTGCAGAGGGACCTGGGGGTCCTTGTGCATGAATCCCAAAAAGTTAGTTTGCAGGTGCAGCAGGTAATCAGGAAGGCGAATGGAATGTTGGCCTTCATTGCGAGAGGGATGGAGTACAAAAGCAGGGAGGTCCTTCTGCAACTGTATAGGGTATTGGTGAGGCCGCACCTGGAGTACTGCATGCAGTTTTGGTCACCTTACTTAAGGAAGGATATACTAGCTTTGGAGGGGGTACAGAGACGATTCATTAGGCTGATTCCGGAGATGAGGGGGTTACCTTATGATGATAGGTTGAGTAGACTGTGTCTTTACTCGTTGGAGTTCAGAAGGATGAGGGGTGATCTTATAGAAACATTTAAAATCATGAAAGGGATAGACAAGATAGAGGCAGAGAGGTTGTTTCCACTGGTCGGGGAGACTAGAACTAGGGGGCACAGCCTCAAAATACGGGGGAGCCAATTTAAAACCGAGTTGAGAAGGAATTTCTTCTCCCAGAGGGTTGTGAATCTGTGGAATTCTCTGCCCAAGGAAGCAGTTGAGGCTAGCTCATTGAATGTATTCAAGTCACAGATAGATCGATTTTTAACCAATAAGGGAATTAAGGGTTACGGGGAGCGGGCGGGTAAGTGGAGCTGAGTCCACGGCCAGATCTGCCGTGATCTTGTTGAATGGCGGAGCAGGCTCGAGGGGCTAGATGGCCTACTCCTGTTCCTAATTCTTATGTTCTTATGTTCTCTCGTGTTGGACTGTTCAGCCACCAAAGAACTCACTTTAGCAGTGGAAGCAAGTCTTCCTCGATCTCGAGGGACTGCCTATGAAAGAATGAAATTTCAAAAGTATATAATTGGTTGTAAAGTGCTTTGGGATGCCCTGAGGTCGTGAAAGGCGCTATATAAATGGGAGTCTTTCTTTAACAATGTGCCGATTTTTTTTAAAAGATGCACATTTAATGTCGCGTTGTGTTACCTTGGAGAGCAGCCAAGTTGATTGCGACTGGACTGAACAAAACACAGCTGTGAGGTCCGAGCCATCTGTCTCCTGAACCCCATTCCGAAAGCGGTGCCTGGTACAGTGACAGACTTCGTAATGTGTCTGATCTGAAGAGAAGTGGCAGCAGTTGGGTTTGCAGTTTACCGGAGCAGCCGCTCATTTCTTGAATAAATAAATACTCCTTGGAAAGAGAAAGGCACCAATCATCCGTGACCCTACTGCACCTCATTTTTGTACATTCTTTCCTGAAGATGTTGTCTCTTCTTGGGCCACAATTCTGGTGACACTCGCAGCCCGACAGTACCTTACCAACAACTTGAATTTATATAGCACCTTTAATGTAGTAAAACATCCCAGGAGCGTTAAAAACAAAAATAATTTACATCAAAGATATTATGGCAGGTGACCAAAAACTTGGTCAAATATGTAGGTCTTAAGGAGCGTCTTAAAAGGAGAGGTAAAGCGGGAGAGAGGCTTAGGGAGGGAATTCCAGAGCTTGGAGGTAGTGATTCTTCATGTGTGAGGGACTGTTGGCTATTCAGCTGTGTGGGGTATCACAGCCAAGCCTGATTTTGTCCACCTGATCTACACACACATGGACCTTCCAACAGTAGGCTCTGTATAACAGTAAGGAGCAAGAACCCCAGCTGATTTTCCCCTTTCTGACGCAGAGCAGTGGGGCCAATTGTAGCAGCTCAATTACTGCCTTGGCTGAGCTACCATTGAATTACAATGGCCCCGATTTTAACCCCAAGTGGATTCCCCGCTCAGGCCTGAGTTAAAATTACAGTCGGGTCTCAATGATGTCATCGGGCCGCAACATGCATATGTAAAGAAAGACCCAGTTAGCTCTGGGTGGGCGTCCTTGCTACTTGCTCAGGAGATTAAAATTGCAGATGTTGCGATCATGGTGGCTTTCAGACAGGTAAGAGCCAGGGCGATTTTAACTGCACCCGCCAGGTTTTTGCTGAGCAAGTAGGGTTAAAATTGCCTCTGTATTAAAGAGCAAGTTATTATTTAAATGGAGAAATATTGCAAAGTGCTGCAGTACAGCGGGACCTGGGGGTACTTGTGCATGAAACACAAAAGGGTAGTATGCAGGTACAGCAAGTGATCAGGAAGGCCAATGGAATCTTGGCTTTTATTGCAAAGGGAATGGAGTATAAAAGCAGGGAAGTTTTGCTCCATCTATACAGGGTATTGGTGAGGCCACACCTGGAATACTGCGTGCAGTTTTGGTTTCCATATTTACGAAAGGATATACTTGCTTTGGAGGCAGTTCAGAGAAGGTTCACTAGGTTAATTCCGGAGATGAGGGGTTGACTTATGAGGAAAGGTTGAGTAGGTTGGGTCTCTACTCATTGGAGTTCAGAAGAATGAGAGGTGATCTTATCGAAACATATAAGATTATGAGGGGACATGACAAGATGGATGCAGAGAGGATGTTTCCACTGATGGGGGAGACTAGGACTAGGGGGCATGGTCTTAGAATAAGGGGTTGCCCATTTAAAAGTGAGATGAGAAATTTCTTCTCTCAGAGGGTTGTATATCTGTGAAATTCGCTGCCTCAGAGAGCTGTGGAAGCTGGGACATTGAATAAATTTAAGACAGAAATAGACAGTTTCTTAAACGATAAGGGGATAAGGGGTTATGGGAAACGGGCAGAGGAGCGGAATCCATGACCAGATCACCCATGATCTTATTGAATGGCGGAGCAGGCTCGAGGGGCCGTATGGCCTGCTCCTGTTCCTTTTTCTTATGTTCTTATATCTACCATTCACAATGCCAATTAAGGAATACTTTTCTGCTTTGTTATTTGCATGCATAGCCCAGCCAATGCAAATGTTTTACTGAAGTTCTCTTAGCTGCCCTGAGCTGTACTATGTTTGTAAATGAAATTCAGCTTTTGATTAAATCAGTAGGCATACTGCACAATCCTACATTTTGCATTTTTTCTCCTGTACAGTGGAGATCCTCCCCAGCCATGTATTATTTACAGGCAAATTGGTTGCAGGCCTCAACCCATCTCGATTTTAGCCAGCCACTCGAAGACGCTCAAGATTGGCTTTGACTTTAATAACAAAAGGAAAGCCAGAGAGTGGTAGGGAAAGAATTCATAATCGCAGCACTAGATGCAATTGCTCCAAAAGATTCCAGTCAATCATGTTCATGATGTGCACTTTTAAAACTTCATAAAAGCACTCAATTATTGGAGAGCTCGTGATAATCCAAGACTGAATGAGAAGGAACCATTACATTGGCCCTGAAATTCCAGCCTCGCCGGGTCCGTACGGAATATGCAACGCGCATGCGCCAAAAAACGGCTTTTCTGATCTGTCAAGATATCTCTTGACAGATCCTCCACATCCCCAGGAGAAGGACATCCGCGTGGGAGAGATTGATCAAAGAGCAAGTTATTATTTAAATGGAGAAAGATTGCAAAATGCCGCAGTACAGCCGGACCTGGGGGTACTTGTGCATGAAACACAAAAGGATAGTATGCAGGTACAGCAAGTGATCAGGAAGGCCAATGGAATCTTGGCTTTTATTGCAACTGTGGAAGCTGGGACATTAAATAAATTTAAGACGGAAATAGACAGTTTCTTAAACGATAAGGGGATAAGGGGTTATGGGGAGCGGGCGGGGAAGTGGAGCTGAGTCCATGATCAGATCAGCCATGATCTTATTGAATGGCGGAGCAGGCTCGAGGGGCCGTATGGCCTACTCCTGTTCCTATTTCTTATGTTCTTATTGGGCTATTTGCCCATCCCTTGCCCAGCGAATGTCCTTCAAACTTTTTTACGCCTGGTAAAAGCAGGTGCATAGCTTACTTTTACCAGCATAAGAGTTTTAAAACATATAAAAGTAAAATTTAAATACACATTTTTATAGTAAAAACCCTGTCCACTGAGGTAAGTTTAGTTTATTTAAAACCCTCTTAAAACACATTAAAAAAAAATCCAAAAGATATATATTTTTTCTAAAATATGAATTAAATTTAATTTCAATTAATTTTAAATATGTGTGGTGTTTTTATTTATTATATTGTGATTGGGTGTTTTAGGGGGTTATTCTCATTGATAGTAATTGGAACTCGTAAAATCGGAGTTCCCATTATCATCAATTAGAATACTGTACCGTGATTGGTTGTCCAGGCCCACGTGACTCCAGCTTCTCCGTCCGTATCTCGAAGACGTGGACGCGCTGCGAAACGCGGGGAAAGGTCTCCCATCGGGATCCAAGGCACCTCCGGGACCACCAGGAACATTCGCAGAGAAATTTCGGGTCGGAGGCGTTCGTCCGAAGGAAGCCTCCCACTGGAATTTCAGGGCCATAAAGATTTAAAACATTAGCCCTGCTTTTAACTCGGGGCGAGGCAGCCTGGAACTCCATGTGGAGAGTTTGAATGTAAGGCCCAGGCCATTTTAACTCCAGGGCCTTAATAGTAGTTAGTAGTGCTGTCTTCTGCCTGGAACCGGCAGGAGTGATGTCAGGGTTGGTGGGCGGGAGTGGGATTCGGGTGAAAGCCCGACACTGCCAAGGGTGAGAGGGTGCTGTCTCTGATCTAAAGTTAATGCTGGAGGGAATTTGAAAGTACAGGGAGGGAGGAGCAAGGCCAGGACCCAGGAGCACTCTTCCCCCTTTGGGCCTGTCATGTATCTCACGTTACTGTATATAACTGTATCTTACCATGCTATACATGACTGTAACTGGATATGACCTGTAACAATAAGCATACCTCACCACCAGGGGTGCAATTGCAGGAGACACTCCAAACCTGTCCCACTGAGGTATATAAAGGGAGGTCTCAGGCAAGTGCAGCACTGGAGAGCTGGAATTAAAGCTGCAGGTCCTGAGCGACCTAGACTTCAGCATGTGTCTCGTGTAGGTCAGTACATTAGAGTCAGCACTTAACAGTGGCGACGAGTTACGGGATCACAGAATCCACAGAATGGCTACCAACAGCTCAGATGAGAAATACAATGCTGGAGACAATTGGGATGACGTTATAGACAGGCTCCAGCAAAGCTTTGTGACCAAAGACTGGCTGGGTGACGATAAGGCAGACAAGAGAAGAGCCCATCTCTTGACGAGCTGTGGCTCGAAAACATACGCTTTAATTAAAGACCTGCTGGCACCCGAGAAACCAGCAAGCAAGTCATTTGAGGAGTTGAGCACACTGGTGAGAGACCACCTGAAGCCAGCGAGCAGCCTACACATGGCCAGACACAGGTTCTACAACTACAGACACTATGTGGGCCAGAGCATACCCGACTTCGTGGTGGAACTTCGGAGGCTGGCTAGTTCATGTGATTCCTCCGATGAACTAAGGAGAGAAGTACTCAGATACTTTTTTATTGAAGGAATAGGCTGCGCAGGCATATTCCAAAAGCTTATAGAGACTAAGAACTTGACTCTAGAGGCAGCAGCACTGGTCGCACAGACGTTCTTGGCAGGCGAAGAAGCAACGAGGCTGATCTATACTTCGGGTACGACAACCAACGAGGCATCGGAACAAGGGGTTCACATTGTGAAACAAACCGCTACCCCCACACACAGACAAAGGCAGGAGAGCAGGCCTTCAACAGCAGACAGTGGTGCCAGAAGTCATCAAAATCAAGGGCCACATGAACGGCCGATCACACCTCATCAACCCACAATGCAATCAATCAACAACAGATTGAGAGAAGCTCAAGGGAGATCAGACAGACGCAGCTCATCCTTCGGAAACAATGGAAACGGTCTGTGTTGGAGATGTGGGGGAAGGCACTCAACCAGGGTATGTCGATTTCAGCATGCCATTTGCAGGAACTGCAACTACACAGGGCATCTGGCTCGCATGTGCAGAAAAACAGCAGCTCGGCTGGTATACGAATCGGAAGGGTCGGAAAGCGGACCAGAAGACAGTTGGAACAGTGCACGGGACGCCGAGGTACAGTGGGTCAACATGATCAATGTCCACTGTTCTTACACCAATACGCCTCCAATTATGATGAGGGTTCTACT
Organism: Pristiophorus japonicus; assembly: GCF_044704955.1. NCBI lineage: Eukaryota > Metazoa > Chordata > Chondrichthyes > Pristiophoridae > Pristiophorus > Pristiophorus japonicus. The sequence continues at coordinate 3,487,975 of NC_091997.1, forward strand.
CAACGGGATACCCGTCAACATGGAACTGGACACGGGGGCCAGTCAATCCCTCATGAGCTTTCAACAATTTGAACAGCTGTGGCCGCACAAAAGCAACAGACCAAAACTCATAAAGATCGACACCAAACTAAGGACCTATACTAAAGAAATCGTCCCAGTCCTTGGCAGCGCCATGCTCTCAGTCACACACAAAGGGATGGTGCACCGACTTTCCCTGTGGATTGTCCCCAGAGATCTCCCAGCACTGTTGGGGAGAAGCTGGCTAGCAGAACTTAATTGGAAATGGGATGATGTTCACGCCATGTCGACAGAGGAACGGACCTCCTGCTCAACAGTTCTAAGCCGTTTTGAACATCTCTTTCAGCCAGGTGTGGGCACCTTCAAAGGGGCTAAAGTTAGAATCTACATCACACAGAATGCCAGACCGGTCCATCACAAGGCTAGAGCTGTGCCTTATGTGATGAGGGAAAAGATTGAAAACGAACTGGACCGGATTCTGCGGGAAGGCATAATTTCTCCCGTGGAATTCAGCGACTGGGCAAGCCCCATCATCCCCGTCATGAAGCCTGATGGATCCGTGCGAATCTGTGGGGATTACAAGTCGACCATAAACAGAGTCTCCCTACAGGACCAATACCTGCTGCCCAGAGCGGAGGACCTATTTGCCACGTTAGCTGGAGGAAAACTTTTCTCGAAACTTGACCTCACATCTGCGTATATGACGCAAGAACTGACCGAAGAGTCTAAGCTACTCACCACCATCAACACACATCGAGGCCTTTTTGTGTACAATCGATGCCCATTCGGCATCAGGTTGGCAGCTGCTATATTCCAGCGCAACATGGAGAGACTGCTCAAGTCCATCCCGGGGACGGTTGTGTTTCAAGGTGACATACTCATCATGGGCAGGGACACCGACTCTCATCTCCGCAATCTTGAGGAAGTACTAAGTCGATTGGATCGGGTAGGCCTAAGAGTTAAGAAATCCAAGTGTCTGTTTCCAGGGGGAGGTGGAATGAGATAAGGGACAAAGTGTTTGTGCTAAACTATGGCCGGGGTCCCAAATGGCTTGCAGGAACAGTAACAGACAAAGAGGGAAACAGGCTACTGGTTGTACAAATGGACAATGGCCAAACCTGCCGGAGGCATGTAGACCAAGTAAAAAGTAGATTCACTGATAACACTAAAGAACCAGAGACAGACTACAATGTGGAACTCACACTACACCTGGTGGACAGACAGGTGGAACAACCTGAGGAAAGGACAGTCTCAACAGACAGCCCAGGTGAGATACCAGCAATCACACCGAACGAAACAGACAGCCCAGGCGAGATACCAGTAATCACACCGAATGAAAAACAGGCACCAAGGCAAACAACTGAACCACAACTAAGACGCTCCATGCGAGAGCGCAGACCACCTGAGAGACTGAATCTATAAAGGCAATAAGACCTTGGGGGAGGGTGATGTCATGTATGTCACGTTACTGTATATAACTGTATCTTACCATGCTATACATGACTGTAACTGGATATGACCTGTAACAATAAGCATACCTCACCACCAGGGGTGCACTTGCAGGAGACACTCCCTACCTGTCCCACTGAGGTATATAAAGAGAGGTCTCAGGCAAGTGCAGCACTGGAGAGCTGGAATTAAAGGTGCAGGTCCTGAGTGACCTTGACTTCAGCCTGTGCCTCGTGTGAGTCAGTACATTAGAGTCAGGACTTAACAGGGCCCACAATGAATCCTCAGAAAAGTTAAATGAAAATAGTTACCTTGGCCTCTTCTGGCCACTCTGCTAAATCCGGCCAGGTCTGGGTATTGGGTTTGGCCCCATCTGACCTCCCAATTTTCTGAGTTACAATTGCGTCATGACACCAATGGCATCATTGGGCTGCGACTTTTGAAAGTAAAGTCCCCTGCCTGCCTGGGACAGGTGGCCCTTCTTTGCCTGTTTTTTCGGTGAGTAAAAATTGCGGCTGGCGGGAATGCATCGGGAACATAGCGCAAGCCCCCCTTCAGCTGCCATGTTTAATAACCCACCCATGTTGGGCAGGCTGGGTTAAAATCCGGGCAGTTATCAGCAGTAATACTTCAGCATCTGATATATATACTGCATCTTCAGTACTCTGGAGCAATCTGCGACAAACCGATTGCCAATTGATACCTTGTCAGGTACTGGTTTTTAAGAAAGTGTCTCTAAGTTACATGCTCAAACTGATGTGAAAGATGAACAATTATTGAATGTATAATTCATCAAAATTTCATAGATGCTCTTTAAAAATGTGCGTGTCCCTGATTAGCAGTTTGGATGGGCCTTCTGTTAATTTGAATAGTAGTGCCCTGATTTCAGGGGGGCGCTTGAAGTTGTTTTAGTGACGTGGGACTGTGCCCGATGTCACCATTTAGTAGATAGAATTACATCGAGTCTACAGTATAGGAACGGCCCATTCGGCTCACAGGCTGGTGGAGCTGTTGAGTTGGGAGTGGCTTAGCCAGTCACGCGATGGTCACAAGACTCAATAAAACCCCAGCCAGTTGGGTTCAGGGTGTCCACGACGAGGCTGGTGGATGAACTGGTAATGTGCAGTGTGATTGTTAAACCTTTGCTAATAAACCAACTAGATCTCAATAGCTATGAATTCTTAAGCAAAGAACCCCTGAAGCAAATGCATTACAGTCCTCGTATTGGACTGTACAGCCACCTAAGAACTCATGCTAAGAGTGGAAGCAAGTCTTCCTTGCTGACAACTAATTTAGCAACACATAATTTGCAGAGCTGTCGTCATTGGGAAGATCCTGGAACACTAGGACATGAGTCATATACCTGAGACATTGCTCAACACCATAAAAATGGCAAGTAGCACCTGTCAAACAGGCCTCAGCAGTTGGGCTGCTCTGAGCTTTAATCCAATTTCACTGCCCTGTCCTTGTAGCTGCTGCTCCAAGTCATGCCAGCCCTCGTCGTGAGTCACTGACTGGATTCCAACTCATGGCAACTGAGCCAACAACAACAACTTGTATTTATAAAAACGAGTCTCGGCGCCGAGAGTACGCAAAGACCAAGCGCAGGCAGCGGAAAGAGCGTGCGGCAAACCAGTCCCACCCACCTTCTCCCTCAACCACTATCTGTCCCACTTGTGACAGGGACTGTGGTTCTCGTATTGGATTGTTCAGCCACCTCAGGACTCATTTTAAGAGTGGAAGCAAGTCTTCCTCGATTCCAAGGGGCTGCCTATGATGACAGTCTTCATTTCTTTAATTTTCTAAGCTCATTAATTTGGCTATTCAGTGATATTTGTTAAAGAAATAGTAAAATGAATTACATTTAAAGAAAAGAAAAAGCATGCCAACTGTAGAGAGAGACTCCTGGTGCCACTTCTGTCCAGATTGTAGATGTGGGTGGAATTTGTACCTGAGAGGTGGCAATTTCCATTCACTAAAACAAGGTTGTTTTTCCACTGATCTCCAGTCGATCCTTCCTGATCTGTTATGTTATGCCGGGGCTTTGCACTGAGCAGCTGTTTGGGTAAATCTGAAGCCGACAGTCTCAGGTTTCTTCCATAATCAGGATTATTTTCTCCAAAACAAGTGCAAAGCAATCTATCAAGGACAGCAACATCAAAACACACTAATGCAGCTGGAAGGAACCGAAGGCTTAGGTTGACTTCATCGTATACAATAGCCTTTTCTTTTCTTTTATCCCCCCATCAATTATTATTAACTGTGCCCGCCTCCCTGGTTTCCCAGCCCTTTTGTTAATGACCTAAAGCATAGATCCATTTACGAACATACGAAAATGATGGGCAGGGAAAGACCATCTGGTCCATCAAGCCTGCCCCCACACTCAATGCTGCTGACAGCATCATGACTAGACACCTCCTACCCACCCCCTCCTGCAGATATGTAATGGGTTTCCTGGGGCGAGAAATTGAATAGATTAGCGCCACCCGTTAGCACTGGCGAAGGGCGCTATTGGGGCGTTAAAGGCTTATAGCCCAGGTGCAGCGGTATTAGCGTCGCTAACCAAATTGAACGACGTTTCAGTGGCGGCTCAAAAACTTAGCGGCAGGAAATGCTGCGCCACTGAAGGCCATGACGCCAATGAGTGTGCAACACATTGCTAATGCCCCGATCGCAATATTGATTGTTTTCGCTGTATTTACCGCTTGCTGCTAATCACGTCAGCAAAGCCAAGCGCTCACAAACGGAATTGTCGCTACTGCGGCGATATATAAGGCAATGTGCAACCGGGTCATTGGGAGGTCAGATTGATTGCTTTCTTCCCAGAGATCGTTTTGAATGCTTTCAGATTGTGAACACAGTTGCTTTGTTTCTGGTGTTGCAGTTTGTCCATGAGCGTTTTGGACCTGCTGCTTTCACTTGGTCATGGGGGCTATCCTGGCAACGCACCTTGGCATTCGCCATCTACTTTTAAGGCGGCGGCTCCAGAGACATATCATGCCAATTGGGTCCAGAGGCAGGGGGAGGGCCAGCAGACGTCGCAACAGGATGGCTTGCTCTCCCAGGGTTTTCCGGGAGCACTCTTGTACATTCTCCTGTTCGACGAGCAGTGTCTTAGAAGGCGACGTTTCAGCAAGGAGGTGGTCACAGAGTTGTGCCACCGGCTGCACTAAGACCTCAAGCCTCATGTCAGGAGGACCACTTCGCTGTCAGTGGCAGTCAAGGGAGCAAGGAATGGAGACACTACACTTTAGTGCAAAATGGGAAAGGCTTGTGGTTTGCAGGGCAAGTGACATGAGGGAAGAGGGAGAGGCGAGAAACATACCAGTACTGTCCCCATGAGGGTTGATGTGGCCACGTGCTGCAGCTCCTACTACTTGTGGGCCGATGATCTCCTGGACTCTTTGTCCCAGGTCAGTGAGGGGCCTCCTGTCCTTTCTTGCTCCCGTCTATTATGCGCCAGTTTGGCTTGCAAAAGAAAAAGAAGCCTTTAGGTGATTGTGCAGCTATGCGGTTGTCACATGTGTATACCATAGTTGAATAGCTGTTAATGTATACAAGTGCTGAGATGTGGATGTGACCTTTAGTAGGTGGACACATTTTGCGTGTGAGTGCTGGTATATGGCACTTTTTAGAGTGTCTACAAATAATTGTCCTGACATTATGACACGCGGAGGTTGTGGAAGAATGTACTCACCATAACCACCCGAGTGAAATCATTGAACTTCTTGCGACATTGCATCACTGTCCTGGTCACCACGTGCCTGGCAGACACATATTGTGCTACCACCCTCCACAGGTGCCTGTAGGCAGCTGGCATTGACCTCGTGCCAGTCTCAGGAAACATGGAGGCCTGTCGCCTTTCCACCGCCCCCACAAGAGCCTGAAGGGCATCGTCGTTAAAGTGCATGGCGTGCAGTCTCTGTCCGAGCAGCCATATTGCTCCTTCAACACCAGCAGCAGAGACTGGAATAGTGAGTTGAGGCTGTGTGACATCTCAGCCCCTCCCCTTAAAGATCCAGTTAAAGCCAGCATGTCTGATGAGTCTGGACATGAGCACAGCTGAAATTGATTAGCACTAAGGGTAGCGCTGTGCTTGGCGATACTATCGCCCTAAGAGAAGTGTGTAACATTTGATTTAGCACTGCTATCCCCTCTCAGAGCGGTAAAATTTAATTTCTCGATCACCGGCGCTAATTATCGCCCGGGGCTAAAATTAGCGCTCAGGCGATGTTACCACCTCATTGGCTGATAATCAATTGCCCCCCCCCCCCCGGGTTTCAACATATATTAATAGGGGCCAAAAAAAATGTTTTTCATGGATCAACAGTTAAAAATAGTCTGGGGAAAAAATCTCATCGTGAAATTATAAACACACTGCCGGTGAGAGGCACCTAACGGGCGGCAAAGTCTTACCGTCGGTGGTAAGCGTGCCCATGCTGCCAGAGAAATCCAGTTGGGTCTTTGGTAGAGGCACCAAGAGGTTACGCTCTGCCCTCTAATACCGCCCTCGCCGATATTGGTCTCCACGGCGGCCTTCCCAAAGCAGGCGTTCTTACAGCCTGTAAAAAGTGGTGAGCACATAGTGGATCTCGGACGGAATCGCCCAGAGAGCAAGGTATGTTTTTTTTCTCTTTCTTTATTTCTGCATGTTTTCATTAGTTGTAACAGTGAGGAAGTGTGTGTGTGGGTTGCAGTTTTCAATTTTTCTCTTCCCGTTTCTTCAACCAGCGTGGCGGCAGCCTCCCGTTGAGGAAAACGTTCCTCAGGATGAGCCTCGAACGGGTGTGAAATCGACACCATGTTTGGAAGGTTCTGTTCGAGAGCGAAGGTATCCTTCTGAGCTCCCGCCTGAGGATGAGTGTGCGACGCCACATTTTAGCGCTGCTCTCTCGTCTTTGGGTGTTGTGATATATTCACAGAGCACAGCACACACAGCTTCCTAACATGGAAGTCTCCGGAAATCTGCCTGGTTCTGTTTATTATTAACCCTGTACTTGCAGTACACAATATGTCCACATCCACAGTGTGGAGCTACAAACATTACAAGCTTACAGACATTACACTTCTCCCTCCTTAATGAAGAAGCCATCATAACAAACATCATACATAACTTTCCTGTTTATACATAACACAGGATATAATCTTATTTTTTTTTCCATATTTACAAATTTTACTTTACCACTTGTTTTGTGTTTCGAAGAGGATACCTTCGTTCTCAAACAGAACCTTCCAAACATGGTGTCGAATTTAAACTCATTCGAGGCTCATCCTGAGGAACGCTTTCTTCCACGGAATTTCCTTGATTTTCATTTGAACTCACTCTAACTTCAGGCTCTTTGTTTTCCTGACTTGGACTCAGACTTTTATTCTGATTCTCTTCTGGATTTGTTTCCAGTACATTGGATTTAGGATTTGCTACTGGTGTATCAAAAACTATCTGATAAGTCAGAAATAATTGAATCATTCCCACCTTCAACTCCTTCCATGTCTGTCTTTTACTTTGAACCTGCAGGTGATTTACCTCGGTTGACTGACGACCGTGATTATTATTTAATTCTCGGGAATATTGTTCGACCATGAGCATCGACCTCGCTGTCTGACAAGCAATCTCAAAAGTCAAGTCATCCGTCGTCAATAACTTCCTTCTGATCGCATCATTTTTCACCCCACAAACAAAACGATCCTGTAATGCTCGGTTTTGAAAGTTTCCAAAATTACAGTGCATCGATAGCTTTTTTAAAGCTACGATGTAATCACTGATACTTTCATCAGCCTTTTGATTCCGAATCCCGAAACGATAGCTTTCAGCAATTTCTAACGGTTTGGGGTTATAGTGCTGCTCCAGCTTCTTTAAAATCTCTTTAAGCATTGTGTCCTTTGGCTCGTTAGGCACAGGCAGATTTACAAGGGTTTCGTATAATGTCGGACTCGCCTCCGATAAGAAAATTGCTTTCTGACGCTCCAACACAGCCCGGTTCTGGACTGCATTGTCTGGAACTTCGATTATGTTATTTGCAGCGAAATACATTTCTAGCCGATCCACATACGTTTTAAAACGTTCCTGGTCATGTCTATATTCCCCCAAATGTCCCAATATACCTGCGGGTGCTGCCATTTTAATCTCTAGCTGTTCACACCGTGTGCTGTATTTTACCTCGGATTTTTGTAGCTTTTTCCAAATACAGAAACTTCCAAAGTCTCTCTGTCGGCTGGCTGAATCCTTCACTAACAAAATTTAAGCTTTAAATCATCCGAAACGCCAAATGTGATATATTCACAGAGCACAGCACACACAGCTTCCTAACATGACAGGCAGCTCTCTCGGAAGTCTCCGGAAATCTGCCTGGTTCTGTTTATTATTTACCCTGCACTTGCAGTACACAATATGTCCACATCCACAGTGTGGAGCTACAAGCTTACAGACATTACAGGTGTAAAAACTGAATTTGGCCGTTTGAGCCTGCACCTAACGCCTGGCAGTAAAATCACCACTCAGGCGGTGACACCGCCTCAAAAGCGGTGGTACTGACCGAATTTCGCCCCCTCACTTTTTAAGAGTGTTTTCATGTTACACTTTGCAACAATTCTTCTCCTTTCGGTTTAGTTGAAGTATGAATTTGAGCACATAATCCGACTCGACATTGCTGTGCAGTACTGGGGAGTGCCTTACTGTCGGAGGCTTTGTCCTTCGGTGAGACCGTAAACCTGAACGATGAGATATTTTCCAAAATCTGACAGATCACCAGCAAGGACCATCTGCTTTTCTACAATACAGTCCCTATAACCAGGTACAGGTACCACACAAGAGGGGCATGGCAGCTCACAAAACTAGATACTTAAAACAGATCTCAACATCACTGCCACAGGCTGCTACAGCAATACACCAACAACATGCATTTGTATAGCCTTTAAAATAGTAACATTTCCCAGAATCATTATCAAACCAAATTTGACACAGAGCCACATAAGGAGATATTTGCACAGGTGACCAAAAGCATGGTCAAAGACTATCTTAAAGGAGGGGAGAGAGATCGGCGGGGATGTTCAGGGAGAGAATTCCAGAGCTTTGAGCCTGTGGAGCTGATGCCATAGTCGTCACTGGTGGAGCGATGAAATTGGGGGTGCATAAGAATCCAGAATTGGAGGAGCGCCGAGAACTTGGAGGGTTGTTGGGCTGGAGGAGATTACAGGGAATAGGGAGGGGTGAGGTCATGGAGGGATTTGAACTCAAGGATGAGAATTAAACATTTTAAAAACCACTGCTACTCACCAGAATCTGTTCACTGTTGAGTTTTTAAGCCCTTATGCAAGGTTGATTGCCTGTGACTCCGTATTATGTGCATCTTACTCTGATTGTATTATTCCTCGTTGTACTTTTAGCTCTCCATTCAATTTATTGTTTAATTCTTGACCAGTATTTTAGAGAGTAATACACGTGTGTGTGTGTGTGGGCAAAGTACAGTGGAACATGTTGTGAGACTCTGGCCCAGAAATTCAATGGCCTTTTGTCGGGCACTAAATGAGCACTCTGGTCTCCATGAGGCCCTGTCCGCAATATTGGTTTGCCCTGAGGTAGACGGCACAGGAAAACCAGCTTGACATGCGGCCTAACAGGTGGTCCTTAAAGGGCAGGTCACCACCAACAAAATAAATTTGTTAAAGATCCTTGCCTGAATGTGGAGGCTCCAAATTCAAACCAGGCAAGTAGCCACTGGCCGCCATTTTCCCACCACTAACCCTAACCCTAATCACGGACCGATACCCCCCCGCCCCCCGCCCTTTCACCCCCCCCCCAATTCCGACCACCACTACCCTTCATCTTGCCCACCCCCTCCACAGTCACGCTCCCTCCCCCAATCGCCCCAACCCACCCCCTCCACAGTCACTCTCCCTCTCCCCCAATCGCCCCAACCCACCCCCTCCACAGTCACTCTCTCTCCCCCAATAGCCCCAACCCATCCCCTCCACAGTCACTCTCCCTCCCCCAATCGCCCCAACCCACCCCCTCCACAGTCACTCTCCCTCCCCCAATCGCCCCTACCCACCCCCTCCTGGTCACATCCAGTTTCCCTTTGGCTAGAACTTCCAGGGAAATCTGTACTGCCAATTCTGACCTGGTTGTTTTAAAAATATATATATTTAGCAAGCTTCCAAATAATTAGTGAGTGGAGACTTTCTTGCTTGTCTTCCCGCGTTGACAGTCAGGAGAGAATCCAGCTATTTTATGTATTACTCAAGCTATTGTGTCACCATGAGATACCACGGCTTTTAGCACTACATCACAATGTTTTGTTCTCACATTTTCTGTTTTATTGGGGGTTGGTTATGGTTTGTGCAGTAGCAACATATATGTTTCCTTTTAATGTTGCCCTGGCAACCACCCACAGCAGAAGTAGAAAGACCTGCAATGCTCAGTTGCAAGCTAAGAACTGAACCAGCCACCTATTGACAAAAGATGAATGCTTCAGAACCTGATACTAAACCTTGCTCCGTCATTCACCCCCCCGATAAAATACCGGAAAGTTTAGCTCCAATTCTCCATTACCTCTCATATCTCAACAAACCTGTTCACATTTTCAGCACAATTACTCTTTTCTGTTATTATTGTGATTCGGTGTTATTAGAAATGCACCAAAGGAGCACTGTGGGCTAGATGGAACTTCCTGAAACTGTTGCTATGTTATTTGTAATATATTTGCTTCATGGGTTCTTCATGTCTCCGCAAGATCCTGCAAATCCCCTGGGAGGACAGACGCACCAACGTTAGCGTCCTCGATCAGGCCAACATCCCCAGCATCGAAGCACTGACCACACTCGACCAGCTCCGTTGGGCAGGCCACATTGTTCGCATGCCTGACACAAGACTCCCAAAGCAAGCGCTCTACTCGGAACTCCTACATGGCAAGCAAGCCCCAGGTGGACAGAGGAAACATTTCAAGGACACCCTCAAAACCTCCTTGATAAAGTGCGACATCCCCACTGACACCTGGGAATCCTTGGCCAAAGACTGCCCCAAGTGGAGGAAGTGCATCCGGGAGGGCGCTGAGCACCTCGAGTCTCATCGCCGAGAGCATGCAGAAATCAGGCGCAGGCAGCAGAAGGAGCGTGCGGCAAACCAGCCCCACCCACACTTTCCTTCAACCACTGTCTGTCCCACCTGTGACAAAGACTGTGGTTTCTGTATTGGACTGTTCAGTCACCTCAGGACATATTTTTAGAGTGGAAGCAAGTCTTCCTCGATTTCGAGGAACTGCCTATGATGATCTTTGCTGAAGAATTCATAGCAACACGTTGCTACAAAGAACTAGTTGGTTTATTGACAAAGGTTTAACAATCACACTACACATTACCAGTTCATCCACTAGCTTCGCTACTGCATACCTCATCGTGGATGACCTAGACTCAATTGACTCTAGTTTTATTGAGTCTTGTGAACATCATCATCATCGGCAGTCCCTTGAAGTGAGGATGACTTGCTTCCCCGCCAAAAAGGGAGGAGTTCACAGGTGGAATATTCACCGAATATTCCAGATCCCGAATTACATTGTGAAGGGTGGAAGATGCCTGTGCTTGGATTTTTTTTAAAGTGTGGGTGGCCGTTGCACACCAGCCACCACACGGGCTTGACAGAGCTAGGTCTTGGTCCAGTGGCAAGGATTACCCAAGACTAACTGGAGACCAGCTCTGCTGCACAGACCTAGTGCGCACACATATCGCAGTGTGGGCTGGCCCGTGCTGCCCCTGGGTCCTTGCCTCTTCTGGGCCCCAGATTCACGCCTCTCCTGGGCCCCGGTCACTTCCCTCTACGGACTCTTGCCGCTCCTTCGCCCCTCCTGCTGTGCCTGCCCGCACTGCAATCAGCGACCTGGCTTCGCAGCCGTCGCCCTCCTGTAGCAGCTCGTGCTACTCCCTGCAGTGGTATGCCACCGCACGCTGCTCCCTGCAATGGCCCCGGCCTATTGATGGTCTTGCAGGCCGGAACCACGCTGATTTCCAGGCCGGGCCGCCGCACAGTGCTCCCGCCAATGGCTCCGGCCTGCTGATGATCATCACGTGACTGGCTAAGCGACTCACAATGCAACAGCTCTACAAACCTGTGAGCGTACACATGCGTGCATACTTTTACATTATTATTCATCAATTGACAAACCCGCATATTGGGCCAAATATTGTTAATTGGCCCGCCATCATGGATGCGGAAAAAGCCCAGCAATTTGGGGCGAGGAAGAGATACGCCATGAGTTGCAAATCACTCCAAATTGCTGGACGATTGGTGCCGTTCCTCTGTCAGCCTTGCACAAATAGGAGTTTGCTGTCAACCTCCCCGAGAATTGCAATAAATTGCTGAATTTGCACCATAAATACGAGTGAACCTCATCGCAGATATTTAGGTCTGCTATTTGTTACCGTAAGAAGCCTGTTACTGACACGATTGATCATCCTGACATGAAACTCAACCTCTCTGGCCCAGCAGGGAAACATTGAAACTGTGGAGCCACATTCCTTCAGGTAGTGAATTATTCCTCGAGCTTTTTTTAATTTTAAATTTTTGCTCCCTCTCTTAATCCAATCTTTCTTTCTCTCTCCTTATTTCTCTTTCTGTATCCAATTTGACACTAATTCACCCCTACATCGTTTGCTCTGTTTCTTTATCTATCTTTAAATGTCATTGGTTAAGGAGATAGACCATTGGACCCGACATTCAGAGGTCCCTGATGCCCCGCTGCCATTGTCGCACTGTCGACACTTCGTACTTCCATCTGTAAGGTTACTAATCTTCAGAAAAGCACAGAAGGAGACCATGAACTTAAAATTGATTAATACAAGCTTGTGGAATTTGATACAAGCTTTTGGAATTAACTGGACAATGGGAGCAAAAAAGTGCCAGCCTTAGGGCAGGGGATGACTCACCCCAATTAAGGACACTCTGTGGTCAGGAACCAAAACTGACTTTATACTTTACAATGGAATTGTTACATGAGGCCTTGGACTTGATTGGCCAAGGGTGGGGAAAAACAAACTCACTGGAGAAGCCAAGTCTGCAAAAGGATCGGACAACAAAGGAATCAACATTGGTGCACATTTTTGGGGAACGAGCTGTTAAGATGGGGAGTCATTTTGAGTCTCGCAGACTCCAGGTGCAAATTGGGAACAGTAGAGTCCATTATTGCAGTCAATCAAACAGCATCACCACAAAGCAATGTATCGCTGCAAACACCTTCTCAGAAACCGCAGTGGCGGGAGATCAATCAAAACATGGATATAAATATGTGAGCTAGAAGCAGCTCAGGAGAAGAAGTAGAAGGACACGTGTACGGAGAGACGAACAGACGGAAGGAACAGATGGACGTAGAAGAAGGATACACGTACAGGTACATGTACACGTACACCCACCACCAGTCGGCCATCACCGTTCGGCAGGGTAATGGAAGCGTGGTACCGAAGCGAGCTACAGAACGTACACGGAAGGAACAGCACTGCAGAGAATGGCCAGAAGAATAACCAACCGGTCACAGAACCAACGACCACGAACTTACAAGCCACAACCAGGAAGGGTGATTGTATGTCTCTAGTCAATTTCTCTCAGAAGTCTAATTCTGTAGTTTTGGTTAGTTTTGCTGCGTAATAAAACTGACATTGGGTTAAGCCTAAATTTTGTACCACCTGTTGTCCTTTTCCCTTATAAGTTTCGAGGTCAAAGAATCAGGGTAGAGGGTAAACCAAATACACGCCCTACACATCATATACCTCTTCCCAGCTCCTCAATCTGGCTGAACCAGACAGTGTGTAGCCTCTGAGTTGGGCTTCATATCCCATAAACAGGGTACGGCAGTAGAGTGGCTAGGGTACTGGATTAATAACCTAAACGCCATGAGTTCAAATCCAACCATGGCAATAATAAAACAAATCCAATCATTCTGGTAATTTGTGGGCTGGTACTAGAAAAATTGACCATGGAAGTAGCTGGATTGTTGTAAAAACCCAACTGTTCATTAATCTCCTTCAGGGAAGCGAGCCAGCTTACCTGGTTTTATCTACACAGGACTCCAGTCCCACTCTATGTGGCTGACTGTTTAATGTCCTCTGAAGTAGCCTGGCATGCAATCGTAAAAAGTAAAAAAACAAATAACTTTGAGGCCCCATCCCCACCTTCTCAAAGCACTTAGGGAGGAGCAATAAAATCACCCTCGGCTGCATAACTCACATCCCGAGAACAAAAACTCCACCTCCCAAACCTACAACCTCTACCGCCTAGAAGGACAAGGGCAGCAGGCGCATGGGGAACACCAACACCCCCATGTTCCCCTCCAAGTCACACACCATCCTGACTTGGAAACATATCGCTGCCATTCCTTCATCGTCGCTGGGTCAAAATACTGAAACTCCCTCCCTAACAGCACTGTGGGAGCACCTTCACCACACGGACTGCAGCGATTCAAGAAGGCGGCTCACCACCACCTTCTCAAGGGCAATTAGGGATGGGCAATAAATGCAGACCTTGTCAGTGACGCCCACATCCCATGAATGAACACAAAAAAATGTTAAGTCCTGCTCACCTTTAATGGCTGTACGTGTTGTCCCTTAGCACGCTGACCTCAAATGTCCCCACACCACCATTTGCTCTTCCGCCTTTGGTCGACCGTACAGCCTCCCTCGTTGCTCCACTTTTGATGGAATAACCAACAACAACATGCTCTGGAACTCCCTTCCTAAATCCCTCTACGTATCCCTCCTACTTTAAAAGCTCCATTAAAACCTACCTCTTTAACTTCAGACACCTCCCCATATTCTTCTTGCTGCTCCCATTGTAAAGCACCTTGGAACATTTTACGATGTGAAAGGATTTTATAAGTGTAGTTTTTTTTTTGGAACTCTGCCATTTTTATTTTACCGCTATTCAAACTTGTTCTGTGGAACATAAAAACATTTGTGTGGAGATGGTATATTTAAAAAAAAATAATGCTGGACAATCAAAATAGATGCCGTGCTGGATTTCGAGATCAAAAGATGTTTTTTCTCATTATTCAATCTGCTGAAACGAACAAATGTGCCTTTAACGTAGTAAAACGTCCCAAGGTGCTTCACAGGAGTGCCATGAAACAAAATTTGACACCAAGCCACATAAGAAGAAATTACGGCAAATGACCAAAAGCTTGGCCAAAGAGGTAGGTTTTATCATCATCATAGGCAGTCCCTCAAAATCGAGGAAGACTTGTTTCCACTCTAAAAGTGAGTTCTCAGGTGACTGAACAGTCCAATACAGGAATTACAGTCTCCGTCACAGGTGGGACAGGCAGTGGTTGGAGGAAAGGGTGGGTGGGGAGTCTGGTTTGCCGCACGCTCCTTCCGCTGCCTGCGCTTGGTTTCTGCATGCTCTCAGCGATGAGACTCGAGGTGCTCAGCGCCCTCCTGGATGCTCTTCCTCCACTTAGGGCGGTCTTTGGCCAGGGACTCCCAGGTGTCGGTGGGGATGTTGCATTTTATCAAGGAGGCTTTGAGAGTGTCCTTGAAACGTTCCCTCTGCCCACCTGGGGCTCGGCAGCGGAAGGAGCGTGCGGCAAACCAGACTCCCCAACCACCCTTTCCTCCAACGACTGTCTGTTCCACCTGTGACAGAGTCTGTAATTCCATATTGGACTGTTCAGTCACCCAAGAACTCACTTTTAGAGTGGAAGCAAGTCTTCTTCGATTCCGAGGGACTGCCTATGATGATTTCTGGTTTTAAGGAGTGTCTTAAAAGAAGAATGAGAGATAGAGGAGGAGAGGTTTTAGGGTGAAATAAGATGGCTGGGCAGGGATGACTGTAGTATACAGAGACAACAACATTAGCCAACAGTCTAATGTAGCATGGCATCATCATTTGTATTTAAATATATGTGAAAGACACTTTGGTTTGCTGAAGTGAGCTGGCAAGCAAAGTTCCATTGTTAATTGTATATTAGAGGCATTGTTATTTTCGAAGCCTAACATCAAAGAACATTTTGGGCTTAAAGACTGCAAGGTTTGGCAGTTTGAGGGCGATTGGTGGTATTTCATGGCCGACCTAATTCTTTGGAGGAAGTGGATCGTTACCGATAGAGGAAACTTGTGGGTACAATTTCCACGGGAGTTCTCCAAATCTTTGCCCATAACTTCGGCAGAAGACCTGCAGAAACCCTGGGGCTACAGCGTCAACACTTTAATATCTACAGTAAAAACTCCCCAGTGTCTCACTCGCAAGTTAAGTTGAAGCAAATAGCATGCTGTGAACAATTGAGTGTTTTATGTATTGTGGCAAACATACAACACAGATCTATTTCATGTTGCTACAAATTTCGAGTCTGCACTCGATATTCCCTCAGGTTCGGTGCTAGAGGTCTCTGCTGTAAGCGGATCCCACATTCCTTACGGTCTGGAGTTTACTGCCCAATAACTAGACCAACAATCGCATGACTATTGTCAGTCTAGTTCTCTGAAATGGCTACTGTCATTGCAATGTGCACCTATTCACTCTTCCAAAAGGCAGATCATTTATTATTTCAGTCAGTCAGATCAGGGTTCGAAGGGAGTAGGTGAATGCCCCCGCTCAATTTTAACTGCTCCCCCGCCCAATGGTTTCTGCCAGGTGCAGGGAATTTAAAATCGAGGCCATTGACTTAAAACTGAAGTGGAATGTTGGAGGCATCACCTCCCCGGCTGGTTCATCGAGATCTAATCCACATCCCTGAGCACACGACTGCTCTGAGGATTTAATCCCCTGCAAGCTAAATTTGACTTTCATTTTAATATCAATTACACCAAAACCCTTCGGTGGCCAAATAGTAACAAACAAATCCTGAAATATGAGCTCCTGATCAAATTGCTGTTCGGCCCTACTTTGTCAGTCCAGCCTGCAGTGCAAACGTGATTTACAATAATTTATGAAGCTGTTTGAAAACTAAGAGGCTACCAATATAAACAAAGCCTAATTACATGTGTACAATATAACAGCATTAAGCTCAAAATTAATTGTCATTAAAACTTATTTTAAGTGAAGTGAATAGGGAAAGAAAATTCTCCACATTTTTTTCCACCAATTTTCCCACTCCACTGCAAAGCCGTGCTTGCTAGAGTTCCGTAGGTACTGGGAACTCTCCAGCACATTGCACAAGTGGCCATTCTTTATATGTGAGTCTAGACAATGAGATCGGCTTTCTGCTTACTCCCCACGTGGCCCTCCTGTATGGCTCAGAGACGTGGACCACATACAAATCGCTGGAGAAATACTGACGATGTCTCTGCAGGATCCTGCAAATCCCTATGGAGGATAGACGCACCAGCGTCAGTGTTGTCCATCAGGCCAACGTCCCCAGCATCGAAGCACTGACCACACTCGACCAGCTCCATTGGGCAGGCCACATTGTCTGCATGCCCGGCACAAGACTCCCAAAGCAAGCGCTCTACTCGGAACTCCTACACGGCAGGCGATCCCCAGGTGGGCAGAGGTCACGTTTCAAGGACACCCTCAAAGTCTCCTTGATAAAGTGCAACATCCCCACCGACACCTGGGCGTCTCTGGCCAAAGACCACCCGAAATTCCTTCAATGACTATCTGTCCCATCTGTGACAGAGACTGTAATTCCCATATTGGACTGTACAGTCACCTGAGAACTCACTTTTAGAGTGGAAGCAGATCTTCCTCGATTTTGAGGGCTTGCCGATAATGATGATGATGAGTAGTTGGAATGGGCAGGAGAAATCTTTGGGCAGCCAGGAAGCACTGGCTGGCACAGGCCCACGACTCATGTCGCAGGCTGCCTGCATTTAGACGCAGTAATTATCCTGTCGTGTTCAACACTGGCATCCACCCGACAATGTGGAAAACTGCCCAGATATGTCCTGTTCACAAAAAGCAGAACAAACTCCTTCCCTAACCGCACTGTGGGAGTAACGTCACCCCAAGGACTGCAGCGGTTCAAGAAGGTAGCTCACCAGCACCTTCTCAAAGACAGTTAAGGATGGGCAATAAATGCTTGCCTTGCCAACAAATTTTTAAAATGTCATAACTCTGTCAGCTGCCCAACAGGCCTCCCTGGCTAAGATTGGTGAGCCCACCTCCAACATGATAATTACCCCACTGCAGGGAGGTCAGCTGAGGTCAGTGAGGCATCTCCGCGGTGGCTGGAAATCGTAGCATCGGAGATGTATCCGAATTTGGGGTCTGGAGGAGGGGGGGAATGGGGGACATATCTTCCAGCCTGGTTGTTGTCAGGGGAACACCACTTCACTAAGCCTGATCCTGTTCACCCTTACTCCCAGCGGGAACGATGGGTAACAATTAAGAGCATAAATCGTGGCCAATTTTCTATCTCAATGAAGGGTGCTGAGGCCAATTTTAGAGACCCTATTCTTACTCCTGTTATCAGCTAACTTATGACAAACCACGCATCAAAACTGGAATCTGTTCGGCTCAGTAAATTGTTTCCTTCACGAGTTGAGGCAAAGGTGCAACACTTTCAATGTTCCTCCCAGTCCCAATGTGCCATACACCCGCAGGAAGCCTGTCGCTAGGCCTCTACCAATATATTTCGATTCATCAACTAGGCACAAGACTGGTAAAGACCCAGGGGTTGAAATTCGGTTACTCCCGTTTGGTTTTGTAGCCCTAACTGAACCTTTGTTTTTATGCTCCTGTTGTATTCTTACATGTAATCGAGGCGAGGCAGGACCTCCTGCACCTGGCGTAGAAGCCCCACCCCGGCCACAAAATTCCGGTTACCGCCCCTCACAGGAAGTGGAGCGCAATGTCGCGCGATTCACTTCCTTTTGGAGCTGGATCAGGAGCGCTACGCGGGCGCATCGCGGAGTGCCACGTGGCTTCTCTGTGTAGCACTGACGCATTTCATCGCCCATCGCCTTCAGTTAAAGAGGAGGGACGCCTTAACTCTGCAGGCCCTTTGAAGGCCTCCACTGGGCTACCAGGGCTAAGGGTCACTTCTCACGCACACTGTCCTTGCTGATTCATTGCAGCTGCAGCCCAGCACCGAAATGGAGCGCCCGGCCTGGACACCGTGAAAGGAGCGCAAAATGACCCAACCAGTAAGGGTGGGGGGCTGGGGGAGAAATAAAAGATGGCGGCGTGTGACGCAGCGAACCTCCCCTTTAAATTTCGCCCCGTGATGGGTGACCGGCCCGGTTCGCGACCCATGAGGTTGGCGTGGGGTTTTGGTCTCCCAGAGTTCTCTCAACCCTCACTGGCCTTTGCCCAACAACAACTCACAGCATTACAACTGAGATCAGAAATTCAATGAGGGGTGGGGCGAGGCCACAAAAAATAAAACAATCAAACTTTACCTGCAAGAATCTGGCACGAAGCACTTGTGCCAAAGCACTGCGCCATCAGAATGTTCTGTCACGGTAATCCCTGAAATAAATTAATTTGAGTACATGTAAGAATACAGCTGGAGCATATAAACAAGACCTCAATTTCCTCCTGTAAGACAATTCAAATCTGACAAGCCAAAAATTATTGCAACATAATCCTTTTATTGTTTTTGACCAAGTCCAGACACATGCAATGTCTTTAAGCATACAAAGAAAGAAAGACTTGCATTTAAATCTTTTATTTCAAAGAAATAAACGCAATAACTCCATTTTTCCCCGGGTAGAAATGTAACCCTCATCGAGCCTTTTGGTCCTGACTCTCTCTACAAATTGCTAAGGAACGCTCAAGATCTTTATAGGTCACTTCTCATGCACATTATCCTTGCTGATTCATTGTGGCATGACAAGTGTTATTGTGAACACGACCTCCAGAAGTGAATAGCAGATTCCAACTTGATTACCACACTGGCCAATTGTCCCGTTTCCTACCTCAAGACCAACTCGGCTATCTCGTCTCACAATGTGACGACAAAAATAAGTCAACAGACACGAATCACACATCCTGCACTTTAAGCAGAAGCTAAACAGTACTGCCAGCTCAACTGTACCCTGGCACATTAAGCCTTAAAACAACCTGGGAATGAACAAACTTAACCATTTCATTATTTCTCGCTACAGTACAAATCCACAAGCCATTTATAAGTAAAAAGAAAGCAAAAACCTGAATCAAGTTCTAATCCTACTTATATATGTATACACAACTAGAGTATCTGACACTCCCCCCCCCCCCCCCCGCTCCCCCCACTCCTCTTCCAAAGGCACTGACAACTGCTAGGGTGCCGTTCCACAAAATGCCAGCCAACTGGTATTACCTCATCCAAGTGGCCAAGTTTCATATGTGAGCATTGGCAGGATGTTCAATCGAGGAAGCCTCACAGCCATACCCAATCCTATCCACATATCCACTCGTTCTAGCAGGAGTCATTGGGCAGTGATAGGGAGTGAGAATCGCGGTTGATTTTTCAGCCCTAGCACAGTCCTGGCTGAGATCAACTAACTCAGCAATGTTTGAGAATCAAGCTTGGGGCTCTTACTGGTCTACACGGCTCTCTCCATTTACCAAGCGAGCCAGTGGGGAGCTTATTAAAAAATGTAAAAAGAAATTTACTCACAGATTTCCCACGGCATCGCACATGGTGAATTGGAGATGATGAGGAATGTCGTTCTTACTTCCTGTAACACACATACGGGAAGTTCATGCTGTACACCAGACTATTATATTGTAGATAGACAAATCAATTGTTTTCTCATGCATAAGATTATTTTAACACAAAACTGTAGTGACATTAGTTTTGTTTGCAGGAGAGCTGTTACAAAATGACAAATTTCAACAGTTTATCCTACAAAGAAAATCATCTATAAAGTGTTCTGAGATATATGTTGTGTAGAAATGCAATTTGCAACACTGGAGTTTTTCTCCCTTAGATCAGAGGAGGGTGCATTTTGGCATCTTCCTATTTGTCTGCTTGCTTCACTGTGGGCAAGTATCCCAATGGACTGGTCCCAGATGTGTCACATTATACACAAGGGCAGTTTTGCAAAATGTCGACCACATAAAGGATTTTAGGACATCATTTTGCAATCAGGCCCTTGGAATAGTGGACCCCCCCTTGGGATTGCTTCACAGCAAACTAATTTAAAATAATTCGACAAACAGGAAGAATGCACAGTAGATGTGGGGGAAAGCAGTGATGTTATGAGATGGATTTCTCCACAACACAGTAGCATATGATTTGGCTCAGGGGTCTGTTTTGAAGTAAGCCAATGCATTTTGTCATTTTGGTAAATCAGATCCAATTGCCCTTCAAAGGAGGCTAATGATATGGTTAAGTGTCTTTGCAGAAACAATTACTGGGCTTGTAAATGGAAAGGTGTACAATAACATCACTAATAAATGTTCTTTATTTAAATCAAAGCTAAGAGAGAAATGCAGATGCAATGCAGGCTCATAGACAGCCAACATAATGGAGCGTCGGCAATATATCTGACGTGGACCAATCCTGCCTTTTCCAGCAATTTACTTGGCCCAAGGTTTGTTCTTCTCACCGAGGATATTTTAGTTGATAAGTCAACCAACCAGCCGGCCTTACCCTGCAATCTTCCCAAAATGAGGAAAAAAGTGGATAGCAAGTTAAATTACAGTATAAGTGAACAGACAACTCCCTTCTCACACAAGAACATTATAACCTGGGGGTAAAAGCGACACATTTTAATTGATGGTCATTAACTGGGTTGGGGATTTCAATGAGACATTTCAGGAGATGAAGAGGAACGTGAGACAGACCACAACCTCAATCAATCCTCCCCCATTCTGCTGCACTCAAACAGGCAGAACAGCTCATCTGAGGAGAACACATGTACTTTTGGTGCAAATGTAGCAGTTGCTTCAAGAAAAGGAACATTTAAATCTGAATAAGATTTGTTATTACCTGTGAGCTAGTTTATAAGCGAGTCACTTTTAAAATTCTATAAGGCATGAAATAAAGTTTCCAATTTAAACAGCAACCATTTTACACAGCTCCCTTTAATGTGGAAAAGTGTGACCAGATGCTTCATAGAGGCATAAGGTAAAAGTGGACACTGAGAGACATTTGGAGGAGCGGCCAATAGCTTGGTCAAAGAGGTGGCTTTAAGGAGCAGAGTGAGGTGCAGAGGTTTCTGGAGGGAATTCCAGCATGTGGGGCCAAGGCTGTTGAAAGCATGCTCACTATTGGGCCTTAAAAGGAGTGGCGTGGAGGCATTCCACTGCAAGTTACAGCACGAGTCGGTTCAGGAGGGCGACGGCTGTGAGGTGGGCGACTGAATTGGATGTCACCATAATCCAGGTCGCTGATTGGAGCGTGGGCAGGTACAGCAGGAGAGGAGCGGCGAGGTCAGGGCGAAGGAGCAGCAAGAGATTGTAGGGCGACATGATCGGGGCTCAGGGGAAGCGTGAGTTCAGGGCCCAGGAGAGGCGAGGGCCCAGGGGCAGCACGGGCCCAGCCCACACGGCGATATGTGTGTGCAACAGAGCAGATCTCCAGTCATCTTGGGTAATCCTTGCCACTGGACCAAGACCTAGCTCTGTCAAGCCCGTGTGGTGGTTGGTGTGTAACGGCCACCACACGTTAAAAAAATCCACCCACAGGCATCTTCCACCCTTCAGGAAGTAGTTCGCGACCTGGAATTTCAGGCCCTTCATTGAAACTCCTGTGGACCATCCCCTTTTTGGTGTGGAAGCAAGTCATCCTCGATACGAGGGACTGCCTAAGAAGAAACTATTGGTGGAGCAAAGGAAGGAGAGATGCACTGGACGACAGAGTCAGAGGAACGGAGAGTGGGGGAGGGGTTGTAGAGCTGGAAGAAGTTGGAGAGATAGGCCACGCAGGGATTTAAACACAAGGATGAGAATTTTTCTTAAATCTGAGGCATTGAAAGAGCATGAGCCAATGCAGGTTAGCAAGGACAAGAGTATTAGCCAAGTGTGACTTGATGCAGAATAGGATACGGACAGAAGAGTTTTGGATAAGGTATTGAAAATCTTTGGGACCGAACTCGGTCGAAGCCAAGGCCTGCCCAAGTGCTGCCCAAAGCACCGCCGGTGGCCGGCGAGAGACCGGGCGGTGCTTTGCCTGAAAGATTCCTCGAAAAGAGGTGGCAGTACCGCCCAGTGGGCAAACAACGGCTTACGCCGTCAATCTGGGCAGCAGCCGACGGGAGCTCTCAATCCTGGAGGCAAATGCGGTTGCCGCCCAAGAGCCATCGAGGATGGAGTCGGGCCCACGGAGAGTGGAAGATCTGCAAATAAAAATCATAGCAAAAAAAAAAAACACTGCAACACCTTCAGGGGACCCCATCCAGGTAAGTCGCTGTAAAAAAATTTTTCAAAATATGTTCACTAACCTTTTTTTCCCCGCTTTTCGTACTGACTGTTGGGGTTAGAACAGCCTCCACGCAGTGGCCCTTCCCCCTGCTGGCCCCGACTCCCGCCCGCTCCAATCTGGCAGCTCGGCGGGCGGGAGGCCACTTGCGTTACTTGGCCGGCAGAGAACATCAGCGGGCGGTTCCCGGCGGTGATCCCCTCCCGCCCGTTCCAGCCCAAGTGGAAAATGGCAAAGAGCGGAGATTGGCGCCAAAACTCGGTGGCAGTGGGCGGTAAGGCCACCAATATCGGGGCCATAGTTTTTTTAAAAATAATTCTTATCTTAGGAAATGTAAGCAGATTTTCCAGACAATATTCTCAGAAGGTTAAGTGCTATTTAGTTGTGATGCAAGGCGTCCCAACATTATTCTTACAATACACCTCAACCTCAGAAAAGCAGTCTCCATTGTTGCTGTGTGGCATTTGCACTCTCTATTTCCTGAAGACAGGACACAGACCACTAAAGCTCAGTTTGGTTGTAACCCTCAATCAGTAATCAGAGAAAGCAAATCTTCCCTTCCTCGCTCACTACAGGATTGTAATCCAGACTTCACTGATAATCATGTGTCCACGATTTGCTTTACTCCCAATTATTTATGATATTGTCATGTTTCGCCCTCTTTAGATCCTCATTTCTCTTACTTGCTGGCATACTCCCACCTCCTTTGCCGAAAGAAAGGCAGTATAAGCCAAGAACTTCTCCGTGAGTTTTCTCTCTGGCAGAGAGCTGGGATAGGCTTGAGGGGTCAAATGGTCTCCTTCTGTGCTGTAACCATCAGCAGAGTTCCGTGACTGGCCAATTGGAAATAGAAGGGGAAGGATCATCCAATCTAGTTACAAAGTACAACCCGACCAGCCTGCAGAAGAATTGTCAAAGTGCAGATATCTAAGCACGAATGCCATCCCAGGTTATGATGTCTGTCCCTATGCTTGAGATCAGAATCGTCTAACCCGTGACCTAAAAAACAACTCCACGATTCTGGGATGTTTAAAAAACAATTGCACCACTTTATGTAGAGTCTCGCAGGAAGTAAGTCTCGGCAAAGTAGAGACAATGTTGTCCGAAATCTTAAGCCAGATCTTGTTCTAATCACCCTGTTGTCCCTGCTCTCAGCAGAAAGAAGATATCTTAGCGAATGATTAGAAAACACAAAGAACAAAATGAACAAATGAACAAGCTGCCAGAAACTGAGTCTACAGCTTTGAGTTATGGAACATGTCCGTGTCAAGCTTCTGCTTGAGTATTCTGAAACATTAGTTCATTTTACCGCATCTTGCGTAAATATAAAACCCAGCCAAAACATCAAATAATCATGAATTTGGGAAGTAAGTTAATAAATCTTGAATCAATATTTTCCTATGTTTCAACAATGGAATTCCTTTGGAATAAATCTATAGATATGGGACTTTGCTCATTACAGGCACTAATTGCCCTGCTCTGCAGCTGTGCACCAGTGCCTGACAGAAATCATGAGCCATGTCCGAGGGGGATAATCTTGGCACCCAATAGCCAGCCTGTAACTTGTCAACCTGATTGGAATAAAGCCGACTCAGAGGTCTGGTGCAGAATGACTGGTGCCGGGATAGCTGCCTGATGCATTGCCGACCAGCTGTATATTGAGAAATCCCTTCCAATTGATAAAGATGCCAAGCTGGTGATATGGAGCACGCAAGGCAATGTTGGTGCAGCTCATGGTACCCGGGGGAACCTGACGAAGATTAGTGTTCTCTCGTCCTGCGTTGCTCTCTCCATAGGGAAGGAAATGCAGGTGTTCCGCATGGCAGGGAGAACCTTGGTGACATCTTCTTCCCTCTTGTGGCAGCTGATGCTGCTCCCTCTCATCCTCCAGCCCAGAAGGCTTCCCAATGAGACCAGCCATGACGGCAGCCAAACTATTTATGAGGCAGCTAAAAACTGTGCAAGAGCAGCAAAATCTTTCTCTGTTTCGACAAAGTGAACTTTCCAGAGTGATATAACACAACCAGAAATGTCCAAAGCTAACCAGCAGCTTGAAATAGGAAGCTGCCAGCTAACCTGTAAGTACTGCACGATTTCCTTTTAATATCGCTGGTGAGGGGGTCTTCCTGCCAGTTGGCCGTGTTGTGCCGTGTGAGTGCAGCACGTGTCGAGTGGTACACACGAAAATAGAGAACAGGTCCTGCAAAGAAGTGCAGAACCCTAATTAGAATAAAGTATTTCACCCTTAAATGTCAGTTGTGGCTCAGTGGGTAGCACTCTTGCCTCAGAGTCAAGAGACTGTGGGTTCAAATCCCACTCCATGGGACTTGAGCACAAAAATCTAGGCTGAGGGAGCACTGCACTGTTGGAAGTGCAGTCTTTTGGATGAGACGTTAAACCGAGGCCCTGTCTGCCCTCTCAGATGAACGTAAAAGAGCCCATGGCATTATTTCGAAGAAGAGCAGGGGAGTTATCCCCGGTGTCCTGGCCAAGAATTATCCCTTAATCAACATAACAAAAACAGATTATCTGGTCATTATCACATTTTTGTTTGTGGGAGCTTGCTGTGCGCAAGTTGGCTGCTGCGTTTCCCACATTACAACAGTGACTACACTCCAAAAAGTACTTCATTAGCTGTAAAATGCTTTGAGATGTCCGGTGGCCGTGAAAGGTGCTATATAAATGCAAGTCTTTCTTTCTTTAAATGTTTCCAATGTGTTCCCCTGACACGAGTGCAACCATCTTCACCAATATGGTGGATGTGCACTTCTGGCCAGAAATATGCACTCGCTTCCTGCCCGCCCTATTGGGACCTTAGTAGGCCAGTTAACGCCAGAAAAATGGGCAATGTGCAGCCAAGTTTCTCGGCCAAATTACTTATTTCTCAATCAAATATCTATTTGAGTATGAGTAGCTAGAAATGTTCCCTTAAGAGTCAATGTTTTAATTAAGTAACACTAATTAGATCCAGATTGAGTAAGTGGGTAGCTCTGCAAAATGGAGTTAGCAATGAATTGTTCAATACAAAGTTCTTTAATGTTCTGAATCTTGTTACTATTCTTTTAACATTTGTTGTTGATCACCAGGGACTCCAAAAAAAAGTAGCAGAGCAATTT
Organism: Pristiophorus japonicus; assembly: GCF_044704955.1. Taxonomy (NCBI): domain Eukaryota; kingdom Metazoa; phylum Chordata; class Chondrichthyes; family Pristiophoridae; genus Pristiophorus; species Pristiophorus japonicus. The sequence continues at coordinate 3,513,824 of NC_091997.1, forward strand.
ATTTACAAGTACGCTTATAATTTCAAGGCATCGCACAGGTAGCAGGAAAGTATGCTGAGAGGAGATAGGGCTTCTGGCTCTTTTCCAAAGAGGAGACGGAAATTTTTCTTTATCAAATACACACTCCTGGCACATTGGTAAATTGCACAAATTTAGCCCATGATGTTCCACCCCACAAGGACAAGAAAATGAAGGGCTGTGTAATGTGGTTTCCTGACATGCACTGAACTTGGATATAACTCCACATCAGGAGCACGCAATTGGAAAATGTACCTCGTGTCACTTAACTCCCGGCTTTCCACCTCTGTTTAGGAACCTCCACACAATTGAAGAAATTTGGGGAAGAAATTCTCATGGTTTGCGACTCGAGTTTTGGGGTATTAACAGGGTGAAAATAATTTCTCACCCAGTGGGGGGTGCTACCGGCTCCCGTGAACGTGGGCGGGAGTTAGCGGAGGCTCTAGACCGGTAGCGCCCTGCTCCCGCCAGTAGCGTCCCGGCTGCTGCACCACCACCGATGATGTAATTGCCGTGCACAGCACCACATTTTTGCCCCGCGCAGTCCGTTTTCCACCAGCAGCGGAAATTGGGCAGCGCCCCGTGAAGCCGCCACGGGTGACGTCAACGCCAGCCTCGCGGGTCGCGAACCGGGCTGCACTCCGCTGGCGGGGATAAATTTAAAGGGGGAGGTGCGCGGCACCATTTCTCGCGGGGTCCGTGCCACGATGGTGCAGCCCGGTACTCCACTTCTGTGCCAGTCTGCAGCCATTGCACCCCACATCCTCGGTGGTCTAGTGGAGTCCCCTCGCCCCACTGCAGAGCTCGCAGCGTGCCCTCCCCTTTAACGGAAGGGGAGGGGCTGTGCTCGCGTCAGCGCTACGTGGAGAGGCCATGAAGTACGGCAACATTTGCGTGCACGCTGCCCCAGTACTGCCCCCGAGAGGAAGTGGAGTGGCCAACATTGCGCTCCACTTCCTCTCGGGGGTGGTAACCCCAATTTCACTGCTGGGATCCTCGCCAAGGTTACTGCCCCCAAACAGGGTGATACACAATTTCGCCCTCTCAATGGGCTCAATTTTCCCCAAAGCTGTTTTTTGGTGTATTTGAAGAGTTACGCCCGTTTTTTTTGGGCCCAACTCCTCCAAAAATAAAATCATCCAACTTTCCCCGTTTGAATTGTTCAGTTTGGCGCCGCCTAGCCTGTCTTTTAGCTTTGGGCGGGTGAAGCCTAAGATCTGTGCCAAAATGGTCAGGTTGCCAGGGTAACGAGGGACACACTGCAGGCTGAGGCTGGAAAGTGAAAAATACAACACATTCTGGCCAGCTAACAGCAACCTGCACAAGCAACAGCATTCCATCATTAAATTATTAAATAGTTTATGCCAAAAGCCATCCAGCCCCTCGAGCCTGCTCCGCCATTCAAAAAGATCATGGCTGATCTGGCCGTGGACTCAGCTCCACTTACCCGCCCGCTCCCCGTAACCCTTAATTCCCTTATTGGTTAAAAATGTTACTCTGGCAGACTGAAAATGGTGTTGAAGATGGGGAGTGCGCTGGAGAGAAATCAAGCAGAGTGGGGAGGGGGGAAAATCCGAAGATTACACCACATGAAGTCTATGTGTCGTGTTTGCAAACCAGGCCAGTCTGGATGTGAGGTGCCTTTCGAATTCCACAAACAATATTTTTAGCCCTTCTTCTAAAACTGGATCATGAATTTTAATCTACATCATTTGTGCTGTCTGTCCTACAGTATTAAATAAACACTCAATCATCTTGGGCCACACTGCTGACGCGTGTTTAATTGAATCCTATTTGAGTGAAATATTTGATAAATCTTTTTCCTTTTCTCAGGGCTTGCAAGAGTCTGGGAGCAAGACTTTGTTCACAGAGAAGGAACAAATAACAGCCTCTTCTCTCTCTCAGCAGAGTACATACTTCATTCAATGAGTCAAAGGATTTAATTTAACTCCTATTCTTCCAGGGCAGAGAGAGAAAGGAAAGATTAAGTAGGATATTCTCTTCAGTTTAGACCTTATGGATTTTTGCATTTATGTTTTCAGGTGGACCTTTGCCAACAGGAGACCTTTGAAGATTCGTTCAAGATGTCATTGTGATGATCCCGCTGTATTTGAGAGAAAGAAAATAGACTTTCATTTATGAAGCACCGTGACCATTTCATCTGCTCTTGGTGGTGTGGGTTAAGGGAAAAATGTTGGCCGTAAAACCATGAGAACTCCATGTTCTTCTACAACAGGAAGGAGTAGCCACAAACTAAAAAATAGGGTGAAAAAACAACTTTGATTTAATAAGGTTGAATTTCCACAGGGGTCTCCCAATCATCCACTCTAATTACGGTGGAATATCCATGGCATCAAGCTCATGGTCTACAGAGCAGTAGTGATACCCACCGTCCTATATGCCTCAGAGACATGGACTATGTACAGAAGGCACCTCAAAGCACTGGAGAAGTACCTACCAATGCTGCCTCCACAAGATCCTGCAAATCCATCAGCAGGATAGGCACACCAACATCAGTGTTCTTGCTCAAGCCAACATCCCCAGCATCGAAGCGTTGACCACGCACAACCAGCTCCGGTGGGCGGGCCACATTATCTGCATGTCCGATGCCAGACTTCCGAAACAAACGCTCGGCTCCGAGCTCCGCATGCCAAGCGAGTCCCAGGAGAGCAGTGAAATCGCTTCAAGGATATCCTCAAATCCTCCCTGAAAAAGTACAACATCTCCACCGACTCTTCAGAATCCCTGGCCCAAGACCGTTCAAAGTGGAGGAAAAGCATCCGGGAAGGCACCGAACACTTCGAGTCTCTTTGCTGGGAGCAAGCGGAAGTCTAGCGCACGACAACCCAAGCACCCCACCCACCCGTCCCTTCAAACATCACCTACCCCACCTGTGACAGAGTCTGTAGATACCACATTGGTCTCATCAGTCACCTTAGAACTCATATTAGTGTAGAAGCAAGCCATCCTCAACTGCGGGGCACTGCTGAAGAAGAATAAGGTATATCCATGGAAGCCCCAGAGAAATGGTACAAACATCATTTGAATAATTTCTCTGAGATTTCCACAGATCCTCTGCCAAAACTTTTGTGGAAAATCAGGAGACCACCCATGGAAATTCAACCCCCACTAATCCATGCAGCCCTACAACCCTCCACGATCTCTGTGCTCCTCCAATTCTAGTCACTTGCACATCCCCATGCCTTTGTTACTGTTGTGTATCTGTAAAGCATTAACTCCCATGTACCGCCACCAGGGAGCTCATCCCCTGAAGTCCCAAGGGATCCCAGCATCCCTTGAGAGCACTATATATAAGCCAGCCCCTAAGTCCTGTTCCTCACTCTGCAGTGTCTTATTAAAGACTGAGGTCACTGTGACTTTAATCTCCCTGTGTGCAGCCTCATCTGTGTTAGGAACACAATAACTGGTGATGATAATACGAATCCAATGCAAAGATGCAGCAAACTGTGGGCATCCTGGAGAAGTTCTCGGAGGGTGAGGACTGGGAAGCCTATGTCGAACGGCTAGACCAGTGCTTTGTAGCCAACGAGCTGGACGGAGAAGGAAGTGCTGCAAAAAGGAGAGCGGTCCTCCTCACGGTCTGCAGGGCACCGACCTACAGCCTCATGAAGAATCTTCTGGCTCCGGTGAAACCCACAGATAAGTCGTATGAGGAGCCGTGTACACTGGTTCGGGAGCATCTTAACTCGAGGGAGAGCGTGCTGATGGCGAGGTATCGGTTCTACACGTGCCAGCGATCTGAAGATCAGGAAGTGGCGAGCTACGTCACCGAGCTAAGGCGACTTGCAGGACAATGTGAGTTTGATGGCTAACTGGAGAAAATGCTCAGAGACTTTTTTGTACTGGGCATTGGCCACGAGACCATCCTACGAAAACTTGTGACTGTAGAGACACCGACCCTCAGTCAGGCCATTGCGATAGCACAGGCATTTATGTCCACCAATGATAACACCAAACAAATCTCTCAGCACACAAGTGCAAGCAATGTTCATAAATTAACTGGAACTGTGTTTGCGAGCAGAAATGTACAGGGCAGAACCCATGAGTCTGCAACTGCCAGCAGGCCTCAGGTGACCCAGATGACTCAGAGTCCCCAACAAAGGATAAATGCAAGGCAATTCACATCGTGTTGGCGTTGTGGAGGCTTCCATTCAGCCTATTCATGTCGCTTCAAAGGGTATGTTTGCAAGAGCTGTGGAACAATGGGGCACTTCCAACGAGCTTGCAAATGAGCTGCAAGCTCTGCAAAACCTGCTAACCACCACGTAGCAGAGGAAGATCGGTCCATGGTGGATCAAAGCAATTTCGAGCCTCAGAGAGAGGAGGCAGATGCTGAAGTACACGGTGTACACACATTTTCGAAAAAATGTCCACCTATAACGCGAAACGTAAAATTGAATGGCTTACCCGTAGCCATGGAACTGGACACTGGCGCTAGCCAATCCATCATGAGTAAAAAGATGTTTGAGAGACTGTGGTGCAACAAGGCATTCAGACCAGCACTGAGCCCCATCCACACGAAACTGAGAACGTACACCAAAGAGCTTATCACTGTCCTGGGCAGCGCCATGGTCAAGGTCACCTACGAGGGCACGGTGCACGAACTGCCACTCTGGATTGTCCCGGGCGATGGCCCCACACCTCTTGGAAGGAGCTGGCTAGGCAAATTCCGCTGGAACTGGGATGACATCCGAGCGCTATCACATGTCAATGAGGCCTCATGTACCCAGGTTCTTAACAAATTTCCTTCCCTTTTTGAGCCAGGCATTGGAAACTTTTCTGGGGCGAAGGTGCGGATCCACTTGGTCCCAGAGGCACGACCCATTCACCACAAGGCGCGAGTGGTACCTCACATGATGAGGGAGAGAGTGGAAATTGAGCTGGACAGGCTGCAACGCAAGGACATCATCTCCCCAGTGGAATTCAGCGAGTGGGCCAGCCCGATTGTTCAGTACTCAAAAGTGATGGCACGGTCAGGATTTGCGGCGATTATAAAGTAACTATTAATCGTTTCTCGCTACAGGACCAATACCCGCTACCTAAGGCAGATGACCTATTTGCGACGCTGGCAGGAGGCAAGACGTTCACCAAGCTCAACCTAACTTCGGCCTACATGACGCAGGAGCTGGAGGAGTTTTCGAAGGGCCTCACCTGCATCAACACGCACAAGGGACTGTTCATCTACAACAGATGCCCGTTTGGAATTCGGTCGGCTGCAGCGATCTTCCAGAGAAACATGGAGAGCCTACTCAAGTCGGTACCACACACGGTGGTCTTTCAGGACGACATATTGGTCACCGGTCGGGACACCGCCGAGCACCTACAAAACCTGGAAGAGGTCGTCCAGCGACTGGATCGCGTAGGGCTGCGGCTGAAGGGGTCGAAATGCGTCTTCATGGCAACAGAAGTGGAGTTTTTGGGGAGAAAGATCGTGGCGGACGACATTCGACCCACAGACGCCAAGACAGAGGCTATCAGGAACGTGCCCAGGCCACAGAACGTCACGGAGCTGCGGTCGTTCCTGGGACTCCTCAACTATTTTGGTAACTTCCTATCGGGGTTAAGCACCCTTTTAGAGCCCCTACATGTGTTATTGCACAAAGGTGAGAACTGGGTATGGGGAAAAAAACAAGTAATTGCTTTTGAGAAAGCCAGAAACATTTTATGCTCCAACAAGCTGCTTGTATTGTATAACCCGTATAAAAGACTTGTGCTAGCATGTGACGCGTCGTCGTACGGAGTCGGGTGTGTATTACAACAAGCTAACGTTGCGGGGAAGTTGCAACCTGTCGCCTATGCCTCCAGGAGCTTGTCTAAGGGCCGAGAGGGCCTACAGCATGATTGAGAAAGAGGCATTAGCGTGTGTGTTCGGGGTAAAGAAAATGCATCAGTTCCTGTTTGGCCTCAAATTTGAGCTGGAAACCGATCACAAGCCCCTCACATCCCTGTTTGCTGAAAACAAGGGGCTAAATACTAATGCCTCAGCCCACATACAAAGCTGGGCACTCACGCTATCAGCGTATAACTATACCATCCGCCACAGGCCAGGCACCGGGAACTGTGTGGATGCTCTCAGTCGGCTACCATTGCCCACCACGGGGGTGGAAATGGCGCAGCCTGCAAACTTGTTGATGGTGGCGCAGCCCGCAGACTTGTTGATGGTCATGGAAGCGTTTGAAAATTATAAATCACCTGTCACGGCCCACCAGATTAGGACTTGGACCAGCCAAGATCCTCTGCTGTCTCTAGTATAAAACTGTGTACTGCATGGGAGCTGGGCCAGCATCGCCATTGAAATGCAAGAGCCAATGAAGCTATTCCAGCAGCGAAAGGACGAGCTGTCCATTCAGGCAGACTGCCTGTTGTGGGGTAACCGCGTAGTGCTACCAAAAAAGGGCAGGGAGACGTTCATTTCGGATCTCCACAGCACACACCCGGGTATAGTAATGATGAAAGCGATAGCCAGATCCCACGTGTGGTGGCCCGGTATCAACTCTGACTTAGAGTCCTGTGTACGGCAGTGCAGCATATGTGCTCAGTTGAGCAACGGGCCCAGAGAGACACCATTAAGTTTGTGGTCCTGGCCCTCCAGACCATGGTCAAGGATCCATGTCGACTATGCGGGCCCATTTCTCGGTAAAATGTTCCTGGTGGTATGGATGCTTTTTCAAAATGGATTGAATGTGAAATAATGTCGGGAAGCACCGCCACCGCCACCATTGAAAGCCTGAGGGCCATGTTTGCCACCCACGGCCTGCCTGACATACTGGTCAGTGACAACGGGCCATGTTTCACCAGTGCCGAATTTAAAGAATTCATGACCCGCAATGGGATCAAACATGTCACCTCGGCCCCGTTTAAACCAGCCTCCAATGGGCAGGCAGAACGGGCAGTACAAACAATCAAACAGAGTCTTAAACGAGTCACAGAAGGCTCACTCCAAACCCGCCTATCCCGAGTACTGCTCAGCTACCGCACGAGACCCCACTCGCTCACAGGGGTTCCCCCGGCTGAGCTACTCATGAAAAGGACACTTAAAACCAGACTCTCGCTGGTTCACCCCAACCTGCATGATCAGGTAGAGAGCAGGCGGCAGCAACAAAATGTAAACAATGGTCGCGCCACTGTGTCACGGGAAATTGATCTGAATGATCCTGTGTATGTGCTAAACTATGGACATGGTCCCAAGTGGATCGCGGGCATGGTGATAGCTAAAGAAGGGAATAGGGTGTTTGTAGTCAAACTAGACAATGGACAAATTTGCAGAAAGCACCTGGACCAAACGGGGCTGCGGTTCACGGACTGCCCTGAACAACCCACAGCAGACACCACCTTTTTCGAGCCGACAACACACACCCAAAGGATCAACGACATCACGCCGGACCAGGAAATCAAACCCATCACGCCCAACAGCCCAGCAAGGCCAGGCTCACCTAGCAGCCCTGCAGGCCCAACAATTTGCCAGCCCAGCGAGGGCATAGCCAACACACCAGAACAGGAATTTATACCGAGGCGGTCCACCAGGGAAAGAAAGGCTCCCGACCACCTCACCTTATAAATAGTTTTCACTTTGACTTTGCGGGGGGGGGCGGGGGGAGTGATGTTGTGTATGCACTCCCATGTTCTGCCACCAGGGAGCTCATCCCCTGAAGTCCCAAGGGATCCCAGCATCCCTTGGGAGCACTGTATATAAGCCGGCCCCTAAGGCCTGTTCCTCACTCTGGAGTGTCTTATTAAAGACTGAGGTCACTGTTATTTTAACCTCCCTGTGTGCAGCCTCATTTGTGCTAGGAACACATTAGTTACCTCTAGACTTGACTATTCCAACACACTCCTCGCCGGTCTCCCATCTTACACCCTCCATAAATTTGTGCTTATCTAAAACTCTACTGCCCGTATCCTAACACACACCAAGTCCCATTCATCCATCACCTCGGTGCTCGCTGACCTGCATTGGATCCTGGTCCAGCAACACCTCAATTTTAAAATTCTCAACCTCGTTTTCAAATCCCTCCATGGACTCACCACTTCCCTATTTCTGTAACCTCCTCCAACCCCTCAACCCCCCAAGATATCTGTGCTACACCAACTCTGGCCTCTCGTGCATCCATGATTTCAATCGCTCTATCATTGGTGGCCGTGCATTCAGCTGCTGAGATCCTAAGCTCTGGAATTCTCTCCCTAACTTTCTCCGCATCTCTATCTCTCTTTCCTCCTTCAAAACGCTCCTTAAAACAACAGGCGGTGAAGAAGGCAAATGGTATGTTGGCCTTCATAGCAAGGGGATTTGAGTATAGGAGCCGGGAGGTCTTACTGCAGTTGTATAGGGCCTTGGTTGTCATGTATGTAACCTTCATGTAACAACACTGCAATACTGTATATACTTGAGAAATGCACACATTGACCACACGGGGTGAACTTGTGGGAGACACTCCTCACCTGGTCATCCAGGTATATAAAGGGAGGTCCCACACAGAGTCATCACTTAGAAACATAGAAACAAAGAAAATAGGTGCAGGAGTCGGCCATTCGGCCCTTCTAGCCTGCACCACCATTCAATGAGTTCATGGCTGAACATGCAACTTCAGTACCCCATTCCTGCTTTCTCGCCATACCCCTTGATCCCCCTAGTAGTAAGGACTACATCTAACTCCTTTTTGAATATATTTAGTGAATTGGCCTTATCAACTTTCTGTGGTAGAGAATTCCACAGGTTCACCACTCTCTGGGTGAAGAAGTTTCTCCTCATCTCAGTCCTAAATGGCTTACCCCTTATCCTTAGACTGTGACCCCTGGTTCTGGACTTCCCCAACATTGGGAACATTCTTCCTGCATCTAACCTGTCTAAACCCGTCAGAATTTTAAACGTTTCTATGAGATCCCCTCTCATTCTTCTGAACTCCAGTGAATACAAGCCCAGTTGATCCAGTCTTTCTTGATATGTCAGTCCTGCCATCCTGGGAATCAGTCTGGTGAACCTTCGCTGCACTCCCTCAACAGCAAGAATGTCCTTCCTCAAGTTAGGAGACCAAAACTGTACACAATACTCCAGGTGTGGCCTCACCAAGGCCCTGTACAACTGTAGCAACACCTCCCTGCCCCGTACTCAAATCGCCTTGCTATGAAGGCCAACATGCCATTTGCTTTCTTAACCGCCTGCTGTACCTGCATGCCAACCTTCAATGACTGATGTACCATGACATCCAGGTCTCGTACCTCCCCTTTTCCTAATCTGTCACCATTCAGATAATAGTCTGTCTCTCTGTTTTTACCACCAAAGTGGATATCCTCACATTTATCCACATTATACTTCATGGCCTACTCCTGCACCTATTTTCTATGTTTCTATGTTAAAACCTACCTCTTTGACGAATCAGTCCTAATATGTGGTTCGATGTCAAATTTTGTTTACATGAAGTCAAAGAAATGTGTTCATAGTCATCACTTTGCAAATAACGAATCTAAAGCAATGGCCACTTTAAGAATGTGCTGTAATTTATCCAGTCAAAGTAAAAACTAAACAGGCTCAGAACAGATGGGATTCCTCAATGACAAGAATCTAGCAGCTCCTCCATGTACTCTGATATTTCTAGTAACACCATGTTTCCACCAGATTCACAGTTGAAGGTCCTGTTGTATTATGTTCCAAAGAACAAGGACAGCATGACATCCAAAGGAAGGCCACTTCCTGTGACCTTCAAGGAAGGTTGTGGCAAGTTACTGGGCACTGCCAGTTCTCTCCAGTTGTGGCTTTACAAACCTCCACACAACGGATTTTCCCCATTCCCCACAAATACACGTGGTCATGCAAGTGTTGTATGAAGACTCTCGCAGAAAGAAAGAAGAAAAACTTAAATTTATTTAGCGCCTTTCACAACCACTGGACATCTCAATACGCTTTTTGCCAATGAAGTACTTTTGGAGTGTGCCAATTTTCACACAAGCAAGCTCCCACAAACAGCAATGTGATGATGACCAGATGTTGTTACGTTGATTGAGGGATTAATATTGGCCAGGACAGCGGGGATAACTCCCCTGCTTTTCTTCAAAATAGTACCATGGGATCTTTTACATCCACATGAGAGAGTAGATGGGGCCTCGGTTTAACGTCTCATCTGAAAGACGGCACCTCTGACAGTGCAGCACTCCCTCAGCCTCAATTTATGTGCTCAAGTCCCTGGAGTGAGACTTGAACCCACAATCTTCTGACTCAAAGGTGAGTGTGCTGCCCACTGAGCCACTTGAAAGTGTGATCAGACCACTAAAAATTAAAATATTTTAATTCCTCCAAACCTACATGAATGCCCATATACAGCACACGCACATGATTATGTTCAATAAAAACAGAACATGCTGGAAATACTCAGCATCTCAGGCAGCATCTGTGCAGAGAGAAAGAGAGTTAACGTTTCAGGTCGATGACCTTTCGTCAGATTATGTTTCATTAATCCTTTTCATATTTTGTTCCTGGTCTCATATCTCAGGTGAGAAAGCACCACTGAGCTGTGCAGTTTGTAGCTGCAGCACAACCAAGTATACATTGTCCATTCTTAAACAGGCACAGTCTCCACGAAGAAGTGTCTGGCAGATTTTCTTTTTAAAAGAGATGAGAGTTATGAGATTTGCACCATTTTTATCATGATGACAAAGAGTAGGTTTTGGAACCTAGCTCTCCTCATGCTCAGCGTCATAGCAATATAAGAAATAGGAGCAAGAGTAGGCCATTCGGCCCTTCAAACCTGCTGTGCCATTCAATAAGATCATGTCTAATCTACCTCCACTCGACCTTTGCACACTATCCCTATATCTTTGATTCCTTTAGTATTCAAAAATCTGTCACTCTCTGTCTTGAATATACTCATCCACGGCCGTCCTGGGGTGGAGAGTTCCAAAGATTCATACCACTTTGAGTGAAGAATTTCTCCTCATCGCAATACTAAATAGCCAAAATGGCTTTGTGCTATAGAAACATAGAAAAAACAGAAATCTACAGCGCAGAAGGAGGCCATTTCAACCCATTGTGTCCGCGCTAGCCACACGGCCCTCGGTCAGCAGCCCTGAAGGTTACATATAAACCTATGAACAATGAAGGTAAAGAGCATCTGGCCCAACCAGTCTGCCCCACACAACTGCGAAACTCCTGACACTGAAACACTTCACCCCAACCAAAGCCATGTGATCTCCTGGGAGAGGCAAAAACCAGATAAAAATCTAGGCCAATTGGGGAAAAAAAATCTGGGAAAATTCCTCTCCGACCCATCCAGGCGATTGAAACTAGCCCAGGAGCTCACCCTGGCGGTATTCGATTCCCTGCAGTACTTACCATCATATCTGCATCAATAGGAATGCGCAACGGGAATTTGGACACAGAGGTTATCATGCCCTGCACAATATTCCATTTATTAATTGTAACAGATGGAGCACACTGACCTCTGATGCCCTATGGTTGGGCAAAGTTCTGTGCCTGGCGTGTGAATTCCTAAAAGTTCACTCCACAACAAGCAAGTGACGCAATGACACATTTCAATTTGAACCATCCCATTGGTTTTTTGCAACAAGTGAAAAAACGATTTGCCAAATTTGAAGAGATCCAGTTCTAGTGGTTCTTCTCAGCAGCTCATGAAACTGGGTTGGGAAATTCAGCAATGTTGCTAATTTAGTGCATTCATCAGGTTATCACCAGCATGACGAAAGAAAGAGCTTGCATTTATTATGTTCCGAACACAGATGAGGCTGCACACAGGAAGGTTAAAGTAACAGTGACCTCAGTCTTTAATAAGACATTCCAGAGTGAGGAACAGGCCTTAGGGGCCGGCTTATATACAGTGCTCCCAAGAGATGCTGGGATCCCTTGGGACTTCAGGGGATGAGCTCCCTGGTGGTGTAACATGGGAGTGCATGCTTTACAGATACACATCATCACTCCCCCCGCAAAGTCAAAGTGAAAACTATTTACAAGCTGAGGTGGTCGGGAGCTTTTCTTTCCCTGGTGGACCACCTCGGTACAAATGTCTGTTCTGGTGTGTTGGCTGTGCCCTCCCTGGGCTGGCGTGTTGTTGGCCCTGCAGGGCTGCTAGGTGAGCCTGGCCTTGCTGGACTGTTGGGTATGATGGGATTGATTTCCTGGTCCGGCGTGATGTCGTTGATCCTTTGGGTGTGTGTTGTGGTCTTGAAAAAGGTGGTGTCTGCTGTGGGTTGTTCAGGGCAGTCTGTGAACCGCAGCCTCGTTTGGTCCAGGTGCTTTCTGCAAATTTGTCCATTGTCTAGTTTGACTACAAACACCCTATTCCCTTCTTTAGCTATCACCGTGCCCGCGATCCACTTGGGACCATGTCCACAGTTTAGCACATACACAGGGTCATTCAGATCAATTTCCCGTGACACAGTGGCGCGACCATTGTTTACATTTTATTGCTGCTGCCTGCTCTCTACCCGATCCTGCAGGTTGGGATGAACCAGCGAGGGTTTGGTTTTAAATGTCCTTTTCATGAGTAGCTCAGCCGGGGGCACCCCTGTGAGCGAGTGGGGTCTCGTGCGGTAGCGGAGCAGTACTCGGGACAGACGGGTTTGGAGTGAGCCTTCTGTGACTCGTTTAAGCCTCTGTTTGATTGTTTGTACTGCCCGCTCTGCCTGCCCATTGGAGGCTGGTTTAAACGGGACCGAGGTGACATGTTTGATCCCATTACGGGTCATGAATTCTTTAAATTCGGCACTGGTGAAACATGGCCCGTTGTCACTGACCAGTATGTCAGGCAGGCCGTGGGTGGCAAACATGGCCCTCAGGCTTTCAATGGTGGCGGTGGCGGTGCTTCCCGACATTATTTCACATTCAATCCATTTTGAAAAAGCATCCACCACCACCAGGAACATTTTACTGAGAAACGGGCCCGCATAGTCGACATGGATCCTCGACCATGGTCTGGAGGGCCAGGGCCACAAACTTAGTGGTGTCTCTCTGGACGCGTTGCTCAACTGAGCACATATGCTGCATTGCCATACCCAAGACTCTAAGTCAGAGTCGATACCGGGCCACCACACGTGGGATCTGGCTGTCGCTTTCATCATTATTATACCTGGGTGTGTGCTGTGGAGATCCGAGATGAACGTCTCCCTGCCCTTTTATGGTAGCACTATGCGGTTACCCCACAACAGGCAGTCTGCCTGAATGGATAGCTCGTCCTTTCACCGCTGGAATGACTTGATTGGCTCTTACATTTCAATGGCGATGCTGGCCTAGCTCCCATGCAGTACACAGTTTTTTACTAGGGACAGCAGAGGATCTTGGCTGGTCCAAGTCCTAATCTGGCGGGCCATGACAGATGATTTATCATTTTCAAACGCTTCCATGACCATCAACAAGTCTGCGGGCTGCGCCACCATCAACAAGTTTGCAGGCTGCGCCATTTCCACCCCCGTGGTGGGCAATGGTAGCCGACAGAGAGCATCCGCACAGTTCTCGGTGCCTGTGGCGGATGGTATAGTTATACACTGATAGCGTGAGTGCCCACCTTTGTATGTGGGCTGAGGCATTAGTATTTATGCCTTTGTTTTCAGCGAACATGGATGTGAGGGGTTTGTGATCGGTTTCCAGCTCAAATTTGAGGCCAAACAGGTACTGATGCATTTTCTTTACCCCGAACACACACGCTAATGTCTCTTTCTCAATCATGCTGTAGGCCCTCTTGGCCTTAGACAAGCTCCTGGAGGCATAGGCGACAGGTTGTAACTCGCCCTTCAACGTTAGCTTGTTGTAATACACACCCGACTCCATACGCTGACGCGTCACATGTTAGCACAAGTGCTTTACACGGGTTATACAATACAAGCAGCTTATTGGAGCATAAAATGTTTCTGGCTTTCTCAAAAGCAATTACTTGTTGTTTTCCCCATACCCAATTCTCACCTTTGCGCAATAACACATGTAGGGGCTCTAAAAGGGTGCTTAACCCCGGTAGGAAGTTCTAAAATAGTTGAGGAGTCCCAGGAATGACCGCATCTCCGTGACATTCTGTGGCCTGGGTGCGTTCCTGATAGCCTCTGTCTTGGCATCTGTGGGTCGAATGCTGCCACCGCGATCTTTCTCCCCAAAAACTCCACTTCTGTTGCCATGAAGACGCATTTCGACCTATTCAGCCGCAGCCCTACGCGATCCAGTCGCTGGAGGACCTCCTCCAGGTTTTGTAGGTGCTCGGCGGTGTCCCGACCCGTGACCAATATGTCGTCCTGAAAAACCACCGTGCGTGGTACCGACTTGAGTAGGCTCTCCATGTTTCTCTGGAAGATCGCTGCAGCCGACCGAATTCCAAACAGGCATCTGTTGTAGATAAACAGTCCCTCGTGCGTGTTGATGCAGGTGAGGCCCTTCGAAGACTCCTCCAGCTCCTGCGTCATGTAGGCCGAAGTCAGGTCGAGCTTGGTGAACATCTTGCCTCCTGCCAGCGTCGCAAATAGATCGTCTGTCTTAGGTTGCGGGTATTGGTCCTGTAGCGAGAAACGATTAATAGTTACTTTATAATCGCCGCAAATCCTGACCGTGCCATCACTTTTGAGTACTGGAACAATCGGGCTGGCCCACTCACTGAATTCCACTGGGGAGATGATGTCCTTGCGTTGCAGCCTGTCCAGCTCGATTTCCACTCTCTTCCTCATCATGTGAGGTACCACTCGCGCCTTGTGGTGAATGGGTTGTGCCTCTGGGACCAAGTGGATCCGCACCTTCGCCCCAGAAAAGTTTCCAATGCCTGGCTCAAAAAGGGAAGGAAATTTATTAAGAACCTGGGTACATGAGGCCTCATCGACATGTACCGCTGGAGTTGGATTTCCCTGCCACCTCTTTGCCAATCATGCTTTCCCAGAGAGCTGTGTCCTTGCCGACCCTGGCGACAGAGCTGTAGTGATACATGTCCTCCTATATGGCTCAGAAACATGGACCATGTAGAGTAGACAGCTCAAGTCGTTGGAAAAATACCACCAACGGTGTCTCCGCAAGATCCTACAAATCTCCTGGGAGGACAGATGCACCAACATTAGCGTCCTCGGCCAGGCCAACATCCACAGCATTGAAGCACTGACCGCACTTGATCAGCTCCACTGGGCAGGCCACATAGTTCGCATGCCAGACACGAGACTCCCACAGCAAGTGCTCTACTCGGAGCTCCTTCACGGCAAACGAGCCAAAGGTGGGCAGTGGAAACGTTACAAGGACACCCTCAAAGTCTCCCTGATAAAGTGCAACATCCCCACTGACACCTGGGAGACCTTGGCCAAAGACTGCCCTAAGTGGAGGAAGCGCATCCGGGAGTATGCTGGGCACCTCGAGTCTCGTCGCCGAGAGCATGCAGAAATCAAGCGCAGACAGCAGAAAGAGCGTGCGGCAAACCAGTCCCACCCACCCCTTCCCTCAACAACTATCTGCCCCACCTATTGCAGAGACTGTGGTTCTCGTATTGGACTGTACAGCCACCTAAGAACTCATGTTAAGAGTGGAAGAAAGTCTTCCTCGATTCTAAGGGACTCCCGATGATGATGATGTAGGAAAAGCAGCAGCCAATTTGCACCCAGCAATCTCCCAAAAACAACAATGTGATAATGACCAGTTTAATTATTTTATGATGTTGGCAAAGGGATAAATATTGGCCAAATATCCATTCTACAAACCTTATTCTAACATCTTTTGTTGAAGTTTTTCTAACCATTTATTAGGGACCACCAGCTCAGGGTAGTAGTCCAGCTGTGTCACTCTTGCGAGGGTTAATTTAAGAACTTTAATCTCACCATTTGTGAACGACTGCAGATTTTTTCCTGGTGAGATGATGCCAATGCTGTCCTTCGAACTGAGATCAATGCATTCAAAACTTTTGATGTAATTACATTCAAGGTTAAGACAGTTCCTGCTTCAGGCAGTTTGGGGTTTTCTTTAAATGTATTTTTATAATGAGTTTTCATTTAGCTTTTGCCTTTGAAAATGGTGTTGATGTAATAATGTACAACCATGACAACCAAATGAATGAACATCAAAGGCAACATTATTAAACAGTGGTTGAAAACAACCATATGCACTACACAGTGAAGCCATGTAGAGTTAGTAGCAGATCAGGCCTTGTTCAACAGATTGTAAATATTATTCTGGAAAGTTCCTTTGGTATTGAAATTAATGGGCATTGCTTATTCAAAAGTGGCTATTTAGAGAGAGCAGCCTGCGGTGGCCCGACCCGGAAATTGGCGTGATGCCGGCCTGCAAGACCATCAGCCGGCCGGGACCATCAGAGGGAGCAGCGTGCGGCTGCATACCACTGCAGGAGGGCGGCGGCTGCGAAACATATAAACATAGAAAATAGATGCAGGAGCAGGCCATTCGGCCCTTCAAGCCTGCACCACCATTCAATAAGATCATGGCTGATCATTCCCTCAGTCCCCCTTTCCTGCTTTCTCTCCATACCCCTTGATCCCTTCAGCCGTAAGGGCCATATCTAACTCCCTCTTGAATATATCCAATGAACTGGCATCAACAACTCTCTGCGGTAGGGAATTCCACAGGTTAACAACTCTGAGTGAAGAAGTTTCTCCTCATCTCAGTCCTACATGGCCTACCCCTTATCCTAAGACTGTGTCCCCTGGTTCTGGACTTCCCCAACATCGGGAACATTCTTCCCACATCTAACCTGTCCAGTCCCGTCAGACTCTTGCAAGTTTCTATGAGATCCCCTCTCATCCTTCTAAACTCCAGTGTATAAAGGCCCAGTTGATCCAGTCTCTCCTCATATGTCAGTCCCGCTATCCCGGGAATCAGTCTGGTGAACCTTCGCTGCACTCCCTCAATAGCATGAACGCCCTTCCTCAGATTAGGAGGCCAAAACTGAACACAATATTCCAGGTGAGGACTCACTAAGGCCCTGTACAACTGCAGTAAGACCTCCTTGCTCCCACACTCAAATCCCCTAGCCATGAAGGCCAACATACCATTTGCCTTCTTCACTGCCAACTTTCAATGACTGATGAACCATGTCACCCAGGTCTCGTTGCACCTCCCATTTTCCTAATCTGCCGCCATTCAGATAATATTCGGCTTTCGTGTTTTTGCCCCCAAACCTCACATTTATCCACATTATACTGCATCTGCCATGCATTTGCCCACTCACCTAACCTGTGCAAGTCACCCTGCAGTCTTTTAGTGACCTCCTCGCAGCTCACACCGCCACCCAGTTTAGTACCATCTGCAAACTTGGAGATATTGCACTGAATTCCTTCATCTAAATCATTAATGTATATTGTAAAGAGCTGGGGTCCCAGCACTGAGCCCTGCAGCGCTCCACTAGTCACTGCCTGCCATTCTGAAAAGGATACATTTATCCCGACTCTCTGCTTCCTGTCTGCCAACCAGTTCTCTATCCACGTCAGTACATTACCCCCAATCTCATGTGCTTTGATTTTACACACCAATCGCTTGTGTGGGACTTTTGAAAGTCCAAATACACCACATCCACTGCTTTTCCCTTGTCCACTCTACCAGTTACATCCTCAAAAAATTCCAGAAGATTTGTCAAGCATGATTTCCCTTTCATAAATCCATGCTGACTTGGACCGATCCTGTCACTGCTTTCCAAATGCGCTGCTATTTCATCTTTAATAATTGATTCCAACATTTTCCCCACTACTGATGTCAGGCTAACCGGTCTATAATTACCCGTTTTCTCTCTCCCTCCTTTTTAAAAAAGTGGTGTTACATTAGCTACCCTCCAGTCCATAGGAACTGATCCAGAGTCGCTAGACTGTTGGAAAATGATCAGCAATGCATCCACAATTTCTAAGGCCACTTCCTTAAATACTCTGGGATGCAGACTATCAGGCCCCGAGGATTTATCGGCCTTCAATCCCATCAATTTCCCTAACACAATTTCCTGCCTAATAACGATATCCTTCAGTTCCTCTTTCTCATTCGACCCTCGGTCTCCTAGTATTTTCGGAAGGTTATTTGTGTCTTCCTTCGTGAAAACAGAACCAAAGTATTTGTTTAACTGGTCCGCCATTTCTTTGTTCCCCATTATAAATTCACCAAAATCTGACTGCAAGGGACCTACGTTTGTTTTCACTAATATTTTTCTCTTCACATATCTATAGAAGCTTTTGCAGTCAGTTTTTATGTTCCCGGCAAGCTTCCTCTCATACTCTATTTCCCCCTCCTAATTAAACCCTTTGTCCTCCTCTGCTGTATTACAAAATTCTCCCAGTCCTCAGGTTTGCTGCTTTTTTTTGACAATTTATATGCCTCTTCCTTGGATTTAACACTATCCTTAATTTCCCTTGTTAGCCACAGTTCCCCATTGTATTTTTACTCCAGACAGGGATGTGCAATTGTTGAAGTTCATCCATCTGATCTTTAAATGTTTGCCATTGCCTATCCACCGTCAACCCTTTAAGTATCACTCGCCAGTCTATTCTAGCCAATTCACGTCTCATACCATCGAAGTTACCTTCCCCAAGTTCAGGATCCTAGTTTCTGAATTAACTGTGTCACTCTCCATCTTAATAAAGAATTCGACCATATTATGGTCACTGTTCCCCAAGGGGCCTCGCACAACAAGATTGCTAATTAGTCCTTTCCCATTACACATCACCCAGTCTAGGATGGCCAACTCTCTAGTTGGTTCCTCGACATATTGGTCTAGAAAACCATCCCTAATACACTCCAGGAAATCCTCCTCCACCACATTGCTACCAGTTTAGTTAGCCCAGTCAATATGTAGATTAAACTCGCCCATGATAACTGCTGTACCTTTATTGCACGTATCCCGAATTTCTTGTTTGATGCTGTCCCCATCCTCATTATTACTGTTTGGTGGCCTGTATACAACTCCCATTAGCGTTTTCTGCCCTTTGGTATTCCGTAGCTCCACCCATACAGATTCCACATCATCCAAGCTAATGTCCTTCCTTACTATTGCATTAATTTCCTCTTTAACCAGCAACGCCACCCCACCTCCTTTTCCTTTCTGCCTATCCTTCCTCAATGTTGAATACCCCTGGATGTTGAGTTCCCAGCCTTGGTCACCCTGGAGCCATGTCTCTGTGATGCCAATTACATCATATCCGTTAACTACTATCTGCGCAGTTAATTCGTCCACCTTGTTCCGAATACTCCTCGCATTGAGGCACAGAGCCTTCAGGCTTGTCTTTTTGACACCCTTTACTCCTTTAGGATTTGCTGTAATGTGGCCCTTTTTCCTTTTTGTCTTGGATTTCTCTGCTCTCCACTTTTACTTTTCTTCTTTCTATATTTTGCTTCTGCCCCCATTCTACTTCCCTCTGTCTCCCTGCATAGGTTCCCATTTCTCTGCCATATTAGTTTAACCCCTCCCCAACAGCACTAGCAAACACTCCCCCTAGGACATTGGTTCCGGTCCTGCCCACGTACAGACCGTCCGGGTTGTACTGGTCCCACCTCCCCCAGAACTGGTTTCAATGTCCCAGGAATTTGAATCCCTCCCTTCTGCACCACTCCTCAAGCCACGTATTCATCTGAGCTATCCTGCGATTCCTACTCTGACTAGCACGTGACACTGGTAGCAATCCTGAGATTGCTACTTTTGAGGTCCTACTTTTTAAATTTAGCTCCTAGCTCCCTAAATTCGTCTTGTAGGACCTCATCCCGTTTTTTACCTATATCGTTGGCACCTATATGCACCACGACAACTGGCTGTTCACCCTTCCTTTTCAGAATGACCTGCACCCGCTCCGAGACATCTTGATCCTTGCACCAGGGAGGCAACATACCATCCTGGAGTCTCGGTTGCACCTATCTATTCCCCTTACAATAGAATCCCCTATCACTATCGCTCTCCCACTCTTTTTCCTGTCCTCCTGTGCAGCAGAGCCAGCCACGGTGCCATGAACTTGGCTGCTGCTGCCCTCCCCTGATGAGTCATCCTCCTCAACAGTACCCAAAGTGGTGTACCTGTTTTGCAGGGGGATGACCGCAGGGGACCCCTGCACTACCTTCCTTCCACTGCTCTTCCTGTTGGTCACCCATCCCCTATCTGTCTGTGTAACCTTTACCTGCGGTGGGACCAACTCACTAAACGTGATATTCACGTCATTCTCAGCTTCGCGGATGCTCCAGAGTGAATCCACCCGCAGCTCCAGTGCTGCAATGTGGTCTGTCAGGAGCTACAGCCGGATACACTTCCCGCATGTGTAGTCGTCAGGGACACTGGAAGCTTCCCTGACTTCCCACATAATACAGGAGGAGCATAACACATGTCTGAGCTCTCCTGCCATGACTTAGCCTATAGATTAACTTAATTTGGCAACAAAATGCTAAAGGTTACTTCTGATAAAGAAAAAAAAATGAAAAAGCAAGGTCGCTGATTGCAGTGCGGGCAGGCACAGCAGGAGGGGGCGAAGGAGCAGCAAGAGTGTGCAGAAGGAAGTGACCGGGGCCCAGGAGAGGCGAGAGTTTGGGGCCCAGAAGAGGCGAGGGCCCAGGGGCAGCACGGGCCAGTCCACACTGCGATATGTGCGCCCGCTCGGTCCGTGCAGCAGAGCTGGTCTCCAGTCGTCTTGGTTAATCCTTGCCATTGGACCAAGACCACGCACAGGCAACTTCCACCCTCCAAGATGTAGTTCGGGATCTGGAATATTAGGTCCTTCATTGAAACACCTGTGAACTTTTTTGCGTGGAAGCAAGTTATCCTCGCGTCGAGGGACTGCCTATGATGATGATGATGATTTAATGCTGCAAAGTGGTTCATATTACTTATCTCATCCATATGGAAAATGTTTAGAGACAGTTAGCCACACACGAACTGCTCACTTTATTTTAATTTGTGTCACTCACCATTATGTAGGAACTTCGTGCACAAAATATTTGGCTTCGAGCAAGCCCTGAGCATCAGCTTTTCCAGCATAAAGTATGAGCACTATCAAATGGCATCAGCTATGCCAAACTCTCACTTCAACTTCCTCCTTGAATCTTGTTCTTTAAACAATAAAATATCACCTCTCTGACATGCTGAAAATGAAAACGTAAATCAGATGTAAATAAGAGGTCCCTGATCTGATCTGGCATCTGTGCTTAGCTGCCTATTCTCAAGCTGAGAAGGTGGGACAGTAGCTTTCCTACAATTGGACTTGCCACCACTGAGCTAAGCGGCCGGGGCACCGACTAAGTTTCCAGTGACCCTCGCGGAATGTATGCATGTGTGGGCATTGGATGAGAAGCCTCATTGTCAACCTCGCACGTGAAGCATGTCTACTTGGGCAATCTTGAGCATGTGGAGGTGCTTCAGAATAAGGCCAAAATCATGCAGATGAATAAGCAAAGACGTAATTATTGGGCAGAACTCAAAGCTAGTTTCTGAATATTTGTTTCCATTGACCTGCATAACCAATCAAATATGCTACCTTTGGAAATGATAGAAATGCAAAGTAATAAGCTTTAAGAGAGCTGGTAATGTTTTAGGTTAAGTAGAGTTATGTTGGACTTGAGCTTAGCTTGCATGAGGAGAACAATGCCTTTGAAATGAGCAACTGAATGAGGGAACCTTTAATATGGAGATTGAAGTAACTATAAAGAAGAGGTCACTCTGATCCAGCAAACTGCATCTTAGGTTCATCCGGTTATTTAACTTCATTTTACAGCTATATTTTTCATGATTGAAGTTGGTCAGATTTCTGTTGCTTTATGTAACCACAAACAGGAAGGGAACTGTGTAAGTCTCAAACCACAATGAAAGGGGCTGCATCTGGTAATAGTAGATAGCAGGATTATAGGGGTAGTTAACTGGATTAAAGCAGCCTCGAATAGTGATGTATTGTGACAAGTAAAAAATAAGAATTCATTTATTCTCGGGATATGGATGTCGCTGGCAAGGCAGGCCCCCCCTCCCCCCTCAGTTGCCCTCGAGAAGGTGGTGGTGATGGGTTTTCTTCTTGAACTGTTGCAGTCAACGTGGTGAAGGTATTTCCACAACGCTATTGGGTAAGGAGTTCCAGGATTTGGACCCAGCGACGATGAAAGAATGTCGATATATGTTCAACTCAGGGTGGTGAGAGAAACTTGGAGATGCGCCTGTTGCTCTTGTATTTCTAGGTGGTGGAGGTCGTGGATTTGGGAGGTGCTGCTGAAGAAGCCTTGGCGAGTTGCTGCAATGCATCTTGCTGATAGTCAGCTCTACAGCCACAGTACAGCGGTGGTGCAGGAAATGGATATTTAAGCTGGTTGATGGGGTGCTGATCAAGCAGACTATTTTGTCCTGAATGGTGTCAAGCTTCTTTAGTGTAATTGTCG
The DNA here is from genome assembly GCF_044704955.1 of Pristiophorus japonicus. Taxonomy (NCBI): domain Eukaryota; kingdom Metazoa; phylum Chordata; class Chondrichthyes; family Pristiophoridae; genus Pristiophorus; species Pristiophorus japonicus. The sequence continues at coordinate 3,536,148 of NC_091997.1, forward strand.
CTGCACCCATCAAGGCAAGTGGGGAGTATTCCAACACATTCCTGACATGTGCCTTGTAGATATTGGAGAAAATTTCGGGAGTCAGAAGGTGATCCACTCGCCACAGAGAGCCCAGCCTCTGACCTGCTTTAGTTGCCATGACCTTTATGTGGCTGGTCCAGTTATGTTTCTGGTCAATGGTGAGCCTCAAGATGTTGATGCCATTGAATGTCATGGGGAGGTGGTTAGGCTTTCTCCTGTTGCAGCTGGTCACTGCCTGGCATGTTTGATGCAAATGTTACATGCCACTTATCAACCCAAGCCTAGAGGTTGTCCAGGTCTTGCTTCATGCAAGAATGAATTGCTTCATTATCTGAGGAATTGTGAATGGAATTGAACACTGTGCAATCATCAGTGAATAGCCCCATTTCTGAAGTGATGACGCAGCTGAAGATAGTTGAGTCGAGATCACTGCCCTAAGGAACTCCTGCAGCTGTTTGTGGGAGCTTGCGGTGCACAAATTGGCTGCCGTGTTTCCTACACTACAACAGTGACTACTCTCCAAAAGTACTTAATTGGCTGTAACGCATATTGAGACGTCCGGTGGTGGTGAAAGGCGCTGTGTAAGTCTTTCTTTCTTTCAATGTCGTAGAGCTGAGATGATTGACCTCCAATGACCATAACTGTCATGTATCTCACAATACTGTACATATCTGTATCTTACCATGCTATACATGACTGTAACTAGAGATGACCTGTAAACACATGCTTACCTTACCACCAGGGGTGCAGTTGCAGGAGACACTGGATACCTGTCCCAGACAGGTATATAAGGACAGTTCTCAGGCAAGTGGGACATTCGAGAGCTGTGTAATAAAGGTGCAGGTCCAGAGTGACCTTGACTTCAGTATGTGCGTCGTGTGAGTCTGTACTGCAGGGACAGGACTTTACAATAACCATCTTCCTTTGTGCCAGGTATGATCTCATTACAGCCTTGGTCTAAACATGGGCACAAGAGCGGAATTGCATTGGTGAGGTGAGCGTGACTGCCCGTGATATTGAGGCACCAAGGAGCCCTAGTAAAGCTTGAAGTCAATGGGGATTTAGGGAAAACGCTCCATGAGAAAATGTGCTTCTCTGCGCCTTGGGTTTTCCCAGCTGCTGCTTTGCCTCTCCCTCCAGCACCAGCATCTGCTGCCAAAGTCCCTGCTCAGCGCTAACTTTATGCGGGAACCGTTCCCTTTAGTTCCCTGCGTTCTCGGACCCCCGATCAAGATTTTGTCTTCTGCCCACCGGCCGTACTGTAATTCCTGCCGGTTTCGGGTGTGAGACTGATCTTGATTATGTAAATGAAGCCCGGGAGTTAAAATGGCCCGGACCTCACACTAAGCTCCCCGTCGGGATTTCCTACCTGACCCGCACCCCGGCCCGTCCCATTGGGCTCCCCTAGTTAAAATCGACCCCCATTTTTCCTTTAAATTGACAGGTCTTTGTTTTCAGTATCAGATGTGTCGGGAATGTAAAAGAGCAATGCTAACTGCAGGTTAACTGTCGAGGAGGCATTTTGCTTAGGCCGGGTGATCCCTGTGACAGGAGCAAGCCACTGGGCTGGTGTCCCATCATCAACCACTACCCAAGCCAGCAGTGAGCATGACCCACCTCAGTGTATGGATATCACAGTGACCTTTCTACACAAACAAGGAGCCAGGAAAATAAGGAAGACTCAATGTCCCTTCACTCCTTATCCCATCAGTGAATAGGCTTCCTATAAAAAAGCATGCTCGACTGACCTTCTTGCAATGCCTGCTGAGAACAGGATGGTTACTGGGTCCATTAGCGTCTATAGAGCCCCAAGGAGTTTTTGAAACAAACAATTTGATTTAAAGATAGAATCACGTCCTTCACAGGCTTTTTGGTCATAAATATGTCGGCATTTTATCCTTAAGTGTACGGTAAATCCATTGTATGAGCTACACCTGTCTATCACCGTGCTAAATGGGATACCGAACAGATCTAGCAGTTCAGAACTGGGCATCTATGAGGCACTGTTGGACAGCAGCAGCAGCAGAATTGTATTCCACCACAATCTATAATGCATGGCCCCGCACATCCCTCACTCTACCATTAACATTCAGCCAGGGGACCAACCCTGGTTCAATGAGGAGTGTAGAAGAGCATGCCAGGAGCAGCACCACATGCACCTAAAAATGAGGTACCAACCTGGTGAAGCTGCAACACAGGACTACATGCATCCTGAACAGTGGAAGCAGCATACTATAGACAGGGCTAAGCGATCCCACAATCAATGAATCAGATCAAAGCTCTGCAGTCCTGCCACATCCAGTCATGAATGGTGGTAAACAGCTCATGGGAGGAGAAGGCTCCATGAATATCCCCATTCTCAATGTTGGCAGAGTCCGGCACGCAAGTGCAAAAGACAAGGCTGACGCATTTGCAACCATCTTCAGCCAGGAGTGCCGAGTGGATGATCCATATTGGCCTCCTCCTGAGGTCCCCACCATCATAGAATTCAGTCTTCAGCCAATTCGATTCACACCACGTGATATCAAGAAACAGCTGAGCGAACTAGATACACTAAAAACTATGGGCCCTGACAACATCCCGACTGTCGTGCTGAAGGCTTGTGCTCCAGAACTAGCTGAACCTCTAGCCAATCTGTTCCAGTACAGCTATAACACTGGCATCTACCTAACCCAGGTAAATCTTGTGCACAAAAAGCAGGACAAATCCAATCCGGCCAATTACCGCCCTTCAGTCTACTCTCAATCATCAGCAAAGTGATGGAGGATGTCATCGACAGTGCTATCAAGCGGCACTTACCAATAACCTGCTCACCGATGCTCAGTTTGGGTACCGCCAGGACCACTCAGCTCCAGACCTCATTAAAGCCTTGGTCCAAACATGGACAAAAGAGCTGAATTCCAGAGGTGAAGTGTGAGAGACTGCCCCTGATATCAAGGCAGCATTTGACCATGTGTGGCATCAAGGAGCCCTAGTAAACCTGAAGTCAATGGGAATCAGGGCTAAAATTCTCCACTGGCTGGAGTCATACCTAGCAGAAAGGAAGATGGTTGTGGTTGTTGGAGGTCAATCATCCCAGCCTTGGACTTCGCTGCAGGAGTTCCTCAGGGCAGTGTCCTAGGCCCAACCATCTTCAGCTGCTTCATCAATGACCTCCCCTCCATCATAAGGTCAGAAGTGGGGATGTTCGCTGATGAATGCACAATGCTCAGTTCCATTCGCAACTCCGCAGATAATGAAGCAGTCCGTACCTGCATGCAGCAAAACCTGGACGACATTCAGGCTTGGGCTGATAAGTGGCAAGTAACATTCGTGCCACACAAGTACCAGTTTATGACCATCTCCAACAAGAGAGAGTCTAACCACCGCCCCTTTACAGTCAACGACATTAACATCGTCGAATCCCCTACCATCAGCATCCTGGGGGTCACCATTGACCAGAAACCAAAGTGGACCAGCCACATAAGTTCTGTGGCTAAAAGAGCAGGTCAGAGGCTGGGTATTCTGCAGCGAGTGTCTCACCTCCTGACTCCCCAAAGCCTTTCCACCATCTACAAGGGACAAGTCAGGAGTGTGATGGAATACTCTCCACTTGCCTGGATGAGTGCAGCTCCAACAGCAATCAAGAAACTCGACATCATCCAGGATAAAGCAGCCCACTTGATTGGCATCCCATCCACCACCTTAAACATTCACTCCCTCCAGAGTGAATGGTTGCAGTGTGTACCATCTACCAGATGCACTGCAGAAATTCACCAAGGCTTCTTCAACAGCACGTCCCAAACCCACGACCTCTATCACCTACAAGGACAAGATCAGCAGGTATTCAATATCCCCTCCAAGTCGCACACCATCTTGACTTGGAAATATATCGCCGTTCCTTCATCATTGCTGGGTCAAAACCCTGGAACTCCCTTCCTAACAGCACTGTGGGAGTACCTTCACCACACGGACTGCAGAGTTCAAGATGGCAGCTCACTACCACCTTCTCAAGGGCAATTAGGGACGGGCAATAAATGCCGGCCTTGGCAACGACGCTCGTATCCCATGAAATAATTTTTTAAAACTGTACAAGTCGATTAGACTGTGGATAATTTGTACTTGAAAATGTGTGAATGAAATCCCGTTCTTCCACAAAGTCTCTGAACTCAGAACTGACACTTTGTGATCCATTGTCATTAGAGACTTCACTGTACATTTCACATCTGGAGAAAATAGCTCTTGTGCAATTCATCACGATTTTGCCCTTGATTGTGTGTACCAACAGCACCTCAACATTGCATGGTAGGCAGTAACTATCAACCAGTCATTTCCCTGCAATTTGATTAAAATTTGCATCAGCTCTTTTGTACAGCCAGTTTGGTACGGAGTGAGGTTTTGTGGTTTTACTCGTTAAGTCGGTTTACATTTTAACCAATTACTATATGAGCAATGTTCTAAAGTAATTCGGTGCTCAGGCAGGATCCCACATGCCTTGTTAATTTACATTCTAGGCTATTAATTGTATAAGTACAACAGCATGTAATTGAAAGCTTAGCATTGCTCCTCGGAAGACCATTGTTTTAAGTAATAGCTCTCCGAGGGACTGCCTATGATGATGATGATAGTTAACACTTGATTAAATTTAACAGCTTTCTAAGTACCTTAGCACCAAATAAACAATTGAAAAGGTTTCGGGCAGGAAGGTCCCAAGTTCTATATCTGATCTGTGCTGTGTTTGTTGATCCCACGGGTGTAAAGCAATTACATTGTACCCCTGGACAAGGAAAGGAAAAATTGTTTCCTTGTAATTATCCGCACCTTCTAAAGCAGAGCAATCTGGTTTGAGACAAAAAAGGAGTTGCTTGGAGCAAGTGTATTTCTTTCAAAAACATGTTCTAAACTCTACAGGTGTGAAACATTTTGTACTATGGGTGTGGCTGTGTGAATGTGACACCGTTCTAAAAACTAGAGAAAAAATTGCGTTTTGGAAATAGGAGGGGCTAAATTGGGTCGTATAGCGCCCGCTTCTTAGGCATTAAACAGCCACATAAGAATTGAAAATAAGGTCCGAGATGCTCATGCACACTTCGGATGGGAAGAGCGCAGGACACCGTCTTGGTAAAGGACAAACAAGAGGCCTCCTTTACCCACGTCTGAAGCAGGCGTTACTACATTTGCATATTTCCTACCAAACCCTGATCATAGACTCTGAGGCCCACCCATTCTTCCTCCAGATCCCTACGATCCAACCTGATCACTTACCCGGAAATTGGAGCACTAACCTGTGCAGTCTCCTACTGCAGCACCATCTACAGTATGATGAGGTCTAAGGCTCATTAGGGACTCCTCAGTCCTCACCATTTGAGCGTGGCTGTTAACATCTTGCAGGTGAAGCACCAAAAAATGGGCGTTCCCGAATTTATCCCCCAATATATTTATTATAAGGGTGGGAGGGGGGCTGATTAAAATAAATAAATACCTTTTTTTGCATCCTTGCCCCAATGAGTTTTCATTCTCAATCTTTACCTATCCTCTTAGAACACTCTATGCTCACTTACGCAATTACTTTGCTGATTTTTCCTATTTAAAAGTACAAGTAAGTGGAGTCATTGTGAACTGATAGCTCTTTGAAGTTTGTCCCAAGTGACATTATACTCTTTTAGTCGCATAGGGATAAAGCCCTCTTTCTGTCTCCCCCCCCCCCCACCCCGTCACCCCACCCATAGTTATTTTCTCCTCCTCCCTGTCTTTCGAATAGAGAAGACTTTGAAGGCAACCTGATTGAAATTTTCACGGCTGTGAAGGGAATGATGGAATGGATCAAAGTAAAGGACGATACGCTGCCTGAAAGTGTGGTGAAAGCAGATTCAATATTCACATTCAAAAGAGAATTGGATAAATAATAAAGGGGAAAAAAAATGATAGGGCCATGGGGAAAGTGCAGGGGATAGCGCTACCAAAGAACCGGTACAGGCACGATAGGAAACTTACCCTGAGAGAGGAAGTTTAAAAAAAGAGGAAGAAATATCAGAAAATAAACTCAAGCCAGCCCATTGATCCAGGAATGTAGAACCAGGAGCAAGTTTCCCATCTGATCTCTAATTAATGTAGGAAGGAGAGGTGGGCAAAACAGCACAATCTCAGGCAGGAAGGTGAAACAGCCAGTAGCTTTGTGTATGTATATCATTCAATGATTCTGTGAAAGAAGGATCGAAAAGGAGTCCTCATCATAGGCAGCCCCTCGGAATCGAGGAAGACTTGTTTCCACTCTTAACATGAGTTCTTAGGTGGCTGTACAGTCCAGTCTCTGTCACAGGTGGGGCAGATAGTTGTTGAGGGAAGGGGGGGTGGGTGTGGGACTGGTTTGCCTACGCTTGATTTCTGCATGCTCTCGACAACGAGTCTTGAGGTACCCAGTGCCCTCCCGGATGCATTTCCTCCACTTAGGGTGGTCTTTGGCCAGGGACTCCCAGGTGTCAGTGGAGATGTTGCACTTTATCAGGGAGGCTTTGAGAGTGTCGTTGTAACGTTTCTGCTGCCCACCTTTGGCTCGTTTGCCGTGGACGAGTTCTGAGAAGAGTGCTTGCTTTAGGAGTCTCGTGCCTGGCATGCGGACTATGTGGCCTGCCCAGTGGAGCTGATCAAGTGTGGTCAGTCCTGGGGATGTTGGCCTGGACGAGAACGCGAACGTTGGTGTGTCTGTCCTCCCAGGAGATTTGTAGGATCTTGCGAAGACATCATTGGTAGTATTTCTCCAGCAACTTGAGGTGTCTACTGGACATGGTCCATGTTTCTGAGCCATACAGGAGGGCGGGTATTACTAGAGCCCTACAGCCCATGAACTTGGTGGCAGTTTTGAGGGCCTGGTCTTCAAACACTCTTTTCATCAGGTGGCCGAAGGCTGCACTGGTTCACTGGAAGTGGTGTTGGATCTCGTCGTCAATGCCTGCTCTTGTTGATAGGATGCTCCCGAGATAGGGGAAGTGGTCCACGTTGTCCAGGGTCGCGCCGTGGATCTTGATGACTGGGGGGCAGTGCCGTGCGGCGAGGACAGGCTGGTGGAGGATCTTTGTCTTATGGATGTTTAGCGTAAGGCCCATGCTTTTGTACGCCTCTCAATTAATGTAGGGAGGGGAGTTGGGCAAAACAGCACAATCCCAGGCAGTAAGGCGAAACACCCAATAGCTCCATAAGCTTTGTGTGTGTATCATTCAATGATGCTATGATACAAGGATCGAAAAGAAGTAAGAGGGAAAGAAATGAAACATTTTTACAGACAGGCTTACAATCTTCTGGAATATGTTACCAGGAAAGAATATTTTAAGTGAATATGTCAAAATTCACTTAAAATAAATGAGTCAAAATGGCCCCATTCATTTTGAGAATAGTAGCGGATAGTTTCCAGGAACCTACACCCTAAGTGTCGGGCAGAGTGGGGGAGGCGAGAAAGAGAAGAGATCGCCAGTTTTATTGACATGCCTAAAGGTCAATACCTTAATGAGGAAGTAATTGGGACGGAAACAGCTCTCCTACTTCTTGTAAACAGGAAGGAAAAAGGACAAAGGAGGTCAGTCAGTCCATCCAGTTAGGTAAGGGGAAGGAGCCAAGACTAGTGAGTGAAAGTTCACTTATCTTCAGCTCAGCACTGGCCACAAATGGAAGGCTGTTCAGAGAAGCAAAAGTCGTTAGCTTACTAAAGTGCGTTAGTAGCTTTCTTATGTGTGGAAAGGAAGGTGAAGTAAAGCAAAATAACTCAGATTCGATTACAACTGTTACTCTGTACGTGCGTAAACATTGATTTTAATTAAAAGGAAAAATAAGCAGGGTGCATAATGGCTGGCCAAACTGTGACCACCAGTCATCACTGAATGGCACCCAGCTCAGCTCACAAGGTGACCCTATTGTTGCACCCCTGGGTGATGTTATTATATCATTACATGTTGGGGAGTACACGCACACTTCTGGATACAAGATGCAGGGACTATTTACAGGAGTGACCAGCAATGTTCCCTTTAAGCTGCGTGGCTGCATAGCGGTCTGGAGGTCCCATGCAATTGGCTCACCAGCTTTTAAAAAGAAAAACCGCGCATGTGTGGAATTTTGAATGGATCTCGCAGCCCCATAAAGGGTGACCAGTACTAAAGAAAAAAGAAAGACTTGGATTTATATAGCGCCTTTCACGACCACCGGATATCTCAAAGTGCTTTACAGCCAATGAAGTACTTTTGGAGTGTTGTAATTTTGAAATGGTTGAAACGAAGAGAATATCTAAAGTAGCACCGACATTTGTAAGGGGCATTCTCCTGTTTTGCATTACAGAAAGATTTTATATCCGTGTGAGTCCTCGATAAAAGCCCTTCAAACTTTCATGGATTTTAAAGACTGTTGCCCACATTATGATCTGAGGAAATGAACTCTCCTTCAAAGGCCTGCCCAGCTTTGTCTGTACTGTTGCATTTTAGGCTTCATTCCAATCTAGCCCAGCACAATTATACATTTCACAGGAATGAAACACATGCCTTCTCATTTCCAATATATTGACACCACTCCTACACTTTGAAGTATTCACATTTGCTTGAAAAATCCTTCTGGCATTGCTTTCAAACACGAAAACCAAGACAATTAAGCAATCTGATTGATTGATTGATCTCATTCGTTTTGTCAACCTGAAAACTCTTTAAAGTCTGGATATATATGAATGTAGATAGTAAGTATGAACACAATTTCTGTGGCACATATCATTTATTGTTTAACATTAATATACAAACTCAGTGACGAGCCGCGATTCTAACTCCCGTCTCCTGGCGGAAACCGGGCAGTGGAGATGCAGTTACAATGAGGCAGCGACTTACCTCCTCTGATCCCGCTGCCTATCCGTTCTCAATCTTCCTCGCTGCCATGCTTCACCTCACAGTTGATAAGCTCCCCGCTGGAGTGGAGCTAAACGACAGAACCAGTGGGAAGCTGTTCGACCTTCGTCGTCTCCAGGCCAGGTCCAAGACCACTCCAACCTCAGTTGTCGAGCTACAGTACGCGGACGACGCCTGCGTCTGTGCACACACAGAGGCTGAACTCCAGGACATACTCGAAGTATTTACCGAGGTGTATGAAAGCATGGGCCTCACGCTAAACATTCGTAAGACAAAGGTCCTACACCAGCCTGCCCTCGCCGCACAGCACTGCCCCCCCAAACATCAAGATCCACGGTGCAGCCCTGGACAACGTGGACCACTTCCCCTATCTCGGGAGCCTCCTATCAACAAGAACAGGCAGTGATGATGAGATCCAACACCGCCTCCAGTGCGCCAGTGCAGCCTTTGGCCACCTGACGAAAAGAGTGTTTGAAGATCAGTCCCTCAAAACTGTCACCAAGCTCATGGTCTACAGGGCCATAGTAATACCCGCCCTCCTGTATGGCTCAGAGACGTGGACCATGTACAGTAGATACCTCAAATCGCTGGAGAAATACCACCAGCGATGCCTCCACAAGATCCTGCAAATCCCCTGGGAGGACAGACGCACAAACATTAGCGTCCTCGTCCAGGCCAACATCCCCAGCATTGAAGCACTGACCACACTTGATCAGCTCCGCTGGGCAGGCCACATTGTTCGCATGCCAGACACGAGTCTCCCAAAGCAAGCGCTCTACTCGGAACTCGTCCATGGCAAACGAGCCAAAGGTGGGCAGAGGAAACGTTACAAGGACACCCTCAAAGCCTCCCTGATAAAGTGCAACATCCCCACTGACACCTAGGAGTCCCTGGCCATAGACTGCCCTAAGTGGAGGAAGTGCATTCGGGAGGGCGCTGAGCTCCTCGAGTATCGTCACCGAGAGCGTGCAGAAATCAAGCGCAGGCAGCGGAAGGAGCGTGCGGCAAACCAGACTCCCTGCCCAACCTTTCCCTCAACGACTATCTGTCCGACCTGTGATAGACACTGTGGTTCTCGTATTGGATTGTACAGCCACCTAAGAACTCATGCTATGAGTGGAAGCAAGTCTACCTTGATCCTGAGGGACTGCCTATGATGATGGAGCAGCAACAGGTCCAACATGTCAGGAGTTGAATCGGGGGCCAGAAGAGACCCCAGCAATTAAGTTTTTAAAAATTCAATTTTAGGTATCCTTGTGGGCCAGGAGGAGTAGGAATGCTTCTGTGAGACCCCCAAGACAGTCTTCAGCCTCCCTTGTCCTGGATTCCTCGCTCCCCTTCACCTCCTTCACACCCCCCCTTTCACCCCCCTATAGCCCCCTCACCCCCCTTTCACACCCCCCATAGCCCCCTCACCCCCCCTTTCACTCCCCCATAGCCCTTTCACCCCCCCATAGCCCCCTCACCCCCCTTTCACCCCCCCATAGCCCCCTCACCCCCCTTTCACCCCCCCATAGCCCCCCCACCCCCCCATAGCCCCCTCACCCCCCTTTCACCCCCCATAGCCCCCTCACCCCCTTTCACCCCCCCATAGCCCCCTCACCCCCCCTTCACCCCCCATAGCCCCCTCACTCCCCTTTCACCCCCCATAGCCCCCTCACCCCCCTTTCACCCCCCCATAGCCCCCTCACCCCCCTTTCACCCCCCCATAGCCCCCTCACCCCCTTTCACCCCCCCATAGCCCCCTCAGCCCTCTTTCACCCCCCCATAGCCCCCTCACCCCCCTTTCACCCCCTCCATAGCCCCCTCAGCCCTCTTTCACCCTCCTCACCACCCCCCTTTCACCCTCCCTCATCATCCCCACCCACCTTTCAACCTCCCTCACCCCCCCCTTTTCACCCCTCCCTTTTCCGTGCCCAGAGCCACTTACCCAATGGCTGGGCACCGATCCCACAGGTCCGCAGCTGCTCCAATTCCGGCCTGCCACCCAGGGAGTGAATCTGGCTGGATTCAAGCAGGCGTCGGGGAAAACCTGTCCCTTTCCCTGGGTGCACTGCCCGCTTCACCATACCCCTGCTCCACAAGTTAAAATCGGGGCCAATGTGTTTATTAGAAAGTATATTATGGGAAGGACAGAATCATTTAATTGCTTTACTTGTGATTTTGCTGAATTCGTATCGAACAAAATGTATTTGACCATATCTTCTTTGCTCATTACTTGAACGCAATGCAGCTGTTCCTACTCAAGTTTGACTTTAATGATATACGATCTGGCCTGGAGTGCTCAGATAATATCATCACTGCTGGGCCTGGCTGGTGGCCCATGAAATTCTTATGGTCGAGGCACAAGTCACGCTGCCAGAAGTCCTTCGTGGGCCTCTTATCCTTGACAACATATTTACCCATAATCCTTGGCAAGAACCACAGGTGTTCTCAATGGCGAGGAATCGGAATCATTTCACAACTTTTATATTATTACTTTTTGGTGCTTGAATGGAAAGCGAAGAATGTCAGGGTTGGAGAAAGACTTTCCTCTTTATTTTCCGCAAAGTAGTTCAGGGCCAGTTCTACAGCAACCCCACTCAGCAACGTGTCTTCATTCCAAACCTCAGAAGTAGTGCTCATCCCGAGTTGGTGTAATATTTTTTTTCATTTCCTCTCCTAAGTCCTCGCACTGCAAGCTCAGAAATGCTGGTCAGGATTTTTATTGTCTTGGCAAAATCCCGGCCCCTCTTTGGCAGGACAAGAATTTCGCTGGCCCAACGGCCCACCCCTGGCCTGGCTCATTTTCAAAGGTCACACATATTACCCAGGCTCCAGGCAGGCATCCCAGTTTCACTGAGAAACACGCAACAGGAAAGGAGGAAAAATCACGACTGCAGGCAGGTGTCAGCTGTGGCTCAATGATAGCACTCTCGCCTCTGAATCGGAATGGTTGTGGGTTCAAAGTCCCAATCCAGAGATTTGAGCACAAAATCTAGGCTTACACTCCCAGTGCACTACTGAGGGAGTTCTACACTGTTGGGGAATTTTAGCCGCCCATGACGTGGGGTGGGGGTGGGGTTGTGGGGGGATTAAATTAGTAAATATGTGAAATCCAACTCCAACCCATTACTTCTGGCTGAATCGCGGTGGGTTTGGGGTGGGCCGAGTAACCCACTCTGGAGAGGTGCAGCAATGATTTTAATATGTTAATAAGGCTGCATTCCTAAGATCTAAGGAGCCATTAAATTTAACGACCGGGCCGGGCTTCCCAGGGCTCGGGAAACCCGGCAGTTGATGGAAGGCAGGACTTGCCTGATCCAGCAGGTAACTGATTTCCCAGCAGTGTTTGCGAGTCAGGAGGAGCAGGCGTACGACCCTTCGGCCCCTCAAGCAGATCTTCTGCCACGATCCCTCCCCCTGTGATGGGTCGAACCCCAACCCCGCAATCTCTCCCTCCCTTCGATCTCTCCCTTCCCTCAATCTCCCCCTCCCCTCGATCTCTCCCTCCCCTCAATCTCTCCGTCTCCTCGATCTCTCCCTCCCCTCAATCTCCCCCTCCCCTCGATCTTCCCCTCCCCTCGATCTCTCCCTCCCCTCAATCTCTCCGTCTCCTCGATCACTCCCTCCCCTCGATCACTCCCTCTCCTCGATCTCCCCCTCCCCTCAATCTCCCCCTCCCCTCGATCTCTCCCTCCCCTCAATCTCTCCGTCTCCTCGATCACTCCCTCCCCTCGATCACTCCCTCTCCTCGATCTCCCCCTCCCCTCGATCTCTCCGTCCCCTCGATCACTCCCTCCTTTCGATCTCTCCCTCCCTGCCATCTCCCCCTCCCCTCGATCTCTCCCTCCCCACGATCTCTCCCTCCCCTCGATCTTCCCCACCCTTCGATTTCCCCTTCCCTTGATCACTCCCTCCCCTCGATCTCTCCCTCCCCTCGATCTCTTCCTCCCCTCAATCTCTCCCTCCCCTCGATCACTCCCTCCCCTCGATCACTCCCTCTCCTCGATCTTCCCCTCCCCTCAATCTCCCCCTCCCCTCGATCTCTCCCTCCCCTCAATCTCTCCGTCTCCTCGATCACTCCCTCCCCTCGATCACTCCCTCTCCTCGATCTCCCCCTCTCCTTGATCTCTCCGTCCCCTCGATCACTCCCTCCTTTCGATCTCTCCCTCCCTGCCATCTCCCCCTCCCCTCGATCTCTCCCTCCCCACGATCTCTCCCTCCCCTCGATCTTCCCCACCCTTCGATTTCCCCTTCCCTCGATCACTCCCTCCCCTCGATCACTCCCTCTCCTCGATCTCCCCCTCCCCTCAATCTCCCCCTCCCCTCGATCTCTCCCTCCCCTCAATCTCTCCGTCTCCTCGATCACTCCCTCCCCTCGATCACTCCCTCTCCTCGATCTCCCCCTCCCCTCGATCTCTCCGTCCCCTCGATCACTCCCTCCTTTCGATCTCTCCCTCCCTGCCATCTCCCCCTCCTCTCGATCTCTCCCTCCCCACGATCTCTCCCTCCCCTCGATCTTCCCCACCCCTCGATTTCCCCTTCCCTCGATCTCTCCCTCCCCTCAATCTCCCCCTCCCCTTGATCTCCCCCTCCCCTCGATTGCCCCCTCCTCGCAATCTCTCCCTCCTCTTGATCTCCCCCTCCCCGCGATCACTCTACCCCCTCGATCTCCCCCTCCCCTCGATCTCCCCCTCCCTGCGATCTCTCTCTCTCTCTCCTCGTAGCCCGCTACGAGTTCCCCTGTACCAATCCTGATCTTATTCCTGCACGGCAACTGGCCAGCCTTTCAATCTGGCTGGTTGCTAGGTGGGAAACGGATGAAAAAATACCTAATGCGATCCTGCCATTAAATTCGACAGGACCTCCGCCTTCCCGGGATTTCCAGGATTCCCAGCCACAGAAACACATTCCCGCTCCCTCCCTGCCTCCATGTAAATAATGGGGCTAATATATCTGTGAGCTAGTGAATAATCTATGGAACAAGGAAGATAGTGGAAGCAGTTAGTATTGATTCAGTCAAATAAAGATTAGATATTTTCTGAAAGAAATCTAACATTTTGGGATAAGGTTTATGAGTAAGTTGAGATATGACATGTGGTAAGTGTAGCATGCTTGGGATTACACAGGATTACATTGGATATACCGCACAGAAACAGGCCATTTGGCCCAACCAGTCCATGCCGGAGTTTATGCTCCACTTGAGCCTTCTCCCGTCTTTCCTCGTCTAAATCTATCCGCATAACCCTCTATTCCCTTCTCCTTCATATGCTTGTCTAGCCTCCCCTTAAATGCATCGATACTATTCACTTCAACCACTCCCTGTGGTAGTGAGTTCCACATTCTCACCACTCTCTGGGTAAAGAAGTTTCTTCTGAATTCCTTATTTGATTTCTTGGTGACTATATTATATGTTCCACAAGTGGAAACATTCTCTCTGTATCCACTCTATCAAAGCTTTTCATAATTTTAAAGACTTCTATTAGGTCACCCCTCAGCCTTCTTTTTTCAAGGGAAAAGAGACCCAGTCTGTTCATCCTTTCCTGATATGTATACCCTCGCATTTCTGGTATCATCCTTTTAAATCTCTGCACCCTCTCCAGTGCCTCTATATCCTTTTTATAATATGGTGACCAGAATTGTACGCAGTGCTCTAAGTGTGGTCTAACCAAGGTCCGATACAGGTTTAGCATAACTTCCCCACATTTCAATACTATACCTCGAGAGCATAACTCCCGTACTTTTCAATTCTAGGTGACTTTGGACCTATGGTTCCCAAAGTTCTCCACCACTGGGGCTTGTCCTCATCTCATGTCTGAGTCTGTTGTAGAATAATTGCTCGAGATGGATTGCTATAATTAGTCAACAACTGCATTATCATTGTATCATGCAACTATCAGGACAGTAGAAGGCAAACTAGATAGACCTTGGTCTTTTGGTCATCTATCAATTACTATGTTCCAAATCGTTTCCAGCTGAAATCTTGGAAGTGGCAGGGGATAGCAGGTAGTTGGTGCTACAACTTCCGGAGTTATTTCCTCCCATGTTTGTTTTCATTACACTGAGGAGCCGAAGTAACAACAGTGGAAAGTCCTGTGCTGAATTATTTTATGTTATAGACTTGTGGCCCACAAAGAGCTGGGTTGAATTGCTGAACTTTATTTATGATGGATCCTGACAGCCAGCAGAGTGTGTCGACTTCTATCAGAGTCAGAGCTAGATTCCAAAACCTAAACGGGAGTGATAATCCACAGTCCCATCCAATCCTTCAGGCCAGAGTATTCCATGAAGTGGGAATTAGAACAGGGCCAATGGAGTTTCATTATTCTTTGAAAAGGAGGGGGAGGAAGATGGTCTCTTAGCCATGTTTTATTTTAAAATTATGCTTTTATTCAATTATGTGTTGGACTTCAAATTGCCTCAAATGAGACATTAAGAATGGAATTGCTCACTCTGTAGCCATTACAGCTATTTTGTTGGAAATGGACAATTACACGTAACTACTGCCTGACATTAGTGTGCAATTTTCTACTTTTATCTCCTGTTAATTTAGTAAATGATGTCATCAACTGATGTACAAGATGTCAGAATGTTAATTAAATAGGTTAATATCCAGAAATAACCCACCTGACCCCGTTATTTTCTTTGCTGGCAACAACTAAATTAAGAGTGCTCACCAGAACCCTGTTAAGACATTGGCAGCAATTTAGAGAGCAGGAACTTCAGGTTGCAGGTCGAAGAATTCATTAAAGAGGATATAATGGTCTCCAGAAAGAAAAGCGTCTGAGCTAAGGCTGGCCCCAAAACACGTTAAAGACTCTGAAACCGAAAGGGATGCAAAACACGGTAAAAAAAATCGTGGCTCAATGACTTTGTAAGAGTGGCAATTTGGTCCGCTGGATTGTTTACATCGAGTTACATAGAATCCAACTAGTTTATGCTCCGCACGAGTCTCCTCCCACCGTACTTCATCTAACCCTATCAGCATATCCTTCTCTTCCTTACTCCCTCACATGCTTATCTAGCCTCCCCTTAATTGCATTGTGGGCCGCCCCGACCTGTGTGAGAACACCACTGCAGGTCGGGTCTATAAATAGAGCTGGAGCGCCAGGCCCTGGAACACCGTGGGGCGGAGGTGGGCAAATGAGGGTACGGGGCCCAGAAGAGCCGAGGGCCCAGGGGCAGCACGGGCCCTGCCCACACTGCGATATGTGTGTGCACTGGGTCCGTGCAGCAGAGCAGGTCTCCAGTCGCCCTGGTTAACCTTTGCCACTGGACCAAGACCAAGCTCTGTCGAGCCCGTGTGGTGGCTGGTGTACAACGGTCACCCCACGTTAAAAAAATCCACGCACAGGCATCTTCCACCCCCTCAACTGGAGTTCAGGACTGGAACATCGGGTCCTTCATTGAAACATCTGTGAACTCCTGTGGAAGCAAGTCATCCTCGTTCGAGGGACTGCCTATGATGATGATGATGATGAATTACATCTATGCTATTGACCTCAGCTACTCCCTGTGGTAGTGAGTTCCACATTCCTACCACTCTCCAGGTAAAGAAATTTCTCCTGAATTCTCCATTAGATTTATTAGTGACTATCATATTTATGGCCCTTAGTTTTGGTTCTTCCCCACAAGTGGAAACATCTTCTCTGCACCTACCAAGGCTAGATACAAGTTTGACATAACGGGGAGAAATTTGTATAATATGTGCCTCCTGTTAGCGGCTCCGGTTCTCGCCCAGTGGGGTGGGGGGGGGGTAACGGAGTGGGGGGGGGGGGGCGCTATCGTCCCCCGTGAAATTGCGTGGGAGTTAGTGGAGGCGCAATCCAGCAGCGCCCGCTCCCAGCGGTAGCACCCCGGGCTGCTGTGCCGCAGCGGAAATTGGGTAGCACCCGTCAGGCTGCCGCGGGCGATGTTTGCGGCAGCCTGGTGGGCCGAGAACCGGGCCGCACTCTGCTCGTGGGGCAAAAAGTTAAGGTGAGGTGCGTGCCGCCATTTTTTTTTTGCCGACTTGCCTCTTGGGCCTTTCGTGAGCGATTTTGCGGGGTCCGTGCCGTGATGGTGCAGCCCGGCACCCCGCCTCTGTGCTGGGCAGCAGCCATGGCTCCGCACTCCTCGCCGGCTTGGTGATGGCCCCTCGCCCCACTGCAGGGCTCGCAGCGAGCCCTCCCTTTGAACGGTAAGGGAGGGCCTTGTGCTTGCCGCAGCACTGCCCGGCACTCCACTTCCCCTCGGGGGCAGTAACCCCAATTTCCCGACCGGGGCGGGATTTCCTGCGCTGGGTGCAGGACGTCCCACCTCGCCTTGGTTACCACTCCCAGAGGGGATGATATCAAATTTCACCCCCAGTGTCTCTGCTTTTCAATTCCCTCCTTCTAGAAATAAACCCCAGTGTTTGGTTTGCATTTTTTATGGCCTTTTAAACCTGCTTTTGGTGACACTTTCAGTGTTTGACTCACACAATAACATCAGCATGTTTATGAATCTAAAGGCCAAATTTCTGAGGAGAGTGCCTCTATGAAAGGATGGGGAGTTAGACAGGGTGCGATGACTCGGAATTGGAGCAGGGGGCTGGATATGGGACTGTGACCTTTGAGATAACTTTTGGGGAAGTGACAGTCCAGTTGGGCTGTTGAAAATCCAAATGTTCCTTGTTTTCCCCTTTGCAGATTAAAAAACTATCAATTGTAAAATTAACCAGAATACATAATATTTTAATGAAAATGTTCAACATTGCACAGGGTAACGCACCTTCGCCCCACCTCACCCTCCCCCACCTCACCAACCCACCTCACCCTCCCTCACCCCCCCAACCCACCTCACCCTCCCTCACCCCCCCAACCCACCTCACACTCCCCCACCCCCCCAACCCACCTGACCCTCCCCCACCCCCCCAACCCACCTCACCCCCACCCCCCCAACCCACCTCACCCTCCCTCACCCCCCCAACCCACCTCACACTCCCCCACGCCCCCCAACCCACCTCACCCTCCCTCACCCCCCCAACCCACCTCACCCTCCCTCACTCCCCCAACCCACCTCACCCTCCCTCACCTCCCCAACCCACCTTACCCTCCCTCACCTCCCCAACCCACCTCACCCTCCCTCACCCCCCCAACCCACCTCACCCTCCCTCACCCCCCCCAACCCACCTCACCCTCCCTCACTCCCCCAACCCACCTCACCCTCCCTCACCCCCCAACCCACCTCACCCTCCCTCACCCCCCCAACCCACCTCACCCTCCCTCACTCCCCCAACCCACCTCACCCTCCCTCACCCCCCAACCCACCTTACCCTCCCTCACCTCCCCAACCCACCTCACCCTCCCTCACCTCCCCAACCCACCTCACCCTCCCCCACCCCCCCAACCCACCTTACCCTCCCTCACCTCCCCAACCCACCTCACCCTCCCCCCCAACCCACCTCACCCTCCCTCACCCCCAACCCACCTCACCCTCCCTCACCTCCCCAACCCACCTCACCCTCCCCCACCCCCCCAACCCACCTTACCCTCCCTCACCTCCCCAACCCACCTCACCCTCCCCCCCAACCCACCTCACCCTCCCTCACCCCCAACCCACCTCGCCCTCCCCCACCCCCCCAACCCACCTCACCCTCCCCCACCCCCCCAACCCACCTCACCCTCCCCCACCCCCCCAACCCACCTCACCCTTCCCCACCCCCCCAACCCACCTCACCTTCCCCCACCCCCCCAACCCACCTCACCCTCCCCCACCCCCCCAACCCACCTCACCCTCCCTCACCCCCCCAACCCACCTCACCCTCCACCACTACATCCTCCCCCCCACCCCACCCTCTCCCACCGCAGCAACCGCCCGCACCCTCCCCCCACTGCACCCTCCCCCCACTGCACCCTCCCCCCACTGCACCCTCCCCCAACCCCCCTGCACTCTCCCCCAACCCACCCCATCCTCTCCCACCCCACTCTCTCCCACCTCACCAACCCACCAAACCCTCCCCCAACCCCCCTGCACCCTCCCCCCACTACATCCTCCCCCCCACCCCATCCTCTCCCCACTGCACCCTTCCCCCCCCCCATCCCCAACCATTGACTTTGTCGCTTCCACATTGCGATCTCCCTCTTCAGACTTTCATGTAGTTATGTTTTTTTGCTCCAATAAAGAGAAGGAATGTTAGGCATACCTAGAGCCTACGTTACAAACCCTGCTTAACATTGTTTTACCTGTATAAGCCTATGTACAGGGCACTTTTTCAGTTGTCAGAGTTTAGGGGGCTTTCAGTGTAGAGTTTGGTCAGCTTCTAGTAGTTTTCCAGGTCAGCATGTATGGAAACTGTCATGTATGTAACCTTCATGTAACAACACTGCAATACTGTATATACTTGAGAAATGCACACCTTGACCACAGGGGGTGAACTTGTGGGAGACACTCCTCACCTGGTCATCCAGGTATATAAAGGGAGGTCCCACGCAGGGTCATCACTTCTTGGTCCTGTGAATAAAGGTGCAGGTCACAGAGTGACCTTGTCCATAGAACGTGCCTCGTGTGGATTTGTGGTATTGTGTAAGGACTTTACAGAAACATCAACTAGGGTCCAGTCCTTTAGAAGTATTGAGGAAGGGCAGCATTGCCTCCTATTGTATGTCCTCTCCCCTCTTCCTCCCCCTCCTCACACAATCTTTAATTGTGCACACAAGGTTTTGTAAATGCGCTTGTGCGCGTGCGAGAGTAAGTGAGGTGGGGCAGTTAGAAGTCAAGTGAGAGGACATACATTTGTTTGAAAGTGAACCAATCCACTACTATTAGTCATTTTATAAAAGATAAAGCTATTTGCGACACTAATGGAGGTACAAATATGTTCAGATTGAAATGTACAAACTGGTTATTTCCCACATCCCCCTCATGTTAACTTCATTTTCACCATTTTAATTGGCGACAAGATCTTAATTTAATAACACTCGATTTCACCCAAAGCTCTTTGGGGATATTTATAGGACCCCAGAGTCTCAGACAGTATTATTAAAATCCCCTCACAATGCTGCTCAGCAGCTCTGCTCCCTAATCTTTGAACTAAGCAACGACATTTTATTCCGATTACAATGCAAGAATTTTTGAAGATCGGGCCTCTGGCCTGTAAACCACACAAATCGCTCTGCACAGTAACCGTACAGAGACAGCAAGAGTGTTCCTGGAGATGAGATACGCAACATTGTCCTGCACATTTCTTCAAGGCCGTTTCAGTGAAATAAAAACCACAAAAAGCGTAAGGTCGAGGCTGCACATGTTAAGCAGTTAGCGCAGATTAGCTTTGAAAACAGCTCGGGCAAACCCATACAGCTGTAAAGGATGTGCTTATGAGGAGTGGGCAGTAATCGCAGGGGTTGGCTCTCTCTCTGTGTGCTACTTTCAGTGCATCCTTTCCCATCTGCGCTAGTTTAACCCAGTCATTAACTGGGTTAATGACCGTTCAAATAACACAGAAAGGAATTTAAAAGACACACACGAACTGTTGCATGATGGCACAGGGGGAATTAAACGCCCTTGCTGTATCATTGTATCGTCTTCATGGAAAGGCTCACATATAGAGAATATTGAAGGGGAAGCTGGATAAACACATGAGGGAGAAAGGAATGGAAGGTTATGCTGATAGGATGAGATGCAGTAGGTGGGAGGGAGCTCATGAGGAGCATAAACAGTGGCATGAACCAGTTGGGCCCAATGGCCTGTTCCTGTGATGTCACCATCATCTTAGGCAGTCCCTCGGGATCGAGGAAGACTTGCTTCCACTCTTAGCATGAGTTCTTAGGTGGCTGTACAGTCCAATACGAGAACCACAGTTTCTGTCACAGGTGGGACAGATAGTCATTGAGGGAAAGGTTGGGCAGGGAGCCTGGTTTGCCGCACGCTCCTTCCGCTGCCTGCGCTTGATTTCTGCATGCTCTCGGTGACGATACTCGAGGAGCTCAGCACCCTCCCGGATGCACTTCCTCCACTTAGGGCGGTCTATGGCCAAGGACTCCCAGGTGTCAGTGGAGATGTCGCACTTTATCGGAGAGGCTTTGAGGGTGTCCTTGTAATGTTTCCTCTGTCCGCCTTTGGCTCGTTTGCCGTGGACGAGTTCCGAGTAGAACGCCACCTTTGGGAGCCTCGTGTCTGGCATGCGAACTATGTGGCCTGCCCAGCGGAGCTGGTTGAGTGTGGTCAGTGCTTCAATGCTGGGGATGTTAGCCTGGACGAGGACGCTAACGTTGGTGCGTCTGTCCTCCCAGGGGACTTGCAGGAACTTGCGGAGACATCGCTGGTGGTATTTCTCCAGCGACTTGAGGTGTCTACTGTACATGGTCCACGTCTCTGAGCCATACAGGAGGGCGGATATTACTACAGCCCTGCAGACCATGAGCTTGGTGACAGTTTTGTGATATGCATTCTATGGAATATCAATAGTTAAATATAGACTATATTTCCTCTATTTATCCCCTCGGCGTGTAAGTACATCACCTTCCCTTCCTCCCTGTCTCTAGCATGAAATTTGCAGGCATTTCGCTCAAAGTCCCCAAGCCCATCAGTTACAAAGCCACTCTCCTCTTGGCCTAACTGAGCAGACGGACACGGAATGCTCCATGCAACCTTCAAAGAGATCCTGAAGGGACATCTTATCACTATTCATTTGGTTCGTTGCCCAGAATTGTCTACAGAAACAGAAGCTGAATCAGGAATGGCTTTCCTTCCTCGTTCTCGTGGTGATTTTGTGGGCAGTCCAGATGGTGTTTTACTGCATTCCAGATTTCTATCTGACCAAACTGAATTTCAATAGGAAACATGCTTATCGTCATCCCGGGAGCGTGCCTGTAAAATTGTACGAAAGCTTTTCTCGAAATATTTTGCATCCTCTGTAAATTGATTGTCTTTGATCTACAGTAGCCATCGAGTGACTGTGAACAGATACATCAGGATCAGGACCAGAGGAAGTTGGAATGAGATTTGCAATTCGAGACAGAGTCTGCGATGTGTGTTTTCAACAAAAATATTGCATCTTTATACAGAACGTATTCCAGCAGCCATACCCACAAGGGAGCGACACAAAAGTAACACATTAATTTGTAATTTAAGAACGTCATATAGTATTTCATAAATTATATGTGGTCCTGTCCAATTTGGTTGTTACTATCATAACAAACTTACGAGACAAACAGTGTCTTCAGTTTAATTCCCCTCCAGCCTGTGCTGCGTGAGTTAGGCTGCGACAATTGGTTTCAGTAGCCCCGGGTTCTTGAAGAGAGTCAAAAATAAAATTCGGCCAAAGTTCCCTCTCCCGATTATTGGGCCTAACTTTGGCCATGACTTGCATCAATTTTTTTTGAGTAAGTTATTTTTTCTGGCGTAAGTTTAAAAAATGCCATTTCCCCCCCCAAAATTTGCTCCAGAGTAAGTCAGTTAGGTATGATTTTTTTTAGGTCAGTTTTTTTTTTCAAAAGGGGGCGTTCCCAGACACTTACGCCAGTTCTGGCCATTTATGCCACTTTGGCCAGCAAAAACTTGCTCCAAATCCACTTAGGCCAGCGCATGTGGCCAGCTCTGAAAAACCTTGCGGGAGTGAAGAAAAAGTAGCGCACATTCGGTTGCCATTAGGGCAGGGATAGGGGAGGGAAGGGAACTGGAGAGGACCTCAACAACCAAGCACCAAACATTGCAAGGAAAAGCTCAAACAATTAAAATACTAATAAAAATGCAGTAAATCCTACCGGAGAAATGTGAGCTGCTGGCCGCGATGTCACCGGGGGTGGGGGGGGGGGAAGAATAGCCAGAGAGAGAGAGAGAGAGATGCTGGTATACAAAACACTCTTTCTCTCCGCCCCCTCAAACACTTTCCTCCTCCCCCCCTCCTCAAAACACTCTTTCTCTCTCCCCCCAAAACTCTCCTCCTCCCCCCATACACTATTTCTCTACCCCCCGAAAACTCTCTTCCACCCCACCCACCAATACAGTCTTTCTCTCCCCGCCCCCCCCAAAACTCTCCTTCTCCGACCGCCCCCCCCCCCCCAACCACCCAATCAAGCCACTCGGTCGGGGATAGGGTGCGACAAGATCGGGGCATCCCTTCAGCCGGGGATAGGGGCTGCGAGCATCAGGTCCTGCTCACAGCCCGCAGGACATGCTAGGAGGGCAGGAGCATGTGCGCAGACTTCACTGCGCATGCACGCAGGTGCCAGCACTGTTTTCGGCGCTAGTCTGTTGCTCTGCCCCCCACTTCAGACTGCACGCCACGCCACGACTCTGGGGACTCGGATGAGCGGCCAGGATGGGGCCCCTTTTTTCCGCCGCCCTTTCCAGTGCACAAAGTCAACGCACTTAAGGTAAGTGTTGTGTCCTTACACTCTACTGCAAATCAACACGAGGCACATACTGGAGACAAGGTCACTCTGTGACCTGTACCTTTATTCACAGGACCAAGGAAAGCTGACCCTGCATGGGACCTCCCTTTATATACCTGGCTGACCAGGTGAGGAGTGTCTCCCACAAGTTCACCCCGTGTGGTCAAGGTGTGCATTTCTTAGGTGTATACAGTGTACAGTGTTGTTACATGAAGGTTACACTTACATGAAGGTTACATATATGACATCACCTCCCCCCCAACGTCTTTGGGACAAAGATTGAGTCTTTCAGGCGGGCAACGCTGTCTCATGGAGCGCCGCAGTTGGGGCTCTGGTTGTTGAGCCTTGGTATGCGTCTCTGTCACCTGTGGTGATTCCGGCTTGTCCGGGCTGGCCCCAGGGACTGTGCATGCTGCTGAATGTTCTTGTTGCTCGTTCACTGGCAGTGGTGTGGGCAGCATCTCATGATCTTCCTCAGGATCCTCAGTGTCCATGCTGAACCTTTTTTTTACTTGGTCCAGATGCTTGCGACATATCTGTCCATTGTTAAGTCTGACCACTATGATCCTATTCCCCTCTTTACCAATTACAGTACCATCAAGCCACTTGGGTCCCAAAGCGTGATTAAGAACAAATACAGGGTCATCGATTTCTATATATCTCCCCTTTGAGTTACGGTCATGGCACTCATTTTGGGACTGGCGCTTGCCCTCAACAATGTCTGACAGGACTGGATGAATGAGGGACAGCCGAGCTTTAAGTGTACGTTTCATAAGTAGTTCCGCTGGCGGGACTCCCGTGAGCGAGTGCGGTCGGGACCTATAGGTCAGCAGGAGGCGCGATAGGCGGCATTGAAAGGAAGGTCCTTGAATCCAGAGCATGCCCTGTTTTATGATTTGGACCGCCTGACCATTGGAAGCCGGCTTGAACGGTGCTGTCCTGACATGTTTGATGCCATTACCCGACATGAACTCCCGGAATTCAAAGCTAGTGAAACACGGGCCGTTGTCGCTAACCAGGATGTCCGGCAAGCCGTGGGCCACAAAGACCACATGCAGACTCTCCACAGTGGTGGATGTCGTGCATGAATTCAATATGATGCACTCGATCCATTTCGAGTACGCATCAACAACAATGAGGAACATTTTCCCCATGAATGGGCCCGAGTAGTCTAAGTGAATACGTGACCATGGCTTGGTGGGCCAGGGCCACGGGCTGAGTGGGGCCTCCCAGGGGGCATTGCCTAGCTGGGCACATGTCGTGCACCTGCGAACACAGTGTTCCAGGTCTGAGTCAATTCCCGGCCACCACACGTGTGACCGGGCAATGGCCTTCATTAGCACAATGCCTGGGTGCTGCTCACTGTGGAGTTCCCTGATGAATGTTTCCCTTCCTTTCTTGGGCATGACTACCCGGCTGCCCCATAGTAGGTAGTCGGCTTGGATGGAGAGCTCATCCAACGGTCTGACCTCCTCAGGGCATGCTCTGTGTGTGAGCGCCCAATCCCCAGTCAGGACACATTTCTTAATCAAGGATAGGAGGGGATCTCTGTTTGTCCATATTTTGATCTGGCGGGCTGTGATGGGGGAGCCTGCGCTGTCGAAAGCATCGACAGCCATGACCATCTCAGCGCTTTGCTCCGCTGCCCCCTCAGTGGTGGCCAGTAGAAGCCTGCTGAGTGCGTCAGCGCAATTTTCGGTGCCTGGCCGGTGCCGTATGGTGTAGTCATATGCAGCCAGCATGAGAGCCCATCACTGTATGCGAGCTGACGCATTGGCATTGACAGCTTTGCTGTCAGACAACAGAGATGTTAACGGCTTGTGGTCCATTTCTAACTCGAACCTTCTGCCAAAAAGTTACTGGTGCATCTTTTTCACCCCGTAGACACATGCGAGTGCTTCCTTTTCAACCATCCCATATCTCCTTTCTGCTTGGGAGAGTGACCTGGAAGCATAAGCCACAGGTTGGAGTTGGCCCTCATCATTACTCTGCTGCAACACGCACCCAACCCCATAGGATGATGCATCACATATCAAGACCAATTTCTTACAGGGGTTGTACAGAGTCAACAGCTTGTTAGAACAAAGCAGGTTCCACGCCCGATTTAAAGCCCGTTCCTGACAGTCCCCCCAAAACCAATCGCAACCCTTACGCAGGAGCACGTGTAGCGGCTCCAACAATGTGCTTAAGTTCGGCAGAAAGTTCCCGAAATAGTTCAATAGTCCCAGAAATGAACGCAACTCCGATGTGTTGCCGGGCCTGGGCGCGCGACGGATCGCCTCCGTTTTGGATTTGGTAGGCCGGATCCCGTCTGCGGCAACCCTCCTGCCCAAAAACTCGACCTCTGGAGCCAAAAACACACACTTGGACTTCTTTAGTCACAGGCCTACCCGGTCCAGTTGGCGTAGCACCTCCTCCAGGTTGTGGAGGTGTTCCTCGGTGTCTCGACCCGTGATAAGGATGTCGGCCTGAAATACGATTGTTCCAGGGATGGATTTGAGCAGGCTTTCCATGTTCCTTTGAAAGATAGCGGCTGATGAACGATTGCCAAACGGACACCTGTTGTAGACAAACAGCTCCTTGTGCGTGGTGATGGTGGTCAGTAGCTTGGATTCTTCGGCCAGTTCCTGGGTCATGTAGGCTGAAGTGAGGTCCAACTTGGTGAACAGCTTGCCGCCTGCCAGTGTGGCAAAAAGATCCTCCGCTCTCGGAAGCGGGTATTGGTCTTGTAGTGACACTCGGTTGATGGTGGCCTTGTAGTGCCACAGATCCTGACCGAGCCATCCGTTTTTAGGACAGGGACGATGGGGCTTGCCCAGTCACTGAATTCAACGTGCAAAATTATGTCCTCTCTTAGCAACCTGTCCAACTCACTCTCAATTTTCTCCCACACCACATACGGCACTGCTCTGGCTTTGTGGTGCACTGGTGTGGCATCCGGGGTGATGCGTATCCTTACTTTGGTACCTTTGAAAGTCCCGACACCAGGTTGAAATAGTGATTCAAACTTTTGTAGGACCTGTGAGCATGAACTTCGCTCCACAGATGAAATGGTGTGCACATCCCCCCATTTCCAGTTCATCTCGGCTAGCCAGCTTCTCCCCAAAAGCGCGGGACCATTTCCCGGGACAATCCAGAGTGGCAGCCGGTTCTCTGATCCATTATGTGTGACCACCAACATTGCAATGCCCAGCACTGGGATGATCTCTTTGGTGTACGTCCGTAATTGCGTGTCAATGCGTTCTAGTTTGGGTCTGCTAGCTCTGAGTGGCTATAGTTTCTTGAATTGTTGGACACACATAAGTGACTGGCTGGCTCCTGTGTCCAGCTCCATGCGTACCAGGATGCCGTTTAACAGTACTCTCATCATCATAGGTGGCGTTTTTGTATATGAGCTGTGGATGTTTGCCACCTGAACCCGCTGAACTTCAGCATCCATTGCTGTGTCCCAGGCATACCCCTGCCTTGCAGACCCCTCTTGTGGTTCATCCACTTCGTAAACCAGCCTCACTGCGGGCTTCCTGTACATTCTGGCCAAATGTCCACTGAAGTTACAATTTCTGCAGATAAATTGTTGAAACCTGCAGGTTTTCGCAGCATGTCTGCCCCCGCACCTCCAGCATGAGCTGAGATTGTTGTGAACAAAAGAGCTGTTACCAGGCATTCCTCTCTGATTGTCTCTTTGATTACTCTTGAGCACTCTGTTAGTGGGTGTCAATGGTCCCATCCCAGGATGTATTGTTCCTTGTGATGGTGTAATTGTCCGTTCGATCTGCCATTGTCTGTGTTAGGACCCACCCTAGAGTCTGTTACTGCCTGGGTGTGTCGAATTGCCCTTGCCTGCCTGTGGGGTTCTGAGTCGCGTTTACCATGTTAACTCCCTGCTCCATTGCCACGTTGGGAGCAGAGTTGTGCGCATATATAATCTTGGTTTTCTCCTCCCGCGCCATGAAGGTTTGAGCCATCAACGCCGCTACTTCCATGGTCAAGTCCTTGGTCTCAATTAGCTTCCTAAAAATCCCGGCATGACAAATGCCCTCAATGAAGAAATCCCGCAACATCTCCCCCTGCAGGCGTCTGTGAACTTACAGAGGCTGGCCAAGCGCTGAAGGTCCGCAACAAAGTCCGGTATGCTCTGCCCTTCCCGATGTCGGTGCATATAGAAACAGTGTCGGGCCATGTGTATACTGCTCGTCAGTTTGAGGTGCTCAACGATCAGTTTGCTGAGCTCCTCAAAGGTCTTGTCCGCCGGCTTCTCGGGTGCGAGCAGGTCTTTCATCAGCGCGTACGTCTTAGGTCCACAGCTGGTCAGTAGATGCGCCCTTCGCTTGTCAGCCGCTGCTGCTCCCAGCCAGTCCTTCGTGACAAAGCTCTGCTGGAGCCTCTAAACGAAATCGCCCCAGTCCTCACCAACACGGTACCGTTCCTCTGTGCTACCGGTGGCCATTCTCGTGAGTCATTGATTCTCGTTTCTCGTCACCAAATGTTGTGTCCTTACACACTACAGCCAATCAACACGAGGCACATACTGGAGACAAGGTCACTCTGTGACCTGTACCTTTATTCACAGGACCAAGGAGAGCTGACCCTGCGTGGGACCTCCCTTTATATACCTGGATGACCAGGTGAGGAGTGTCTCCCACAAGTTCACCCCCTGTGGTCAAGGTGTGCATTTCTCAGGTGTATACAGTGTACAGTGTTGTTACATGAAGGTTACATACATGAAGGTCACATACATAAAGGTTACACTTACATGAAGGTTACATACATGATAGTAAGTGCGCTGAAAAAAGGGGTTGGGCAAAGTTGGGCCCATTATCCGGTGACCCCTGGTGGAAGGTGCATTGGGAGGACATTGGGTGAAGAGAAATCAGGCTCATCAACAAATAACCTGCTGATATTCACTGCCGAGGCACACACATGAATAACAGCTGCTTGATTTGGATACTGGAGGACTGCCGCTATTCAAAGGATTACAGCTTAACAAGAATCAGTGCCCTGAGAATAGTGGGCCAAGAAAACCAGAGAACACGAGGAAAAAATAACTAGCAAGAATAAATTTTGCTGAACATTTTATCAATGTGGAAATATAGAGGTCCCAAAATTGCACCACTGTTGTGGTGGACTTTTGTCCCTCCAAGGCCATCAAGGTAAGAAGCACAAGGTCATGAGTGGGAGTCTATGTTCTAAGCTCCCACTCCTAGGGCTAGGTTGGGACCGAGTGCACAATTGGAGCAGGTACTCACTGGGTGTACCTGACCAAAAGGGCAGAAGTGGGACCTACCAGCTTGGAATTGGGGCTGAAACCCTGAAAGATGAGGGGATTTTTTTTGTGAGGCGATTTTAAGTGGTTTCTTTTGTAAGGGGGCCACCCAAATTGTTGACTAGAGGGCTGGACCCAGCAGTCTCCAACCCTGGGCTGGCCAGCTACTGCCAGTGTTTCTGGGGTCGTCAACGGATGGATGCCACGGATTTTTCCACACCGCCAAAGGCTCACATCTCCCTCTGACCGCGCAGACTTTGGCGGGGTCAGTGACAGAGCTCCACAGTAGGTGGATCCCAGTATAAGTGCTTGGATCGTGACCCCACAGGTTTTGGGGGCCACACTTTTGAGGTGACTTGAAATGTTTATAGAATTACAACAAAAAATACCATACTAATTGAGTTGGCTAGATGCCATAAAGAGGATACAAAAGAGATTTGCTAAGATGGTACCAGAGTTGGAGAGGTTATAGTAATGAAGAGAGATGAGAGAAACTGGAGCTTTTTACATTGGAACAGAGAAGATTAAGAGGAGATCTGATACAGGAGTTCAAAATTGTAAAGGGGTTTGGTAACTAAATAGAGAAAAACTATTTCCACTGTTCAATGGGTTAGTTGATTAGAGGGTATAGATTTGTCTAAAGAACAAAGGGAAAGGAAAAGAGCGTTGGGTTAGAAATTCAACTGACTATCCCACTTTGGCGATGTCTACCGTCTCAAAGTGGGATATTCAGTTGTATCACTCCAAGAGGAGAGTAGAGTCCAAAGGGAAGCATTGCACACTCCTCTTGGGGCGCTAAAGACCCACCGCGGAGTGGTAGCACAGGAGCGCTTCTCAAGTTGAGGTGCTGGGATACCGGCATCGTAACGCCTAAAGAGGTGAGGTCGACCATGTGAAACCTGCAAAAAAATGGAAGGGAGGCCACCCAGCAGCCATCCCACAGGTAAGAGATGTAAGTAATTGTTAAAAATTTGACTCTCAACACTTACCTCTTCATTCCCCGTGATATCGCCCCGGCATCGTCTGTGCACGTTCTGCTTCCCCCACTTGGGAGTAGCACCAGCCGCTACGCCAGGCGAAAGCAGTAAATTTTGGAACACATCGCAAAGAAGGTGTTGCACACTCCTGACGTCACCAAGTGGGCGGCGCGAGAGTACGCAGCGGTAGATGACAGTGCCGCCACTAAACCACCAGTGAAGTTCGCGGCAGGCTGTCACAGCGCGGCGCTAGGACGGTAGGCATTCAGCGGCCATAGCGCCCCTCTCTGGCACTAATGGTGCCGCTAAACAGCCGGATTTCTCCCCCATTGCCTTTTATTATGTAAAGGGGTGTTCGGACATGAAATGTCCCACCAGAAACAGTGGTGGAAAGCAGAATCCTTAATAGCTTTGAAAAGGGAAATAGATGAATGTTTGCAAAAGAACAATAAAAATAACTTTGGGGAACGGGTAGGTGAATGGAATTAAATGGACAGCACTTTCAGAGAGTCGCCCAAGTATGATGGGCTGAATGGTGTCACATTGTTCGGTAAAATTCCACGATTCTGGATACAAAGCTAGTACGTACCAAATCAGAACCCAATCAAATACATCACTTTGTGTTATGCCAGCACAAAACTAAGTAAACACACAAAAGCAGCATTCAATAAAACCATACAACCGTGCATTGTTTGTAAAGCGTGTCGAAACAAACACTTAAATGCTATGTGGGATTTTTGTGATAGAATGCAATATATACCTTAATTTGGGGATAGATGAAGTAAGTGAGACTGGAATTTGATTAAGGGCGAGGGTCTCATAAATCACAAATGCTTTTCTATAACAATAAAATCAGCACGGAAAAGACAATGTGGATAACAGAACATTACAGTGAGAAAAGGTATATCGCTGAAAGGCTTTTAGTAATTTCCTGTACCAGTTTTGAGAGCCAGGCAAAGAGCATAGCAGAATTTCTGGGATCACATTTCTGTCTGGAGGATAATGGCCATTTAACACACTGAAAAGGTGATTCAGCACACAGCTGAGGAAATAGAACATGCTGTACTGGTTTATCTGTCTTGCTCTTCATTGGACGATAATGAACTTAAGCAGGTTTATTACTGCTGCAACAAATGGTGCAGTATAGCATCAAGTGTTCCAATGTATTATGGCTTAACTTAGTTCTTCTAGGATCCCTGGATAACTAGATTTAATCCATTCAGAATTTAATTCCTTTACAATTATTAAAATAACACAAAGGGAGTGAAAGTGGAGCACATGCAAAGTATCCATCATGCTTATTCCTGATTGGCTGAACAACTACAACTTGAACTTATATGTCACTTTTAATATAGAAAAACATCACAAGACGCTTTAAAGAGAAGTAATCAGAATAAAAAATGGACTCAAAAGGTCAGTAATCTAATTCAATGCACAACTCAAAGCCATCCTTTGTAATGTCTAAGGTGGTGGGGTGGGGAGGGGGGGGGGAGATTGCACAGTGCCCCGTTTGGGGGCGGTAACAGCTGTGAGGCCGGAGTTCCTGCTCCAGGCATGGAGGTCCTGCCCCGCAAAATATCGCACTCCACTTGCTCTGTGGGGCGCGAGCGGGGCAGCAGGGGTCAGTGAGGGGCGCTGCCCTTCACGGTAGGATACGTAGCACTGCCGCGTAGACAGGGCCCTTGCCTTCATTAAAGGGGAGTGCCAGGCAGCAAGATTGCGGCACAGACCCCGTGATCCTACATGAAATCGCCACCTCCCCATAAAACTTCGCCCCACGAGCGACCTACAGTCTGGTGCGCGCCCCTTAAGCTATCGCAGTCATCGCCCGCACAGCTTCAGGGGGCGCTACCGGGAACGGGTCGCTGTGCACGGTAATGATCACCGGTGCAGCGGAGCGAGGCGCTACCGGTTACCGCCGCCGCTAAACTCCTGCCGCATTTCACACAAGTGGTTAGCGGCGGCGCTCCCAGGCAAAAAGTAATTTGCGCCCCGTTAACGCTAACGGGAGGCGCAAATGCCCCGAATTTCTCCCACTAATTGTCCTTATAAAGAGCTATATGTTACTGAATTACACCAGAATGAGGCATTGTGTAGATGATAGCTATCTGTCAGGCAATTTTCTGGACACTTCAGCAGCCATTTTGAAACATGGTTTAGCAATGGACATGTGAAAATACAAAAAAAGACATAAGCAGTTTTGGAATTTTAAGCAAAAACAAAGGGTGGGTTTGGCGTGTGTGGGCAATTAAAGTGTTAAAAGTGGGATTCCGACTTGATCCCGCCCACTTCTGGTTTTAATGGAGGCGGGACGGGGACAGGCGACTAACCTGCTCCCAGGGGGTTGAATGTCAATTTAAATATTATAATGAGGTTTTTTTAACCTCCATTTTGAGTTTAACTGCATGTGGACAGGTTTCACATAATTTGTGACACCTGGCAATTAAAGCAAGGTGGGGACTGCCAAGTCCACGAGGTAAGCAGCTTTCTATCCACCTCCTTCCCAGGGTCCTTACCTAACCCACTCCCCGTGATTGGAGAATCCACCACGAGATCGCCGATCTCCACCAGGAGGCCCTTGCCCACACCACCAATGATGCTGAGGCCGGCCACAATCCTCCGATGGTCAGCCTTGACCCTCTTTTGCCCCTCCGCCACACCGACGATCCTCCAGCCGAGCCCCCACCCGCCGTTCCCCGATCCTTGGGCTGCCTCTTCCACCCACTCCAGTCCCCAATCCCCGATCCCCGATCCCCAATCCCAGGCCAATCCCCCCCCCCCCCACCAATCCCTGGCCTCCCCGCCCCCGATCCCTCGACGATCCCTGGCCCACTCTCCTGATCATTGACCAACTCCCCCAATCCCTGGCCGACCCCACTCCCCATCCAACCCCCCCCCCCAGAAACCCCGGCGGCGCCCTCCCCCCCCCCGCCCCCCGCAAATCCTTCCTCCAGACCGACCCCTCCCTCCCTCTCTGCAGTTGCAGCCTCTCAATCTGGCTGGCTGCGGGCGGGAAATCGAGGCCTCGCATGCAAATCAGGCCCTGCTGTTAAAGCCGGCAGGGCCTGCGGGAAACCCGGCCTCTTCGGTTGCTCACCCGGGTCAGATGCCCCTGCCCATACCCACCTACCTCCAGAAAATCGCGGCCTTTGTGACTGCTTCATTGCAGACAGAACAGAATGTAAGGGGAAAATGGGAAGGCTTCTCCTCCCACGAGCAGGCCCCCTGATATAGAGGGTCGACGCTCGCCCCAACCCATGTAACAGCCCCCGGAGTTAGCAGACAGAGACGGATGGCAAAGTATAACGATCTTTTATTATGAATGTCCGGAAACACCTCTGATCACAGCCGCCTGTGAGTGGAGATGCTCCCCAAACAGCACAATCATACAACTTTTATACATTTCAAAAACCCCTCCGTTCCCTGGTAAGACCTCCCTAGATTTCTAATTGGACTACCTTATTAGTGCTACTTTGGATTGACAGGCCAAGACCCTCGTGACCACCTTAGGCCGTGACTAGAATGACTTCATTAGGTCAGAATTTGTTGATCCTCCTTGGTGCCCGTGAGTCCGCCTCGAGACTCTTCGCAAGGTCTTATCAATGTCAGTTTAGGTTCTCACATCGTATCCTGTCGGAATATTATTGAATTGATAACTTCTGGAGCCTTGGTACAAGGCCGAAGAGAGGCCTTTTACCTCCTTATGGGTCGGTGCAGGAACCAGCACTTTAACCCTTGTCCCGCTGGTACCCCTAATGCTAAATTTCTCTTACAAGACTTTTGCATCAAACTCCACAATGTTTGTAGACGACACAATTTCTAAATAAATCAACATTTGAATATGTCCGATTTAATTCAGCTCTCATAGGTTACAATGCAAATGAGTTACTAAATCATCATCATAGGCAGTCCACTCTAAAAATAAGTTCTAAGGTGACTGAACAATATGGGAATTACAGTCCCTGTCATGGGTGGGACAGACAGTGGTTGAAGGAAAGGGAGGGTGGGACAGGTTGGCTGCACGCTCCTTCCGCTGTCTACGCTTGATTTCTGCATGCTCTCGGCGACAAGACTCGAGGTGCTCAACACCCTCCCGGATGCACTTGCTCCACTTTGGCCAGGGACTCCCAGCTGTCAGTGGGGATGTTGCATTTTATCAAGGAGGCTTTGAAGCTGTCCTTGAAACATTTTCTCTGCCCACCTGGGGCTCGCTTGCCATGTAGGAGTTCCGAGTAGAGCGCTTGCTTTGGGAGTCTTGTCTTAGGTGTGCGAACAATGTGGCCTGCCCAACAGAGCTGATCAACTTGGTCAGTGCTTCGATGCTGGGGATGTTGGCCTGGTCGAGGACGCTAATGTTGGTGCGTCTGTCTTCCCAGGGGATATGCAGGATCTTCCGGAGACAATGCTGGTGGTATTTCTCCAGCGATTTGAGGTGTCTACTGTACATGGTCCACGTCTTTAAGTCACACAGGAGGGCGGGTATCACTACAGCCCTGTAGACCATGAGCTGGGTGCCAGATTTGAGGGCCTGGTCTTCGAACACTCTCTTCCTCAGGCGGCCGAAGGCTGCGCTGGCGCACTGGAGGCGGTGTTGGATCTTGTCGTCGATGTCTGCCCTTGTTAATAAGAAGCTCCCGAGGTTTGGAAAGTGGTCCACGTTGTCCAGGGCCGCGCCGTGGATCTTGATGACCAGGGGGTAGTTGTGTGGCGGGGTCAAGCTGGTGGAGGATCTTTGTCTTACGGATGTTTAGTGTAAGGCCCATGCTTTCGTACGCCTCGGTGAAGATGTTGACGATGACTTGGATCTCAGTCTCTGAATGTGCGCTGACGCATGCGTCATCCGCGTACTGTCGTTCAACGACAGAGCACAATCAACAACAGCAATAAGTTGTGTTCATATAGCGCCTTTAACATTGTGAAACGTCCCACAGCGCTTCACTATGGAAGAACTGGAGCATGTCTTCATGGTAATAAGACATTCTAAAATAAGTCAACATTTTAGTTGCAAATTTTTAAAAGTACTTATTTTTTTGAAGTTTGGTACAATTATTAACCTTTTCAAGAAATGATCTTCCTATAATCCTTACCCAACCGAGAAGGGCCTTTATTCTTATTCTTTACAAGAAAAGAGCTTAATCTGTGTTGCAGGTGCTTCAAAATACCTGTGTTGACATCACTGGATGATGGAATAAGGATGATGCAAAGATAAATGCAATAATTGAGAGTAGTGCAAAGCAAACGTCTCTGACATAGTGAGCTAAGCTGTGTCACTGTGATTCACACCGAGACATGTTTCCCACAGAGGTGGAGATAATACTGCATGGCTGGTTACCTTCTGCTGCTCTCCCCTGTGCCTTTAAGGTGCTGCCTATTGAATAGCCATGGCCGAGATCTGGGGGAAGATTTCCAGCCTATCTAATTGCCCGAGGAATCTGAGTTGTTCAGGGAAGCTGTTTCACAATGTAAATGTGCCTCGGGTGGTATGATGCCCTCTCTTGCTATTGAACATTTCTTCTCGGTGTTGGGACAAAACATAAAAGGTCACATGCTCGAGGCACTAGGACGAGCGTTCTGTATAATGCTAGGCAGTTCTAAACTTGTTAATGACTGGCAGAGTGCTGCAAAGTCACTTTTCTGTCCTTTTGACAAAACTATATGCTAACCTCACTTACTGATCAGAACTAAAGTATTATGTTCCTAACAAGGATGAGACTGCACACAGGGAGGTTAAAGTAACAGTGACCTCAGTCTTTAATAAGATACTCCAGAGTGAGGAACAGGCCTAAGGGGCTGGCTTACAGTGCACCCAAGGGATGCTGGGATCCCTTGGGACTTCAGGGGATGAGCTCCCTGGTGGCAGAACATGGGAGTACATGCTTTACAGATACACAACATCACTCCCCCCCCACCAAAGTCAAAGTGAAAACTATTTACAAGGTGAGGCGGTCGGGAGCCTTTCTTTCCCTGGTGGACCGCCTCGGTACAAATGTTCTGGTGTGTTGGCTATGCCCTCGCTGGGCTGGCGTGTTGTTGGCCCTGCAGGGCTGCTAGGTGAGCCTGGCCTTGCTGGGCTGTTGGGCGTGATGGGTTCGATTTCCTGGTCCGGCGTGGTGTCGTTGATCCTTTGGGTGTGTATTGTGGGCTCAAAAAAGGTGGTGTCTGCTGTGGGTTATTCAGGGCAGTCTGTGAACCGCAGCCTCATTTGGTCCAGGTACTTTCTGCAAATGTGTCCATTGTCTAGTTTGACTACAAACACCCTATTCCCTTCTTTAGCTATCACCGTGCCCGCGATCCACTTGGGACCATGTCTATAGTTTAGCACATACACAGGGTCATTCAGATCAATTTCCCGTGACACAGTGGCGCGACCATTGTTTACATTTTATTGCTGCCGCCTGCTCTCTACCTGATCATGCAGGTTGGGGTGAACCAGCGAGAGTCTGGTTTTAAGTGTCCTTTTCATGAGTAGCTCAGCCGGGGGCACCCCTGTGAGTGAGTGGGTTCTCGTGCGGTAGCTGAGTAGTACTCGGGACAGGCGGGTTTGGACTGAGTCTTTTGTGACTCGTTTAAGGCTCTGTTTGATGGTTTGTACTGCCCGCTCTGCCTGCCCATTGGAGGCTGGTTTAAACGGGGCCGAGGTGACATGTTTGATCCCATTGCGGGTCATGAATTCTTTAAATTCGGCACTGGTGAAACATGGCCCATTGTCACTGACCAGTATGTCAGGCAGGCCGTGGGTGACAAACATGGCCCTCAGGCTTTCAATGCTGGCGGTGGCGATGCTTCCCGACATTATTTCACATTCAATCCATTTTGTAAAAGCATCCACCACCACCAGGAACATTTTACCGAGAAATGGGCCCGCATAGTCAACATGGATCCTCGACCATGGTCTGGAGGGCCAGGACCACAAACTTAGTGGTGCCTCTCTGGGCGCGTTGCTCAACTGAGCACATATGCTGCATTGCCGTACACAGGACTCTCAGTCGGAGTCGATACCAGGCCACCACACGTGGGATCTGGCTAACGCTTTCATCATTACTATACCCGGGTGTGTGCTGTGGAGATTGGAGATGAACGTCTCCCTGCCCTTTTTGGGTAGCACTACGCGGTTACCCCACAACAGGCAGTCTGCCTGAATGGACAGCTCGTCCTTTCGCCACTGGAACGGCTTGATTAGATCTTGCAATTCAACGGGGATACTGGCCCAGCTCCCATGCAGTCCACAGTTTTTTTTACTAGGGACAGCAGAGGATCTTGGCTGGTCCAAGTCCTAATCTGGCGGGCCATGACAGGTGATTTATCATTTTCAAACGCTTTCATGATCATTAACAAGTCTGCGGGCTGCGCCGCCATCAACAAGTTTGCAGGCTGCGCCATTTCCACCCCCATTGGTGGGCAATGGTAGCCGACTGAGAGCATCCGCACAGTTCTCGGTGGCTGGCCTGTGGCGGATGGTATAGTTATACGATGATAGCGCGAGTGCCCACCTTTGAATGCGGGCTGAGGCATTAGTATTTATCCCCTTGATTTCAGCGAACAGGGATATGAAGGGCTTGTGATCGGTTTCCAGCTCAAATTTGAGGCCAAACAGTTACTGATGCATTTTCTTTACCCCGAACACACACGCTAATGCCTCTTTCTCAATCATGCTGCAGACCCTCTCGGCCTTAGACAAGCTCTTGGAGGCATAGGCGACAGGTTTCAACTTCCCCGCAACTTTAGCTTGTTGTAATACACATCCGACTCCGTACGACGACGCATCATATGCTAGCACAATTCTTTTACACAGGTTATACGATACAAGCAGCTTGTTGGAGCATAAAATGTTTCTGACTTTCTCAAAAGCAATTACTTGTTTTTTTCCCCCATTCCCAGTTCTCACCTTTACGCAATAACACATGTAGGGGCTCTAAGAGAGTGCTTAATCCCGGTAGGAAGTTACAAAAATAGTTGAGTCCCAGGAACGACCGCAGCTCCGTGACGTTCTGTGGCCTGGGCACGTTCCTGATAGCCTCTGTCTTGGCGTCTGTGGGCCGAATGCCGTCCGCCGCGATCTTTTTCCCCAAAAACTCCACTTCTGTTGCCATGAAGACGCATTTCGACTTCTTCAGCCGCAACCCTATGTGATCCAGTCGCTGGAGGACCTCCCCCAAGTTTTGTAGGTGCTCGACTCGTGACCAATATGTCATCCTGAAAAACCACCGTGCGTGGTACCGACATGAGTAGGCTCTCCATGTTTCTCTGGAAGATCGCAGCAGCCGACCAAATTCCAAACGAGCATCTGTTGTAGATAAACAGTCCCTCATGCATGTTGATGCAGGTGAGGCCTTTCGAAGACTCCTCCAGCTCCTGCGTCATGTAGGCCGAAGCCAGGTTGAGCTTGGTGAACGTCTTGCCTCCTGCCTGCGTCGCAAATAGGTCGTCTGCCTGAGGTAGCGGGTATTGGTCCTGTAGCGAGAAACGATTAATAGTTACTTTATAATCGCCGCAAATCCTGACCGTGCCATCACTTTTGAGTACTGGAACAATCGGGCTGGCTCACTCGCTGAATTCCACTGGGGAGGTGATGCCCTCGTGTTGCAGCCTGTCCAGCGCAATTTCCACTTTCTCTCTCATCATGTGAGGTACCGCTCGCGCCTTGTGGTGAATGGGTCGTGCCTCTGGGACCAAATGGATCCGCAGCTTCACCCGGAAAAGTTTCCAATGCCTGGCTCAAAAAGGGAAGGAAATTTGTTAAGAACCTGGGTACATGAGGCCTCATCGACATGTGATAGCGCTCGGATGGTATCCCAGTTCCAGCGGATTTTGCCCAGCCAGCTCCTTTCAAGCATTGTGGGGCCATCACCCGGGACAATCCAGAGTAGCAGTTCGTGCACCGTGCCCTCATAAGTGCCCTTGATCATGGCACTGCCCAGGACAGTGGTGAGCTCTTTGGTGTACGTTCTCAGTTTCGTGTGGATGGGGCTCAGGGCTGGTCTGAGTGCCTTGTTGCACCACAGTCTCTCAAACATCTTTTTACTCATGATGGATTGGCTAGCGCCAGTGTCCAGTTCCATGGCTACGGGTAAGCCTTTCAATTTTACATTTAGCATTATAGGCGGACATTTCATCGAAAATGTGTGCACCCCGTGTACTTCAGCATCTGCCTCCTCTCTCTGAGGCTCGAAATTGCTTTGATCCACCGTGGACCGATCTTCCTCTGCCACGTGGTGGTTAGCAGGTGTGTCAGAGCTTGCAGCTCGTCTGCAAGCTCATTGGAGGTGCGCTATTATTCCACAGCTCTTGCAAATATAACCTTTGAAGTGGCATGAACAGGCTGAATGGAAGCCTCCACAACGCCAACAAGTTGTGAATTGCCTTGCATTCATCCTTTGTTGCAGACTCTGGTCATCTGGTCATCTGAGACTTGCTGGCAGTTGCAGACTCGTGGTTTCTGCCCTGTACATTTCTGCTCGCAAACACAGTTCCAGTTAATTTATGAACTTTTGTGCTGAGAGATTTGTTTGGTGTTATCACTGGTGGACATAAACGCCTGTGTTATTGTAATGGCCTGACTGAGGGTCAGTGTCTCTACAGTCAAAAGTTTTCGTAGGATGGTCTCGTGGCCAATGTCCAGTACAAAAAAGTCTCTGAGCATCTGCTCCAGGTAGCCATCAAACTCACATTGTGCTGCAAGTCGCTTTAGCTCGGCGATGTAGCTCGCCACTTCCTGACCTTCAGATCGCTGGCACGTGTAGAACCGATACCTCGCCATCAGCACGCTCTCCCTCAGGTTAAGATGCTCCCGAACCAGTGTACACAGCTCCTCATACGACTTATCTGTGGGTTTCACCTGAGCCAGAAGATTCTTCATGAGGCTGTAGGTCAGTATCCCGCAGACTGTGAGGAGGACTGCTCTCCTTTTTGCAGCGCTTCCTTCTCCATCCAGCTCGTTGGCTACAAAGTACTGGTCTAGTCGTTTGACATAGGTTTCCCAGTCCTCACCCTCCGAGAACTTCTCCAGGATACCCACAGTTTGCTGCATCTTTGCGTTGGATTCGTATACTTGTCGGCAATTATTGTGTTCCTCACAAAGATGAGGCTGCACACAGGGAGGTTAAAGTAACAGTGTCCTCAGTCTTTAATAAGACACTCCAGAGTGAGGAACAGGCCTTAGGGGCCGGCTTATATACAGTGCTCCCAAGGGATGCTGGGATCCCTTGGGACTTTAGGGGATGAGCTCCCTGGTGGCGGAACATGAGAGTGCATGCTTTACAGATACACCACATAAAGCATATAATGGCTTCAGTAACCTTTCTTGCTTAAAACTGTAATTGCTTGCTTGCTCCAGTTTTCACGGTACTTTAATGAGGCTATTCTTGCCTTTATGATGCGGAGATGCCAAAACCGTATTAAAGTAATCCCTACTAATATTTATTGCTTCCAGGATCTATCCCCATTTCTATCCATTTAAAGAAATATGTTCGAAACATTCAGTCGGGAAAGAAAAATAACTGAATGATTCTAAAGGACGATTAGAATTCTTCTTAACGTTTTGCTTTTCAGAAAAAGAGGTCCTGGTCAAAATGGCTTGCAATTGTAGTCGTGCAACTCAAGGAGGCCAGCAATCCGTTGGGTGGGCTGGTTAATGAAGTGCGGTTTCGCTCCTCATTTTAAAATGCTTTGAGAGAGAGGAGCTGATTTCCCGCTCGACGCTTCAGCGACACAACCCTGCCACTTTCACCCTGTCGAGTTCAGTTCTCCCACTGCACACAGCGGTTACACTCGTACCAGCCTGATCCCTGTTCCAATTCCTGCTGCAGCCAATCGTTGGCAGGATGCAGCTTAATGCCGGTGTAATGTCACATTACACAACTTGGCAAGGCTTGCATTGCCAGTTTCAGCTTGGAATGCAGTCTCGGCATGAACTCGACAATACAAAACGCGCTGCAAAGGCCTGGCAGCCTGGATCGATGTGAGTGGTTCAAAGGAAACGTTGAAAAATGGATAGCTTGGAGTGAAACTAACAACATAGCACTGATTTAAAAAAAAGGACATTAAAAAAAAGCACAGCAGGCTGACCAGAGATACCGATCACAGTTTCACTGAGGTTAAAACCGCAGGTCGCAGATCGGAGTTCTTGGTCACTATGCAGCTATTGGGGCTGAAATTGCCTCTTTCTATGAGGCCGGTGGCCGCCTGGTCTGTGGAGATATTGCCCTTCCTCAGTTTTGGAGCAATGTAGGGGAACGCTCCGCCCATTTTCCCGCCGCGGCGTGCTGCCCCATGGGAAATTGACCCATCCACCTCCACGGAGGTGTGTGGGGGACCTGACCCATCCACCTCCATGGCACGAACCTGGTATTGCAGTACTTCCAGGAATGGTGCAGTGGCTCTAGGCCTTTTGGCTAAGAGCATTGGCGCAGAGTGATCCTTGACGTGTGCGAGGTGACCTCTGGCGTTTGTGATTTGACAAAGAATTGGAACGATTGGCTACGAATTTAAAAAAAAAAAAAAAAAATGCCGCTTCTCGGCCTTTTGGCTAAGATCATGCGTAACTGACCTGACAGGGGAGTAGCCACCATGACCTCCGGGTGGTTCTCCCTGGATCAGGAAGGTATATGCTTGCTTTTTTGGAAACAGGAGGTGTGTGGGGGACCTGACCCATCCACCTCCACGGCACGAACCTGGTATTGCAGTACTTCCAGGAACGGTGCAGTGGCTCTAGGCCTTTTGGCTAAGAGCATTGGCGCAGAGTGATCCTTGGCGTGTGCAAGGTGACCTCTGGCGTTTGTGATTTGACAAAGAATTGGAACGATTGGCGACGAATTTCAAAAAAAAAAAAAAAAAAATTGCACCTTTTGAAAATTGACCTGCGGGAGCGGAGTCGCTGCCAGTCGGTGCCCCCGATAGCTTCCGCTGTCGGTACAGTCTCTGTGGCTGAGCGGCACAGCCACCCTTAAAGTGGAGGTGGCACTACCGGCGACTCCATTTTTTTTTGTTGTCGGCCGACTGCCAGATCGGGCCAACAATTATGCCCCCGGGATCGGCTGGGCCGCCAACAGGCAGCCTGGCTCTCCCTCTTGGGTGCCAGGCCGCTGGCCCGGCTGAAAGCCTCCCTGGTGGCCCAGTGTTTGCCACTAAAGTGGCTGCAGAGTTCGCAGAGGTCCTTCCCTTTAACTGATGAGGAAGGACATTGTGACACGCCGGCGCGATGACATCATCACCGTGGCGCTGATGACTTGCAGCGATGGCCACTCTGCCCCGCCCCCACTTCCGGCTCCAAGCACCACATCAAGTGGTGCATTTACCCACCGAGTTATCATAAGGGCCCATGACACTTCCGCCCCGCTGCAAAAAAAAGCATGAA
Organism: Pristiophorus japonicus; assembly: GCF_044704955.1. NCBI lineage: Eukaryota > Metazoa > Chordata > Chondrichthyes > Pristiophoridae > Pristiophorus > Pristiophorus japonicus. Next base: position 3,577,949 of record NC_091997.1, read on the forward strand.
GTGCTGAATTTCTCCGGTTTGGCTGCCCCTTGTGGCCGGAACACTTCAAGAGCGGTAGATGCGACTCATTTCGGGCAGTGGGCAATTTCAGCACCATTAGGTTTGTTAGCTGATTTTTAAAAATCCATTTATAGGATGTGGGCGTCGCTGGCAAGGCCGGCATTTATTGCCCGTCACTAATTGCCCTTGAGAAGGCGGTTGGGCGCCTTATTCTCAAACCGCTGCAGTCCGTGTGGTGAAGGTACTCCTACAGTGCTGTTAGGGAGGGAGTTCCAGGATTTTGTCCGAGCGACGATGAAGGAACAGCCGATATATGTCCAAGTCAGGATGGTGTGTGACTCGGAGAGGAACCTGAAGGTGGTGGTGTTCCCATGCGCCTGCTGCTCTTGTCTCTCTAGGTGGCAGAAGTCGCGGATTTAGGAGGTGCTGTCGAAGAAGCCTTGATGAGTTAATGGATTTTAAAATGCTGGTAAGAGGAGTGAGCTTAGGATGTGTATCAAACAAATATAGCAGCCAGTTACCAAAGGAACTGCAGAGAATTACTGACTAACAATAATAAAAAAGTCTGAAGGATCGGTGTTGCAAAAGAAATGTAGCAATTATAACATTAAATTAATTGAATGCACTTTTATAATAGCCTTTCACCAGAACAGTCATTCAACTTAATCCAGCCAGCATTCATAATGGCTAAGTCAGTGATTAGCTGAGCCTCACAGACTATGTAGCTTCCAAATTTGATGTGCCATCTGTGTCAGGTTAAATGATCTCAATCAGAACAATGATAGAACATTATAATCCTCCTCAGGGAAATAAAGAATAAATAAATATGAATCAAATCAGATTGGTTTCCATTCTAGAACGCTATCCACAGGTCACTGGGTATGTATGGGCTTTCAGTATAGTTTGGATCAGGCAAAATCCACGGCAGGGCCTTGGACAACGTGGACCACTTTCCATACCTCGGGAGCCTACTATCAGCAAGGGCAGATATCGATGACGAGGTCCAACACCGCCTCCAGTGCGCCAGTGCAGCCTTCGGTCGCCTGAGGAAGAGAGTGTTCGAAGACCAGGCCTTCAAACCTCGCACTAAGCTTATGGTCTACAGGGCTGTAGTGATACCTGCCCTCCTATATGGACTATATACAGCAGACACCTCAAATCACTGGAGAAATACCACCAGTGCTGCCTCCGCAAGATCCTGCAAATCCCCTGGGAGGATAGATGCACCAACGTCAGTGTTCTCGATCAGGCCAACATCCCCAGCATCGAAGCACTGACCACACTCGACCAGCTCCGTTGGGCAGGCCACACCATCCAAATGCCCAACACAAGACTCCCAAAGCAAGCGCTCTACGCGGAACTCCTACACGGCAACCGAGCCCAAGGTGGGCAGAGGAAACATTTCAAGGACACCCTCAAAGCCTCCTTGATAAAGTGCAACATCCCCACCGACATCTGGGAGTCCCAAGTGGAGGCCCAAGACCGCCCCAAGTGGAGGAAGAGCATCCGGGAGGGTGCAGAGCACCTCGAGTCACTTCGCTGAGAGCATGCAGAAAACAAGCGCTGACAGCAGAAGGAGCGTGCGGCAAACCAGGCTCCCCGCACACCCTTTCCTTCAACCACTGTCTGCCCCATCTGTGACAGAGACTATTCCTGCATTAGACTGTACAGCCACCTGAGAACTCACTTTGAGAGTGGAAGCAAGTCTTCCTCGATTTCGAGGGACTGCCTATTTTTGAATGAATGATGGATCAGGCTCTATGATACATCCATGACTAAATAGCCGATGGACACACATGGAGAATCGCTCCTCAGGAGAGGTACCAGAGGGTGCCCAACACCCATGGAATTGTACGTCAGCGAGGAGTAAAAGCGGCCAATGTTTCTGGCCCTGGCACCGAAGAACTAAGCATTACACAGGTAAAACCACTAGGAAAGAAGGGACTGTGTCTCTGTAATGTATTTGCTTCATGGGTTCTTTGCTTAAGAATTCATAACAACACATTGTCAGTAAGAACTAGTTGGTTTATTAACAAAGGTTTAACAATCACACTACACAATATTAATTCATCCACTAGGCTCACAACTGCACACCTCATCGTGGATGACTTGGGCCCAACTGACTGCGTTGTATTGGGCCCGAGTTTGGTGAAACCTAAGTTCCGCCCATGTACCATTGAAAGGACCGCTAAGATCCCGACGGTACTTTGGACGGAAGTTTGGTGGAAAAATGGGGGGAAAAACCGAACGGCAGAAAAAATGGGCCTTACACGCCGATTCTGGGCAGCAGCAGGCGGTAGGTCGGATTCTGGGCGGCAAATGCGATCCTCGGCAAAGTAACAGCGAGGGTAGAGTCGGGCCCAGGGAGGGGGGAATGGGACAGAAAAAAATTTTCCACAAATTAAAAAAATTACAAATCCTTCAGAGGACTCTATCCACCAAAATCGCTGCAAAAGACATGAAGCAAACCAGTTCACTAACTTTTTCTTGCAGGTCTTCATACACCGGCCCAATCTTGGGAGGGAGTGGGCGGGAGGACCTCTGTCAGCGTTGCACGCCGGTGCACGTCAGCGGACGCTCCCCAGCGGTCTTCTCTCCCGGCCGGCGTGAGGTCCTCACCAAACTCGCTCGGAGGGGAGAGCGTCCAAAAAACAGGGAGACCGCCGGCTAAGTTCACTAAATTCGGGCCCAACGATTGAGGTTTGTGAAAATCACATGACTGGCTAAGCCACTCACAATGCAACAGCTCTACAAACCTGTGAGCATGCTCACCGGTGCATACGTTACAGTCTCCATCTCTTCAACGCTGCCCCAAGATTCCGCAGTGCAGAAAGCTCAGGCCAGATGGAACAATGCAAATGAGGCGTGAGTGGCTTTTAACTGGCCCGGGACAGAAAATGTAGAATTAAGTCGATCCGCAGAAGCTTCAATTTTCCCTTATTATGCAGCAGATCTCCTGTGTCAACCAAGTATCCCAGGGCTGGACAGGTGTAGCAAGCTGCAGGTGCACTGCTTCCATTTGATGCCCGAGGAAAGGGTGCCAAGATAAATCAGCCACAATATCTTGGGGGAAGGAGGGGAGGTGGAAGAGGAGAAGAAGCAGAAAATTTATATAAAAAGAAAACAATTACATTCTATGTTCAGTGTGGCTCCCTAATTAATAGTGAATATATACAAAACATGTTCACAGATGTCCTGGATTCATAAACAATGAGTGAAGCTCAAATTCCTCATAAATTTATTCAAGCTCCAAGATTGTGTTACAGCCTTGTAACACTATCCAATCCAGCTCTTATTTACAACATATATTGAGTGTGCCACGTTGTCATTTGAATATGATCCTTCCACCGTCACCTGCAGATTTTGTTAATTGGGATTGTAAATGACATCGCCACCTTGGCATTGATCATCTACTGCCAGTGCAGTTAGTTTTAATTTTAAGGAGCAATACTTAAAGATTCAGTATCATGGGTTCTTATGGGGTTGGGGGTAATATATTAGCATGGATAGAGGATTGACTAACTAACAGAGAACAGAGAGTCGGGATAATTGGTTCATTCTCTGGTTGGCAACCAGTAACTAGTGGGGTGCCGCAGGGATCAGTGCTGGGACCCCAACTATTTACAATCTATATTAACGACTTGGAAGAAGGGACTGAGTGTAATGTAGCCAAGTTTGCTGACGATACAAAGATGGGAGGAAAAGCAATGTGTGAGGAGGACACAACAAATCTGCAAAAGGACATAGACAGGCTAAGTGAGTGGGCAAAAATTTGGCAGATGGAGTATAATGTCGGAAAGTGTGAGGTCATGCACTTTGGTAGAAAAAAGTCAAAGAGCAAGTTATTATTTAAATGGAGAAAGATTGCAAAGTACAGCGGGACCTGGGGATACTTGTGCATGAAACACAAAAGGATAGTATGCAGGTACAGCAAGTGATCAGGAAGGACAATGGTATCTTGGCCTTTATTGCAAAGGGGATGGAGTATAAAAGCAGGGAAGTCTTGCTACAGCTATATAAGGTATTGGTGAGGCCACACCTGGAATACTGCGTGCAGTTTTGATTTCCATATTTACGAAAGGATATACTTGCTTTGGAGGCAGTTCAGAGAAGGTTCACTAGGTTGATTCAGGGGATGAGGGGATTGACTTATGAGGAAAGGCCTCCACTCATTGGAATTCAGAAGAATGAGAGGTGATCTTATCGAAACGTATAAGATTATGAGGGGGCTTGACAAGGTGGATGCAGAGAGGATGTTTCCACTGATGGGGGAGACTAGAACTAGAGGCACGATCTTAGAATAAGGGGCCGCCCATTTAAAACAGAGTTGAGGAGAAATTTCTGCTCCCAGAGGGTTGTAAATCTGTGGAATTCGCTGCCTCAGAGAGCTGTGGATGCTGGGACATTGAATAAATTTAAGACAAAAATAGACAGTTTCTTAAACGATAAGGGGATATGGGGTTGCGGGGAAGTGGAGCTGAGTCCATGATCAGATCAGCCATGATCTTATTGAATGGCGGAGCAGGCTCGAGGGGCCGTATGGCCTACTCCTGTTCCTATTTCTTATGTTCTTATGATAACTCGGTGGGTAAATGCACCACCTGACGTGGTGCTTGGAGCAGCTTCCAATTTCTGTAACTATATCTGTGTAGGTGTCAAGTAAGAAAAGGATAGGACTTGGCTGAGATGTTCCCCCGACCAAATACTGCGTTGACACTCACTCAGGCTCACCCATTAAGGCAAACCGATATTGTGTTGGGGGCTTCAAACAGGCAATGGGCCCCTTATTTGCATATGCAAAGGTATTAGCGCCTGTTTATATGCCTATTTTCTTTTTTTGGCCTTAACCAATATGGCGTGTGGCGCACTTCCGGCTTATGAGTGTGTGCTTCCTGTCTGCCATATTGGAGACTTAGGAGGCCGTCTTGTACCTGAAAGCGAGCTCTGCGCAGTTGATTTTTTTGTAGGCCTATGAGTCTCCTAGACAACAAGGGAAGAGTGATTTATCTACATCATAAGGGTTACAAATGGATAGGATACCACACTTGAAAAAGAAAATTAATTGCATGAATCTTTACAGTCACATTCATATAATAAAATTATATTCACATAATCATAAATGTCCCTAGTGCTTCACCAGGGAGAAAAAAAAAACTGAGCAGTGGTGTTCGTTGAGATGGCTGAAAGTGTGGGAAGACAAGATAGGGAGGGTTTAGAGAGTAGCAGAGAGGAGGACTGAGATACAAGAAAGCATGGGGAAAAAAGGGCATTTTCCCCACAATCCCACTGCTGCCATCATGAACCTGTACCCTATTATTTATTCCATCCATTTAAGTTAGAGGGAAAAGTTCGACATAAATACTCCCTGATCCCCAAATGTAATCAAGTAAAACAGAATTTTAATTCATCCCACCTATCTATTCACAATCGGCCCATTGACCTCCATGGACAATATACCCCAGCCCCTTCTCCCGGCAGTGAAATTAAATTGAGGTTCAGTTTTAGCTTGGCATCAAAATGGCTCCACACATATCCAGGGATTTTTCTTTCCCTACCGACTCATTTTATTTAGACAGGCACATCTGGACTGAACTAACTTGAACTAACAAAAACTTTGATTCTGCTGAATTAGTCGAACCATTTTGGACGCATCCAAATTTTCACTTTATTCAGTGATTTTCCAAGGGACAGCAGTAAGAGATTTTAAACTGGGGGGAAACTTGGAAAAATGCCTCCAAAGAACACACAATACTTTACTTAACAATAATTTACTTAAAGCTAGCCTGCACCTCTTAAAGGCAGTCTGCACCTCTTTCAGGTGAGCTTCCTTTTACTGCCTTGTGTGCCTTTGCCTATCCTAGTGCTCTTATGTGGTGCTACCCCAGTGGCTGCAGCATGGTTGGTGGAAGGCTGTTGCCTTTCAGTGGTAAATAGTAAAAGTGCTTCTGTACTAACCCAAAGAGCTCAATAGGCCAGGGAAAGGGCATCCAGTGTCTCGGATACAGAACTCAAGCTTTGTGCAGGGGATGAATATTAGAAGAGAGGTCCTCTGCTCACAGGGAGCCAGAAGGCCCTCCGGAAAGAAGGGGGCTGTGGGATCACACCACCGAGGCAGTCACTGCCAGCAGTGTCACCCCCAGGACCTAGCTTCAGTGCCCAAAGAAGTTTCATGACTTCAGACAAGTGGTCAAGGTCAGTGAAAGCAGCTTCAAAAGCCATCTCCTACCAACTGCACCACTAGCCTCACACGTCGCTCAATGCACGACCCCATACCCACACCCATACCCCATCACACGTCTACCAACAATCTCTACCACTCACGGGGCACACTTCACATTCCATGCTTCACCTCACCACCTTGGAGGAGATGGTGCTGGCCATTCTTGGCAGGGGCATGGCTGAGCCCTTGGCCAATGACGGGATTGAAAGAATACTAGAAGTGGTATCCTCATACATTATTCTCCTCACATTCCACTTCCCCCTCATCCCACAATCTTTCCTGATTTACAAACTGTACATGGTGTAAATATGCAATGTTTTTTTAACCTCCTCCCCTTACCACAACCCTCCCCATGTGCCTTCTTCATTTCAGACACTCATGGAATCCAGCCTGCCCAGCCAGTGGTTGACCAAGAAGACGGAGAGGAGAGGGAAGAAGGAGAAACACCGTCACTTCATTTCACACTCCCAGCCACAAGCTCCTCGAGGTCGTCCTGCAATGTTATCTGCAGTGTGCCCCACTGAAAGTCAGCAGCCTTCCACCAACCATGCTGCAGTGTAAGGGCACTAGGATAAGCAAGGCATACGTAAGACAGTCACGAAGGGAATGCACAAGGGTGATTAGTTGATTTTTAAAAATGTTATATTGGATGCATACATGGATCAAGTTGGATTGGAAAGTTTGCTTTGTGGTGGCTTTTATTTAAGCATTGTGGCCAAGAGAATGCTGTAATGGTCAGTAACAGAGCGCGGGTAAGATGTGGGTCAAATGTTGAAAGGGGAATTGAGGTTGTGTTCACTGGTACCGCAGGTCGATGATTTGATCCCGGATATCCTGGCCAGAAAGGGACTGTCTGGGTTGTCTCCTTCCTTCTGCTTCCTCCTCATCTGCTTTTGCCTCTTCTCCTCCTCCCTCTGTAAGCAGCTTGTCGCCTTTGCTGCCTCTTTTCCATCTCCAAGTCATGCTGCAGCCCAAGGGGCACTGGACCTGGAGCCCCCAGGACTGGGAGCAAGTGGTGTTCTCAGAAGCCTTCCTTTAAGAGCCAAAGCCTTGCAAACGTCCGGCACTCCCTTCACACTTCGACAATGTTTTAACGTATTACACCAAGCAACTCCTCCAATAAACTATAAAGAAACCAGTACAAAAGCAAAAATCTAAACTTAGCTGAAAGTTGCGTGTACCTTTAAGAAGTGCTGGCTGGGGTCTGTCATACTGCTGCATGCACGGTCAGCTGTGCGTACTTAGGAGAGGGCGTTAAAGGGGGCGGCAACGTCCAAAATACCAGATCGTCGTCAATTCAGCGTTGCACGCCGATTGACATCATGATGTGACTCATTTCCATATCTGGAGCGAGCGAAGGCAACGGCAGCGCTGCCAGCCTGCCCAAACAGGCCGAATTTCACGTCACACGTCTCCACAGAAGTTTCTGTCACTAGGAAAACGAAATAGTTCCAATTCTGCAGCATTAAGGTGTGGTGGATTTAGATCATTTCAGCCTTTAATGAATGAATTCCCAACCTTGCTGCTTAGCGTGGCCATGCTTACACATCATCTCCTTATCTCACTGTCTTCTTCAATTCCACCATTACCCCACCAAAGAGCACTGCATTGTATTTCATGTTTCAAAATAAGTTGTCAGTGCCTTGAATTTTGAATTCATTGATAGTGATGGAAACACATAAACCAATACCCTTTTCATCAGGAACTTACTGAAGTGCAACTGTAACAACAGAAAGTACCCGAGGGCCTTGACTGAAATACCTTGATAGTATCCCACTGCAGTCGCAAAAGGAAACAAATTCTGTGTAACCTGGTGATCAAAACCTGCCAACTCCTAGGATGCATTAGGAGTCTCCAGCATTTTAACCTTTCATCCATTCGTCAGGACTGGAGATAAAGCCAGAGGATGATATAATTAAATAGCAGAACAGGCTCGAGGGGCTGATGGCTTATGCCTGTTCCTATTTTCCTAAGCTGTTGCCCCCTTGTCAAAATCTAAATAAATAAAGGTCTCATTTCTGTACAAAAGCAAAATACTGCGGATGCTGGAAATCTGAAATAAAAACCGAAAATGCTGGAAATACTCAGCAGGTCAGGCAACATCGGTGGAGAGAGAAACAGAGTTAACATTTCAGGTTGATGACCCTTCGTCAGAACATCTTATTACTGCAGATTGATTAACCTGTTCACTGCAGAATAGAGTAAAACCAGGAAAAGGCCATTTATGCCCAATGAGCCACCTTTTTAATAAGCCGACCATGTCCTTCTCCCCAAACCCCTTCTCTCTCCAGAAACAAACACAATTTTCTTTTGAACCCATTGATATCTCTTTCCTGTATCGTATTCTGCAAACCTGTTGGTCTTTGGGTATAAAGGTTCTGCTTGATTTTCCTTCTACCTTTCTAACATGTCCCCCATTATTTGAATCTTTTGCTTATACTGAGCAATTCATCTCTATCACATTTTTTTTCCAATTCTCTTCATTTAGAAAAAAACTCAATTTTCTCTTCACTGCATTGTAAGTCTGCATTACTGAAGTAAATTTGAGTTGTCCTTTGCCTCATCCTCATGGAATGGTACCTGCTCTGACTGAATGTTCTGATGAACAATTCAGTTGACTGATAAACACTGATTCATCCGTTTTTTTTTACGCTCTTTACTTTTTACATTAGTTGTCTTTGTGTACTAGCCGATTAAAGCTGCCAGTTGGAATATTGTCAACGCACTGGAGTATTAATATAGAGAAAATGCAGTGAATCGACTGCAGTATACAACACAGGAAAACTAAACTGTTACTGTTGACAGGAACAAGTCTTTCATTATATCCCTATCTTTTGTTACAAGCTGTAATCCGCTGCAAATCATTTGACAAATTTTAATTGATCCCCTGCCAAAAGAAATGTTGCATTATTGCATTCGAGCAGATCCAGCCATTATATTCATGTAACTGTGTGAACCATGAATAGAACATTAAGTGGCATAATTCCTGTTTATATAGGTCAAACTCATTAAACACGACATGGAACAGAGAAATTTATACCAGTTCTCTTGGGATTCGGAGTGCATGCATTCCTATTCGCTTGTTAATAGGGTGTACTAATTGTTGAGCTTGTTGCTCAGCAGTAGATTCAGTTGATCTCTTCTCAAAGAGGCACCAGATTCATGGAAAAGTGTTTGGCAAACCCTCCATGTTTGCTTCCAAGCACGTGATGTGGTGACCTAAATCATTGCACCAAAAAGACACAATGTCATTACGGCAAAAATGGCTCATGACTCTTCTGGTTCATCAAACAATAATGGTTGGCAAGCACTTTTTCATGAAGATACGGATCAGCCATGATCTAATTGAATGGTGCAACAGGCTCGAGGCTCTGAATGACCGCCTCCTTTTTGGTATGTTTGTTCCTAAGATAGTGCTCCTTTATAATCCTCTTTCTCTATAGATATTTCCTCCAATTTCTTCTTTGATCCATTTCCACCCCACTTCCATCTCAGATTTCAAGCCACTAATGTCAGTCAGTGATCAGCCATCAGAAAACTCATTTGCTGTCCACAAAGAGGAACACAGTCCCTGTGTATCCCTTGTGACCAAAGGTGAAACATTACAAACATTATTTTGGTCCTTCAAGGCATTTTGACTGAGCTATGCTGCAAGAAGGTCTTACAAGACAAGCAATGATGTTTATAGTACCATGTATTGACTTCGGCAAGCGTGCAACTAAATTGTGCTAGTTGACAACTTAAGGTGTCAGCTGGTCCTTTACACCAGTAACAAAAGTCTGTAGGTAAAAGTCCCAATCTATACAGCTGTTTTCAGGGTCAAGGTGAGTATGGAGCAGAAAAGTAAGCTTATGAAGAAACTACATTTTAGGCAATCTAAATGTGAAGGTATGACATTATGCATAAAAACATTAAAATGGGAAGAAATATTTAGAGGAAGGATAGTGAAGAAAAATGAGAAAGTATTAAAGATTTATTTGTAAGATACTAAAGCAACTTATCCCTGCAGGATGATTTGAAAGCAGTATTTAAGATGGTAAGGTGTTTGGAAAAAGTAGATACATTTTTTTAACCAGGGTTTCAACTTTGGAGTGCAAAGAAAAATGGGAAATTAGGCAATTTCTTTTCAGTAAAAGAATGTTAAAGACGTGGAACAGAGCATCAACAAGATAAATTCCTGTTAATAAATAGGATTCAAGACTGCTAGACTTAGAAATGCATCAAGGTAATGGGTCGACTAGATGGCCTGCTGGTCCACTCTTCCCTGAAAATTGTGTCTATGTAAGTAGGTTATATCCAATTTACTAACAATTGGGTTTTAATTAAATCATCATCATAGGCAGTCCCTCGAATCAAGGAAAACTTGCTTCCACTCTTAACATGAGTTCTTAGATGGCTGAACAATCCAATACGAGAACCACAGTTTCTGTCACAGGTGGGACAGATAGTTGTTGAGGGAAGGAGAGGGTGGGACTGGTTTGCCGCATGCTCTTTCCGCTGTTTGCGCTTGATTTCTGCATGCTCTCAGCAACGAGACTCGAGGTGCTCAGCGCCCTCCTGGATGCACTTCCTCCACTTAGGGCAGTCTTTGGCCAGGGTCTCTCAGGTGTCAATGGGGATGTTGCACTTTATCAGGGAGGCTTTGAGGGTGTCCTTGTAACGTTTCCGCTGCCCACCTTTGGCTCGTTTGCCATGAAGGAGTTCCGAGTAGAGCGGTGGTTTACGTGTCTGGCATATGAACTATGTGGCCTGCCCAGCAGAGCTGATCAAGTGTGGTCAGTGCTTCAATGCTGGGGATGTTGGCCTGGTTGAGGACGCTAACGTTGGTGCATCTGTCCTCCCAGGGGATTTGTAGGATTTTGCGGAGACATCGTTGGTGGTATTTCTCCAGTGACTCCAATTAAATAGCTAAACAATGAATACATTATTATAGTTTTAATGAAAAATTATATCTCTTCTAGTTAATATGATTCACAATTGAATTTCAGAGTTGATTGTTCTGAAGAATATATGATTCAGAACGTTGACATGTTTTTCTATTGTTATGTCGGCAGCTGATTTACAGATAAAATTCTCTGTGGAATTGTCTGCCCCAGAGAGCTGTGGAGGCTAGGTCATTGAATATATTTAAGGTGGAGATAGACAGATTTTTGAGCAATAAGGGAATAAAGGGTTATGGGGAGCGGGCAGGGAAGTGGAACTGAGGCCATGATCAGATCAGCCATGATCTTATTGTATGGTGGAGCAGACTCGAGGGGCCGAATGGCCTACTCCTGCTCCTATTTCTTATGCTCTTATTTTCTTATAGCAAAGTCTCACAAACAGCAAATTAGATAAATGACCAGTTAATCTTATTTTTCAAGTGTTGTTGGTCGAGGGATGAACACTGGACTTGACACAAGAACTTCCTGCTCTTCCGTAAATAAATCCACTTGCACAGGCAAAGAGGGTCTTTCGTTTAACATCTCATCCAAAAGGCTGCATCTCGAACAATGCTGCACTTTCTCAGCACTGAAATGTCAGCCTCAAACCTTAGATTATGTGCTCAAGACCTGTAGTGGGCCTGAAATCTACCATCAGATGGAACAGAATCATGAGAATTAACCACAATCACTCTGCTGCACTATGTGATTCATGTTCTGCAGCATGTGGAACATATTTCACTCCCTATGATACTACTTCACTCGATCACTCCACTTCTTATATTTGATGATTCCATGTTGCTTCAATCGACACTGCTTCACTTTATTTTGCTCTGTCGGGCTCCCTTTTGCTTCATACAGTTTCATTTTACTTCATTCCACATGACTGACCTTCATTGTACTTTATTTAAAGTGTGCATTTACATTGCTCGAGAGCTCAACACTTGCACACGCTTTACTGAACATGCCTCAGGCTGTCAACTGTATGGACTACAGGTTATTCATAGACCACTTTTCTTACTTAAATAGAGGCTATTTGTAATAGGTCATCATTTTGCTAAAATTAAACTGTAGTTTACCAACGTTAGACTCTCCATGGGTGCCATCTATAGAACAAGTTTTCAGGAAAAATACCAAAGGAGTCTCACTATTATCTGGTTAAGAAAGATTTGTATCTGAAGAAATCTGTAGAGCTTCTTCAGTGATTCTACAATGCGAATTTCCACAGCCAATTGAAAACATGGCTGGGTAAAATCAAAGTATATTAAGGTGCCAGTTAATGAAGATTTCTCCAAGACAAATTAAGGATTGTTTCTTTTAAAAATATATGTAGATGTACTTAGCTGTGATGGTAGTTACCCACAGGGCTACAATTTCTAACATAGCAACTTTCAAATGTGTCCAAAGCGCGGGAAATAGATTTCATCTGCCCTTGTGAGACACGGCCCAAGATTTTGCCGGCATCGGCCATTGTTCAAAAAGCAGTTAAGAGTCAGGAGTGGCAAAACTTTTTGTGAGATGGCTGTAAATCTAAAATAAACAGGAAATGTTAGAGATGCATAGCAGCTCAGGCAGCGACCGAGAAAGACAATCTAATAAAGTATAATAAGTATAGAGGTAAGTGTCAGTTCATAGAAACATAGAAACATAGAAAATAGGTGCAGGAGTAGGCCATTCGGCCCTTCTAGCCTGCACCGCCATTCAATGAGTTCATCGCACTCTTACCTGAAACGCCTCTGTGAAGACGCGTACATAATCTAAGCTGACACTTCAGTGCAGTATTGAGGAAGTGCCGCATTGTCAGAGGTGCCTGCTTCGAATGAGGCATTAAAGTTGGGATTTACTGTGACTGTGGTTCCTCACTCATGATTTTCTGTCCATTCAAATAAATGGGTGAAATATCACAGGCTGGGCAGTACAGAAGCATAAATCCCAGCCTATATCTGGCTTTGCCCATCTTCTCAGGTGGATGTGAACAATACTATGGCACTGTTCAAATAAAGAGCAATGAGTTCTCCCACGACCTGGCCAACACTAATCCCTGAACCAATGCCGAACCGATAGCAAAGCAGATTAACTAATCATAAATTAATTTGCAATTTGTGGCATTTTTCTGTGCGTATTTGCCTACATAAACAACATAGCTACACTTCAAAGGATAACAATTGATTTTAAATCATTTTGGGACATCCTGAGGACATGCTCAATACAAGATCTTTCTTTCTACTGCTTCAGCTGGGAGATTTCACCAGAACTATTCTTAAAATAGTAGGTACGGTACTGTAATTAAAAACAGAAAATGCTGGAAATACCCAGCAGGTCTGGCAGCATCTGTCAGAGTTCTGACGAAAGGTCATCGTCCTGAAACGTTAACTCTGTTTCTCTCATGAGTATGAGCTCTAATCCTACCCCACCTTGGAAGTTTGAGAGTTTGAATTAAAACAATATCTGGAAATAAAAAGCTGGTATCAGTAAAGAAAAAGATGCCCAGATTGTTGTAAAAACCCACCTGGTCCTTTAAAGAAGAAAACCTGCCGTCCTTACTCAGTCTGGCCATTATGTGACACCAGTGCCACACCAATAGGACTGACGACCTACAGAAGTGGCCAAGTAAGCCACTCAATTAAACCATTACAAGGTTGTCTAACACCACCACCTTCTCACTGCAACTAGGCATGGGCAATAAATCCCAACCTTGCCAGTGGCATCCACATCCTGAGAATTCATTCCATTTTTCTTTTAATATTCTTATGAAGGGCTCTACCTGAAACCCAAAGGCTAACAGATCTGTGTTCCCAGCACTTTCTGCTTTTATTTAAGCAGTGGTGTGCAACCAGTTAAAACTTACCATTTCTCTCTCTCACCAACCTATCTATTACTAACATAAATTAGCCAAAGATTGACTTGATTACATTTTTATTATGACAGAATGAAGCTTCACACCAGAGAGCATTTCTTAATTCAAAGCATATTTCAAATAAAGTGAAAACAATTCAATCTTGCTTATTTTTTGTAGAATTTTGGATGCAATCCTCAAAAGGTTCTTGCACAAATGTTGGCCAACTAGGAGCTTGAACTGTCTTACTTTCAGGCTCTTTTACTCAAGGGGATAACATTAGAAAGCCAAAATGTACAATTACCACCTTTTTAAATAGATGGATATCTTTTCACAGAATCATAGAACGGTTACAGCACAGAAGGAGTCCACTTGGTCTGTCGAGCCCATGCTGACTCTCTGCAAGAGCACTTCAGCTAGTCCCACTTCCCCGCCCTTTCCCTGTAGCCCTGCAAAATGTTATTGTTCAGGTACTTATCCAATTCCCTTTTGAAAGCCACAATTGAATCTGCCTCCACCACCCGTTCAGGCGATGCATTCCAGATCCTAACCACGCGCTGCGTAAGTTTTTCCTCGTGTTGCCTTTGGTTCTTCTACCAATCATCTTAAATCTGTGTCCTCTGGTTCTTGACCCTTCCGCCAATGGGAACAGTTTCTCATTATCTACTCTGTCTAGACCCATCATGATTTTGAACACCTCTTATAGAAACATAGAAACATAGAAAATAGATGCAGGAGCAGGCCATTCAGCCCTTCTAGCCTGCACCGCCATTCAATGAGTTCATGGCTGAACATGAAACTTCAGTACCCCATTCCTGCTTTCTCGCCATACCCTTTGATCCCCCGAGTAGTAAGGACTTCATCTAACTCCCTTTTGAATATATTTAGTGAATTGGCCTCAACTACTTTCTGTGGTAGAGAATTCCACAGGTTCACCACTCTCTGGGTGAAGAAGTTTCTCCTTATCTCGGTCCTAAATGGCTTACCCCTTATCCTTAGACTGTGACCCCTGGTTCTGGACTTCCCCAACATTGGGAACATTCTTCCTGCATCCAACCTGTCCAAACCCGTCAGAATTTTAAACGTTTCTATGAGGTCCCCTCTCACTCTTCTGAACTCCAGTGAATACAAGCCCAGTTGATCCAGTCTTTCTTGATAGGTCAGTCCCGCCATCCCGGAATCAGTCTGGTGAATCTTCGCTGCACTCCCTCAATAGCAAGAATGTCCTTCCTCAAGTTAGGAGACCAAAACTGTACACAATACTCCAGGTGTGGCCTCACCAAGGCCCTGTACAACTGTAGCAACACCTCCCTGCCCCTGTACTCAAATCCCCTCGCTATGAAGGCCAACATGCCATTTGCTTTCTTAACCGCCTGCTGTACCTGCATGCCAACCTTCAATGACTGATGTACCATGACACCCAGGTCTCGTTGCACCTTCCCTTTTCCTATCTGTCACCATTCAGATAATAGTCTGTCTCTCTGTTTTTACCACCAAAGTGGATAACCTCACATTTATCCACATTATACTTCATCTGCCACGCATTTGCCCACTCACCTAACCTATCCAAGTCACTCTGCAGCCTCATAGCATCCTCCTCGCAGCTCACACTGCCACCCAACTTAGTGTCATCCGCAAATTTGGAGATACTACATTTAATCCCCTCGTCTAAATCATTAATGTACAATGTAAACAACTGGGGCCCCAGCACAGAACCCTGCAGTACCCCACTAGTCACTGCCTGCCATTCCGAAAAGTACCCATTTGCTCCTACTCTTTGCTTCCTGTCTGACAACCAGTTCTCAATCCACGTCAGCACACTACCCCCAATCCCATGTGCTTTAACTTTGCACATTAATCTCCTGTGTGGGACCTTGTCGAAAGCCTTCTGAAAGTCCAAATATACCACATCAACTGGTACTCCTTTGTCCACTTTATTGGAAACATCCTCAAAAAATTCCAGAAGATTTGTCAAGCATGATCTCCCTTTCACAAATCCATGCTGACTTGGACCTATCATGTCACCTCTTTCCAAATGCACTGCTATGACATCCTTAATAATTGATTCCATCATTTTACCCACTACTGAGGTCAGGCTGACCGGTCTATAATTCCCTGCTTTCTCTCTCCCTCCTTTTTTAAAAAGTGGGGTTACATTGGCTACCCTCCACTCGATAGGAACTGATCCAGAGTCAATGGAATGTTGGAAAATGACTGTCAATGCATCCGCTATTTCCAAGGCCACCTCCTTAAGTACTCTGGGATGCAGTCCATCAGGTCCTGGGGATTTATCGGCCTTCAATCCCATCAATTTCCCCAACACAATTTCCCGACTAATAAAGATTTCCCTCAGTTCCTCCTCCTTACTAGACCCTCTGACCACTTTTATATCCGGAAGGTTGTTTGTGTCCTCCTTAGTGAATACTGAACCAAAGTACTTGTTCAATTGGTCTGCCATTTCTTTGTTCCCCGTTATGACTTCCCCTGATTCTGATTGCAGGGGACCTACGTTTGTCTTTACTAACCTTTTTCTCTTTACATACCTATAGAAACTTTTGCAATCCGCCTTAATGTTCCCTGCAAGCTTCTTCTCGTACTCCATTTTCCCTGC
Organism: Pristiophorus japonicus; assembly: GCF_044704955.1. Taxonomy (NCBI): domain Eukaryota; kingdom Metazoa; phylum Chordata; class Chondrichthyes; family Pristiophoridae; genus Pristiophorus; species Pristiophorus japonicus. The sequence goes on from NC_091997.1 coordinate 3,594,538, forward strand.
CCTAATCAAACCCTTTGTCCTCCTCTGCTGAGTTCTAAATTTCTCCCAGTCCCCAGGTTCGCTGCTATTTCTGGCCAATTTGTATGCCATTTCCTTGGCTTTAATACTATCCCTGATTTCCCTAGATAGCCACGGTTGAGCCACCTTCCCTTTTTTATTTTTACGCCAGACAGGAATGTACAATTGTTGTAATTCATCCATGCGGTCTCTAAATGTCTGCCATTGCCCATCCACAGTCAACCCCTTAAGTATCATTAGCCAATCTATCTTAGCCAATTCATGCCTCATACCTTCAAAGTTACCCTTCTTTAAGTTCTGGACCATGGTCTCTGAATTAACTGTTTCATTCTCCATCCTAATGCAGAATTCCACCATATTATGGTCACTCTTCCCCAAGGGGCCTCGCACAATGAGATTGCTAATTAATCCTCTACACAACACCCAGTCTAAGATGGCCTCCCCCCTAGTTGGTTCCTCGACATATTGGTCTAGAAAACCATCCCTTATGCACTCCAGGAAATCCTCCTCCACCGTATTGCTTCCAGTTTGGCTGGCCCAATCTATGTGCATATTAAAGTCACCCATTATAACTGCTGCACCTTTATTGCATGCACTCCTAATTTCCTGTTTGATGCCCTCCCCAACATCACTACTACTGTTTGGAGGTCTGTACACAACTCCCACTAACGATTTTTGCCCTTTAGTGTTCTGCAGCTCTACCCATATAGATTCCATATCATCCAAGCTAATGTCTTTCCTAACTATTGCATTAATCTCCTCTTTAACCAGCAATGCTACCCCACCTCCTTTTCCTTTTATTCTATCCTTCCTGAATGTTGAATACCCCTGGATGTTGAGTTCCCAGCCCTGATCATCCTGGAGCCACGTCTCCGTAATCCCAATCACATCATATTTGTTAACATCTATTTGCACAGTTAATTCATCCACCTTATTGCGGATACTCCTTGCATTAAGACACAAAGCCTTCAGGCTTGCTTTTTTAACACCCTTTGTCCTTTTAGAATTTTGCTGTACAGTGGCCCTTTTTGTTCTTTGCCTTGGGTTTCTCTGCCCTCCACTTTTCCTCATCTCCTTTCTGTCTTTTGCTTTTACCTCATTTTTGTCTCCCTCTGTCTCCCTGCACAGGTTCCCATCCCCCTGCAATATTAGTTTAACTCCTCCCCAACAGCACTAGCAAACACTCCCCTTAGGACATTGGTTCCGGTCCTGCCCAGGTGCAGACCGTCCGGTTTGTACTGGTCCCACCTCCCCCAGAACCGGTTCCAATGCCCCAAGAATTTTAATCCCTCCCTGCTGCACCACTGCTCAAGCCATGTATTCATCTGCGCTATCCTGCGATTCCTACTCTGACTAGCACGTGGCACTGGTAGCAATCCCGAGATTACTACTTTTGAGGTCCTACTTTTTAATTTAGCTCCTAGCTCCTTAAATTCTTTTCGTAGGACCTCATCCCTTTTTTTACCTATGTCGTTGGTACCAATGTGCACCACGACAACTGGCTGTTCTCCCTCCCATTTCAGAATGTCCTGCACCCGCTCCGAGACATCCTTGACCCTTGCACCAGGGAGGCAACATACCATCCTGGAGTCTCGGTTGCGTCCGCAGAAACGCCTATCTATTCCCCTCACCATCGAATCCCCTATCACTATCGCGCTCCCAATCTTTTTCCTGCCCTCCTTTGCAGCAGAGCCACCTACGGTGCCATGAACTTGGCTGCTGCTGCCCTCCCCTGATGAGTCATCCTCCCCAACAGTACTCAAAGCAGTGTATCTGTTTTGCAGGGGGATGACCACAGGGGACCCCTGCACTATCTTTCTTGCACTGCTCTTCCTGCTGGTCTTCCATTCCCTATCTGGCTGTGGACCCTTCTCCTGCGGTAAGACCAACTCACTACACGTGATACTCACGTCATTCTCAGCATCGTGGATGCTCCAGAGTGAATCCACCCTCAGCTCCAATTCCGCAACGTGGACCGTCAAGAGCTCGAGGCGGATACACTTCCCACACACGTAGCGCCCAGGGACACCGGAAGTGTCCCCGAGTTCCCACATGGTACAGGAGGAGCATATCACATGGCCGAGCTCTCCTGCCATGTCTTAACCTTAGATACCCTTAAATTGGTAATAACAATGTTACAGTTCACTTACTGATATAAAAAATAAAAGAAAAGCTACTCACCAATCACCAGCCAATCACTCTTCAAATATTCTCTCAAACTTCACTGCTCTAAAGAGAACAACCCCAGCTTTTCTAGTCTATCCATGTAACTGAAGTTCCTCATCCATGGAACCATTCTCTTAAATCTTTCTACACCTTTTCTAAGGCCTTCACATCCTTCCTAAAGTGCGGTGCCCAGAATTGGACACAATACTCCAGATGAGGTCAAACCAGTATTTTATAAAGATTCATCATAACTTCCTTGCTTTTGCACTCTATGGGGCCAAAATTCACCGTCGCCGAAGGGACGGCCACTGCGGGGTTTGGACGACCAATCAAAAAAAATCGATCGGCCGCTGTGGTCGGCTACTTTTCCCTCCCCGAGCCATATTCAGCTCGGGGGGGGGGGGATTTGAGTGGTGCACACTTCCACTGGAAACGACGGGGTGAAGCCGCTGTAAAGCTAAGTTTCCAGCAGTAAGGTCTGCAACATGGGGCCGCTGAAAATTGGCCAGGACAGCGATTTGCAGCAACAAAAAGGTAGGAGTTGTTCAAGCAGTGCCCCCGTGAGGTATTCGAGTCGGTGCTCAAACACAATACCGCTGGAGGTTTGCCGCGATCGGGGCCCTTTGGTAGTGAAATCGTTTTATTAATTTTAGTATTTTTATTTCAGATTCCAGCATCCGCTGTATTTATCTTTTCATATAGTTTTATTAATTGTTTTGGCTCCATTCAACCTGCTGAGTGCTGCTCAGAGGTTTGTACATACTTTTGTACAACTTTCAGAACTGACTCTGTGGGCTGCAGAGACCTGCTTGGCCGGGTTCACCCTGAGGATGGGAGGAGTGTTGGGAGGACGATGCCTGGTACACCTGCTCAGAAGCAAGGTGTCGCCGTCAGCACCGTGCAGACAGGCAGCGGGCACGGGAGCAGCAGCCATGATTCGTTCATTCTGTGCCAGACCAGTGTGCCCGCTGTCTTTACTAGCACCAGAGCATGCATACAATGACGCCCATTGTGCCACCATTGAGCAGTGCATAGGCATCCTTAAGCAGCAGTTCCGGTGCCTGGACCGCTCTGGTGGCAGTTTGCCGTATTCTGCTCAACGGGTCTCCATAATCGTCGTGGTCTGCTGCATGCTGCACAACCTGGCCATCATGAGGGGTCAGCCACTGGAGGTTGAGCCGGCAGTACCACCTGAGGAGGAGGAGGAGGAGGAGGAGGAGGAGGATCCCCGTCGCCCCAGAGCCTGGAGGCATCGACCCATCGCCACTCTGGAAGTGCCGGGTGCAGATTGGCCAGCTCTCTCCTGGGAGGGTGCGTCCTCACACATATGGAGGTGCCTGGCACCTCCCCTGCAATCTCCCTCCATGCCAGGTCTCCCCACGTCAAAACACAGTATTCTTCTTCTGTCCTCCACACCGTCCATCAGTGTCTCCAGCTCCATATCAGTGAACCTGTTGGCTCTCCTTGCGCCTCTTACACCTGCCATCCTTCCAAACTCCTTCCCCCCTCAGGGCCTTGCTGTAGATTCTGCCCTTTAAAAAGGCCATGGAACAGCTGGCTCATTAGAAACCCTTACCTGCATGCTGAATTTCTCAGTGGTGATAACGCTCAAATTAAGACAGCCACACTGCTGAAAAATCCACTTTGGAGGGTTCATGAGTGCTGGAACCCATTTGTTCACTTTTGGAGCTGAATATAAGGTGACTCAGCCACTCAAAAATGTCGGCGCTTGTGGCTACAAAAAAGTGGGGGGAGCACCAGCTTTCCAACGGTACTGAATTTCGGGCCCTGTGCCTCTATTTATGAAGCCCAGGACCCCATATGCTTTTTAACTGCTTTCTCAACCTGCCCTGCCACCTTCAGCGATTAATGTACATAAACCCCCAGGTCTCTCTGTTCATGCTCCCCGTTTAGAATTGTATCCTTTAGTTTATATTGCCTCTCCTTGTGCTTCCTACCAAAATGTATCACTTTGCCCTTCTCTGCATTAAACTCCCCCTGCCACATGTCCGCCCATCCCACCAGCCTGTCTATGTCTTCTTGAAGTCTATCACTATCCTCCTCATTGTTCACTATACTTTCAAGTTGTGTGTCATCTGCAAATTTTCAAACTGTGTTCTGTACACCCAAGTCTAAGTCATTAATGTATATCAAAGAAAGCAGTGGTCCTAGAAACGACCCCTGGGGAACACCACTGTATACCTTCCTCCAATTCAAAAAACCGTTCACCACTACACTCTGTTTCCAGTCACTTAGTCAATTTCATATCCATGCTGACACTGTCTCTTTTATTCCATGGGCTAGCCTGATATGTGGCACTTTATCAAACGCCTTTTGGAAGTCCAGGTGCACCACGTTAACCGCATTGCCCTCATCAACCCTCTCTGTTAGCTCATCAAAAAACTCGACCAAGTTAGTTAAACATGATTTGCCTTTCTGGCTTTCCTTAATTAATCCACACTTGTCCAAGTGACTGTTAATTTTGTCCCTGATTATCATTTCTAAAAGTTTCCCCACTACCGAGGTTAAACCGACTGGCCTATAGTTGCTGGGATTATCCTTGCATCCTTTTTTGAACAAGGGTGTAACATTTGCCATTCTCCAGTCCTCTGACACCATCCCCGTATCTAAGGAGGATTGGAAGATAATGGCCAGTACCTCCACAATTTCCACCTTTACTTATCTCAGTATCCTAGGATGCATCCCATTCAGTCCTGGTGACTTATCTACTTTAAGTACAGCCAGTCTTTCTAGTACCTCCTCTTTATCAATTTGTATCCCATCCAGTAGCTCAACTACCTCCTCTTTCACTATGACTTTGGCAGCATCTTTTTCCTTGCTGAAGATAGATGCAAAATACTCATTTAGTACCTCAGCCATGCCCTCTGCCTCCATACGTAGGTCTCCTTTTTGGTCCCTAATCGACCCCACCCCTCTTCCCAAATCTCTGCCCATGAATGTCCTTCTCCCGGGAATGCGTGCGATCTGTCAAAATAAATTTTGACAGTTCGCAAGTGCCGGGTTCATGTGCATTGCGCGTAGAGAACCGACATTTGTGAGGCCTCATTGGTGTGGGCGCACATCATACGCACCCAGAGAGGCTGCAATTTTCGGGCCATTGTTATGACGAGATGCTAATTAAGAAATAATCTGAATACTAAGAAATGCCAAGCGTGCTACTGATTGCACAGTTCCTAGAATAGTTTTATTATTCTAATTGTTCTAATTATTCTAATTGTTTAATTATTCCAGTGTCCTGGCCAATATTTATCTCTCAATCAACATCACAAAAACAGATTATCTGGTCATTATCACATTGCTGTTTGTAGGAGCTTGCTGTGCGCAAGTTGGCTGCCGCGTTTCCCACATTACAACAGTGACTACACTCCAGTGGGGTCTCGTGCGGTAGCTAAGCAGGACTCGGGATAGGCGAGTCTGCAGTGAGCCTTCAGTTACCCTCTTCAAGCTCTGCTTGATGGTTTGCACTGCTCTCTCTGCCTGACCATTGGATGCTGGTTTGAACAGGGCAGATGTAACATGTTTGATCCCATTACGGGTCATGAACTCTTTGAACTCGGCACTGGTGAAACATGGCCCATTGTTGCTCACAAGGACATCAGGCAGGCCGTGCGTGGCAAACATGGCCCGTAGGCTTTCAGTGGTGGCAGTGGACGTGCTTGCCGACATTATTTCACATTCAATCCATTTGGAGCACGCATCTACAACCGCTAGGAACATTTTACCCAAAACCGGGCCTGCATGGTCGACGTGGATCCTGGACCACGGTTTGGAGGGCCAAGACCATAAACTTAGTGGCGTCTCCCTGGATGCATTGCTTGACTGCGAGCATGTGTTACATTTGTGCACGCAGGACTCTACGTCTGCATCGATACCGGGCCGCCACATGTGGGATTTGGCTATCGCTTTCATTATTACAATGCCTGGGTGAATACTGTGGAGGTCACTGATGAAAGTGTCCCTGCTCTTCTTGGGGACCACTACCCGATTACCCCACAGAAGGCAGTCGGCCTATATAGACATTTCATCTTTGCGCCGCTGGAACTGCTTTATCTCTTCCTGCATTTCCACTGGGACACTGGGCCAGCTCCCGTGAAACACACAGTTTTTTACTAGGGGCAGTAGGGGTCCTGGCTCGTCCAGGTTCTAATCTGTCGGGCTGAGACGGGTGATTGCTCACTCTCGAATGCTTCCATTACCATGACTAAATCTGTGGGCTGTGCCATTTCCACCCCCTTGGTGGGCAATGGCAGCCGACTGAGAGCCTCGGCACAGTTTTTTGTGCCTGGCCTGTGGCGGATGGTATAGCTGTATGCGGACAACGTGAGCGCCCATCTCTGGATGCGGGCCGATGCATTCGTATTTATCCCCTTATTTTTGGAAAAAAGGGATATCAGGGGCTTATGGTCAGTTTCCAATTCAAATTTGAGCCCAAACAGATATTGATGCATTTTCTTCCCATAAACACACGCTAACACTTCTTTTTCAATCATGCTGTAGGCCCTCTCAGCCTTAGACAGACTTTTGGATGCATAAGCAACCAGTTGCAATTTCCCAGATCCATTAGCTTGTTGCAATACACACCCGACCCCGTACGACGACGCATCACATGCTAGTACCAAATGCTTACATGGATCATACAACACAAGCAATTTGTTTGAGCGTAACAATTTTCTAGCTTTTACAAAGGCATTTTCTTGGCTTTTACCCCATACCCCATTCATCTCCTTTATGCAGTAAGATGTGCATTGGTTCTAACAGTGTGCTGGGAGCCGGTGAGAAGTTACCAAAGTAGTTCAGGAGTCCTAGAAACGACCGCAACTCCATCACATTCTGTGGCCTTGGTGCATTCTTGATTGCCTCCGTCTTCGAATCGGTGGGCCTGATGCCGTCCGCCGCAATTCTTCTCCCCAGGAACTCCACTTCAGGCGCCAGGAAAACGCACTTCGAACGTTTTATCCTGAGCTCCACGCAGTTGAGTCGACTAAGAACCTTCTCCATGTTCTGCAGATGCTCGACTGTGTCCCGACCTGTAACCAAGATGTCGTCCTGAAAGACCACCGTGCGCGGGACCGATCTCAGTAAGACTTCCATGTTTCTCTGGAATTTCGCCGCAGCTGATTGAATCCCAAATGGGCATCTGTTGTAAATGAAGAGACCTTTGTGCGTGTTGATGCAGGTGAGGCCCTTCGATGATTCCTCCAGTTCCTGTGTCATGTAGGCTGAGGTCAAGTCCAGCTTCGTGAACGTCTTTCCTCCCGCCAGCGTCGCAAATAGGTCGTCTGCCTTTGGTCGTGGGTATTGATCCTGCAGGGAGAAACAATTAATAGTTACTTTGTAATCACCACAGATTCTGATGGTGCCGTTTCCTTTGAGGACTGGAACAATTGGACTTGCCCACTCGTTGAACTCACGAAATGATGCCCTCTCATTGCAGCCAGTCCAGCTCGATCTCCACCCTCTCTCTCATCATGTACGGTACTGCTCTCACCTTGTGATGGATGGGTCGCGCCCCCGGAATCAAATGGATCTGCACTTTTGCTCCTTGGAACTTCCCGATACCTGGTTCGAACAGCGAGGGGAACTTGTTTAAGATCTGGGCACACGAAGTGTCGTCAACGGACGAGAGCGCTCGGACGTCGTCCCAGTTCCAGCGTATCTTTCCCAGCCAGCTCCTGCTGAGCAGCATAGGACCGTCACCCTGTACCACCCAGAGTGGTAGCTTGTGCACCGCTCCATCGTAGGAGACCTTTACAGTAACACTGCCGATAACGGGAATCAGTTCCTTTGTGTAAGTTCTCAGTTTAGTGAGAATGGGAGTCAGGAGTGGCCTTGAGGCCTTGCTGCACCACAATTTATCGAAAGTCTTTTTGCTCATAATGGACTGTCTCGTGCCCGTGTCCAGTGCCATTGACACCGAGAGCCCATTTAATTCAACCTTCAGCATTATCGGGGGACACTTTGTGATAAATGTGTGCACCCCATATACCTCTGCCTCCTCTTTTTGAGGCTCTGGTTCGTTGTGATCCGCCGTGGATCTGTCCTCCTCTGCAACATGGTGGTTTGCAGGATTAGCAGGGTTTGCAGCTCACCTGTACATACATTGGAGGCGTCCCATTGTTCCACAGCCCTTGCAAATGTACCCTTTGAAGCGGCATGAATGGAAACGATGATCACCCCCGCAGCGCCAACAAGGTGTTAATGGCCTTGCATTCATCACCCTTGATGGTGTGGACTCTGAAACATCTGCAGACATGCAGCTGCAGGCATGTGGGGCCTGCCTTTGAAAACAACATCACTTTGTTCACAGTACTTGTAACAGCACTTGTGTGCTGAGAGATTTGCTTAGTATTGTCACTGGTGGCAATGAATGCCTGGGCTATTGCTATGGCTTTACTCAAGGTTCGGGTCTCTACAGTCAAAAGTTTGAGAAGTATCACTTCATGGCCAATGCCAAGTACGAAGAAGTCCCTGAGCATGTGCTCCAAATTCGCAATGTCCTGCAAGGTGTCTCAGCTCGGCGACATAGCTCGCCACTTCCTGGCCTTCAGACCTTTTGTAGGTGTAGAACCAATACCTTGCCATCAGAATGCATTCCTTCGAGTTCAGGTGCTCCCGGATCAGTGTGCACAAATCATTGTATGATTTCTCTGTGGGTTTCGCTGGAGCAAGCAGATTTTTCATGAGGCAATACATTGGTGCCCCGCAGACGGTGAGGAGAATCGCCCTTCGTTTGGCAGTGTTCACTTCTCTTTCCAGCTCATTGGTCACAAAGTATTGGTCGAGTCACTCCACGAAGGTTTCCCAATCATTTCCCTCCGAAAATTTCTTCAGGATGCCCACTGTTCTCTGCATCGTTGGGTTTGTCATCTGTATCTCGTCGTCAGTTGCTATGTATGAATAAAGAGTCTGACTAGATACTGTGAGCTCAAAGAAAAGTGTGACCTTAGTCTTTTATTGCAGGTCTCCAGATTATCTCTCCAGCCTGTGAGGCTTCCTTAAGTACAGTGCTCCCAAGGGATTGTCGGCCCCCTTGGGATTCCAGAGGATGAGCCCTCTGGTGGCGACACAAGGTATTTACAGGTTTACATATATAACAGGCACATACAGCCAATAAATCGGGACATGGTTGGAAGTCCTGGATTTGTGGGTCGCAGTTGGAGAGGACTTGGGTAGAGAGACCTGGATTGTGAAGTTTGTGTTGGATGGCCAGACACAGGCCAGTAAACAGAATATGAGAGAAATCAATTCTCAAAATGATGAAGGCATAGATGAGAGTTTTAGCAGCAGAAATGGTGAACTCGGGATGTAATATTCTGCAGGTGACAGAAAGCAGTCTCAGTTATGGACCGGTTTGGGCAGAAAATTCAACTGAGGGCTGCAGAGAACGGCAAAGCTGTATCACATTAGCAGGTAGCTAAAGAAATTCATGAATTTAGTGTATGACACACTTAGGTCCTGGTGAGAGATACGAACATACGAACAATGAAGGACAGGTAAAGACCACCTGGTCCATCAAGCCTGTCGCACACAATTGCGATACCCTGTGTATCACAATATATACACTCCATCCCACCCAAAACCTTGTGATCTCCTGAGAGAGGCAAAAAGCAGATGAAAAAACCCAGGCCAATTTGGGGAAAAAAATCTTCAAAATTCCTCTCCGACCCTTCTAGGCCATTGAAACCAGTCCAGGAGATCACTCTGACCATTAAATACCCTGCAGTACCTGTCATGTATCTCACACTACTGTATATAACTGTATCTTACCATGCTATACATGACTGTAACTAGATATGATCTGTAACCACCAGCATACTTTACCACCAGGGGTGTACTTGCAGGAGACACTGCATGCCTGTTCCACATAGGTATATAAAGGCAGGTCTCAGGCAAGTGTGACACTCGAGAGCTATGAAATAAAGGTGCAGGTCCAGAGTGACCTTGACTTCAGCATGTGCCTCGTGTAAGTCTGTACTGCAGGGTCAGGACTTTACAGTACCTACCTTCGGTAGGAGATAATCTCCACCGCAGCCAGAAACAAATCCAGCTTTCACTTGAAGAAATTCAGCGAGTCTGCATCCACCACATCAAACAGCAGCTTGTCCCGGAGGTCGACTGTTCTCTGGGAGAAGAACCACCAAGATGAACTGAATCTCTTCAATTTTGCCAACATTTAGCTGAAGGAACTTTGACTCAGATCTTGATGTCGGGTGGCCAGACAATCAGATTGTGCACCCCTGGAGTCACCTGGGTGTCATCAACAAACATGAAAGCTGGTCGTGTTCTTGAGGATGATGTTGGTGACTGACAGAATGCAGATAATGAATAGGCGAGGTACAAAGTTGGAGCCATGAGGCACACCTTTGAGAATGTAGTGACTACATTCAGACATGTAAAAGTGAAATCACAAGAGAACTGTAATACATAAGTGGACAATGGAAAAGTGACAGTGCATGCATTGAAGTGGAGAGCAGGAGAGAGTTAAAGAATGAAGAGGAGGGATAGTGATCCATGGTCGCAGTTATATCTGATGTCAATGGTAACTTTGATCGGGGCTGTTGCAATCATAGGAGCAGTTGGAAGCTGGATTGGAGGAACTCACACAGAGATAAGAGGTGACATGTAGTTGGGTGACAATTTCTAAGAACCTTAGAGAGGAAGTACAAATTTGAACAAGGACAGTAGAGGATAATAGGGTCGAAGGTGGAATTTGTAAGGGGGTTAGAAACAACCCTTGACGAAAGGGATGGGTCGACTACATCAGTAAGCATGGGGTTGTGTGGGGAAAGTTGGACAATCAGCTAAAGGCTTGGAAGAGGGTCAAGGAATTAGATAGTGGGTTTCACTGAGGTTATGAGACTAATGTGGCCAAGAACTGAAGATGGGGAAGGAGATACAGGGTGTAATGGGTGAGAGCTAGTTTGGGAGGGGACATCATAGTGTATTTATTGTCAAAAATATCCTGACAATTTAGTTATTTCTTTGCTATGGGCTGTTTCGCTCTTGTGGGTAAACAGGTAAAAGTGAAGGAGAATCAGCAGTTAGGAAAAGACTGACTGTGATATGAAGGCATTATTATGGCATTGCACACATCCATACACATAAAGCAAGGCAGATTCACAAGACATTACCTTGATTTATATGATGAATCTCAATGCTGCATTGATCCAAATCAGGGATTTTTCCTTTGATTGGTTTGTGAAGACTTGCACATGTATTTTCAGCCTTCTGTCGCATAGCCTTTTTAAAATCTAATCTGAGGAAATGTTTCCCTCTTTTCTGTGACGACAGTACTCCGTGTGTAGTGAACAATCCTGGTAGATGTAACGCGAATGTAAATTTTATCTGCTGATAGTTTGCCAAAAGCCAAGTGTTGGAAAACAGATCAAGCCTCTTGGGACGTTTTCCTACGTTAGAGGCGCTATATAAATGCAGGTTTTGTTGTCGTCGTCAAATAAACTAGCCTGTCGGTACCTATTTTGCATAACAGTACTATTTCATACACCAATTAGATTGGGCAAACCTGGGGGTGGGGAATTGAACCTTGCACTGACAAAACTGCCGTTCCGCGGAGTGACCAGCAGAAATGTCACTGGCTGCAGAGAACACTTTGGAAACAGTTTTGATTCTATTCGCACAGCATCTGACCTAAAGAATGCAACAGGAGTTCAGGTGCACGTGTGTATCGATGGGACTTCCGCGTTCAATTGGAACACAAGACCCATGGCTTGCAGTGGCTCTGAAATCGGCACTGAGCTCCCCCAGTTTGAACAATGTGTCGGTACGGCCGTCCTGGTAGCCTCCAGATGGCAGCGGTGGTCCTACTACTGACGCACTCACAGACATATCGAGCTGCCAGGTGTTAAATGTTCAACCGTACTACCGCAGCACCTCGACCCCACACATCTCTCTCGCCAGATATGTCATTTCACCACTGAATGTGAAAGCACGTTTTAGTGCGTATGTGTGTTTAAAAAATAACGAGGTCCCTTGTCCTTTTAAAGCGAGCCAGTTCAGCGAGAGAGAGAGAGAGAGAGAGAGTGCGAGTGAGAGCGATAAATCGTGGAGAAACGACTGGGCGAGAGACAGCCAAGAGGCGGAGTCCGGAGCCTACTTTCGGTTTGACAGCGAGAAAAAGAGAGCCTGAGATCAGGAGAAATCAGAGGTGAGAAGCAAGGGGGAGAAAGGAGAAAGGGGGAAGGGGAAGGGGAAGGGGAAGGGGGGTGTGTGTGTGTGTGGGCAAAGAGCCACCTGACATAAAGTGCCCGAGTGAAATTAACCAAAGCTGCCAAGTCCGGGAGAAAATTGACAAGCCCGGGAAAGACAGCAGGAAACTGCGGTAAGTGCACAAACACCAACTCGCTCTTGCTTGGCGCAAAGATTCTAAAATAATCTTGAAATAGAGAGATTGAACTTGCGAGCCAAAGTGCAGTCCGTTCTCCGCCGAAAGTTTTTTTTTTGCTAATGACATCGGAACTCGATACAGTTCAGAAGCTTGTTTGTGGCAATGTAGGATTTCCTGGAGTCTCTGGGTCGCAGCGCCGTCGCCTGTTTTTGAAATCAGTGTGTGTTTGTGTGTTTTTAATAACATTAGTTGAACACACGCCGGTACATCACAACTGGCACCGGTCCTGGACCGCTGGTCATCTGGAGCGGCGTGACCTTTAGCAACCGTGCAACTTTGTTTATATATATATATAAAAAAAAAGAATATATATTGGTTCCAAGTCTTAAATCCTCTTTCCCCAGGTTAGCATTGGCCCCGTGTAACATACATGGAGACCGATGTCATCATTCGGACACATGCCCAAGCTGGTCAGTGAGTGGGATATGTTGACATTTGAGAGACTGATGTTCAATAAAATCCGCCCGTTGGGCTCAGTTTTGCCCAAGCTCGTTTTCTGACGTATTGCCAGAGTTACACCCGTTTTTCTCGGCCACAAATGCACCAGAAATATTTTGCCAAAGTTTCCCCGATGTATAATTAAAATTTGGCGCCACGCAGCTTGCCCACTCGCCTTGGGGTTGGGTGGAGCCTGCTGTCTGCGTTGAAAAAATTATGCCGCACCTTCTGCAAAAAAAGTGACATTTTTGACGTTATTTCAATGGACGTGCATGTGAGTATAGCTCCGGGTTGTGTGTGTGTGAGAGGGAGTGCTGTGTGAGAACATTAGGAAAATCGGATCTGCAACAATACAAGATGCAACGCGGTGCAAGGACCAAGGATTTTTTACAGGATAAAGTGGAGGCACTCGTTACTGTGATTGAGACCAGATGGCAGGAGCTGGACACCAACAGACGTCACATAAAAGTTGCACCCAAAGAAATGAAGAAACGCTGGAACCAACTTGCAGAAGATTACTGTGCAATAGTGACCACCGCGAGGCCTGGGGGCCAATGTAAAAAGAAGTGGCAGGACCTTGGTCAAGTAGTTAGTGTAAGTAATATTTTCATTTATTCAATGGAATTGCAATTGTAAATGTGACCAGCTGTATATGTCCCACCCAGCAGAAAGATACCCTCTCTAAAAAGTTCATATTTTCATCTTTGCAGAGGAAAGTGGCACATAATAAAAAGGAAAGAACTCGAACAGGAGGAGGCCCGGCAAATCTGCAGCCACTGACACCCTTGGAAGAGAGGGTCGCTGCTTTGATAAGTCCTGCCTGGAGAAAAGCAACCACCACTGCACAAGCTGGGCCCACACTTGAGGAAGAGGGTAAGTCCTGCAAATTCTACAGTCTGGCTTTCCTAAATGTTAAGTACTGGGTGGACTAGCCATGCTTTGGTTCCTGGGGATGTCTCCATCAGCTAAGCTTCAGTTGATGCAATGCGCTACCATTCATCGTGGTTCATCATATCAGCCTGCTGCCTGCGCTGTGTGAGCCTACTCATGCCACCTACCCTGCCCCCTCTGCTGCTAACCATTTGCCTGTTCTGTTATATTTTGCAGAACTTGAGGCCAACCCTGATAATGCAGAAGAAGATTCAGACGAGGATGAGCCTGAAGAGGAGAACATCTTCCAATCCCACCTCCAAACTAAGAGCATAGCGGTGAGGGGGAGGGGATGGAGATGGAAGAAGCCTCAGCTGATTTACTGACTTTGGTGGAGGTGCAGATGTCAGCCCCTTCTGTGACTAGTGGTTTGAGTGTTGGTGGGACATTCCATGGTTTCCAATCACCCGAGGCTGCGGGTTCCAGTGGTGTGGTGCAGCGAGGCACACCCAGGACCTTCCGACGCTGCGAGTCCCAGCGGTGGGGTGCGAGCCACAGCTGTGGGGAGGAGGGGAAGGAGAGCTCAACTGGGCTTTCCTGAGGTGCAGGATCTAACAGATATGGTTCAGATGATGGCAGTGGGTGGGGAAAGCATTGACCTTACATGATCACTTCTGGACACCATCAATGGGGTGGGTGATGAGGTAGCGGGACTGTCGGGAGAAGTAACAGCAATCTCACGAGAAATGGGAACGCTGTCAGTGAACATCAGGGAGGGAATGTCAGAGAGGGTGAAAACACTATCACAACATGAGGGAGGGAATGTCACAGGTAGTTGAGACAGTTTTGCTTAACATGAGGGAGGGAATGTTGCAGGTCATTGAAACACTGTCAGGGCGCATGAGGGACGGCATGTTAGAGTTAGCAGCTGCAATAATCGAACACGCCCAGACCCCCACGCCCATTGACAGAATCAACTGCCACTCCCACTCCAATCCCCACACCAGCCTCTGAAGAGGCCCAAGCCGGGCCCTCCACATTGCCTCCTCCCCCCCCAACCAACCCCAGAAACATCGCCTACGGGCAGAGGTGGTGGAGTAACCAAGAACAAGCGTGGCGGGCGGTCTTAGAATAAGATGGAGGAGAAATGGGTGCAGCCTTTCTTTGCTGCTGCAATTGTTGTTATTGTTACTGTTGTAACTGTTCTCAAATTAAAAGATTTTTGTAAGTTATGTAAATTTACAAGTTTAAAAGTTTGTAAGTGATCGTAACTGAAAACTTAAAAGTTTGATACAAGTATCATTTTATTAAAGTGAAGTTAAGTACAAAGAACTGTTTGTTAAACTTTTGAATAAAATATATTTTACATTAATCTGAATCATTTTCATTATTTGTTCCATTATTAACACAGCAGGAAGGACAGGTTCTTTGTTCTCTCTCCCCAAGGTCTGTATGGATGGACTTCCCCCCCCCCCCCCCCCCCTCCGAACTCATTGCAGTCTTGTGACTTCTCTCCATCACCCCCATTCTCTCCCAAACTCATTGCAGTCTTGTGCCTAGTGCGGGAGCCTTCCGATCAGCACCTCCCTCCCCAGGATTGTTTTACAGCTGAGCCCCGAGCTCCTGTGTCCGGGCTCGGGGCCAATTCTGACGGCCGACGTTACGATCCCCTCCAGCCCTGCTTGAAGACGTTCAGTGGTGGCGTGTGAGTAAAAAAAAAAAATTACAGCTTCAGAAATCCAAGAAACTTCCATGTACTCCGTTGAAAGGTAAAAAAAGTTGAACTTTATTATGAATATTTCAAGTGTTAGAGACTTCCTCCAAAAACTTCGATGAGAAACAATGGCGTCTTTCAGCGCCGATTTCTCAATGTGCGCTACTTTCTGTTAACTTACCAGAAGGTTTTTCGGGAGTGGCCAGATACGCCGACCGAGGATAAAAACATTTTTGGGCAAACTGCGAAAAATGCCGAAAACTGGCGCAGACATGAGGGAATGTCACCAAAACCTAACCTAGAAAAATCGTAACTAAAGCAGTTACGCCGGCGCAGATTCCGGGGGGAATTTTGAATTAAATAATTACGCCAGAAAAAACGACGCACACCAAAAAAAACCCAGCAAATGACCCGGGAAAATTGAGGCCATTGTTTGGAGAAATGCACAGCCACTAATTGAAAGAAGAGGGGAAAAAAGGTCAACATTTCAGTCAGAGACCGCTTGTAAAAAGAACTCTGACCAAACGTCCCACAACCAGACTTTAAGACATCTTTTACTTTCAGATGCTGACCGACCTGCTGGGTATTTTATTTCCGATTTGCAGCACAAGCACTTAACACAAAACAAACTGGCCACACTTCTGTGGCGTTGCTCATAGTACGTTGGAGGATGCACTGTATTATAAGGACTGGGCCATCATTTCCATATACTGCACAATGTATTATCCTGCTGCTAACAAGTAAGGATATGTAAACTTGTGTATGCTTTAATTTCTGTGTCAACTTGAGGCCAGTCAGAGACCAATTGCTCTTAAGCAGATTCTCAAGGTCACTTAGAGTTCAGCAGAAACTAGCAGGTATTGCAGCCTCTTTTTGAGAGAAATAAAACAACTCTGATGCAGAAACTTGCAAGTGTTATAATTGAACTTGGCATATCAGAATTATTTCTGGATTGATATTTAATTTATACAGCCCGAAGCACTTTGCACAATAAAAGTCATTGTAGGTAGAATGCCGAACTATGGAGCCATAACACTAAGCTCAAGCTGGAGCAAGTTTTAATGATGTGGTCAGCCCAAGCTTGGGATTATTGGGTCCACTACTGGTCTGCAGTGGAAGATTATACAATCGAGTCTTGCAGGCAAAAGGCACAAAACTGGGCACCAAGGGACTGAGGTATGAGGGAAAACCTGAGAAACTTGGGTGTCTTGGAAGGCGATGACTGGGAGGTGACTTCGTAGAGGTGTATAAGAGGTGCATAGAGAAGCTAAATCTTGAACGCTACAAATTATAAACTGCCAATAAGACAAGGCAGAGGGAGAACAAGTTCAAACTAATGAACGGCAAACTTCAGACTGATGTCAGGAAGTACTTCAGACACAGAGGGCTCAACACATGGAATAGACTTCCAGATAGAGTAGTAGAAACAAAAAACTCATAAATTTAGGAAACGGTTGGACTGGAAATGCTTCTTGTACTGATGATTTCAAAATTCATTCCTAAACTATCTTGTGAATTAATTTAGGAATTGATTACCATTGTTCGATCGGCATTATCTCAATAATAAGGCTGCAGCTGTCAACTGAAGGCTACCAGGTCAGTCATGTGACTAGGTGTCACTTCATTCACATTTCGCTAAAACAAAATAAAAAAATCAGAAGCACAGAAATAAAACCAAACCACCTCACTAATAGTAAATGTGAAATCCATAAAGAAAGAAGCTTTTGCCAGGCTCTCCCAACTGTGCTACCCAAGGATAAAATGCTACCCAAGGACACATCTACAAAATGCTTCATACAAGGACTGTAATAGTTGCTGTTATGTAGGTAAATGGGGATCTGTAGATGTGAGCTTCTATTTGCTTCACATTGACTCTGTTGCCCTCGTTGTTGCCCTCGAAGCATATACTGGTATTTAGGAACGTATTATCAGCAATGCTGCTACTGAAATTCTGTGGGGTAGAGTTTCTGCTTTGGCACAATCGGCAATCTGGGCACAAATTGCGCTTGAAATTGCATTGGTTTTCCAAAGTGAAGTTAAGTTTCTGCTCAAACTCATTCGCATAATCACAAACTTCCATGAGCCAGTGCAATTGGGCAGCGTAATAGAATGTCATTGTTTTGTATTTATTCTTGCATTCAAAAATATTCATTGATGTATTTAAGAGTGGTAAACTGGTGCAGTCTTATTAATACAGCTGAAAATGGGTTTATCACTAATAAGCATTTTTAACAAAAGTGTCTAGTCCACCACCAGTGAGTAACATGATTTAAAATCACAGAAAATTACTTTAAAAAAAAAACTATACTGAACCATTGTTGTACACTGGTCAGTTTCTTGGTAAATTAAATATTGTTCATATTTAAACACTCTTAAAACTTGCTTTTGTGCCTTTAAAAAGTAAGCTTAATTTGAAAAGCTTCTTCAAACGTTTGCAAACGGTCGCAATTGGCAGAAACTCGCAATGCTCATTATTTCACTCTGGGGAGTGGCCAGTTTTGTAGGCGTGATGTTTTTTTAAACCGGTGTTAAAAAACACCGAAACTCGATAAACGCTTGACGTAACTTTTATGCTTAAAATTCCTCTATCGTTTACGCTGGTTTGGCCGATTTCAGGCAAATTAGCAGAATCACTGGGCCTGAATAACTAGAGACCAGCAGTAATTACCATTTTCGGGTGCAAAAGACATCAAAAATGTTTCAATATTTTGTTAAAACAAGAGGATTTGGAGATTGTGAAGGCGTGCACTTGCATGTAAAATGTAATTTTCTTTATTTGTTCTTGGGATGTGGGCAACGCTGGCAATTCCTGCATTGATTGCCCATCCTTAGTTGTGCTTAAAAGTAGTGGTGGGCATTTCTTGAACATCTCCATCCTTGTTGTGATGTTGCTCCCAGTAGTGGAGGACATTCTAAAAAGGGAGGGAGAACAGCCAGTTGTCGTGGTGCACGTTGGTACCAATGACATAGGTAAAAAAAGGGATGAGTTCCTACGAAATGAATTTAAGGAGCTAGGAGCTAAATTAAAAAGTAGGACCTCAAAAGTAGTAATCTCGGGATTGCTACCAGTGCCACGTGCTAGTCAGAGTAGGAATCGCAGGATAGCTCAGATGAATACGTGGCTTGAGCAATGGTGCAGCAGGGAGGGATTCAAATTCCTGGGGCATTGGAACCGGTTCTGGGGGAGGTGGGACCAGTACAATCCGGACGGTCTGCACCTGGGCAGAATCGGAACCAATGTCCTCGGGGGAGTGTTTGCTAGTGCTGTTGGGGAGGAGTTAAACTAATATGGCAGGGGGATGGGAACCAATGCAGGGAGATAGAGGGAAACAAAAAGGAGGCAAAAGCAAAAGACAGAAAGGAGATGAGGAAAAGTGGAGGGCAGAGAAACCCAAGGCAAAGAACAAAAAGGGCCATTGTACAGCAAAATTCTAAAAGGACAGAGGGTGTTAAAAAAACAAGCCTAAAGGCTTTGTGTCTTAATGCAAGGAGTATCCGCAATAAGGTGGATGAATTAACTGTGCAAATAGATGTTAACAAATATGATGTGATTGGGATTACGGAGACGTGGCTCCAGGATGATCAGGGCTGGGAACTCAACATCCAGGGGTATTCAACATTCAGGAAGGATAGAATAAAAGGAAAAGGAGGTGGGGTAGCATTGCTGGTTAAGGAGGAGATTAAGGCAATAGTTAGGAAGGACATTAGCTTGGATGATGTGGAATCTATATGGGTAGAGCTGCAGAACACCAAAGGGCAAAAAACGTTAGTGGGAGTTGTGTACAGACCTCCAAACAGTAGTAGTGATGTTGGGGAGGGCATCAAACAGGAAATTAGGGGTGCGTGCAATAAAGGTGCAGCAGTTATAATGGGTGACTTTAATATGCACATAGATTGGGCTAACCAAACTGGAAGCAATACGGTGGAGGAGGATTTTCTGGAGTGCATAAGGGATGGTTTTTTAGACCAATATGTCGAGGAACCAACTAGGGGGGAGGCCATCTTAGACTGGGTGTTATGTAATGAGAAAGGATTAATTAGCAATCTCGTTGTGCGAGGCCCCTTGGGGAAGAGTGACCATAATATGGTGGAATTCTGCATTAGGATGGAGAATGAAACAGTTAATTCAGAGACCATGGTCCAGAACTTAAAGAAGGCTAACTTTGAAGGTATGAGGCGTGAATTGGCTGAGATGGATTGGCGAATGATACTTAAGGGGTTGACTGTGGATGGGCAATGGCAGACATTTAGAGACCGCATGGATGAACTACAACAATTGTACATTCCTGTCTGGCATAGAAATAAAAAAGGGAAGGTGGCTCAACCGTGGCTATCAAGGGAAATCAGGGATAGTATTAAAGCCAAGGAAGTGGCATACAAATTGGCCAGAAATAGCAGCGAACCTGGGGACTGGGAGAAATTTAGAACTCAGCAGAGGAGGACAAAGGGTTTGATTAGGGCAGGGAAAATGGAGTATGAGAAGAAGCTTGCAGGGAACATTAAGACGGATTGCAAAAGTTTCTATAGATATGTAAAGAGAAAAAGGTTAGTAAAGACAAATGTAGGTCCCCTGCAGTCAGAATCAGGGGAAGTCATAACGGGGAACAAAGAAATGGCGGACCAATTGAACAAGTACTTTGGTTCGGTATTCACGAAGGAGGACACGAACAACCTTCCGGTTATAAAAGGGGTCGGGGGGTCTAGTAAGGAGGAGGAACTGAGGGAAATCCTTATTAGCCGGGAAATTGTGTTGGGGAAATTGATGGGATTGAAGGCCGATAAATCCCCAGGGCCTGATGGACTGCATCCCAGAGTACTTAAGGAGGTGGCCTTGGGAATAGTGGATGCGTTGACAGTCATTTTCCAACATTCCATTGACTCTGGATCAGTTCCTATGGAGTGGAGGGTAGCCAATGTAACCCCACTTTTTAAAAAAGGAGGGAGAGAGAAAACAGGGAATTATAGACCGGTCAGCCTGACATCGGTAGTGGGTAAAATGATGGAATCAATTATTAAGGATGTCATAGCAGTGCATTTGGAAAGAGGTGACATGATAGGTCCAAGTCAGCATGGATTTGTGAAAGGGAAATCATGCTTGACAAATCTTCTGGAATTTTTTGAGGATGTTTCCAGTAGAGTGGATAAGGGAGAACCAGTTGATGTGGTATATTTGGACTTTCAGAAGGCGTTCGACAAGGTCCCACACAAGAGATTGATGTGCAAAGTTAGAGCACATGGGATTGGGGGTAGTGTACTGACATGGATTGAGAACTGGTTGTCAGACAGGAAGCAAAGAGTAGGAGTAAATGGGTACTTTTCAGAATGGCAGGCAGTGACTAGTGGGGTACCGCAAGGTTCTGTGCTGGGGCCCCAGCTGTTTACACTGTACATTAATGATTTAGATGAGGGGATTAAATGTAGTATCTCCAAATTTGCGGATGACACTAAGTTGGGTGGCAGTGTGAGCTGCGAGGAGGATGCTGTGAGGCTGCAGAGCGACTTGGATAGGTTAGGTGAGTGGGCAAATGCATGGCAGATGAAGTATAATGTGGATAAATGTGAGGTTATCCACTTTGGTGGTAAAAACAGAGAGACAGACTATTATCTGAATGGTGACAGATTAGGAAAAGGGGAGGTGCAAAGAGACCTGGGTGTCATGGTACATCAGTCATTGAAGGTTGGCATGCAGGTGCAGCAGGCGGTTAAGAAAGCAAATGGCATGTTGGCCTTCATAGCAAGGGGATTTGAGTACAGGGGCAGGGAGGTGTTGCTACAGTTGTACAGGGCATTGGTGAGGCCACACCTGGAGTATTGTGTACAGTTTTGGTCTCCTAACCTGAGGAAGGACATTCTTGCTATTGAGGGAGTGCAGCGAAGGTTCACCAGACTGATTCCCGGGATGGAGGGACTGACCTATCAAGAAAGACTGGATCAACTGGGCTTGTATTCACTGGAGTTCAGAAGAATGAGAGGGGACCTCATAGAAACATATAAAATTCTGACGGGGTTAGACAGGTTAGATGCAGGAAGAATGTTCCCAATGTTGGGGAAGTCCAGAACCAGGGGTCACAGTCTAAGGATAAGGGGTAAGCCATTTAGGACCGAGATGCGGAGGAACTTCTTCACCCAGAGAGTGGTGAACCTGTGGAATTCTCTACCACAGAAAGTTGTTGAGGCCAATTCACTAAATATATTCAAAAAGGAGTTAGATGAGGTCCTTACTGCTAGGGGGATCAAGGGGTATGGCGAGAAAGCAGGAATGGGGTACTGAAGTTGAATGTTCAGCCATGAACTCATTGAATGGCGGTGCAGGCTAGAAGGGCCGAATGGCCTACTCCTGCACCTATTTTCTATGTGTTCAGTAGGGAAGAAACTTTTATACAGGATAATGCCTTGAAAAAGTGTATTCCATAGTTTCCTGATGGTGTGTTTGGTAAATACATTGGCAGATGTGCTACAGACCAGGAATGTAGCAAGTTTGATATTATTTGGTGCCAGATGTGGCTTTGTTGGTAACACTCTTGTCTCTGAGTCAGAAGGATGTGGGTTCAAGTCCCACTCCAGAGACTTGAGCACAAAACCCAGGCTGACACTCCAGTGCAATGCTGAGAGAGTGCTGCACTGTCAGATCTGCGTTTTTTGTTTGAGACATTAAACCGAGGTCCTGTCTGCTCTCTCAGGCGGCTGTAAAATATCCCACAGCACTATTTCAAAAAAGGCCAGGAGAATTCTCTGATGTCCTGGCCAATATTTATCTCTCCACCAACAGCACTGAAACAGATTGTCTGATTATTAGCACATCGCTGTTTGTGGGATCTCACTGTGTGAAAAGTTTGGCTGGCACGTTTTGCTACATTACAACAGTGACTACACTTCAAAAGTACTTAATTGGCTGTAAAACACTTTGGGATGTCTTGAAGGCATGAAAAGCGCTGTATAAATGAAAATCTTTTTTTTTCTAACTAAGGCAGTGGAAGGAATTGGACCACAACAATTGGCCTTAATTCCCTTGGCTGCTGTATTGTGGCCCTGCCATAAAGTGTGAGCACAAGGATGGCAGTTGTGGATAAGTTCAGTCTTTGTTGAGAAGCCCTCCATGATTTGATAACTTGTCTGCACTCACTGTCCAGGTTCACACCTGATGAGGTAAGGTGAGGAAGGACTGCGGGGACTTGTGAATCAGACCCCAATAAAAGTCATCACCTTCAGGAGAGGAGGGGCGAAAGCTAGGGACTTTTTGTTGGATCAGATGTGTTCCAAATCTTAACAATAAAAGCTGTACTGATGTTAGGGTCAAACGTCAGTTATGCGAAAGTAAAATGTTCACAAGAATAATTTTGATTAAGAGCATGTTTGTGTTTGCTGCTTATTTATTTTTGCGAGGAGTAGAATTCCTTAATGCACCTCACCAGGAAATATTAACATCTATGTCCGAGTTTTAACCACAGCAAAAATATGTTATTATATTAACTACGTTACTAATCCTGAGACCAAACCCAGAAACCACTGGTGCCAATGGAGTCTTTGAATAAGACTTAGCATATATCTGGTTATTTTCTGAAAACCAATAGTTCATATACAGTGATTATACTCACTGTATACTGGCTTTATCCTTTAATATAATCTGTAGTTGTAAGTGTTTTGGGACAGAGAAATCTAGGGCTTGAGCTCACTATGTCTGTGCTCAGCACCCCTAAGTTATGATTGAGAAAAAGTAATAAGATTCCGAAACCTGTTTGCCAACAAGTAATTCATGTTGGAGATTGCATGTCGGGTTCAGCAGTAATGCCTCCCATATTCAAATAGCCTGGCTCCCTGTCTTGATTCACCCATGAAGAATGGTTATTTGGGTTCGGTTAGGTAAAGGAAAGCATCTAGGGCCCATGAAGTTATACTCCAGCAGAAGAAGAGAGCAGAGAAAAACCCCTTCGCCCACAAACTTCACCTGTATTGTAAAGAGTAGCACTAACTGACTCTACATCTCGGCATGGTTACGGCAATGTTGATAAAATGCATGAGCTCAATTCTCACTGTACATTATTATCCCAAGCCTTCAGCAAGCCGGTGCCTTGAAACCTAACCCAGCCTCTGGGATCCTATGTAAAAATATCCTGTATTTTTTTTACAAGGAATACAATGTAAAAATTATGGCACTTTATCTGTAAATTACAGTTGGTGAGCCAAATGTATAACCCATCTGCATGATATTCCTGTGCCTGCTATTTCAACAGGATCATTAACATCTCCGCTGAAAGGGGACAACAGTGTCTCATGAACACGTTAAGTCTTCAGCCTCTTCTTCTCCTTCTTAGGCAGTCCCTCGGAGTCGAGGATGACTTGCTTTCGCACTAATGAGTTCTAAGTGACTAATCATTCCGATGTGGGATCTACAGTCTCAGTCACAGGTGGGGCAGGTGGTGGTTGGAGGGACGGGTGGGTGGGGGGCTTGGTTTGTCGTACGCTCCTTCCGCTGTTTGTACTTGGCTTCCGCGTGCTCCTGATGAAGAGACTCGGTGTTCGGCACCTTCCCGAATACCTCTCCTCCACTTTGAGCAGTCTTGGGCCAGGGATTCGGTGGGGATGTTACATTTTTTGTCGCAATGTGGGTTCCGCCCGCTAAGAGGCACAACTGACATGATTTACACCGCGCAGCAAATTCAAGAAAAATGTAGGGAGTAGCATCAGTACATAGCCACTATTACCGGTAACAGAAATAACAATGTTTTTTTTTCTCTGGCAGAGTGGCTGCAAACATCTTAAATACTAATAATATTATAAGGGCAGACTTGAAAGTCATTTTCCTCAGGAAATTATCCACTTTCCAATTTTTTTTCCCTTCCACTCCTTAAGGCATTGTCTATTCTGGGGCACAATTCTACACGCACCTGGCATCCTGTGGTACCATGCTGAAGTAGTCATTCTTCTTGGTCGAGTCTTGATAATGAGTGTTTTCAGAAATTGGCACCATAGTCAAGCCAGATCCTGTCTTGCTCAACTTCAACAGATGTGTACTTGCCAGTAGCAGCTGCTGAAAAACAATGAGTAGGGATTGTTCCCCTCCCCCTCCTCCCTCCTACTTAGTCACGGCCAGGGGCGTTAAGACCCATTGTTGTACTTTTTACTACCACCCCTGCTGAAATAAGCTAAGTCAGCACATACTGGCCATCAAACCTGGGACATTCTTGGTTTGTCCCAGCTCCAAACTGGACTGTGCACTTAAAGTCATATCATGCTCCCATTGTTGTTCCATAAGAACACATACAAGGGTCTAGAAACATAGAAAACATAGAAAATAGGTGCAGGAGTAGGTCATTCGATCCTTTGAGCCTGCACCACCATTCAATAAGATCATGGCTGAACATGCAACTTCAGTACCCCATTCCTGCTTTCTCTCCATACCCCTTGATCCCTTTAGACGTAAGGGCCACATCTAACTCCCTTTTGAATATATCTAATGAATTGGCCTCAACAACTTTCTGTGGTAGAGAATTCCACAGGTTCACTATTCTCTGGGTGAAGAAATTTCTCCTCATCTCGGTCCTAAATGGTTTGCCCCTTATCCTTCGACTGTGACCCCTGGTTCTGGACTTCCCCCAACATCGGGAACATTCTTCCTGCATCTGACCTGTCCAGTCCCGTCATAATTTTATGTTTCAATGTTTATTATAACCATATATGAAAATTTACACTTGCCAGAGTTGAGGTGGTTTATCACTTTGCTTGATGAACAGTTGCAGCCACTCACTGGGGTTGTGAGTGACATCGGTGCATTTACCCCTCCATCATCAGCCCTTCGTGAGATCTTTATCTGAATTTGCAACTGATCTCTTCCAACTTGTAGCATCTGTTTTTGACTCTACCAGTTTCAACTAACATGTGCCAGCAGAGGACTATATTTATATTTTCAAATTTAGTTCTTGCAGTTAAAAGTTCAAAAGTAAAGTTAATTTAGCTGAATTTTTTTTTAAAGTCTACTACTATGACTAACTTTTAATAAGAGCTGAAGGCATTTGATTTAATTATAAATCCTCCTTCCATACTATGGTATCTAGCTTCTCTCACCCAATGCCACACTTCCTCCTCAGTCAACACTACTTGCTGTTACTCATCAATTTCCTTTTTCCTCTCTTCACCCCAGCCTTTTCCAGTTTTAACTACAGGTTTTGAAATATTAACCTTTCTTTTCCCTTATCAAATGCAATGGAACCTGCTGTGCATTCTCAATGCATTCTGCCCTTGCATCATGTTCCTGAGCTAATCAACCTTGTTCAGCGAGATACAAAGTCAAGCCACAGTTGATTGGGATTAAACTCCTGACACTCTGCACATAGAAACATAGAAAATAGATGCAGGAGTAGGCCATTTGGCCCTTCAAGCCTGCATCACGATTCAATAAGATCATGGCTGATCATTCCCTCAGTATCCCTTTCCTGCTTTCTCTCCATACCCCTTGATCCCCTTAGCCGTAAGGGCCATATCTAACTCCCTCTTGAATATATCCAATGAACTGACATCAACAACTCTCTGCGGTAGGGAATTCCACAGGTTAACAACTCTGAGTGAAGAAGTTTCTCCTTATCCTTAGACTGTGTCCCCAGGTTCTGGACTTCCCCAACATTGGGAAAAATCTACCCGCATCTGTCCCGTCCCGTCAGAATCTTATATGTTTCTATGAGATCCTCTCATCCTTCTAAACTCCAATGTGTAAAGGCCCAGTTGATCCAGTCTCTCCTCATATGTTAATCCAGTCATCCCGGGAATCAGTCTGGTGAATCTTCGCTGCACTCCCTCAATAGCAAGAACGTCCTTCCTCAGATTAGGAGACCAAAACTGAACACAATATTCCAGGTGAGGCCTCACCAATGCCCTGTACAACTGCAGTAAGACTTCCCTGCTCCCACACTCAAATCCCCCAGCCACAAAGGCCAACATGCCAAACGCCCTCCCCACCGCCCGCTGCACCCGCGCGCCAACCCCCAACGAACGATGAACCACAATAACCAGGACCTGCCATACCTCCCCCGCCCCCCCCTTCCAATCTGCCGCCATTCAGACAACACTCTGTCTTCGCGCCCCCCGCCCCCAAAGTGGACAACCCCACATCCATCCACACTACACTGCACCGCCATGTACCTGCCCGCCCACCCAACCCGTCCAAGTCACCATGCAGCCCCTCCGCACCACACCCCCCCCAGCCCACACCGCCACCCAGCCCAGCGTCACCCGGAGACACCACACCCAACACCTTCATCCAAATCATCGATGCACACTATAACTAGCTGGGGCACCAGCACTGAGCCCCGCAGCATCCCACCAGCCACCGACCGCCACCCCGAAAAGGACCCACCCATCCTGACTCTCCGCCTCCCGCCCGCCAACCAGCCCCCCCACCCACGCCAGCACACCACCCCCAACACTTTGCGTCCCGACCCCACACACCAATCTCCCATGTGGGACCCCGTCAAAAGCCCACAAAAGTCCAAATACACCACATCCACCGCCCCCCCCCCCCCCCCTGCCCACTCCACCAGCCACATCCCCAAAAAACTCCAGAAGACCTGTCAAGCACGACCCCCGCCCCCACAAATCCATGCCGACCCGGACCGATCCCGCCGCCGCCACCCCATCCCCAACAATTGATTCCAACATTCTCCCCACCACCGATGCCAGGCCAACCGGCCCACAATTACCTGCCCTCTCCCTCCCACTCCAAAAAGTGGTGCCACACTACCCACCCTCCAGTCCACAGGAACCAATCCAGAGCCGACAGACTGCCGGAAAATGACCACCAATGCACCCATCACCATCAATAAGATCATGGCTGATAATTCACCACAGTACCCCTTTCTTGCTTTCTCTCCATACCCCTTGATCCCTTTGGCCGTAAGGGCCATATCTAACTCCCTCTTGAATATATCCAATGAACTGGCCTCAACAACTCTCTGCAGTAGAGAATTCCACAGAAGGTCTCTGGACAGATTTACAAGTATATTTTGCCTGAAAGGGCCAGTTGATGAAAAATTATACTGTACCACAAGAGTTTTATTTACCCTATTTGCAATGGGCCATGATTTCTGAAATTAATTCAGATTCAAATAGCAGATCGTCTTTCCATGGGATGTTTACCTATCAGTTAGTCACATTGCACATTGCTCCAAAAAGATCCAGTCACTGTAAGGGGGAGGGGTAGGAGAGTTTATGGGTTGGTTAAGATGCTAAATGTCCTACTCAAAGAACTCCACTTAGCTGCTTTAAGTTGGTTAGCAGGAGAAGTTTGCAACGTGTTGGATCATATCACTACAAATTACTTTTGGAAACCCGTTGAAGTATTTTGCAAGACACTTAAACACATCTGTTATTCTATACAGAAGATACTCGGCACTTAGGCTGTCCTATTTGTGATCAAATGGGTTTTGGCACTTGTTGCTAAACTAGACTGTCAAGAGTTCAAGTCCCAACTTTGCCTGTAATTCAAACTCATCAACTTCTTGTTGAACTAATTTTTCAAACTCACTGGGTCAGTTTTTCTGAGGTCCCAACCAGACCATCAGTTGGAATACCATCTTTACTCTCGAGTTCCCTTTCAGCATTGCCTTTTCAGTTGCCCCTGAGCCAGCTGATTCAAGGCATGGCATTGACCACAACCTTACCCACTGACAGAGACCAAAATCGGAAAAATGTCCAGGTGGTATCCTAACACAAATAGAAAGCTAGATTACTTAACAGCTTTAAAACACATGCAGAGGTCCTAAATGGATTCATGACTGACAAAATATTCGTTACAAACATTTCCAGGGGCTGAACGCAACATCTAATTAAACAATAAATATAAGAATCCCACAGAAGGCAATAAACCGATGTGTCACTAATAACACACTAATAATAATAGTCCTGAGTGGCTTCTGTTTAGTCAATGCACAGCAGCATTTTGTTATACTTAACTATGTTAATGAACATTCTGAGTAAGTAACTGGCAATTAAAATATGCTATTTTCAGCCTGGACCCATAATTTTCACTCGTGAATTGAACCATCTCGGCAGTAACTTTTGTCAGGTGAATCCATTTTTTTTGACCACATTATATATGCTACCAGGCTTGTTGTCTGCATTGGGTGGTACGCTAGTGTAGTGGTATTGTTACTGGGTTAATAATCCAGCATCCGAGACTAATGAGTTCAAATCCCACCACAGTAGCTGGGGAATTTAAATAAATCTGGAAAAAAAAGCTAGTATAAATAATAATGACCATGGAACTACTGGATTGTTGTAAAAAAACATCTGGTTCACTAATGTCCTTTTAGGGAAGCAAATCTGCTGTCCTTACCCAGTCGGGCCTATATGTGACTCCAGACCCACAGCAATGTGGTTGCTCATCACCACAAGGGATGTTGGCTTTGCCAGTGACACCCACATCCCATGAATGAATTCAAAACAACATTTCAGCACATACACAGTGTACTTTAAAACAGGAACCAATTTATTTATCTCTCTGACTTAAATAATGGACAGGTAGTTATTATCAGTACTGAAATCATCCCTTGATTTATTTGCTGATGAAACTCCACTGATATCTGTTGCAACTTAATGATTGAGAATCTAAGACACACAAGTGGAAAATATTGGACTTGTGTTTCAAAGACCAGACCTTTGGTGCCTGAATTATATTTGGGAAATTTCTGGACATCCCACTCAAAAGTCGGATTGTTTCGTCAAAAAGCCGGATGAATGGCAATCCCGGCGCTGAGGGGGAATTGGGATTGAGGCA
Source organism: Pristiophorus japonicus (assembly GCF_044704955.1). Classification (NCBI taxonomy): domain Eukaryota; kingdom Metazoa; phylum Chordata; class Chondrichthyes; family Pristiophoridae; genus Pristiophorus; species Pristiophorus japonicus. The sequence continues at coordinate 3,623,935 of NC_091997.1, forward strand.
GAAATGGAAAACACGACCTCCAACAGCAACACTGGAACAGGAGAAACTCATAATGTGGGTAAATAAATTAAGAGTGCATATTGTAAGGAGTGAAAAACATGCAAATGTGTTCAAGGATATAGCCCACCTTTTGGGGGTTTGGATTACTACATACAAGATGTCATTATGGCTTATGACATCAATTATATTCCAATAATGTATTAAAGCCTTGTAATACACTCTCTGCCACTTACTTTCTATCCTGCAGTTGATGTGTAGACCAGTACAATTAGATTGTAGTACTGACTCTTTTTGCCCCTCCAAGGGCAAGTCTTGAACATCCCCGATTTTAATCGCCTCACCATTGGACGCCATGCCTTCAGCTACTGAGGTCCTAAACAATGGAATTCTCTCCCTAAACCCCTCCACCTCTCTACTTCTCTTTCCTTCTTTAAGACACTCCTTAAAACCTACCTCTTTGACCAAGTCTCCTTATAGGGTGCGATATCAAATTTTATTTTTGATAATGCTCCTGTGAAGTGCCTAAGGATGTTTTACTATGTTAAAGGTACTATATAAATATAAGTTGTTGTTGATGCTTATATTTTTGTGTCACTTCCCTATTTGACCCTAATATCCCAGTTTATATTTGAAAAAATGTATGTTTTTTAAATGGCCTTGCATTCTGCAAGAAATTTCTCCCTGACTTATTACAAAGAAATTTCACCAACTTATCTCGCTCTGCAAGATTGGGCTCTTGTCCCAAGATGCTCAAAAAACAAGTGGAGTCTTGTTTTGCTCCATGTTATTAGAAGTTGTTGCAACGCAGCTCAGTACAATGCTTACGGCATCTTCTTCCCTTTTGGATTCCCCTCTCAGTTCAACCTATTAGGACACGTAGACCTTCAGTGGTTGAAAATTTGAGCTTGATGGAGTGGAATCGAAAAAAAAGCAACTGCCGTGAGGGGTGCAATGTCTCATCTGTCAAGGTGTAAGCAGCAGTACCAGACGGGGGATAGGTGGGGACAAAACCAGAGTTTCCCTAAAAGTACTAAGAAAAACATGGACGTTTTGCTGAAAATCAATTAAATTTACCGATTATACGTCTAAGTTTGGTGCAAACAAAAAAAATTGGTAAAAATAAACACTTTAATCTGGGAACCGTAACTATTCCGTGGCAGTATCTAACTGGTTACGTTTCTACAAAGTTTAAAAATCTGCTGTGCTCAAGTTGAGACCTATGGTTTCCAAGTGATACTTTTTTTCCTTTTACATAAGAACATAAGAAATAGGAGCAGGAGTAGGCCACCTGGCTCCTTGAGCCTGCTCCGCCATTCAATAAGATCATGGCTGATCTGATCATGGACTCAGCTCCACTTCCCTGCCCACTCCCCATAATCCTTTATTCCCTTATCACTCAAAAACCTGTCTATCTCCGCCTTAAATATATTTAATGACCCAGCTGCCATAGCTCTCTGGGGCAGAGAATTCTACAGATTTACAACCCTCTGGGAGAAGAAATTCCTCCTCAGCTCAGTTTTAAATAGGCGGCCCTTTATTCTGAGACTATGCCCCCGAGTTCTAGTTTCCCCTATGAGTGGAAATATCCTCTCTGCATCCACTTTATCAAGACCTCTCATTATCTTTTATATCTTTCGATAAGATTACCTCTCATCTGAACCCCAATGAGTACAGGCCCAATCTGTTCAACCTATAAGTCAACCCCCTCCTCTCCGGAATTAACCGAGTGAACCTTCTCTAAACTGCCTCCAATGTAAGTATATCCTTCCTTAAATATGGAGACCAAAACTGTACACAGTACTCTACGTGTGGCCTCGCCAATACCCTGTACAGTTGTAGCAGGACCTCCCTGCTTTTGTACTCCATCGCTCTCGCAATGAAGGCCAACATTCCATTTGCCTTTTGTGACATGTCCCCTCTCCCAGGGGTACAGTGAGGAGCCAACATGTTGTAAATTTCTATAATACAGTGAAAGAGCGGCATTTTATTTCCCGAGGCTTCGCACTTCATTCGTGGGACCCACAACACTTTCCATTGGGGTCGTGGGGGTCAGAGTGTTTATCTTGCAGTCAACAGGTGCAGTACTACAAGCTTGCCATTGGCAGTGTAAAGTCTTTACTCTACAGCATGAAACCACACGAGGCATATTCCAGGGACAATACAAAAGAACATAAGAATTAGGAACAGGAGTAGGCCATCTAGCCCCTCGAGCCTGCTCCACTATTCAACAAGATCATGGCTGATCTGGCCGTGGACTCAGCTCCACTTACCCGCCCGCTCCCCGTAACCCTTAATTCCCTTATTGGTTAAAAATCTATCTATCTGTGATTTGAATACATTCAATGAGCTAGCCTCAACTGCTTCCTTGGGCAGAGAATTCCACAGATTCACAACCCTCTGGGAGAAGAAATTCCTTCTCAACTCGGTTTTAAATTGGCTCCCCCGTATTTTGAGGTTGTGCCCCCTAGTTCTAGTCTCCCCGACCAGTGGAAACAACCTCTCTGCCTCTATCTTGTCTATCCCTTTCATGATTTTAAATGTTTCTATAAAATCACCCCTCATCCTTCTGAATTCCAACGCGTAAAGACCCAGTCTACTCAATCTATCATCATAAGGTAACCCCCTCATCTCCGGTCTCATCCAAGTGAATCGTCTCTGTACCCCTTCTAAAGCTAGTATATCCTTCCTTAAGTAAGGTGACCAAAACTGCACGCAGTACTCCAGGTGTGGCCTCACCAATACCCTGTACAGCTGCAGCAGGACCTCCCTGCTTTTGTACTCCATCCCTCTCGCAATGAAGGCCAACATTCCATTCGCCTTCCTGATTACCAGCTGCACCTGCAAACTAACTTTTTGGGATTCATGCACAAGGACCCCCAGGTCCCTCTGCACTGCAGCATGTTGTAATTTCTCCCCATTCAAATAATATTCCCTTTTACTGTTTTTTTTTCCAAGGTGGATGACCTCACATTTTCCGACATTGTATTCCATCTGCCAAACCTTAGCCCATTCGCTTAACCTATCTAAATCTCTTTGCAGCCTCTCTGTGTCCTCTACACAACCCGCTTTCCCACTAATTTTTGTGTCATCTGCAAATTTTGTTACACTACACTCTGTCCCCTCTTCCAGGTCATCTATGTATATTGTAAACAATTGTGGTCCCAGCACCGATCCCTGTGGCACACCACTAACCACCGATTTCCAACCCGAAAAGGACCCATTTATCTCGACTCTCTGCTTTCTGTTCGCCAGCCAATTCTCAATCCATGCTAATACATTTCCTCTGACTCCGCGTACCTCTATCTTCTGCAGTAACCTTTTGTGTGGCACCTTATCGAATGCCTTTTGGAAATCTAAACACACCACATCCATCGGTACACCTCTATCCACCATGCTCGTTATATCCTCAAAGAATTCCAGTAAATTAGTTAAACATGATTTCCCCTTCATGAATCCATGTTGCATCTGCTTGATTGCACTATTCCTATCTAGATGTCCCGCTATTTCTTCCTTAATGATAGCTTCAAGCATTTTCCCCACTACAGATGTTAAACTAACCGGCCTATAGTTACCTGCCTTTTGTCTGCCCCCTTTTTTAAACAGAGGCGTTACATTAGCTGCTTTCCAATCCACTGGTGCCTCCCCAGAGTCCAGAGAATTTTGGTAGATTATAACGAATGCATCTGCTATAACTTCCACCATCTCTTTAATACCCAGGGATGCATTTCATCAGGACTAGGGGACTTGTCTACCTTGAGTCCCATTAGCCTGTCCAGCACTACCCCCCTAGTGATAGTGATTATCTCAAGGTCCTCCCTTCCCACATTCTCATGACCAGCAATTTTTGGCATGTTTTTTGTGTCTTCCACTGTGAAGACCGAAGCAAAATAATTGTTTAAGGTCTCAGCCATTTCCACATTTCCCATTATTAAACACCCTTCTCATCTTCTAAGGGACCAACATTTACTTTAGTCACTCTTTTCCGTTTTATATATCTGTAAAAGCTTTTACTATCTGTTTTTATGTTTTGCGCAATGTTACTTTCGTAATCTATCTTTTCTTTCTTTATTGCTTTCTTAGTCAATTCTTTGCTGTCGTTTAAAATTTTCCCAATCTTCTATTTTCCTACTAACCTTGGCCACCTTGTACGCATTGGTTTTTAATTTGATACTCTCCTTTATTTCCTTGGTTATCCACGGCTGGTTATCCCTTCTCTTACCACCCTTCTTTTTCACTGGAATATATTTTTGTTGAGCACTATGAAAGAGCTCCTTAAAAGTCCTCCACTGTTCCTCAATTGTGCCACCGTTTAGTCTGTGTTCCCAGTCTACTTTAGCCAACTCTGCCCTCATCCCACTGTAGTCCCCTTTGTTTAAGCATAGTACGCTCGTTTGAGACACTACTTCCTCACCCTCAATCTGTATTACAAATTCAACCATACTGTGATCACTCATTCCGAGAGGATCTTTTACTAGGAGATTGTTTATTATTCCTGTCTCATTACACAGGACCAGATCTAAGATAGCTTGCTCCCTTGTAGGTTCTGTAACATACTGTTCTAAGAAACAATCCCGTATGCTTTCTATGAATTCCTCCTCAAGGCTACCCCATGCGATTTGATTTGACCAATCGATATGTAGGTTAAAATCCCCCATGATTACTGCCATTCCTTTTTCACATGCCTCCATTATTCCCTTGATTATTGTCCACCCCACCGTGAAGTTATTATTTGGTGGCCTATAAACTACGCCCACCAGTGACTTTTCCCCCTTACTATCTCTAATCTCCACCCACAATGATTCAACATTTTGTTCATTCGAGCCAATATCGTCTCTCACAACTGCCCTGATATCATCCTTTATTAACAGAGCTACCCCACCTCCTTTCCCTTCTTGTCTATCTTTCCGAATTGTCAGATACCCCTGTATGTTTAATTCCCCCAGCCTTGGCCACCCTGCAACCACGTTTCTGTAATGGCCATCAAATCATACCCATTTGTAATGATTTGTGCCGTCAACTCATTTACTTTATTTCGAATGCTGTGTGCGTTTAGGTAGAGTGTTTTAATACTCGTTTTTAAACCATGATTTTAAGTTTTGACCCCTCCTGCAGCCCCTTTATATTCATACATATTGTCCCTTCCTACAGCGTTGTGGTTTACACTTACCCCAGTGCTACTCTGCTCTGTTGCCTCCTGCCTTTTGCATTCTTTCTTGAGGTCCTGTTCATCTGAGCTCTCACCCACTCTAACTAGCTCAGAGCCCTCTCCTGGGTTCCGAATACTCCTCGCATTGAGGCACTGAGCTTTCAGGCTTGCCTTTTTATTACACTTTGACCCTTTAGAATTTTGCTGTACAGTGGCCCTTTTTTTTTTGCCTTGGGTTTCTCTGCCTTCCACTTTTACTCATCTCCTTTCTGTCTTTTGCATCTGTCTCCATTTTGTTTCCCTCTGTCTCCCTGCATTGGTTCCCATCCCCCTGCCATATTAGTTTAACTCCTCCCCAACAGCACTAGCAAACACTCCCCCTAGGACATTGGTTCCAGTCCTGCCTAGGTGCAGACCGTCCGGTTTGTACTGGTCCCACCTCCCCCAGAATCGGTTCCAATGCCCCAGGAATTTGAATCCCTCCCTGCTACACCACTGCTCAAGCCACGTATTCATCTGAGCTATCCTGCGATTCCTACTCTGACTAGCACGTGGCACTGGTAGCAATCCTGAGATTACTACTTTTGAGGTCCTACTTTTTAATTTAGCTCCTCGCTCCTTAAATTTGTCTCGTAGGACCTCATCCCTTTTTTTTACCTATATCGTTGGCACCAGGCCACTCTGTGACCTTAACTCTTTATTACAGGACTCCAGAAGTGATGACCCTGCGTGGGACCTCCCTTTATATACCTGTGTGATCAGGTAAGGAGTGTCTCCAACAAGTTCACCCCCTGTGGTCAAGGTGTGCATCTAAGTTGAGTGTATACAGTAATACAGTGGTGTTGCATTGTAGTTGCAAACATGTCAGGCAGCATTCCATCAAAGTAACCTTGCCTTTAACTTCCAAGGGATGATGATGTTCAGAGGTTGATGCTATGTGTTTACTGTATTCGGCCCTGACAGCTGGAATTAAATGGATTACATCAGAGTTTGATCTGCTCGGATCGTATGAAGTATGTTGATCTACTGCGAGATGTATTTGCTCGTCAAATAGATTGTTCAATCTTTGAGAAAAGTTTCACAATTCTAAATAAATATAGCTGTGGTTTTAAAAATAAATCACCAAAGCATAAAGATAAAAGGATGCTGGAAATCTGAAATAATACAAAATAGTGCCATAAATTGTGCAGCAGGCCAGTCTGCAGTTTGAAACAAATTGTAAGTTTAACTCACTCTTCTCATTCGGTCTCCAACCAGTCTGTTTTTATTTTTTTTTTTAAATCAAACTTCTGACGATTGGATGTGAGTAGGTTAGCATTTTCTGTTGCCGCTGCTAGTCTTGTGCAACCTGTGGGCAAAGCGGGCAGGCTGGGCTTGATGCAATCACCAGCCCAAGAGGTGCAGGATTGCCGAGCAAGGTGTATCCAACTCTTGCCAATGTTTTATGCATTGGGATGTACGTGGCTGACTTTGGAATACAGGTTAGGTAAGCTGTAAGGAAATCTAGATTTAGTAGGGTATTTAGAGGGATTGGCGTTAAAAAGGTTAAATGATTCCGGTTTCAGCTGAAACTCCTGTCCCCTTTGACCCAGAGACATTTAACTGAGGTCCCGTTTGCTCTCTCAAGTGGACATAAAAGAGCCCATGGCACTATTTCGAAGAGCAGGGGAGTTATCCCCGGAGTCCTGGCCAATATTTATCCCTCAATCAACATGACAAAAAAAAGATTATCTGATCATTATCACATTGCTGTTTGTGGGAGCTTGTTGTGCACAAATTGACTGCCACGTTTCCTACATTACAACAGTGACTACACCCCAAAAGTACTTCATTGGCTGTAAAGTGCTTGGAGATGTCCAGTGGTCGTGAAAGGTGCTATATAAATCCAAGTCTTTTTTTTAGTATTAGTCTCAATTGTTCTTTGAAAACTACAGCTTAAATATTGTAATGTATTCATTCTTACTTGTGTCAAATAAAGTCCTAACTATTATCAATATGGTGTCAGTGTTGAAAAGAGTCAAAATTGTCTACAAAGGGTATTTAGGTTTACAGATCCAAGGCGGGTGTGCAGAGTTAAGGCACAGATCAGCTGTGGTCTAACTGAATGGCGGAACAGGCGAATGGCCCACTTCTGTTCCTACGTTCCTATATGGTATTCGTGAGAATCCTTGCATGATCTCTAAACACTGCAGTAGAATGGATGTTTCCTTGGACCAGATCTCAGTTTTGTGTTTTGAGTAGCTTTATGATATTATTGCTTTTTCTTATTTTTTGGTGGGGAATCTTAGTTTGGGCAGAGTATGGAACACTAATACAGGAGCACAGGGATCAGGTTCAATGATTGGATTTCTGATCGAGGAAATACTGAATCAGGATTGATGAATAAGTTATCCCAGTATTACATTCGAACAGGAAATTTGCACTGTGGAAAAATGAAAAAGGAGCTTAATGGAGGACTTCAAAGTCTTAAAGAAAATAGATGAACCAGCAGATTGGGTGAACTCATTAGTAACTGTTGACAAAGGGAATGGTAAATTGGAAACTTTTGGTCTTCGGAGACCTAAGAACCCCCTGCGATTCCTGTGGCAATTATAGCATTGTTTGCCAATGCAAAATATTTTAGCGAGTTAATGCGTACAAGAGTTTCTGGCAACTGAAATGACAGAAGTTCCAAGTTACCCATATTTGGTATGCCTTACAGATTCTTGCTGTTGCTCTTTGACATTGTTTTAGCTCCAAAGTAGAACATAAATATTCTTATGATATACGAATGCATTGATGTCAGTACATGAATGGATGACATAAAAAGTTCAGGATTCATTGAATGAGGGTGGTGACTTCAGACCTTTTTGAAAGCCGAAGAGTTCGTCTGAAGCTTAAAAACAAATGTGTGTTGCAAGTCATGGAGCTGGTGGTTATCATCATTCGTGAAGGAAGAGACCTTTGGGGTTCTCAAACAATAGCACAGGGAAAGCCGTAAGCAAAACGAGATTGTTCTCCAGGAATTCAAGCGTACTTGAACTGTAAAAAGGAGTTTACAGTAATACATAAGAACATAACATAAGAAATAGGAACAGGAGTAGGCCATATGGCCCCTCGAGCCTGCTCACCATTCAGTAAGATCATGGCTGATCTGATCATGGACTCAGCTCCACTTTCCCGCCCACTCCCCATAACCCCTTAACCCCTTATCGTTTAAGAAACTGTCTATTTCTGTCTTAAATTTATTCAATGTCCCAGCTTCCACAGCTCTGAGGCAGCGAATTCCACAGATTTACAACCCTCTGAGAGAAGAGAATTCTCATAATAAACGGAATAGAGAAGGAAGAGAAATACAGCAGAGCTTGCGTTTATAAAAAATACTGCAAGTGATGCACAAAGGACAACTGGAATAGAAAAATGTAAAAAAAAGCCAAGGCATGTGGGATCCTACATTAGCAGCAAATTACTTTAGAACTTTGCTCATGTTGTGATTGTTTAAAATGTAAACCAACCCAATGAGTAGAACCACTGAAACCTCACTCCATACCACACACTGGCTTTACAAGGAAGCTCATGCAGATTTTCATCAACTTGCAGGGGATAGCCCGGTTGATAGTTGCTGCCAATGTTGAGGTGCTGTCGGTACACACAATCAGGAGCAAACTCGTGATAAAGTGCACAAGAGCTATTTTCTCCAGATGTGAAATGCAAAGTCTGCAGTGACAATGGACCACAAGGTGCAAGTTCTGAGTTCAGACAGTTTGTGGAAGAACGGGATTTCATTCACACATCTTCAAGTACAAGTTATCCACAGTCTAATCGACTTGTTCAGTTGTCAGGATAGACGGTAAGGAATCTGATTTAAAACAATGTAAATGATGTGTATATCAGTCTTCTATTTACCATAGTGGCAACATTAAAGAGTGGGCTAAGTACAGTGCAACTGCTCATGGAAGGAAAACTGACAATTCGCCCACCTGCATTACACGTAGATTGTATTATAGTATTACTATTAATAGATCAAAGTGGAAGATAGCAGAGAGTCATTTAGTTATAAATAATTTAACGTGTTTTTTTTTGAAGGAAAGAAGATATAAATAACATAAGTTTCTGAATTTAGAGATATTCCCTTAAGAACAGCAAGTGCTTTTGTTGCTGTTAAGCAAATGGTTAGATCCAGACTGGAGATGTCAGTAAGGTAGCTGTGAGCTGCTGACTGCCATTGTATGTAAATATTAGAAAAGACAAGGAGGAGAGCAGGACATTCAGCCCACTGACGTCCTTTCCCAAGCTTCCAATGGTGCTTTAAATGCCCCATGTCTATATCTCTGCTCCCAATGCTTGGCAGAGTATTCCAAGCCCAACACCAGAAAAGTCCATCCAGTGCTTAATCTAAATCTACTTTTCATCTGTTTATACTTTTGGTGCTACTATCTTGCCATTTACGACATTTTATATGCTTTGAAGTTCCTCATTCACCATCTTCTGTCCAGTGATTGAGATTTAACTGTCCTCATGGGTCATTCCCCTATTACACGTGAAATCCTTCTTGTTTTTAGAACATAAGAACATAAGAAATAGGAGCAGGAGTAGGCCATTTGGCCCCTCGAGCCTGCTCCGCCATTCAGTAAGATCATGGCTGATCTGATCATGGACTCAGCTCCACTTCCCACTCTCCATAACCCTTTACTCCCTTATCGCTCAAAAATCTGTCTATCTCTGCCTTAAATATATTCAATGTCCCAGCCTCCACAGCTCTCTGGGGCAGAGAATTCCATAGATTTACCACCCTCTGAGAATAAATTTTTCCCTCATCTCAGTTTTAAATGGGTGGCCCCTTATTCTAAGACTATGTCCCCTAGTTTTAGTTTCCCCTATGAGTGTAAATATTCTCTCTGCATCCACCTTGTCGAGCTCCCTCATTATCTTGTATGTTTCAATAAGATCACCTCTCATTCTTCTGAACTCCAATGAGTATAGGCCCAACCTATTCAACTTATCTTCATAAGTCAATCCCCTCATATCCAAAATCAACCTAGTGAACCTTGTCTGAACAGCCTCCAATGCAAGTATATCCTTTCTTAAATTGGGAGACCAAAACTGTACGCAGTACTCCAGGTGTGGCCTCACCAATACCCTGTACAGTTGTAGCAGGACTTCTCCACTTTTATACTCTCATTGTCTAACTATTACCCATGATGAGCCCGCTATCACTCCCAGGTCCATTTCTGAGTTACACTGTGTGAATTCTATTCCATTCATTTTGTACCTATGTTGCATATTATTTCATCTCATTTACAACATTATGAATCTGCCAATATTAAATTGCACCTGCCATCTGTCTGAGCAGTTGCATAAATAATCTCTTACCTCCTTTTGCAAATCCCTAGAAAACTCTTTTTTGGCTCCTGCTGTTTTTTTTTAGTGCCAGCCACAAATTTGACAATCTTGCAGTTGGTTTCAGAATCCAGACCATTTATGCGAATGAGAAACAAGAGAGTTTCAAACCCTGACCCCATCACAACCCCACTCAATACCTTTCCCACTCACTAACGTCGGCCTAATAAAGAGAGAGAAGATAGTTTATGAGATTAAACTAGCAAGAAATATAAAAACAGACAATAAGAGCTTCTACAGGTATGTTAAAAAGGAAGAGGGTAGCTAAAGTAAACATTGGTCCCTTAGAAGATGAGACTGGGGAATTAATAATGGAAAACAGGGAAATGGCAGAGACTTTGAACAAATAATCTGTATCGGCCTTCACAGTAGAAGACACTAAAAGCATCCAAATAATTGATCATCAAGTGGCTATTGGGAGGGGGGAAACTTAAAACATTCACTATCACCTAGAGAAAAAGTACTAGGCAAACTAATGGGACTAAAGGTGGACAGGTCCCCTCGATCTGATGGCCTGCAACTTCGGGCTTTAAAAGAAGTGGCTGCAGAGATAGTGGATGCATTGGTTGTAATCTACCAAAATTCCTTGGATTCTGAAATGGTCCCAGCAGATTGGAAAACTGCAAATATAACGCCTCTATTGAAGAAAGTAGGGAGACAGAAAGCAGCACACTATAGACCAGTTAGCTTAACATCTGTCATTGGATTTGAATACAGGGGCAGGGAGGTGTTGCTACAGTTGTACAGGGCCTTGGTGAGGCCACACCTGGAGTATTGTGTACAGTTTTGGTCTCCTAACTTGAGGAAGGACATTCTTGCTATTGAGGGAGTGCAGCGAAGATTCACCAGACTGATTCCCGGGATGGTGGGACTGACCTATCAAGAAAGACTGGATCAACTGGGCTTGTATTCACTGGAGTTCAGAAGAATGAGAGGGGACCTCATGGAAACGTTTAAAATTCTGACGGGTTTAGACAGGTTAGATGCAGGAAGAATGTTCCCAATGTTGGGGAAGTCCAGAACCAGGGGTCACAGTCTAAGGATAAGGGGTAAGCCATTTAGGACCGAGATGAGGAGAAACTTCTTCACCCAGAGAGTGGTGAACCTGTGGAATTCTCTACCACAGAAAGTAGTTGAGGCCAATTCACTAAATATATTCAAAAGGGAGTTAGATGAAGTCCTTACTACTCGGGGGATCAAGGGTTATGGCGAGAAAGCAGGAAGGGGGTACTGAAGTTTCATGTTCAGCCATGAACTCATTGAATGGCGGTGCAGGCTAGAAGGGCTGAATGGCCTGCTCCTGCACCTATTTTCTATGTTTCTATGTTTCTATGTTGGGAAAATGCTGGAGTCCATTATCGAGGAAGTAGTAGCAGGACATTTGAAAAATCATAATACAGTCCAGCAGAGTCAGCATTGGCTTTATGAAAGGGAATTGGCGTTTGACAAATTTGCAAGAGTTCTTTGAGGATGTAACGAGCAGGGTGGATAAAGGGGAACCAGTAGATCGGGTGTATTTGGATTTCCAGAAGGCATTCGATAAGGTGCCACATAAGAGGTTGCTGCACAAGATAAAAGCTCATGGGATTGGGGGTAATATATTAGCATGGATAGAGGATTGGCTAACCAACAGAAAACAGAGAGTCGGGATAAATGGGTAATTTTCAAGTTGGCAAACGAACTAGTGGGGTGCCCCAGGGATCAGTGCTGGGGCCTCAACTATTTACAATCTATATTAATGACTTGGATGAAAGGACTGAGTGTAATGTAGCCAAATTTGCTGCTGATAGAAAGGTATGTGGGAAAGCAAGTTGTGAGGAGGATGCAAATAATCTGCAAAGGGATATAGACAGGGTAAGTGAGTGGACAAACATTTGGCAGATGGAGTATAATGTTGGAAAATGTGAGGTTATCCACTTTGGTAGGAAAAATAAAAAAGCAAATTATTATTTAAATGGGGAGAAATTACAAAATGCTGCGTAAAGAGGGATCTGGGGGTCCTTGTACATGAAACACAAAATGATAGCATGCAGGTATAGCAAGTAATTAGGAAGGCAAATGGAATGTTGGCCTTTATTACAAGGGGGATGGAGTATAAAAGTAGGGAAGTCCTGCTACAACTGTAAAGGATGTCGGTGAGACCACACCTGGAGTACTGCATACAGTTTTGGTCTCCTTATTTAAGGAGGGTTATACTTGCATTGGAAACCGTTCAGAGAAGGTTCATGAGGTTGATTCCTGAGATGATGCGGTTGTCTTATGAAGAAAGGTTGAGCAGGTTGGGCCTATACTCATTGGAGTTTAGAAGAATGAAGGGTGTTCTTATTGAATCGTATAAGATTCTGAGAGCTTGACAGGGTAGATGCAGAAAGGATGTTTTCCCTCGTCGGGGCATAGTTTCAAAATAAGTGGTCGCCCATTTAAAATGGAAATGAGGAGGAATTTCTTCTCTGAGTGTTGTGTTGCTTTGGAATTCTCTACCCCAGAGAGCTGTGGAGGCTGGGTCATTGAATATATTTCAGGTGGAGATAGACAGATTTTTGAATGATAAGGGAGTCGAGGGTTATGGGGAGCGGGCAGGGAAGTGGAGCTGAGGCCAGGATCAGATTAGCCATGATCTTATTGAATGGCGGAGCAGGTTCTAGGGGCCAAATGGTCCACTCCTGCTCCTATTTCTTATGTTCTTATGTCCTGCTGAACTTACCTTGTTGTAAACAGGAAGCCTAAATAACAACTCCCCAGAGCGGGAAGGTTGGGGACCAAAGTAAATGCCAGCTGCGAGTGTCAATCATTTGTCTGCCTGGGTGATTAGATTTATGAAAATTAACTGTTGCAATAATTTATTTTCAAAACTCAGAACATTATACGGATCTGGCAATTATTGTGATTTTTTTTTCTCCTGCAATTAAATGTTTCAAATAATGCAATCAGTAAACAAGGGTTTAACCTCAGTTATGCTTCTCATATTTGTCTGTGAACCCATGACTTCATCCAGAGGCACTGAAAAGGGAGAGCAGTGGAATTTTTGTGATTTGGCTGAATATCAGGATTATGAACTTTTTCATAATGGCTTTTTTTTTCATAGAATCATGTAAATTTACAGCATGGAAGGAGGCCATTTTGGCCCCGCGTGTCCGTGCCGCTTGAAGTAACCATTCATTTTTCTTACCCTTTTGTATTTGTTCCGCTCCTCTTGTGTTGGGCTTTGATTGCACAGTACAAGAAGCCTTCTGAAAACTCATTCATTAATAATGTGTGAGTCCAAACAGTTGTTAACAAGCCAATGTACCATGGGAACTTCTCACTGTCATGTCTCACCCTGTCGTCACCCGCTATTTGCTTCTATGACAGCACCACCCAAACCCCCGACCTCTCCCATCTAGAAGGAAAAGAGCACACCATTACTTCAAGTTCCCCTCCCAAGTCACACACTATCCTATCGAGAATGTTTCTATCGAGAAAGCGGGAATGGGATACTGAGGTTGCATGTTCAGCCATGAACTCATTGAATGGTGGAGCAGGCTCGAAGGGCCGAATGGCCTACTCCTGCACCTATTTTCTATGTTTCTATGTTTCTATCCTGATTTGGACATATATTGCTGTTCCTTCACTGTCGCTGGGTCAAAATCCTATAACTTCCTCCCTAACAGCACTGTGGGAGAACCTTCACCACACGGACTGCAGCGGTTCAAGAAACCGGCTCACCACCACCTTCTGAAGGGCAATTAGGGATGGGCAATAAATGCTGGCCTTGTCAGCGATGCCCATATCCCAAGAATGAATTTTTTAACTTACCAAGCACATACCAATAGGGAGGGGAAGGGAATCACCGGATATTGATTTAATTTGAGTGTTTTCCTCTCAGACAGTCATTGAAGCTAAGGATAATACCATCTCTGAGCTAACTGAGTGCAGACCAGAGACTAATCTGGGACCTTTCTGGTGAACAACAACTTGTATTTATATAACGTCTTTAATGTAGTACAGCGTCCTAAAGTGCTTCACAGGAGCATTGTCAAATAAAATTTGACATTGAGCCATATAAGGAGATATTAGGACAGATGACCAAAAGCGTGGTCAGAGGTAGGTTTTAAGGAGCGTCTAAAAGGAGGAAAGAGAGGTGGAGAGGTTTAGGGAGGGAATTTCGGAGATTAGGGTCAAGGCAACTGAAGGCACAGCTACCAACGGTGGAGCGATTAAAATCGGAGATGCACAAGAAGCCAGAATTGGAGGAGTACAGAGAACTCGAAGGGTCATAGGGCTGGAGGAGAGTACAGAGATAGTGAGGGGTGAGGCCATGCAGGGATTTGAAAACCAGGATGAGCATTACCTCCAACTAAATATAGTGAAGATTGAAGCCATTGTCTTCGGTCTTTGCCACAAACTCCATTCCCTAGCCACCGACTACATCCCTCTCCCTGGTAACTGTCTGAGGCTGAGCTGGACCGCTTGCAACCTTAGTGTTGTGTTTGACCACGAGATGAGCTTCTGACCACATAGCTGCTACATCACCAAGACCGCCTACTTCCCCCTCCGTAACATCACCCGACTCCATCCCTGCCTCACCTCATCTGCTGCTGAAACCCTCATCCGTGCCTTATCAGCAATATACTAGGCAGTACATTTATCTATTGAGGTTTGGGAGGAGTCTAAACTATTTAGTTTTAATAATGGGCTCACTGTCCCAAGTTTAAAAATGTCGTTGTTAGATTTATTTCAGAACAGTATTCAAATGACATAGAAACATAGAAAATAGGTGCAGGAGTAGGCCATTCGGCCCTTCTAGCCTGTACCACCATTCAATATGATTATGGCTGATCATTCAACTTCAGTACCCCATTCCTGCTTTCCATACCCCTTGATCCCTTTAGCCGTAAAGGTTACATCTAACTCCCTTTTGAATATATTTAACGAACTGGCCTCAACAGCTTTCTGTAGTAGAGAATGCCACAGGTTCACAATTCTCTGGGTGAAAAAGTTTCTCCTCATCTCAGTCCTAAATGGCTTACCCCTTATCCTTAGACTGTGTCCCCTGGTTCTGGACTTCCCCAACATTGGGAACATTCTTCCTGCATCTAACCTGTTCAATCCCATCATCACTTTATATGTTTCTATGAGACCTCCTCTCATTCTTCTAAATTCCAGTGAATATAAGCCCAGTCGATCCAGTCTTTCTTCATATGTCAGTCCTGCCATACCGGGAATCAGTCTGGTGAACCTTCGCTGCACTCCCTCAATAGCAAGAATGTCTTCCTCAGATTACGAGATCAAAACTGTACACAATACTCAAGGTGTGGTCTCACCAAGACCCTGCACAACTGCAGTAAGACCTTCCTGCTCCTATACTCAAATCCCCTCGCTATGAAGGCCAACATGCCATTTGCCTTCTTTATTGCCTGCTGTACCTGCATGCCTACCTTTAATGATTGATGTACCATGACAACCAGGTCTCGTTGCACCTCCCCTTTTCCTAATCTGTCACCATTCAGATAATAATCTGCCTTCCTGTTTTTGCAACCAAAGTGGATAACCTCACATTTATCCACATTATACTGCATCTGCCATGCATTTTCGCATTCACCTAACCTGTCCAAGTCACCCTGCAGCCTCCTCACATCCTCCTCACAGCTCACACTGCCACCCAGCTTAGTGTCATCTGCAAACTTGGAGATATTACATTCAATTCCTTCATCTAAATCATTAATGTTTATTGTAAATAGCTGGGGTCCCAGCACTGAACCCTGCGGCACCCCACTAGTCACTGCCTGCCATTCTGAAAAGGACACACCAGTGGTCTCTGGCACAGTGCTTTGCATTCTCTCTGATAACTTGGTTGATAGATGACCCAATTGACCAGAACTATTTCAAATTTTAATCAGAGCTTGCCCTATTGACATTGCCATGGACAAATCTTCACAGCAGTAGAGCATGTTGGTGGGTATGTTGGCCCGGAATTTGCAGTCAGCGAAGGCGTTCGCCGCTGGCCCCGAAGTAAGCTAAGCAACAAAGATCTTGCCATCTCTGTGTTGAGAAGTTCGAGTTTTCCGATGCGTAGTTCAAATCAACGGAGTGTAGTGGGAATGCCTCAGTGCGAGCTGCTGTGACGGCTAAGCAACCAATCAAAACGCAAGATTCTCACAAATAACAAAGTGAGTAAGCTCATCAAATTCTAACTTTTAAAATATGTTCGAGAGGGCAAAGCAAAGATTGGGGCTCTCGCATAGTGAGAAGGCAGACCTGAAATAAGTATGAACAAACTTATAAAATATATATATTTAATAAGTTTCTTAAAAATTGAATTTTTATTAAAATGGATAAATTTGACACTGCACTAAATTAAAATTCATATTTCAGGCCCATACCTTTGTTTAGCAGTCAATACGCTGTTAAAATCCCAGTTGCACCGAATCCCTTTGGGTCTAACTTTTAGTGAGGAATTTGACAGCATACTCACTGCAGAAGAGCTGAAGTTTTTATCCGTTTCCCTGCTTAGAATGATTATGCCGATTGCTGGCGGTTTTAGGGGGAGCACAGCGCAGCCCGTGCCGGAGCAGTGAATGACAGACCGCAACTTCAGGATTTCCGTACGCGCTTGCACTAAATCCAGAAGTTGCGGCCAGTTCTCCGTCAGCTGGACCGCACATCCCGGGCCATTAACTCGCAGGCTCCGGTTTACTGTGGCAGAATTTGAAGCAAACATACTTCAGGACGCTGGCAGATGCAAGGTCTGGAATTAGTGCTCCATACATCCCCCGTAGGTTCCACCAATGTCAAAAGAATGCACGTTCTTGAAAACAATTAGCAGAAAACAAAGACGTTGCAATTAATCATAACTATTTACATTTTCCCCTCGGGTGTTTCCTAAAGGGTGATCTCTTTAAGGCAGAAAAGCCTCAAATTGTATTTCACATTTTCCTCCCTAGCTGACTTGTTCCAATGCAGGGTTTTTTTTTCCTTCAAACTTTGAACTTCTGTTATATAACTACCTGATAAGTGAATACTATTTTGTGGCATGAAAACAGAAGTTCGCTGTTGGGAGTTGTTGCCGGCCCCTGTCCCGAGGGTCAACTAAACTGGGCTCAGGCTGTGGAAAGGCAATGTCACAGTTATATAATGCAGTTATGCAAGTCCTCAGTAGTTGCTGCAATGTCATTTGATTCGATGTTCAAGGCCATGGGAGGATAAGAAGCGAGCTCAGTGCTGCAGCAGATTATTGGACTCTCCATGGGAAACCACACTGCAGTGTGGAGTTCTGCCTTCACCGCAGGCGCAGAATTAAAAAGTGACTTCTGGGAATATTCTGCACAGTCCAGCCACTTTGCTTTCCTTTTAGGCAGAAAAAAACCACCTGAGTCTTTGAGACCTTCGGTTATAGCGTCATTCTTTGTAATAATAGCATGTGGGTAATGGCTTGAGTGATGTGCTAAATGAGCTTAAATTGTTTTTAACAAGCCCCCCCCTTCCCCCTTGATCTTATATTTTTTTTCTCTCTCTGTTTCCAATGGCAACTGGTAATTATTTCACCATTCACACCCTAGCTAGACTCATCTTGTTCTAACTTCTGCCATTACCATCTCCAGTTGGCCCATCATCCCTTTTGTCTCTCAAATCTCTCCTGCCTTCCACCCTATCATAGACCTTCCCTTTTGTTCTTTCCTCCCCTCCCCCATTGCTCCTTAAGAATCTGTTCATTTTGAACTTGTGCCAGTTCTGACGATGGTCACCGACGTGAAACGTTAGTTCTGCTTTCTCTCCACAGATGCTGCCCGACCCGCTGTGATTTCCAGCATTTTCTGTTTTTATTTCAGGTGCAGTCTGATTTTTGCCTGTGATTAATGCATTTGCTTCAGTTTCTTGAAGTGTTTCTCTTTGGGGTGCATGGAAAGTATGCAAACTATTAGGATATGTTGTTCAGTTTTCCTCTGTGGTATTTGTCGTCCCGTGAGATTCACTATGAACTCGGAGAGGAAACTTCTTGACAACTCGAGAAAAAAGTCAGCACGAGCATTAAGAGGGAATCATTTAGACCCCTGCTGATTGTTTTTCTTTGCTCAAATTAGTACGCCAAATAATAGGAAATTAAATCTGCTTCTTCCTTGCTTTAATTTGGGGCCTCGCGTTCTGCTCCAATTCCAACTTCGCACAGTTATTCCATTCTCTTTCCCAGTGTGACATTCCCATTTAATGGCTGTACTTCCCAGCCTGTATACTGGACCACACATACGCAGTGCTGTGGAAGATCTCGTTTTTTTTTTTTGCTAATATACTGTAATGATTTCAGTAACAGCAGTGCCAGATAACTAGACATCCACCTCAGACATAGCTGTACTCCTGCTCAGAAGTTATGAGGAGCATTGCTCATCTCTGGTATTTAGTTACTCCGAATGACCTGTTGGTTTGCTCTTTTTCGATTATTTTCTTGCCAGTTTCCCATCTCCCCGGCCTGAGCTCTTCTGAAGGCATTGGGGTGAAATTAGTCAACAAACAGATCGTGAATCGTCAGCCCATCTTTTACTACACGCAGTTTTCCTTTCCATTGAAAAAGAAAACGGGCTCGGTGTAAAACTGGCTGCCGATTCACTATTGGTCCGTATTGCATTACCTGAACTGGTTGTTAACCAATCTCAGCCCTGTAGATTCTTTCCTGAGGCACAGTTAGTTCAATGGGCACCAGTCATCCTCCAGCACCTTGCCCAAGTGGCTACTGTTGATGTGTTGGAGCCTTGACGGTGACTTATGGCAGGCTATTTAACCAGAAGGGGCACCACAGGTAAGTTCGGCGCCCAGGAGGGGTTGCTAGATCCTTAACCCCAGAACACTGAAGCCAATTACAACCACGTACCACAAACTGGCAGAGATCAGCTAACTCAGCACCAAGTGGGAGTCAAACCAGAGACCTTCTTGATTTATACAGTTCATCTATTCACTGGATAAACTCACTGAGCCACCCATAATTTCCTGCTTTAAAAGTATTTCACCTAACCTCATAGTACATTTCCATTCAATGGGAGAACAAAGTGGGATTCATGATTGTGTCAAATTTAGAGCACGGTGTAAGGAAAAAGAGTTACACATTTACCTTGGGTTTGTTTCAGTCCGTGATACCCATTACATGACTATTTTATAGTCTCTTGAACACTCTTAGTTCAACTTAACTCTATTTATTTGGGAGATCTCAAACAGCCATGTGGAGCTTAAGATGGCGTTCTTTCACAGGCCCTCTCTCTCAATACAGCTCCTGAAACCTCCTAGCTAAAGGGTGCAATACATTAACCTGTTAAACCTTTTCTTTCATAAACAAAAATGAATTAAAGTTTAGCTTCAATATAAACGGATAGTTAACTTCTTATGAATACATGTATTAAACAACTACAAGTTTAACAAATAACAACAAAACTCTTGTCATATGAATTCTTTATCCAAGTGTCCAGTGTCCATGATTCCTTATTTCTGTACATAGTGCTCCAGGTAATTTGGTGTTGTGCAGATTCTGTTGCTTCGCTGCTAACTGGTTGTTTCAGTGGTGTTCTGTGCACTGATCGCTTTAGGCCCTTTATTAGTGCTCTGAGGGATCGGGCAACATATCCCTGTTGAAGTGCTGTTTCACGAGTTTGTTGGCAGCGGATCGTCTGTGGGTGTCACTGAGATCGCTGGATGTCTCAGCGCTCCTCCTCTGATGTTTCCTATTTCTGTGATATTCATGACCATCTTCTATAATGACCTGATATGATCAACTGTTTCTGAACCTGAGCTTTTTACCACTCTTTGCTTTCTCGCGTTTGTTTGAGTCTCACTGTTTCTCCTTCCTGCAGTGTAGGAAGTACTTAGCACCTCTGTTGTAGTAGTGTGCTTGTTTGGCATGTTTGTTGCCGATGATGTCGTGTATGATTGTTGGTTTGAGTAGTTAATTTGCGATTGGGATGCTTGTCTTTGTATGGCGACCGAGTAAGCGTTGTGCTGGGCGAACTGTCAAGGCCTTCAGTTGGTGTGTTTTGCCAGATGAGAAGGTTCATGTAGAAGTCGCCACAGACTTTCTTTGTCTTCTTGATTAACCGCTTTGCGAGCTTAACCGCGTTCTCAAGCCTTCCAGTGCTTTGTGGATATTCTGGTGAGCTTGTTACGTGGTCGAATGCATATTCTGTGGCAAAGTTTGTGAACTGTTGTGAGTTGGAGGGAGGTCCATTGTCGGATTGAAACTTGTCTGGAATACCGTGGTTCGAGCAGTGTTTCTTGAGATGTTTGATGACAGTGGCATCTTTCTTTCCATGCAGATTGTCTATCGCGAAATAGTCCGAGTCGTAGTCCACTGTGCATAAGTAGTCTCTGCCATCGAGTGTAAATATGTCACAACCAATCTTTTCCCACGGTCGCTGAGGGAGATTGTGACTTATCAATGGTTCTTTTGGCTGGCTCGATTGATGGGGGTTACATATTTCACACTTTGAAACATTGGGCCCGAGTTTCGATCCTCGGTAGAACGGCGCACCTCGGAGAGGCCCGCCTAATTTCTAGAACTGAAAAAACGCCAAATACTTACCTCGCGATTCTCTGATATCTGTAGGCCCATTTGCAGCTCAGCGCAGCGCAGCAGGAGCTGCTGGGGGCAGAGCAAACGCGTTCTGACTAAGCACTGCGGCAAGGGGGGCGGGGCTAGGGTCCAGCGTCAGTTTGAGTGCCGCAGCGTTGCGCACGCGCGTTGGAGCACGAGCGCATGCGCAGTGGCACTCAAACATTGGCAATCGGCCATCTTTAAAGGGACATGCAGAAGAGTGATTTTTGGGTGTGTAGATCTCGGTGCCTGCTGCCTGCGTGTGTGCTCGTCCTCCCGGTGTTTTCGATGCCGCCCCTATCCCCTGGCCAAACGGTCGAAAGATCGCAGCTCGGTGCCTGCTGCCACTGCTTCGATGGAGAGGTAGGAAAATTTAATTTTTTAATTATTGATTTATTTATTATTTATTATTGATGACTCTTTATTGGTAAAAGTGAAGTGTTTAATGCTTTGTAAAATCCCCTAACTTCCCTCTAACTTCCCATCCCCCCCCACCCCCCTATCTCTCGCACCCTGCGCCTAATTCCGACAGTGCAGGCAAGGTTTTTCTGAGAGTACAAAAATCGACACTTACTCCATTCTAAGTTAGTTTGGAGTAACTTTTTGCTGCCTAAACTTGCAAAACAGGCGTAAGTGGCTGATAGCGCCCCCTTTTGAAAAAACTGTACTAAAACGAAACTATTCTAACTCACTAGAATTGGAGCAAACTAAATGCCGAGAATTGCGATTTCTAAGATACTCCATACTAAACTAGTTGCTCCAAAAAAATAGGAGCAACTCGAGCCAAAACTTTGGCTCATAGTCTTTTATATCACTGTTCAGTCCTGGCCAGTAAACAGATTCTCTGGCACGTCGAAGAGTGTTCACGACGCCAGTGTGAGCAGCATGAAGTCACTGATGAATGTCGGACCTCAGGGATTTTGGTATGACACAGCGATAGCCTTTGAAGACTATGCCATCCTGTGTTGTAAGTTCGTCACGAATTTTGAAGTATGTATGCATTTCAGCCGGGCATTCACGTGTCATTTCTGGCCACCCCGTTGTGATTTGTTGTATGACCAGTCGTAGTGTGGAGTCGCTTGCAGTTGCGTGTTGTGTGGTAGTCAGTCCTTGTTTGGAGAGTGGGAGAAAATCCACCATGTATCCCACTGCAATTTCTGTCGGTCATCTCTCCACGTTTTCAAGGTATGCGCGCAAGAGGGTGTCGGCTAGGTACATTTCTTTTCTTGGTTGATACTTTATTTCGACGTCATATTGGTTGAGCCGAATGAGCAGACATTATAGTCTCTTGGGTGCTGCAGATAATGGCTTGCATCATATGGCTTATGGTCTGTTATGTATGTAATAACTCGATAGTCTGACTACTGTAAACTAACACAGGTACAAACCTGGCTCTGCTTTATTCGGGCCCGAAGTGATTACATTACATGCTGGCTGGCCTTTTATACCTGGGCTGCACACACGTGCGTACAGCCCAGTGACCTCCGACAGTCGCGCCACCTGGTGGCTAGTAACTCCAAGCATACATACATGACAATATCCCCCTTTAAGATATTAGTAATGGTGTTTTTACAAATTGAGACGGTCCGGGGCTTTCCGCTCCCGAGTTGATCGTCTCAGTTCAACTCCAGCCTTGGGGAGCGTTCTGAGTCTGTTATGACTGGGGGCTGGGTAGCCGATCTGATGGGAGTGGCAATGACCATGTCAGGGATTGAAAGTCCAGATTCATTCAATATATTTAGTGAATTGGCCTCAACTACTTTCTGTGGTAGAGAATTCCACAGGTTCACCACTCTCTGGGTGAAGAAGTTTCTCCTCATCTCGGTCCTAAATGGCTTCCTCCTTATCCTTAGACTGTGACCCCTGGTTCTGGACTTCCCCAACATTGGGAACATTCTTCCTACATCTAACCTGTCTAAACCCGTCAGAATTTTAAACGTTTCTATGAGGTCCCCTCTCATTCTTCTGAACTCCAGTGAATACAAGCCCAGTTGATCCAGTCTTTCTTGATATGTCAGTCCTTCCATCCCAGGAATCAGTCTGGTGAACCTTCGCTGCACTCCCTCAATAGCAAGAATGTCCTTCCTCAAGTTAGGAGACCAAAACTGTACACAATACTCCAGGTGTGGCCTCACCAAGGCCCTGTACAACTGTAGCAACACCTCCCTGCCCCTGTACTCAAATCCCCTCGCTATGAAGGCCAACATGCCATTTGCTTTCTTAACCGCCTGCTGTACCTGCATGCCAACCTTCAATGACTGATGTACCATGACACCCAGGTCTCTTTGCACCTTCCCTTTTCCTAATCTGTCAACATTCAGATAATAGTCTGTCTCTTTGTTTTTACCACCAAAGTGGATAACCTCACATTTATCCACATTATACTTCATCTGCCACGCATTTGCCCACTCACCTAACCTATCCAAGTCACTCTGCAGCCTCATAGCATCCTCCTCGCAGCTCACACTGCCACCCAACTTAGTGTCATCCGCAAATTTGGAGATACTACATTTAATCCCCTCGTCTAAATCATTAATGTACAGTGTAAACAGCTGGGGCCCCAGCACAGAACCTTGCGGTACCCCACTAGTCACTGCCTGCCATTCTGAAAAGTACCCATTTACTCCTACTCTTTGCTTCCTGTCTGACAACCAGTTCTCAATCCACGTCAGCACACTACCCCCAATCCCATGTGCTTTAACTTTGCACATTAATCTCTTGTGTGGGACCTTGTCGAACGCCTTCTGAAAGTCCAAATATACCACATCCACTGGTTCTCCCTTGTCCACTCTACTGGAAACATCCTCAAAAAATTCCAGAAGATTTGTCAAGCATGATTTCCCTTTCACAAATCCATGCTGACTTGGATCTATCATGTCACCTCTTTCCAAATGCGCTGCTATGACATCCTCAATAATTGATTCCATTATTTTACCCACTACCGATGTCATCTTTGCAGAGGAAGGTGGCACACAACAAACGAGAAAGAACTCGAACAGGAGGAGGCCCGGCAAATCTGCAGCCACTGACACCCTTGGAAGAGAGGGTTGCTGCTTTGATGGGTCCTGCCTGGAGAAAAGCAACCACCACTGCACAAGCTGGGCCCACACTCGAGGGAGAGGTAAGTCCTGTAAATGTAACAGTCTGGCTTTGCTAAATGTTAAGTACTGCGCGGGCTAGCCATGCTTCGGGTCCTGGGGATGTCTCCGTCAGCTACACTTCGGTTGATGCAATGTGCTATCATTCATCGTGATCCTTCAAATGAGCCTGCTGCCTGCGCTGTGTGAGCCTACTCATGCCACCCTGCCCCCTCCTCTGCTGCTAACCATTTGTCTGTTGTGTTATATTTTGCAGAACTTGAGGCCAACCCTGACGAGGCTGAAACCGATGCAGAAGAAGATTCAGAAGCGGACGAGCCTGAAGAGGAGAACATCTTCCAATTCCACCTTCAGACCAAGAGCATGGGGGTGAGGGGGAGGTGATGGATGAAGCCCACACTGTTGCACTCAGTCTGGAGGAGGTGCAGGTGCTGCCCATTGAGGTGCCCGGCCCTTTCCTGAATGGTACGAGTGTTGGGGCATTCCATGGTTTCGCAAAGTCCGAGGCTGGGGATTCCAGAGGGGTGTAGCGAGGTACACCCAGGGTCTCACCGTCCGAGGCTGCGGGTCCCAGTGGGATGCAGCGAGCCACACACGGTCAGGAGGGAAAGGAGAGCTCGACAGCGCTTTCCTGAGGTGCAGGATTTAACAGATGTGGCTCAGATGATGCCAGTGAGTGTGCAGAGCATTGACCTTACCCGATCACTCCTGGACACCATCAGTGGGTTGGGTGATGAGGTATCGGGACTGTCGGGAGAAGTAACATTACTCTCACGAGAAATGGGAACGCTATCCGGGAACATAAGGGATGGGAAGGTCGCAGCTAGCTGATGCCCTGTCAGTGAACATGAGGTAGTTGAGACACTGTCAGGGCACATGAGGGAGGGAATGTCGGAGTTAGCTGCTGCAAAGGGCACACGCCCAGACCCCACGGCCATTGGCCGAATCAACTGCCACTCCCACTCCAATCTCCAGACCAGCTTCTGAAGAGGCCCAAGCCGGCCTTCCACCTCACTGATTGCCCATGACCCCATCATGAAGTGCGCATTACCCGAGATGCTCGAAAGAATAAGCTTGGTACCAACCCAAAAAATGCTACGCCCCTGTCTGCGGGCAGGGGTGGAGTCACCAAGACCAAGCGTAGCAGGTGGTCTTAGAATAAGGTGGAGGAGAGGTGGATGCAGCCTTTCTTTGCTGCTGTTGTTGTTGTAACGGTTCTCAACTTTAAAATTTTTTGTAAGTTATGTAAATTTACAAGTTTAAAAGTTTGTAAGTGATCTTAACTGAAAACTTTAAAGTTTGATACAAGAATATTTTTATTAAAGTTAAGTACAAACAAGTGTTAAACTTTTGAATAAAATATATTTTAAATTATAACTGAATCATTTCCATTATTTATTCTATTAACACAACTTTTTGAAGTAAAGAAGAATCAATTCCATTATTTGTTCCACTAACACAACACAACACTACGGGAACAGGTCCAAACAGTAAACATGGTCCATTTGGAATAGTTGCCTCTGAGCCTTCAGGCAGCAAAACATTCAATGGATGAGCTGCTGGCGCAAGGCTCGAGCAATCGTTAAAGGGGCACGACGGCCCGCCCTCCTCCACCGTCGTGCTCCGGGTTCAGGTAATTGCATGGCCTCCTCTTCCTCTTCCTCTTCTTCTTCTTCTTCCTCTTCTTCCTCTTCTTCCTCTTCTTCTTCTTCTTCCTCTTCTTCCTCTTCTTCCTCTTCTTCCTCTTCTTCCTCTTCTTCCTCTTCTTCCTCTTCCTCTTCCTCTTCCTCTCCCTCCTCACACGAGGAATGGCATTGTCAGTGTTGCCCCTATGATTAAATTGTACCTTTGCAAGAAACTCAAAACAGCAGGGACAAGCTTCTTTGTTCTCACTCTCCTCCCAAGGTCGACGCCCCAGTATGGACCACTCCAGCAGGCGCAATAGACCTGCTGAGAACGGGAAGCTCGGGGTTCACATGAGGACATTGGGGCAACGAAGTCCAATGCGATTCTTTAATTTTAGATTTTTTTCAAAGTACCACCCCACCACTGACCGAACATCTCTTCACTGGGCTCGCGGGTCGGCCGGCAGAATTGCGCTCTCGCACAGACATAGGGCTCGGTAAACCCCGCTCACTTCCCCCCCCCCCCCCCCCCCACGCTGGGCTTCTTTTGATGCAGCTGCATAGTGTCAGGGTTCTCGTCTCTTCCGTTCGGCTTCCACCAGCCGATTCTGCCGGCCGGCGCTCCGACCCTGGAGCCCGGTTTGGAGATGTTCGGTGGTGGCACTTTGAAAGAAATCCAAAATTAAAGAATTGCATTGAACTTTCATTTTCTGCATTTTAAGTTTGAAAAACATTAAGCTTTATGATGCATATTTAATGTGTTCTTGACTCCAAAACTTCGCCTAAAAACAATGGCGTCTTTCTGTGTCGATATTTTAATGTGTGCTGATTTTTCTTAAGTGCCCAGAAGGTTTTTTGAGAGTGGTCACATACGCCATCCTAGGAAAAATGTAAGTTGGCCAAACTTGCATAAATGTGAAAAACTGGCACAGATATCAGGAGACGCAAAAAAACCTGATCTAAACAATCATAACTAACTGAGTTACACTGGCACACAATCTTTGGGGAAATTTGAATATTTAAATTTAGGCCAAAAAAAGCGGCGCACTCCAGAAAAACGGCGCAGATCACTGGGGAAAATTGAGCTCGTGATTTCTAACTGACAGTTTCAAAGGATATGAGTGTAAAGTGCTCAACTAAGATCTTGATACCAGATGCATTGAAATAGCGAGTATAGGCCAGGGATATTTTCCCCATGAAGTGGGTGTTTGGGAAGGGAGTTCAGAGAACATGACAAAACATTATGTAATTTTGTCTAGTTTTTGTCTAGTTTTTGTCTGCCTTGGCTCAGTGGTAGAACATTCATGTCTGAAGCAGAAGGTATTGAGTTCAAGTCGCACTCCAGAGACTTGAGCACATAATGTAGACTGACATTTCAGTGCAACACTGAAGGAGTGCTGCACTGTCTGAGATGGAGCTGACTATCAGACGCTGTGTATACTGGGCGGCTAGTCCGATACTGCCCATTTTGCACCACAGCCCGAGACGAATTTCTAGACCTCGGTCTTGTGATTTACCACTTTGCTGTGTGAACATTGGCTATTGCGTTTGTCTACATTCCACCAATGATGGCACATCAAAAACACTTCATTGGCTGTATAGTGCTTTGGGACATCCTGAGGATTTGATCGGCATTAAATGAATGCAAATTCTTTCTTTTGTGTTATTAATGGCTGTTTATTTTAGTTCCTGTACATTAGCAGCTTAACAAAAAATGACTTGTGCTTCAGATCTCTGTATCAACCTTATTTGAATACATCTGTCGTACATTCAGTCCAAATTTTTTTGAACTATAGGCTTGGGAGGAGGAACCAAGCTAACTTTGAACAAACACAGGTGGCGGCAATGTGTTTAGT
This sequence comes from Pristiophorus japonicus, assembly GCF_044704955.1. NCBI lineage: Eukaryota > Metazoa > Chordata > Chondrichthyes > Pristiophoridae > Pristiophorus > Pristiophorus japonicus. The sequence goes on from NC_091997.1 coordinate 3,651,588, forward strand.
TAAATGCTGATGGCCAATTATTTTGAATCCAATTGCAAAATCTAAACAAGCAACGGAAACTAGTGGAAGGTTATTTAAGTGGGGGATCTGTTGAGTTCTGTTGAAGTGAGTTGGAAACATTACAGGAAAAGACTAATTAACAATCCTGTACTTAGGAAAAAATTGTAAGAAAGACAAGGACTACATTTCTAAAAGTTATTTATAAAAGAATAGCATATTAGATTGGACTCTGATTTTATCTATTTAAGAAGGTGGATATGACTTCCTACTGTTACTGTATAACTATTGTATCATTGTAGACTAATCATTTTGTTGTTTGTTCAATAAATTTATTTGATATTTTAAATTTAAACACAAGGTCTGGTGTAATGTCGTCGTCATCATAGGCAGTCCCTCGTAACGAGGATGACTTGCTTCCAGGACCCGAACTACATCCTGAAGGGTGAAAGTTGCCTGTGCGTGGATTTTTTTAACTTGTGGTGGCCGTTGCACACCAGCCACCACACGGGCTTGACAGAGCTAGGTCTTGGTCCAGTGGCAAGGGTTATCCAAGATGACTGGCGACCAGCTCCGCTGCATGGACCTAGTGTGCACACAATCACAGTGTGGGCTGGCCCGTGCTGCCCCTGGGCCCACGCCTCTTCTGGGCCCCGATCGTGTCACTCCACGATCACTCGCTACTCCTGCGCCCCAACCTCGCCGCTCCTGCTGCACCTGCCTGTGCTCCAATCAGCGACTTGGACCTTGATGACGTCCAATCCAGTCGCCCCCTTCGCTGCCATCGCCCTCCTGCACCAGCTCGCGCTGTATCTTTCAGAGGTTTGCTGCCACACTGCTCCAGGTCGAGGCTCCTTTTATGTGATGTAATGTGATGTCTGATGTGATGTACTATCGCTTTCAAAGACTGAAGTAAAATATTATGAAAGCGTAAGATAGTCCAGTACCTACCTACAATTACTAAAGTGGGTGTACTGGTTATTTCTCTGAGCATGTTATGGAAAGCTTCCCTCGATCTCAAGACGACATAAATAGCCACGATTGAAGATATGGGATGTTGGGACTCACGCATGAAAGTGACTTAAGACACAAGAGCCAACAAAATCGAGAGTAGAAAAGTTTAAAACAATCCAAAAACATGAGCGTTTTCCCTTTGCTACTCTCATTTATCTTCTATTGGTCAGTTCTGAGCCGCATGACCAGAGATCTTGGAGCATTTAGTCCCCTTTGCTCCTCGCCCCTCCCTATCTCTGTAATCTCCTTCAGCCTCACAACCCCCCGAGATATCTGTGCTCCTTAAATTCTGCCCTCTTGAACATCCCTGATTATAATCGCTCAACTATCGGTGGCCGTGTCTTCTGTTGCCTTGGCCCCAAGCTCTGGAACTCTCTCCCTAAACCTCCCCACCTCTCTACCTCTCTTTCCTCCTTTGAGACGCTCCTTAAAACCTACCTCTTTGACCAATCTGTCAATTTCTTCTTATGCGGCTTGGTGTCAAATTTATTTGTTTTGTCTTATAACACTCCTGTGAAGCGCCTTGAGGCGTTTTACTAAGTTACCGGCGCTTTATAAATACAAGTTGTTGTTGCTATCCCGGCTGATTACTTGGCTGAAGGGAATCAAAAATACCCTGAAAACCTCTGGAACTGTAGTGCCTGTAATCAAAATATCATGTCAAAATATTGCTGGAACTGTGTACCGAAGTTATTATTTCATGTGGCAAGAAGAAGCTGACAATGTTAGCCATTTTTGTTATACTGCCTGTTATACTGCCTGCTGGCTTTAGTGTTTAGTCCCAAAAGAATGAACCGACTAGAGAAAGGTGCAGTGAATGATGGTAGGTGGGCTTGTCCATTCGGTTGGAATTCAGTGTACAGCAGGGTTCGAGCCAGACGTCCGTTCACAGAATGAAGAGAAGGACAAGAAGGTACTATCTTCTGGTCTGACTCTATCAACTGGTTTTCCTTTGTTGATTGGTAAAAATTAGATGCAAAACCTGGTGACACACATAAGCTAGAGAGACATTCATGTTAGATTTGAATACTGTAAGATCAAACAAGTCAATGAGGCCAAACCGATTTCAGACAATGAATATATTACTATCGGGTGATTCCAAAATATTTGTGTAACGTATGATTTTTTTTTCACGTGCAGTCAAGGGTACAGTAATATCCCTGGTTATGTGGCTAATTCTGTTTCATGGCACCACCGAACTTAATTCTGCCATTAGAAACACTGCAGAATTTTCAAACTGTGCCACTACAGACAGCTTAAGGAGAGGAAATCCCCTTCAGTGCAATGCGCAAGTGCCAAAAACAATGTTGTTTAAGTGTTTTATGGCTTTGCAAGGGCCTGAAAATCTTAATACAATCTTGAAATGAGCACATCATAATGCTTGATAGCAATTTCTATACTTAGAAGGCCGTAATACCATAGCTAAATCATAGCATAACAATTCCTATGTTTGACTGGATAACGGTCCAAGCGCCTATTTTTAATTTAGTTTTTAGCCAACGTGTGCACTGGTGCCATGTAGAAGGAAGAAAGACTTGCATTTATATAGCGCCTTTCATGACCACAGGACATTACAAAGCGTTTACAGCCAACGAAGTACTTTTGAAGTGCAGTCACTGTTGTAATGTATGGCTTCTTTGATAGAGTAACACTTCCCTTGGTGCAAAATGTAAGAATGAATTGCTAGGTTAAAGCACTTAGCTTAGTTATTGACTCCTAAGTACAGAGCCATGTACAGCAGAGGCTGAGCAATTACCTGTGAATTCATAAGTCTGACCCGTGTGATGGAGGGAGGGTGCTGGGGAGAAACAGCCGCAAGAGGATTTATGCTTTAAATGCAGCGAATGTCTCAAGGCACCTCACAGAAGTAAAAAAAGAGGAATCTAAAATCTGGGAAGAATTGACCAAAGACGGTCAAAGAGGTGGACTTTGAGGAGGTTTTGATCGATGGGAAGACACAGGGCTTTAGGGAGTGAGTTGTAAAGTGCAAGGCCACTGATGATGTATCAGAGAAGATGGCACAATTGCAAGGACAGAGGGGCATAGGGCTGCAGGAGGTTGCAGAGGTAGGATGGTGTGGGCCTATGGAGGATTTTGTATACAAGGACAAGTACTTTGACATCAATACATTGGGAGGTGGGGAACCAATGAAAGTTGCAAAGGACAGGATTGATAGTTGAGTGTGTAAAGTGCAGGATCGAACGTGGGCAATGTTGAGGGGGTTGGTGAGGAGAGTAATGGAGAATATGAGCCGAGAGGTGGCAGAGGCTTAAATGAGGATGTCATTGGTGAATTTCGCCAGGATGCTCTGTGCTGTCAGCAGGTCAGAAATTGAACTGAAAGGATTTGAACAGGTGGAGTGGAGAATCAGGTAGTAATAATGTGTTTGAGCACCTTTTGAGTGGAAAGGAATGTTCGAGTTGGAACAATGGAAGGGTGAAGGTTGTGCGTTTTGGGAAGGAGGCGATAACAGTACTTTTGAAGAGGGAGAGAAAAAGTGCCCGTGCAAAAGGACCAGTGAACTAGCTAGTAGTGTTCTATTGAAAATAATTTATTTGAAATAAAATCTAGGATTTCTCTATAATCATTTAACAAACCAAATGTAAAAAGGCATAATTTTTGGCCCATGTTTTTCACCGGTGTTGTTGATAGCAAAGACACACACAGCAAGGTTACAATCTTGCTCCTAGAAGGTTGCAGAAAATCACACTTGCAGCTGTTGTATGACAACATCAACATTTCTGTTCATTACCATTTTTAGTGAATTTTGTGTTCATCAAGGTGAGGGATATTAGTATTGGGGAATGGCATTTTTTTCTTTTCAGGCACTCAGTGTCGCCATTAAAAGTTCTCATGTCAACTATAGCACCATGAGATATGAGGGATAATTTTGCAAGGTTCAAGTCCCAGTACGAAGCTTTGCTAGAGGCAAGCACTGATAGGAAAATCCGTAATACAATGTTGCCCCATCTTGATTGTCACTAGTAGGGTTCCACATTGTGACTGGAGCCTCACAAATGTACTCTGGGTGGGGGACTTCAATGTCTATCACCAAGAGTGGCTCGGTATCACCACCACTGACCGAGCTGGCCGAGTCCTGAAGGATAACGCTGCAAGACTGGCCCCCTGACAAGTGGTGGGAGAACCAACATAAGGGAAAAACCTACTTGACCTCGTCCTCACCAATCTACCTGTCGCAGATGTATCTGTCCATGACAGCATTGGTAGCAGTGATCACCACACAGTCGTTGTGGCGATGAAGTCCTGTCTTCACACTGAGGACACCCTCCATCATGTTGTGTGGCACTACCATTGTGCGAAATGGGATAGGTTCAGAATAGATCTAGCAGCTCAAAACTGGGCATCCATGAGGCACGGTGGGCCATCAGCAGCAGCAGAGTTGTATTCCACCACAATCTGTAACCTCATGGTCCGGCAGATCCCTCACCTGTATCATTACTATCAAGCCAGTGGACCAACCCTGGTTCAATGAGGAGTGAAGAAGAGCATGCCAGGAGCAGCACCAGATGTACCTAAAAATGAGGTGTCAACCTGGGGAAGCTGCAACACAGAACTACATGCTTGCTAAAAGCAGAAGCAGCACGTGACTAAGCTCAGGGCAGTGTCCTGGGCCCAACCATCTTCAGCTGCTTCATCAATGACCTTCCCTCCATCATAAGATCAGAAGTGAGGATGTTCGCTGATGATTGCACAGTGTTCAGTGCCACTTGCATCTCCTCAGATAATGGAGCAGTCCGTGCCCACATGCAGCAAGACCTGGATGACATTCAGGCTTGGGCTAAGTGCCAAGTAACATTCGCGCCACACAAGTGCCAGGCAATGACCATCTCCATCAAGCGAGAGTCTAACCACCGCCTCTTGACATTCAACGGCATCACCATTGCTGAATCTCCCACCATCAACATCCTGGGGTCACCATTGACCAGAAACTTAACTGGACCAGTCACATAAATACTGTGGCAACAAGAGCGGGTCAAAGGCTGGGTATTCTGCGGCGAGTGTCTCACCTCCTGACTCCCCAAAGCCTTTCCACCATTAGGAGTGTGATGGAATAGTCTCCACTTGCCTGGATGAGTGCAGCTCCAACAACACTCAAAAATGCTCAGCACCATCCAGGACAAAGCAGCCCGCTTGATTGGCCCCCCATCCACCACTTTAAACATTCACCCCTCCTTCACCGGCGCACCGTGTGTACTATCTACAAGATGTACTGCAGCAACTCGCCAAGACTTCTTCGGCAGCACCTCCCAAACCTGCGACCTCTACCACCTAGAGGGACAAGGGCAACAGGTGCATGGGAGCACCATCACCTCCAAGTTCCCCTCCAAGTCACACGCCATCCTGACTTGGAAGTATATCACAGTTCCTTCATCGTCACTGCGTCAAAATCCTGGAACTCCCTCCCTAACAGCACTGTGGGAGCACCTTCACCACACGGGACTGCAGCGCTTTGAAAAGGCGGCTCACCACCACCTTCTCAAGGGCAATTAGGAACGGGCAATAAATGCCGGCCTTGCCAGCAACGCCCACATCCCATGAATGAATAAAAAAGAAACTAAAAATGCTTCCGCACCCTGCCTCAACAACGTGCCTTGCCCCTATTGCACCAATCCATCGGATGCCTTCGCTGAGTGAGGTTTGCAATTCGTGCAGTTTTGTCCACAAGGAAATGAGGGGCCGAATATGCCCCTTTTTTATAGCCTCCCGGAATTTGCCCCTTTTTATAGCCCCTTTTTCGGCCCAGGTGGGGGCGTACATGGCGATGCTGTCATCAGCAAGCGCGCCGACCCCTTATCGGCCCGTGCCGACCGCTTTGCGCTCCGTAGTGGAAATTGCCCCGTGAGATGCGAGATTGGCATGGGGCGATGCCAGCGACCGCTTTTGTCGTGTGTGGAGTGCCCTGGCTGCCCTTAAAGGGGAGGGCATTGCGCCATGTCCACCATCTTTTTTTTTTGTCGACCGACTTTGCAGTCGCCTCGGCAACGGTGGCCACTGGGCTGGCCAGGCCACCAACTTGCAGCCCGGCCAAAACCCTCCCTGATGGCCCAATGGGTGCCAGGAATGTGGCTGCAGAGTTCACAGCTACCCTCCCCTTTAAAAGAAGGGGAGGGATGTATGTGCCGCGTCGCGCTGATGTCTTCAGCGTCGCGCTGAGCCTCGTGCTCTAATAATGCCACGCTCCCACCCGATACCGCCCCACACAATTTTCTGCAGGCATTTAGAGGTCTATCTCACCAGGACTGAAATATTCGTTTAATTCAAATTGTGCTCCCCAAATGGGGCGCGGGGCAATTTCGCTGCCTCATTCTACAAACTCCTTTCATCATGACCCTTCACATCCAACAGATTGAGGAAACATTGATTCCTTCAGTCTGGGCTGCTTGAGAACTAGGATCTCAGAGGTCAAAGGCCACTGTATCACCCAGTTCCCCACATTACTAAATCCGCATGACAATCAGCACTTGAAGGAAGTTAAGAAATGCTCTTCTGTGTTATGTACGGCAAAAACCAGACAATAAAATCGGAAGGAATATTATTTGGCAACCATATCTAAGCAAAGTGAATGGCACTCTTCAGCTCACCTTTTAGTCCTGCTCATTCCTTCAGTGTTCACTTTGAAGCGTAGATGGAAGAGGGTGAAGTTGGCATCCTGCTATCTCATTAACCAGCACAGCTGGCATGAAAGGAACAGCAGGATAGTTGGTGCAGTTAAGATACTAATGTCAGCCCACACACTTAGCACGATGAGAACAGTATTTACAGGTAATGGATGTAGAAGCAGCTGGGTCTCCACAGATGCCCAAATTTCTATGTAAATGTTAAGGTGCTGCCAAAGTACATTGATTTAATTCCATTTGGGTTACCTTGATCTGAGTGGAAGCTGTTAGCTCAGAATCAACGTGTTTTGTTGCAAAGTTGACATCTTGAGCTGCGTTCCTGTTTATTAACTTAAAAGTAATCTATAATTTTTGCTTATATTGCTGACTCACTGAACCAGAGCCCCGAGTTTCAGAGCACTTCCCATTGAATAATGATAGTTATTGTATCCAAACAATATAATGTTGTTTGGTCTTCTCGGCTTGCTTGTTGAGGAATTGAAGGAAGATTAGGGCTGGGTCTGGCCAGGCAGGCATCCTCAGGCTTGCATGGCACAGCTTGTAAAAGCTGAGACTGGCAGGTGCACCATTTGCTTTGATCGCATGAACCTTGTTCATGAAGTGTGCCACTTTCATGGCACTATCAAACATTGGCTTGTTTCCCGTTGCAAGTCTAGCTTGTAAAGTTTACAGTGTCCATGCAGGACAGTTGGCAAACACACACACACGATACATTGTCTGTTGCTGTTTTTAAAGTAAATTCGCCTGGCTGTGCTCTCCAATATCCGCAACCAGATAACAGTCCGTTCTTTCCAAATCGAGCCACATTCCTGAAGCATTCTTCTTTTCCGATGATGGTGCCAAAACAAATCGAAACAACAAAAAAAAAATACACAAAACTTCATTGACGCGGGAGTCAGAGGGAGTAATTTTCAACAGAGTCAAATTGGCAATGCCAGTCGGGCGTTCATTATAGAAACCACCCAATTTTACTGTTCATTGTGGCACCCGAACTGCTGTATTTGCGTTCCAGCGGTAAAAAGAAAGACTTGCATTTATATAGCGCCTTTCACGACCACCGGACGTCTCAAAGCGCTTTGCAGCCAATGAAGTATTTTTGGAGTGTAGTCCGTGTGGGAAACGTGACAGCCAATTTGCGCACAAGCAAGCTCCCACAAACAGCCATATGATAATGAGCAGATAATCTTTTTTTATTATGTTGTTTTGTTATGGTAAGTTGCAAATTACCCGCCGAATGACTGTGGTTCCTAAATGTCCTAAACGATCACACATTTAAAAAAAAAAGAGAAAGCCAGTGTGCGCTGTAACTGGCCAAAACATAGATTTCTAGAATGTTTGATTGTGATTGTACCTTGCAGCCTTAAAGGGATGTACGCCTCTGCTCTAGCAGCAGAATAATACTCGAAGGTCTTTAACTGTCCATAGCTCACGGGCTCGATGCCGATGAGGCCTGAGGCCAAATATAGGATGCACTTTAGGTCTCATCATTTATGCACAGGGATTTCCCCCAGCTCCCTGAGCCCAGATTTCTAAGCCTATGTGTGAACATAAGAACTCGGAGCAGGATTAGGCCACCTGGCCCCTTGAGCCTGCTCCGCCATTCAATAAGATCATGGCTGATCTGATCAAGGACTCAGCTCCACTTCCCTGCCCGCTCCCCATAACCCTTTATTCCCTCATCGCTTAAAAATCTCTCTATCTCCGCCTTAAATATATTCAATGACCCAGCCTCCACAGCTCTCTGGGGCAGAGAATTCCACAGATTTACAAATCAGAGAAGAAATTCCTCCTCATCTCAGTTTTAAATGGGCAGCCCCTTATTCTGAGACTATGTCCCCTAGTTTAGTTTCTCCTATGTGTGGAAATATCTTCTCTGCATCCACCTTGTCGAGCCCCCTCATTATCTTATATGTTGCGCTAAGATCACCTCTCATTCTTCTGAACTCCAATGTGTATAGGCCCAACCTACTCAACTTATCTTCATAAGTCAACCCCCTCATCTCCGGAATCAACCTAGTGAACTTTCTCTGAACAGCCTCCAATGCAAGTATATCCTTCCTTAAATACGGAGACTAAAACTGTACACAGTACTCCGGGTGTGGCCTCACCAATACCCTGTACAGTTGTATCAGGACCTCTCTGCTTTTATACTCTATCCCCCTTGCAACAAAGGCCAACATTCCATTTGCCTTCCTGATTACTTACTGTAGCTGCATACTAACTTTTTGTGTTTCATGCACAAGGACCCCCAGGTCCCTCTGTTCTGCAGCGTTACATGGTGTAGTGCTTCTGTCGTTTTAAGACAATTCATTCTCTGACTTATTATGAGGAACGCCACTGGCAATCTACTAGTTGAGTGAAAAATGCAGTCTCTTAATTATCCCTTAATCTGAATGCATTTCTTATATTTACGGTATGTTATTGAGCACAATCAACTCACACAACAGTACAATTAGATTGTAAACTTCATTTTGTAAGTAAATCAGTTTGTTTGTCAAGGGTTATGGGGAGTGGGCGGGGAAGTGGAGTTGAGGCCAGGATCAGATCAGCCATGATCTTATTGAATGGCAGAGCAGGATCGAGCGGCCGAATGGCCTACTCCTGCTCCTATTTCTCACTTTCTTATGTTTGTGCCAAATCCCAAGCTGTTTATTTCAGTGATACATTTCAGAAATAGAAGGCTGCCCCTTTTACATCAGCCGATCTAGTGTTGGATAATAAAATGCTTCATGTTGAATCTCAAAAGGGTTTTGAATGATGCGCTGATTTGAAATTGATAGAAAACACTCCTTTCTGATTTCATGAAAAGACTTTTGAGTCTGAGCTCTGAACGGCAATGCTGCGTTTTTTGAGCAGCTGCACGTCATGTGGAAGGACGCTGGTGCTGGAGGCTGGGAGAATTGATGATGTTGAGGAACCTGTGCTCTGGTGCAAGCTTTGTCTGATTGCCTGTCAATGGATATCAGCCGTGTAAATTTCACATTTTGCTAAACTTCTTGTGACACTGCGTTATCTGTAAATAGCTTCCTTGGCCCAGAAATCCCGATCGAGGTCGTCCCGTGGGCAAACTATTGAAACAAGGGAAAAAAATGTGCACTTACCTGAAGGTGCTGTGCCCTCTCAAACTTCCGATCCTGAGGCCTTCACTCCCTGTGCAACGGAGCGCGTGCATGTTGGGACATCCATATGCTGGAGCTGGAGTCACTTGGCTCTGGGCAGCCAATCAAGGTACAGTATTTTCTCATTCATAATAATGGGAACTCCGTATGTTGGAGTTACAATTTTTATGAATGAGGAAACCCCCAAACACACTAAGCACGAATAAAAAATTGAAAAATACACTACATATTTAACATTAATTTAAATTAAAGTTCTTATTAAAAAATATATTTTCCCGACTTTTTAAAACATTTTTTAAATTATGCCTTAAAATAAACTTACCATAGTGGGGAGGGTCTTTAATAATAAAATATGTTTTCATATGTGTTTATTTAATTTAATTTTAATGTTTATGTATGTTTTTAAACACTTGCCTGTAAAAGTAGGCAATACGCCTGCTTTTTCAGGCGCAAGATTTTTGAGGACATTTGCAAGGCAAGATATGCTTAAATATCGCAGATCTTGCCCTTGCAAGTGTCCTCGCTCCCGATATGCGTGAGATCTGTCAAACCAGAAACTTGACAGATCGTAAAGCCGGTTTTCAGCGCATGCGCATTGCACGCATTTCCGATGCCTTCCCGGGTCCGTAGAAACTCCGTACAGACCCGGGACATCGGAATTTCAGGCTCAATATGTAAGCAGGTGTATTCTTTTTTTCAAAAGAAATGCACTGACGTGCTATTTTTCTTCTTCATCGGATCCATCTTCCTCACACCAGCCGCTGGATTTTACAGATGTGCTCGACCCAGGTCTTTGATGAACAATACTAACTTGTTGCCTCAAGAACTCTGCTTTAGGTAAACCGTGCTAAATTTCCTTTCACTTTTTTTCAAACATTTATATTTTTTGGTGCCTTCCTTTTACAATCTTTGTGAGTATCTAGGCAGCTTGGACTTAAAAAAAAAAATCTGGCTGCTTGAAAAGTAAGTTTGTTGCAGGGAATCGGGCTGTTGTGGATGTGCTTGGCCCGAAAGAGGAGAGAGACAAGTGTAAGAATTAGAGCTTTATTGAGCGTAAATTAATCATTTCGTATTTGAAAATCTGAGTGTAATCCTCAGGACTATTTAAACTATGATGGAATAAATTTTTAAAACCTCACCATGTCCTTAAAATCTCCGCATTTTGCCACCGCTGCGAATAACTCTCTCAGCTTTCAGCTGGCTTTCAGTCAGGCATGCACAAAGTAGATCTACAACAACAAGAACTTGTTTTTATATAGCGCCTTTAATGTAGTGAAACATCCCAAGGCGCATCACAGGAGTATTATGAGATAAAAATTTGACACTGAGCCGCATAAGTAGAAATTAGCGCAGGAAAGAGGCATGTTTTAAGGAGCGTCTTGAAGGAGGAAGGAGAGGTGGAGCGGTTTAGGCAGGGAATTCCAGAGCTTGGGGTCGAGGCAACAGAAGGCACGGCCACTAATGGTTGAGCAATTATAATCAGGGATGGTCAACAGGGAAGAATTAGAGGAGTGCAGACATCTCGGGGCGGAAGGTGGGGGGGTTGGAGGAGATTACAGAGCTAGGGAGGGGTGAGGCCAGGGAGGGATTTGAAAACAAGGATGAGAATTTTGAAATCGAGGCGTTGCTTAACCGGGAGCCAATGTAGGTCAGCGAGCACAGGGGTAATGGGTGAGCGGGACTTGGTGCGAGTTAGGACACGGATAGCCGAGTTTTGGATCACCTCTAGTTTACGTAGGGTAGAATGTGGGAGGCAAGCCAGGCGAGCATTGGAATAGTCAAGTCTAGAGGTAACAAAGGCATGGATGAGGATTGAAGATCAGAAGTGAGGCTTGAGCCCAGCTTGCCTCGCCTGGCCTTGCCGCGTCGCCTCTTGCTGCCCTGCTTTGCGAGTGGTGGGTAGAGGTGCCAATGGCTCTGCCAGCTTCCGCCGCGAGAGTACAAGATCACCGGCGGTGGATATTGGTTTGCGGCTCAAGCTCGGGTGTGAACCCAGCGGCAGTGACAAAACCATTGGCCTAAGAAGTCCGCCTGAAATTGGTGCCCTTGCGTCACCAGGACGTGACCTCCGCTCGAGGGGTTGCCCGCAGGTAGTGCGCTGGTCCCGAAGAGGAAAGTTGGCTGGTGGCCGGCAGCACTTTTCGAAGTGACTAGGAGGGGAGGGCGATCGGTGACCAGTAGCTGCTCGCAGCTTCTATATTGAGCCATTTTATGTGGCAGGCTCCTGCGGCCCCTTTAACTCACCTACACAGTCGTCCAGACCAAAACATCCACCACCTTTCCAGAAAAATGCCCGCAGCCTGCAAGGTGGTCAGTCGCGATTGAACATCGGAGTTGCATAGGAAATGGATCTAACGCTGGTCTCAGGCGTGTGCCCTAGACCATTCCGGGGTGGCCCTAACCAATTTGGCATGCCGCCCTTTCCCGACGTGGAATGAATGTGCGCATGCTGCGTGCCATATTGAATCACACAGCGCCGTTTTCCACCGAAAAATGGGTGCTGCGGAGTCCTATTTCTAGGCTATGATGGTGTACCGTCAAAGACATTTTCTATGAACCACTCCAGTCTCTAGTCATAGGCATTTGGAACTTTGTTTAGTTTTGTTTCTCTTAAACAGAGGCCCTGATGTGAACAAAATAAAATCAACCGGTGACCCTCCACTGTCCCGAATGTGAAATACAAGTCCACCAAATATCTTAAAATACAAAATGCATCTTTTTCCATCGCTACATCTTTGTGAGTAATCAGATTGAGATCCCTGGCACAATGATGAGCTCACCAGGTTAGCTCAAAAAAGAGGATCACTGTGTCTTTCTCCACCGTACTTAGAATTCTGTTTCACGAAATTCGTTACCGCCCATTTTGAGGCGTTAATCCAGGCGGAGCGGTAAGTATAGCGCCTTAAAAAAGCCTGTGCCTTCTGCCGAGAAATTTGTTGGAATTGGGCCAAGAGCTGACAGGCGCTTAATCAGCCATTACACACTTGACCTTGGGGGGGGGGGGGCGCTAACGGAAATGTTCGCGTTCAATTCTAGAATCCATTGCGTATGCTCCGAAGTCCGATTTGAAATCCCGGGAAAAGTTGAATCTTAAAGGCACTCCGTAGTAATGCACCCATTAAAAGTTTTCAAAAGCACTTGTGTTCAAGCTGTACTGGTATGTCTGTCTGCCGCTGCAAACTGTGAGGCTCACGCACCGTGCTGTGTGTAAATGTTGCACCTACTGTGACCTCGGAGGGAAGTGCTTCCTCTTCCCTTTAAGTAGCCGCCAGTTCGCGACTGTGGGAGGCTGCACCCACTGTTTTTTCAGATGTGATTAGCGGCGGTCGCTAAGTGAGGCAGCCGGACCGATTCGGATGGATAGTCAGCAGCCAGGCGCTAGCGTGTCGCGCCCAAGTTGGCCCTCAACTGAATTTTCCGGCGGGGCGCGAAAAGCTGTGCACCCGGTCGCTTTTACGCTCCTTCTGGCCGCTAACTGAGGCGATAGACAACTGAATTTTCCCCCCTTGTTTAAAAAATGTTGAGGAACTGAATGGTTTGTGTGCTGTCTTCGAGACTGTCTGACACTGCGTCATACCAAGGTCTGTTTAAGCTGCAATATGCTTCCAACACAATCTTTCAAGTTCCACATGAATGGTCAGGGAGCACTGCGAGATGACAAAGATTTAACAGATTCCTGCAGGCCACCAGATCTTCTCCTTTACTCAGACCTCTGCTACATATTCTCAGAACATATTTTGACCAGAGTGACTGTTATGTTAAACTTGTATCGAACCTTGGCTAGGCCACACTTGGAGTACTGTGCACAGTTCTGGTCTCCATATTATAAGAAGGATGTAGAGCCACTGGAGAAGATGGAAAAAGGATTTACAAGGTGTAATGTATATAATGACTCGAAAGACTTGTTACTGTAAACTCACTCGAGTACAAAGCTGGTTCAACTTTATTCGTGCCCAAAGTGCGCACGTGACCTGGTACTCGCTCTTATACACCAGGGCCCGCGCTCTCGTGCGTTCAGCCCGATGACCTCCGACAGCAGCGCCCCCTAGCGTCTAGTGACCCCAAGCATCAATACATAACACAAGAAAAGAGAAAAGAGACCTGATAAAGGTCTTTAAAATTATGAAAGGATTTGATAGTGAATGGCATAGATGGATTTAAAGAGAAGCTAGATAAGCACATGAGGAAGAAAGAATAGGGTTAGGTGAAGGGAGGTGGGAGCAGGCTTGTGTGGAGCATAGTTGGGCCGAATGGCCTGTTCCTGTGCTGTAACTTTTATGTAATTCGATGTAAAATGAAAATTAAAATGGAGTGAAGATCAATGGAAAAATCGTCAAGAATTTGAGATGGCCTGATGTACCATTGCTAGTCAAAATGGTAAAGCATATGGAAAATTATTGCCAAATGTTAATCAGAAAAGAGGTCTTTCAGTCAGAAATAAAATTCATTTTTGAACACAGCGGTGCCAAAAATCCATGGAGATTCTTCCGGTCTCCCGCTGTGACTTAATTCAACAATAGTTTGCGGTAGAAAATATCAAATTCTAATCACCCTCTGTGTGTATGGAAATGTCTTCTAACCTCTCCTTTAATTTATATCATTATCTTAAACTTGTGCCCTCTCATTACCACCTTGCAACCAGTGGAAACAAGCTATTACTATTTGCCTTTATAATCCTAAAGATCCCTTAACCACCTTCGCTCTATTGGGGGGAAAAACAACTTAACTTCTTCAGCCTCTCTTCATAACTCTAACCCCTCATCCATGGTAACATCCAAGTGAATCTAGACTGCACTCTATTGGGCTGATTCCCCAGCGAGGTGTAGGGACATGAGGAGCGCTGGACAGGGAGTGACATCCATCCAGCACCTAATATTCATAGAAACATAGAAAATAGGTGCAGGAGTAGGCCATTCGGCCCTTCGAGCCTGCACCGCCATTCAATGAGTTCATGGCTGATCATGCAACTTCAGTACCCCATTCCTGCTTTATCGCCATACCCCTTGATCCCCCTAGTAGTAAGGACTACATCTAACTCCTTTTTGAATATATTTAGTGAATTGGCCTCAACTACTTTCTGTGGTAGAGAATTCCACAGGTTCACTACTCTCTGGGTGAAGAAGTTTCTCGGTCCCAAATGGCTTACCCCTTCTCCTTAGACTGTGACCCCTGGTTCTGGACTTCCCCAACATTGGGAACATTCTTCCTGCATCTAACCTGTCTAAACCCGTCAGAATTTTAAACGTTTCTATGAGATCCCCTCTCATTTTTCTGAACTCCAGTGAATACAAGCCCAGTTGATCCAGTCTTTCTTGATAGGTCAATCCCGCCATCCCGGGAATCAGTCTGGTGAACCTTCGCTGCACTCCCTCAATAGCAAGAATGTCCTTCCATCCACTAATTTGGAATTGATAGAAAATCAGGGACTGTGGGCCTCTATTTCCTCACCTGCGTTCCCTATAGGTGTCAGCCCTTCTATGCATTCCATTCCCCGGAAGGATCATATAGAATCATAGAAATTTACAGCAGGGAAGGAGACCATTTCGGCCCATCGTGTCCACGCCAACTCCAGCTTTTCCATCAGTTCACCTGCCTTTCCCAAACCGCGTATTTTTTTTGGGAGCGTGGGCAGATACAGCAGGAGCGGCGACGTCGGGGCGAAGGAGCGGCGAGAGATTGTAGAGGGACGTGGTCGGGGCTCACAGGAGGTGCGAGTTTGGGCCCAGGGGCTGCACGGGCCCAGCCCACACTGCGAAACATGTGCGCACTAGGCCCGTGCAGCAGAGCTGGTCTCCAGTCGTCTTGGGTAATCCTTGCCACTGGACCAAGACCTCGCTCTGTCAAGCCCGTGTGGTGGCTGGTGTGCAACGGCCACCCCACGTTAAAAAAATCCACGCACAGGCATCTTCCACCCTTCAGGATTAGTTCGGGTCCTGCATTGAAATGCCTCCTTTATTTGGCATGGAAGCAAGTTATCTTCGTTTCGAGCTATGATTTTTTTTTAACATTAAAATTCGGCAATGGATCTTTCCTGCCCTGTTACGGACAGTTGGATGCCCTTGGATCTCTGCAGGCACTGATAGAAGTGGGCATGGATCCAGATTTTTACAAATGTTAACTATGAAGGTTAAGGCGGTGCATCTGTCACTTGTGCTTCACTATCAAAATGTAGCTGCCAGAAATGTTTCTTGTCTTCTCATTCCCCTAGTTGGTGCTTGACAAAGTAAACTCCTAGGTGAATAAACTAATGGCAAGCCTTAAAATTCCAATGAGTAATGAATCCATCGAACGAAAACCAGAGACTTGAGCACTTACTCTAGCCTGACACTTAGTGCAGCGTTCCCTCAGTACTGCACTGTCAGAGGTGCCGTTTGTCAGATGAGATGTTAAACTGATGCCATCCTCCCTCTTAGGTGGACATAAAATAGGGAATTCAGAAGAAAATTCTTCACTCAAAGAATGGTGAGAATGTGAAACTCTCTACCACAGGGAGTGGTTGAAGCGAATAGTATAGGTGCATTTGAGGGGAAGCTAAACAAGCAAATGAGGGAGAAGGGAATAGTGGATTATGCTGATAGAGTTAGATGAGGAAAGATGGGGAAGGCTCAAGTGTAGCATAAACGCTGCATTGGACTGGTTGGGCTGAATAGCCTGTTTCTGTGCTGTATATCCTATGTATGTAATCCTCTAACAATAAAGGCCAACATGACATTTGCCTTCCTAATTGCTTGTTCTACTTGCGTGCAAACTCTCTGTGTTTCTTGTACTAGGACGCCCAGATCTCTCTGAACACCAACATTTAATAGTTTCTCACCATTTGAAACATCTTGGGCCGAATTTTGGGGTTTTTCGGCGAAATGGTAGCGATACGTGAAAATGACTGTTTTCGCTGTGCTACCGTTTTTAGGCTGAACTTTTGGCCTTTCATCGGTAAAGGAGGCGTTCCATGATTATTCATGGTGTAAAGCGCGAGTTTCGGCAACTTTAGTCCGGGGTCGTTTGCGCCGCGGGAGAGGCCTTGGGAGGAGGGGGAAAAAATTCCCCAAAACATTTACAAGACCCTTGGCAAAAAAAATGTAAAAATAAAAAATGTAACTTGCCTTTTTTTTTTTGCAGGTTTTCATACTTACCGCGGCTGGCAGGGCTGCACCGTTGACCTATTCTGAGTGCGGCGTATGGGTTGGGAGAGTGCCGAAAGTCGATCGCAAACGCAATTGAAGTTGTTGCACGATGGCGCACCTCTCCCCGGTGGCACTTGGAACCGCCGCCGCAAACAGGTACCCGAGAGTCCCGCCCGGGCTTTGCGAAGGGTCAAATCGCAGCAAAAACCCAGTCGCAAACCTCTCCAATCCAGCCCAATTATTCTGTTTGTTTATTCTTCCTACCAAAGTGAATAACCTCACATCTACCCACATTATACTCCATCTGCCACCTTATTGCCCGCTCACTTAACCTGTCTGTTTCCCTTTGCATCCTCCTCACAATCTTACTTTTCCACCGAGCTTTGTATCGTCAGCAAACTCGGATACATTGCACTCGGTCCCTTCATCGAAGTCATTGATATAGATTGTAAATAGCTGAAGCACTGGTCCTTGCGCCGTCGTGCAACAACTGCAATCGCGTTTGCGATCGACTTTCAGCACTCTCCCAACCCATACGCCGCACCCAGAATAGCGACAGGTCAACAGTGCATCCCTGGCAGCCGCGGTAAGTATGAAAACCTGCAAAAAAAAAGGAACGTTAAATTTTTTATGTTTTCATTTTTTTTGCTCAGGGTCTTGTAAATGTTTTGGTGAATTTTTTTTCCCCCCTCCCAAGGCCTCTCCCGCAGCGCAAACGACCCCGGACTAAAGTTGCCGAAACTCGCATTTTACGCCATGAATAATCGTGGAACGCCTCCTTTACCGATGAAAGGCCAAAAGTTCGGCCTAAAAACAGTAGCGCAGCGAAAACAGTAATTTTCACGTATCGCTACCATTTCGCCGAAAAACCCCAAAAGCCGAAAATCCGGCCCAAGATGTTTCAAATGGTGAGATACTATTAAATGTTGGTGTTCAGAGAGATCTGGGTGTCCTAGTACAAGTTACAGCCTGCCAGCCTGAAAATGATCTGTTTATCCCTACTCTCTGTTTTCTCTGTTAACCAATCCTCTATCCATGCTCATACCTTAACCCCAACCCCATGTGCCCTTACCTTACTTAAAAACCTTTTATGTGGCACCTTATCGAATGCCTTTTGGAAATCCAAATATACTACATCCACTGGTTCCACTTTATCTTCCCCGCTAGTTACATCCTCAAAAAACTCTAATAAATTTGTCAAACACGATTCACCTTTCATAAAACCATGTTGACTGTGCCTAATCATATTAGGATTTTCTAAGTACCCTGTTACCACTTCCTTATTAATGGTTTCCAGCATTTTCCCACTGACTGATGTCAGGCTAACTGGCCCGTAGTTCCCGGTTTTCCCTCTCCCCCTCCCCCCCCCCCCTTTCTAGATAATAAATTCCTATGTCCATATTTATAATGTGGCTATGTAAACTTGTCACACAGTAATTACCATCCCCCACCAGTGGTGGCATAATTGCCGGGATTGCTGATTCTTGGGTTTTCTCGGACCAAGTTAAACACAAAGACAAACATAATTTTGCACAATTGGACTTATTTTAAACCATAGGACCCAAACTTACTAGATTTGTTAGATTACTCTTAATATTCAGTTTAATAATTTTGTCACTGAGAAAATCAAATTTGTTCTTTAGAAATTTGAAGACTGAGAGGGGATCTTATTGAGGTATTCAATATCTTTAATGGCGTTGATAAGTTAAAACTGTTTATTGTGGCCCCAAGAGTGACAACAAGGGGGCACAGGATGAAGCTCAAAAGAGGAAGGTTAATGGACAGATCAGATAGAACTAATTCACACAGTGGGTGGTGGACATTTTGGAGTGGACTACCGTGTAGGTCAATGAAGCTGCTTATTATCAGTAATTTAAGGGGGAGTTGGACAAGCATTTTTGGGGCATATCAATTGGAGGATGTACGTAGTGACGTGTGTTTTCTGATTCTGAACGTTGAGGTCGATCAGATGGACCGAAATGGCTTTTCTTCTGGTCAGGTACATTCAGTTGTTACTATATTTAGATCCTAAAATTCCGAACAGCAGTTTGGTATATTTACAGCACACTATTATTCTGACTGGTCCTAAAGTTCAAGTAAAATCTGCTACTGTTACGGGGGTGTCTTTGACATAAGTGTAAGATAATAACAGTTAGTTGTACTGCAGTCAAAGTCTGACTTTTTCAACAAGGCTGCTTTGCTATGGTGCAGTACCTTCTGCACTTTGATGACTTAGTGCTGGGGCCACTGACAGTGAAGCATTGCAGCAGATTGTCCCTGAGTCAGCTCATTCTCCAGAGTCAGAGTTCCATTTCTTCAGCTGTGTGCAACCTCCATTTTTGAGGTGAACAGTCTACAGTTCCATTAACCTGGTGTGAGCACTATCATGACTGACCAAAGGGTCACTGCCTGTCTCGCAGAACTGCTGGTATCAGCAATGTACTGAGACGTCTGCTAAATGGTATTGGCAACATTTTCAAATCTGACCTATGCAGGTGGCATTTCGAGTGACGGCGGTGTGTTGTGTTCGTGCAGTGCAGTGTGCATGCTGTTCACGAATTGTAGATGTTTGTGTGCCACTAAGGAAGAGGTGGGGAGGGTATCGATGCCACACCCGGGCACCAGCATAGTATTGTTTTACCCTCAATTTGCTTTGTTCTCCTAAAGGCCCTGGGGTACGGTTCCACTGATATCAAAATTTGCTGGTATTCAGGTGATCGTTCATTAAGTACAAGTCTTGACAATGAATGACGGCAGACTATTTAATGTTGGTGCAGGCACATTTCTCAGCATAGATCGCTGGATAACAATTAGTGACGGGCATCTGGCTGGTCTGCCTCTCCACAGTTGGCATGGCATTACTTTAATGTTTCAGTTTGTGGGGAAATGCAGTGACTTTTGTCCCTCTGATGCACATTACATCATCCTGGTCACTTACATCATCCTGGTCATTTGGTCCCACTTTGGTCACATGTCCAAGAAACACACCACATTCGAATCTTGTAAAAATCTGTATAAAGGGAAAGAAAGAATGAAAGAACTTGGATTAATAAAGTGCCTTTCACAGCCTCGAGACCTCCCAAAGCGTTTTACAAACAATGAAGTACTTTTTTGGGCCGTCACTGTTGTAATGTGGGAAACGTGGCAGCCAACATGGCGTGCAGCAAGATCTGTCTAAAATTACTGAGTGCAGAATATCTTTACTCTGGAGGCTAACTCAGAAACTCTCTGCCAGATTTTTAAATTCTACAAGATCTGATGAAAGTCTTGCATCTAACAAATGACCATCGTGTCATACCTCGCATGCCACACCTCCCAAATGTTGCACCTTCCAAGCGTTATATCTAGGTGGCTGTATGTAACAATTGTCTTAAATAAACCACTTACCTATTAAGTGACCAATCAAATACAGGTTGAACCTCCCTTATACAGAACTCCCTTATCCAGAACCACCTCTCGTCCAGAACCATTCCCGGCCACCGGGTGGCGTATGCGCAGAGCTCCGACATGAACAAATTGAAGTCCTTCCTCGCTGCCGACTCCAGCAATCGCTGACCTGACCCCACGATCCACACCGCCCCCCCCCCCACCCCCCACGATCTCTCTGCCGCACTCCCAGCCCCAAGCCAGCCAGCCCCGATATCCCCTTGCTCAGTACCTGTACCATTTAATTTAACGTGACCACCCCTCGTCCGGAAAAATCCCTTATCCGGCACAGGCCGGGTCCCGAGGGTTCCGGATATGGGAGGGTCAACCTAAATGTTAACAAATCAAACAGTAATAAAATGTACTAATGAGAAGCAAATGACCAGGAAAGAAGCAAAATTGTTCAACTTCTTTTTAAAGCTGCATTCACGACTCAGCACAAACCTGAAGAGTTAAATCACATACATTATCTTTTCACTCCTTCTTCAACCAGTTTAGTTGTGAGAACTACAAATAACATTGATAAATATGACAAATCCCAATAAAGTTACATAAATGTGGGGAACAAAAGTCGCTAACCATAAGCATAAAATTGATTAATGTTGAGAATGCCTGCGAGACATTGCCCCACATTGGCCTGTCCTTCCCTCTTCAGCCTGAGCTTCACATGGCAATTTCACCCCCAGCTGGTGTGCGTGATGCATTGTGGGCATTGTCGCTTTCACCTTGCCCCCTGTGGAACTACAACACTCTGAACGACACGACGTTACATTAGATCAGTGGATTCTGTTGCAGGGATAAACTGTTCCAGTGACACACTGGACAGACTCTTACAAATTTCAGAATGTCCAATGCAAAAAGGTATGTAAGGAAGATGTAAAGAATGGAGCCGTATGTGAGTGCGTGCAGGATGGCAGCTGTCGTTTTTCACTGTGGCCCTGTTGAACTACAATACCCAGAGTGCCTTGTGACCGAGCCGAATTTGCAAATAACAACAGTGAAGCTTGATCGGCGGGGGGAAAAATCAGCAGAAAGATTTTCCACGTTCTTTTTTAGTATGTTGTACAGTAGAAGCAATTAAATGAAAAAATGTTGAACTAATGTTATTGTTTGGGGAATATTTTTTCCCATATCACGGGAGAGTTGGTGTTTGCCCTGGGGCCAGAGGGTTTGATGAAATGCTTTGCCACTGACTGTAATGTATGCACCTGTGAGTATGCTCACGGGTTTGTAAAGCTGTTACTGCTGTCTGGAGGAGTCCGTGTTCCACTTCTATGTTGTATGTGCGAGGTTGCAGCCCCTCTTCCAATATTTGAAGAGGCTGCTCCTCAAATTCTGGTTGTATTTCAGTCCCACGCTCCTGATCTTTGGGCACCCTGTGCGGAGGGGGAGCGGGTAGGTCCGAGGGCCTCCTCGTTGGACTGCTCCTGGGCACGGCCAAGGGTGACATCAGCCGGTCCAGGCAGCGGGCGGTCGAGGGGGTCGTTCAGCCCGACTGCCTGCCTCTCTTCCGCGGTTACATCCAGGGTGTCCCTGGAGATGGAGCACGTGGTGTCCGCTCTTGGCCTTCCGCGAGAGGTGGGCGCCGGAGGGACTGGAGTGCATCATCACCCCCGGCAACCAAATTTTAATTTGATTATAATTGTTTAAAGTTTAATTTGTTTAATTGCTGCTTTTAGTGCCCCACCCCCCCTTTTAGCCAGGGGGCACTTGTATAATTTGTGTTTTTAGTGCCCAAAAAAACCAACAAAAAAACAAAACAAAAAAAACAAGGGGCACTTGTTTGAAAGTGTTCGGTGTGTGTCCCCCTTTAATCAGGGGGCACTTGATTTAATTGGTTACAACTAAAATAGTTGTAAAGCTGTTGCTGCAGTCTAGAGGAGTCCATGTTCCATGTGTATGTTGTATGTGCGAGGTTGCAGCCCCGTTCCATTATTTAAAGGGGCTGCTCCTGAAATTCTGGTTGCACTTCAGTCCCACACTCCTGATCTGTGGACACTCTGTGCGGAGGGGAGCGGGTAGGTCCGAGGGCCTCCTCATCGGACTGCTCCTGGGCATGGCCAAGGTGGCCATCAGCCGGTCCAGGCAGTGGGCGGTCGAGGGGGTCGTTCAGCCAGACTGCCTGCCTCTCATCCGCGCATACATCTGAGCCAGGGTGTCCCTGGAGATGGAGCACGCGGTGTCCACCGGTACGCTCGCGGCCTTCCGCGAGAGGTGGGCACCAGAGGGACTGGAGTGCATCATCACTCCGCCGGCAACCAAATTTTAATTTGATCCTTAATGTCTAAAGTTTAATTTGTTTAAGTTTGTCGGTTTTAGTGTCCCTTTAATAAGGGGGCACTTGTATTAATGTTTCAACTTTAAAATAGTTGTATGCTGTTGACACGTTTGTGCCAGGGTGTCCCTAGAGATGGAGCACACGGTGTCCACCGGTACGCTCTCGGCCTTCCGTGAGAGGTGGGCGCCGGAGGGACTGGAGTGCATCATCAACCCTGGCAACCACATTTTAATTTGATCTGCTACGTTCCCTTAAAGTTTTATTGTTAATATGTGGGTTCTGGTGTCCCTTTTAATAAGGGGACACTCAGCTTTATCTGTTAATTTAAAAAAGTTGTAGAGCTGTTGAGTTGGGAGTGGCTTAGCCAGTCAAGTGATTTTCACAAGACTCAATAAAACCCCAGTCAGCGGAACCACAATGAGGCAGGGGGTTGTGAGCCTGGTGGATGAACTGGTAATGTGTAGTGTGATTGATAAACCTTTTGCTAATAAACCAACTAGTTCGTAATAGCAATGTGTTGTTATGAATTCTTAAGCAAAGAACCCATGAAGCAAATGCATTACACTGACCTTGGCAATCAGTCAGCCAGACCTAAAGTATGGCTAATGACCATGTCTTCAGATGTTGGTCATTGGAGACACACCAGTGGGTAGAAAACTTTCTGAGCAGTGTCACAACAGCAACTTCAGCTAGAACTTTATATCCACGTTGCATCACCGCAGTGTATGTTAAAAAGAAAAGAAAGACAGTTGAGGATTGTTCTCCTTAGAGCAAAGTAGCTTAAGGGGAGATTTGATCGAGTGCTCAAAATTATGAGGGGGGTTGATTAGATCGGGTGAAACTATTTCCACTGGCAGGAGGGTCGGTAACCAGAGGACACAGATTTAAGATCATTGGCAAAAAAAAGCCAAGGGGGAGATGAGGAGAATTTGTTTATGGAACAACTTGTTCGAATCTGGAATGCACTACCTGAAAGGGTGTCAGAAGCAGCTTCAATAGCAATTTTCAAAAGAGAATTGGATAAATATTTGAAGGGAGAACATTTACAGGAGTATGGGGAAAAAGCAGGGGCGTGGGACTAATTGGCTAACTCCACCAAAGAGCTGGCACAGGCATGATAGGCCGAATGGCCTCCTTCTGTCCTATGTAACTACGATTTGATGCTGACCTTGGCAATCAGTCAGCCAGATCTAAACTATGGCTAATGACCATGCCTTCAGAATTCTATGATTCTAAGGGCCCAAATTTCCCCAACCCCTTTTTTCGGCACATTCCCCCGAGATGCGCTGACTTTGTGCGCTGGAAACGGCACCGAAAAACGCACTCACGATTCTGGCCACTCTGCTGTGTGTCCCGGGTCCTGGCGCGGCGCTCCTCGTGGAGTGGGGGGCGGAGCCGGCAGCTGCGCCCGTGCGCAGTAGAGCAGTCGCGCATGCGCAGTAGCGCCGTCCCATGATTGTGATGATGATGCCTGCAGAACGCGTCCAGCCCCTATCCCAGGCCGAATGGCCTGCCGCACAGACCCCGCTGAGGGCTGCAAGAAACAGGTTGGTGCGACTGAGTTTTGATCGGGGCGAGAGAGAGGGTGGAGAGGTTGGTCGACTTTGGCTGCAGTCTAGTGGTTTGGACCGAGGATAGCTTGTCGTGCAGCGACGTCGCCTGCCGTGCTGGGCTGGCTTTGCGTTCGTTTGGTTGGGTGGTGGTCTTGTCATGTTAAAGAAGCACATATACAGTGACAGCCATGTGCTTAACCTACATCCCATCCTGTGCATCAATAAATAACCAGCAACATGCAGTTAGGTTATATTACAAATAATTTATGTGTGAAGCTCTTTTGAAGATGTCAGTAGGGAAAAAGGGAAAAAATTCCCGCCCGAAAAGGGTTGAAAGTCGGTGGGGCAACGTCCGTGTTCTCCCTCCCCTATCCCAGGCCGAAGGTAGGATTTACTTCAGCTCTTTATTAATTTTGTTCATTTAATTATTTACTTCAGTTCTTTAGTTTTTATTGAATGGTTATTACTGCTTGTGCATTGTTTAGGTGCAGGGTTCCTTCTATTTTATTTGTTAATTAGTTGCTTATTACTTTTTGTGCTTTGTTTGGTGCTTGGTGGTGCTTGAAATGTTGTTACTTGCGCTGATTCCTTAACTGTAAGTAAGGTCTTTCTGCGTGGATAAAAGTGGACACAGACACTGCCCTAAGTTAGTTTAGTACAACTTTTTTCTGGCCAAATTGGCATAAATGGTGTAAATGGCTGGGAACGCCTCCTTTTGGGAAAAAAAAACTGACCTAACAAAAAACCTAACTAACTCACTGACACTGGCGCAAATTAAATGGCCATATTTGCAACTTAAAAGATAACCAGAAAAATCAAGCTACACCAAAAAAAACGGTGCAACTCACGGGGAAATTTGGGTGCTATGTAACTGAACAGTAATTTGAGTCAGTGATGGGGAGGGGGTCCTATTGGAAGGAAGCGCTGGATGGGCTGAACGGTCTCCATGCCTTTGTGAGTATTGCATTCTTGCTTTTATAATTTAGGTTTGGAGGAATGTTATATGATTTATACATTTCTAAAAAGGAAAGATGTGCAGGACTACGGAGAAAGAGCAGGGGAGTGGGCCAAATTGGTTAGCTCTTTTAAAGCCGACACAGACACGATGGGTCGTTAGGCCTCCTCCTGTGTTCTATAATTCCTACAGCTTTCTGCTGATCGTGGGATTTACAAGAATTTGCCAGTCGACAATGAAAACAGCTACCCTCTAATTGACCTCTTGATGTGCCTATTTACAGCAATTAGCACATGCGACCTTAAAATGATTAAATACAGCTGCCTCTTAGCAGCAGATTATTTTTTTTACATGGTACAATACACCTTTCATTACAAAACAGCACATTCTCCAACTTACTGTGAGCAATGGCACGGAGATCTGACGCACATCACACTTTTAAGTGTACCTAACAAAACAAATCGGTTCTAGTTCTCCCCGTTTTGTTGCTCTGTGAACAATAATAAATCTTCCCCCGATTTCTGCCTCTTGTATTTCTCCCTTTCTGACCACGCTCGATCAGCTCCGCTGGGCAGGCCACATCGCCCGCATGCCTGACATGAGACTTCAAAAACAAGCGCTTTACTCGGAGCTCCGACACGGCAAGCGAGCCCCAGGTGGGCAAAGGAAACGCTTCAAAACCTCCTTGAAAAAAATGTAACATCCTCACCGACACCTGAGAATCCCTGGCCCGAGACCGCCCAAAGTGGAGGAAAAGCATCCGGGAAGGCGCTGAGCACCTCGAGTCTCTTTGTCGAGAGCAAGCTGAAGCCAAGCGTCGACAGCGGAAGGAGCGTGCGGCAAACCAGACCTCCCCACCCTCCTGTTCCTTCAACCACCGTCTGCCCCACCTGTGACAGAGACTGTAGGTCCCGCATTGGACTCTTCAGTCACCTGAGAACTCATTTCTAATGTGGAAACAAGTCATTCTCAACTCCGAGGGACTGCCTATAATGAATGAATCTTCCTCTGATTCCACCCCCCACTCCCTTGTACTTTTCCCTTTCTCTCCTGAAGTTGCTGATTCACTGGGCTGTAAATTGCGGCCTCTCTGGGTGTGTACGCAGTGCGCACGCGCCCAAAGAGGCCTCAGAAGTTCCGGGTTTAGACGCGCAAAGCGCATGTGCCAAAACCCGGCACTTGTAAACTGTCAAAGATGCCTTTTGACTGATCCAATGCTTACTAAAGTAAAGGGCCTCTTCGGGCGGAGATTTGGGCTATTTGCCCAACTCCTGCCCAGCAAATGTCCTTAAAACTCTTAGCCTGATAAAAGCAGGTATAAAAATTAAATGTTATCACTAATTTTTATATTAAAAACCCTGCCCATTAAGGTAATTTAATTTTTAACCCTATTAAAATATTTTTAAAACATTTTCAAAAAAATAATTTTTTTCTGAAAACATTCACTTTCAATTAATTTTAAATTATGTGAGGTGTTTTTTGTATTTATTGTGTTGTGTTTGTGTTTTTGGGGGGTATTCTCGTTGATAGTAATGGGAGCTCGTACAAACGGAACTCACCATTACTATCAATGAGAGTATTACATTGTGATGGGTGGTCCAGGCCCATGTGACCCCAGGATGCGCGTACGTTCCCGGGATGTGTGGGCCCCTGCGCTGGGCTGCGCATCTAGGCCTCGGACCGGAAGTTTTGAGGGGTCACCAGGACTACCAGGTACTTTCATAAAAAAAACATTCTGTCGGTGGCATCCGCCCGCGGGAAGCCCCCGCCCGCAGTTTTTGGCCCCGTGTGTTCTGATTCCACAGGCACCGGCAGCACTTCAGTACCGTACAACCGTCTATTTTTCACATGTAAGTCTCAACATTGAGCTAGTCCACCATTGTGTTTGGAATCATACCTGAGCCCACTCCTGTCCTTACCCAATTCCAAGTGGGGTTTACTGGACAATTATCAGAATTTAACTTAGCTTTGCTTCCCTTTTAGATTAACAACATTGAGGCAATTGTACCTCACTATCTTCCGAGCCAATACCAATAAACTCTAAACACTACGTTGTGATTGGTTCCATCTCTGCGAATCATACTTGTGACTATCAGGGAGCCAGTGAACCCGGCACTGTACAACTTCCCATACCAACACTGACTGTACAACTTCCCATACCGACACCGACTGTACAACGTCCCATACCGACACTGACTGTACAACTTCCCATACCGACACTGACTGTACAACTTCCCATACCGACACCGACTGTACAACGTCCCATACCGACACCGACTGTACTACGTCCCATACCGACATCGACTGTACAACTTCCCATACCGACACTGACTGTACAACTTCCCATACCGACATCGACTGTACAACTTCCCATACCGACACTGACTGTACAACTTCCCATACCGACACTGATTGTACAACGTCCCATACCGACACCGACTGTACAACGTCCCATACCGACACCGACTGTACAACTTCCCATACTGACACTGACTGTACAACTTCCCATACCGACACTGACTGTACAACTTCCCATACCAACACTGACTGTACAACTTCCCATACCGACACTGACTGTACAACTTCCCATACCAACACCGACTGTACAACTTCCCATACCAACACTGACTGTACAACGTCCCATACCGACACTGACTGTACAACTTCCCATACCGACACTGACTGTACAACGTCCCATACCGACACTGACTGTACAACGTCCCATACCGACACTGACTGTACAACTTCCCATACCGACACTGACTGTACAACGTCCCATACCGACACTGACTGTACAACGTCCCATACCGACACTGACTGTACAACGTCCCATACCGACACTGACTGTACAACTTCCCATACCGACACTGACTGTACAACGTCCCATACCGACACTGACTGTACATTCACACAAGCTTTCTTCTGACTGTACCTATTGAATGGTAGATGTAGCGACTAGCAATGAATCATCTGTGGCTATATAAGATGGGACTTCTATCTGCCCATTTTTGGAGACTAATTCATTATATTTCCCTCCTTTCCAGTCGTAGTCAATGGATTATTTTTGTTTAGCTCCTCAATGACCTAGAGGTAAACTGGTGTTTTGTGTAGTGTAGTGAGACTTTAACCAGTGTCAGCTGTGGCTCAGTTGGTCATACTCTCTCCTCTCTGAGTCGGAAGGTTGTGGGTTCAAGAGTCACTCCAGAGACATAATGCGGTCTGATGCATCAGTGCAGGACTGAGGGAGTGTTGCACTGTCGGAGGTGCCGTCTTTCGGATGAAACGTTAAACCGAGGCCTTGTCTGCTCTCTCAGGTGGACATAAAAGAACCCAGGGCACTATTTTGAAGAAGAGCAGGGGAGTTCTCCCCAGTGGCCTGGCCAATATTTATCCCATGACCATCACTAAAGCAGATTATCTGATCATTGTTTGTGGAATCTTGGCTGCTGTGTTTACCACGTTACAACAGTGACTGCACTTCAAAAGTACTTCATTGGACGTAAAGCGCTTTGGGACATTCTGAGATTGTGAAAGGCACGATATAAAAGCTCTTTTTTTTAGTGCAAAGCCATAGAGACCGGAAGGTTCTAGATTTTATTCCTCTTTACTGCTGAATTAGCAGATCTCCACTGGAGCAACAATTGGAACGCTATAATTTGCATCAGCAACACTGATGAAGGGAGATTCCTGGTCTTGATTCTTGCTGAGATTGCAGGATAAAGAAAAAATTGAGAAATGAGATAGACCTCAACACATCCAAGTGGGCAAAGAGATTGAAACAGTGTGCGTCAGTTATTGGGTAATGAGATGCTCCAGCTACGCCAGGGGAGAGATAAATATTTAGTCCCCAGTGAACAAGTTGTAAGTTGTGTTGACTCTGCAAATTACCAACAATCATATTAAACGTGACAACTGCGGGCTGCTGTTAGTTGCTGATTGATGGGTTTCTTTGTTCTACAATTTGTTTTCAAGCTGGCTACTTTCTTTGAAAATCCCTGTGAGCTCACCCTACAAACAGCATTTGCCTTTACATTCTACTCTCCAAGAAAACAAAGAAGGCTTTTGCGCCTATCTGGGGTGTCATTTGACTCACACGGGCTAGGGCTAGCAACATTAATAGCAGTTTCTTTTCTAAGGAAAAATAAATTGCTGACCCTGTTAACTCCTTTAAAAATGTGTTTGTTTTCCATTTTAGAATTGTGCATTTTAATTTTAGCCCCCCCCACCATCCGTGCCAACTGCCTTCATCCCACAACAGGTAACAGATTCTTTAGCCATTACCACCTTGCATTCTAGAATTCTCTAAGCTCCTCTACCATGCTTTATCTCTCAACATCTTCAGAAGCCTCCGAAAGATCTACCTGCTGAGCCATACCTTTGGTTCCTCATGTAACTCTCTTCCCATTTCCGGCTCGGTGTCCAATTTCTCCCCTCCTGTTCAGTGCCTTGGGACATTTACGAATGCACGAAGATGACAGGCAGGAGACGGCCAGCTGCTCCACCAAGTCTGCCCCCCACACTCATCATAACCTGGGTCATCGTGACGAGACACTTACGACCAATTACGACCCGCGCCGGCAACTGCTTTAGCCCAAGGGCCAATTTCCATCGGTGCTCAGGCCTGTGCTGATCGCTCAGCGACGAGTGTAGGCCCAGACCGAAATCTACCCCATTACGTGTTCATCCACCAATACCCTCAACGGTAATTTCTAATCCTTTGATGCTGTGAGGTAAATTGCATCACGCATATATGTGAGGCCTTTGCTGAAACCATATACAGCTTCTTTGGGTCTGATACCTTTTCCAACAAAAATAAGGCTTGCCAATCACACATTCATGAAGATATGTCCCTCCAAAATATCCTTTCATCATTTGCAGGGTTCCTGCTTCACTCAAAGTAACAATGACAACTTGTATTTATATAGCACCTTTAACATAGTGAAACGACCCAAGGTGTTTCACAGGGGTGTTATGCGATAAAAATTTGACACGGATCCGCATAAGTAGAAATTAGTGCATGTGACCAAAAGCTTGGACAAAAATATGTTTTAAGGAGCATCTTAAGGAGGAAAGAGAGGTAGAGAGGCTGAGAGGGTTAAGCAGGGAGCTCCAGAGCTTGGGGTCTAGGCACAGAAGGCACGGCCACCAATAGTTGAGCGATTATAATCAGGGATGCTCGGGAGGACAGAATTAGAGAAGCGCATACATCTCGGGGGGTGGGTGGGATGGAGTAGGGGCTGGAGGAGATGACAGAGATAGGGAGGGGTGAGGCCATGAAGGGATTTGAAAATAAGGAGTGGAATTTCAAAATTGAGGCGTTGCTTAACCAGAAGCCAATGTAGGTCAGCGAGCACAGGGATGATGGGTGAGTGGGACTTGGTGCGAGTTAGGACACGGGCAGCCGGGTTTTGAATGACCTCTAGTTTACGTAGGGTAGAACATGTGAGGCCAGCCAGGAGTGCGTTGGAATAGTCAAGTCTAGAGGTAACAAAGGCATGGATGAGGGCTTCAGCAGCGGATGAGCTGAAGCAAGAGCGGAGACGGGCGATGTTACGGAGGTGGAATTAGGTGGTGTTTGTCTGTAAACGGGACATGGTTTTGTTTGTCAGTGCACACAGGCAAACTCGGCAAAATGCACTTGTACTTAGGGCAAACACAATATTGCTTCAGCCACATTTAAGGTACGGTAGCATAGTGGTTATGTTACTGGACTAGTAATCCAGAGACCTGGACGAATGATCTGGAGATGTAAGTTCAAATCCCACCATGGCAGCTGGGGAATTTAAATTCAGTTAATTAAATTTTAAAAATCTGGAATAAAAAGCAAGTATCAGTAATGGTGGATTGTCGTAAAAAAACATCTGGTTCACTCATGTCCTTTAGGGAAGGAAATCTGCTGCCCTTACCTGGTCTGGCCTATATATGACTCCAGATCCACAGCAATGTGGTTGACTCTTAACTGCCCTCTGAAATAGCCCAGCGAGACACTCAGTTGTATAAGGCGGCTCACCACCACCTTCCCAAGGGCAATTCGAAATAGGCAATAAATGCTGGCCTTGCCAGCAACACCCACATCCTAGGAATGAATGTAAAACAACATCCAATGAAGTACTGTTGAAGTGTAAATGCTGTGGCCACTTTGCACACAGCAAGATCCCACAAACAGTGATGTGAAATAAAAACAGAAAATGCTGGAAATACTCAGCAGGTCGGGCTCTGTGGAGAGAGAAACAGTTAACGTTTCAGGTCGATGACTTTTCCATAGAATGGATGTGAAGTGATGTGACCAGATACTCTGTTTTAGTGATGTTGGTTGAAGCATAAATATTGGCCAAGAAACCAGGGAGAACTTCAGAATAGCGTCATGGGATCTTTTGCGTCTACCTGAGAGGGCAGAGGGGACCTCAGTTTAACTTCTCACTCAATAATCACCACCTTCAACAGTGCTGCACTCCCTCAGTGTGGCATTGAAGTGTCAGCCGAGATTTTATGCTTTAAATTCTTGGAGGGGAACTTGAACCCACAACCTTCTGACTCCGAGGCAAGAGTGCTCCCCAGCACTAACCGCTGATATTGTGGTATTCTTCTTCTCCATTCCTTCAGCCCTGGTGCTGGTAAGAACTGGCCTTGCAATAAAATCAGAGGATTTGTCATATGCCCAGGGCCTCTTGCAAAATTGAAAGACTTCAAAAAGAAAAGGCTAACTGCAGAAATCATCTTTGTTTTCTTATGCACTGGAACATTTAGCATTCTATACAAACATGTTTCTCTCTTCCTCTACTGGATGTGAACCAAATACTTTAGAATTTTATCAAAGAAGACCTGGAATGGACTTCCAAGTGGGGTAGTGGATTTGTTACAGAAATGCTTTGAGAAGAAGATCTTGGATTTCTGTGGGAGAGTGAGCTAAATGGGCTGAAGGACCTTCCTCATCTGTACTTTGTGATCTTTGGGGCACAGTGACTGAGTCTGGCTAGGGTGTTATCCCACTCCCCAACACATAATGGCCCAGAAATTCGGGGATTGCCCATTTTTAGGTGCTTGGGGTGCAGGGTAAATGCCCTGCGCCAAAATGGTGGGTTCTGAGACACCCCTGATATTGCGCCTTGGACCTCATTGTCAATGAGCTGGGGTGGCATGGGCCAGGTGGGAGGGAGATCGAGAGTTGGACATCTTGGGGCGGGGGTGGGGTATGGGGCGTGCTGCAGAAGCTGCGGAGAGCACGAGGATCCTTTAATGTTGGGTTGGGAGGAACCTTCCTGCTGCTCCTCCTGGCTCCATGTTCTGGTAAGGTACTTACCTCCTTTGTTACAGTTTTTCCGCAGGGCTGGGATCACTGAGTGCTGTCCATAATGGTGTTGGCTGCCTCTGGGCAAACCAATCTTGGAGGGGGGAGCTTCAAGCAAGCCTTCGGCCCCTTATTTGCATATGCAGAGTGTAACGCCTGCTTCAGGTGTGGGTAAAGGACACCTCTTTGTCCTTACCCAATATGGCGGGCGGCTGCTTTCAACCTTGGAGCCTTAGGCGTCCCGATAAGCGAGCGCTGTGAGATGCAGTTTCGAGCTCGTTGTCACCAAGGGACGAGCTTGAAAAAAAAACTGAAATCCAAGTAGGTCTGATTTGGATATTCAGTAAGTAACTCATTTTTAACGAAATGGGGCCACACTTGACTGATTTTTACAATATGCATAATGGCCCATCTGAATTCAAACACACATGCTTGCAATTTGTCTCTGGGTTCTCATTTACATATTAAAAAAATATGTCTGTACACACCTTCAAAGCAACCTGTACATACTAGTTTGTATGGACTGACCCAAGATACTACAAATTATGTTGGTCTGGCTGTCTGCAAAACTAACAGAAGATGTGGTTTGTTTTTCCCTAACATTCCGGCCAGCAGCTTATTTACGGAATGTTCTGGGCTGTGTTGACCTGAAAATTCTTGAGTGTTCGCTGAAGCGCTTTGCACTACTGGACAGATTTGCCACAGATGTGGATGTTTTAAGGTTTAATTAGTTGTGTGGGAAGATAATAACAGAATTTTGCTTCAGGAGGACTCTCTTCACCCACGAGGAAGTTGCATTGACAGTAGTGTCTGCAGTCACTCCTCTGGGCATCCTGCAGAGGTTTACTTTGTATCATTTGCAACTGTGCCCCTTTACGAGACTGTGTGTGCACATCATTGTGAGGAGGTGTTCTTGTATCATAATGCTTGCGGTAAATGCTTTTACAACCTTGGAGGGGATAATGGCCTTAAACAGAGTTTCCACTGCACTTCTGATGAAATGCTGTCAGTAGAGCAGCTCCGAGGAATCTCCTGGCTAATATATGTTTTTTTGTGGCATGGGGTGGAACTTCGCTGGCGCCTCAGTTGGGGCGGTGTCCTGGGCAGAGCGGTAAATTTTGCGGCGGCAAATGGTTTGTGTCTGCTGTCGCAAAATTCATCAGCTGGGCCCTGAGTGTGGGGCGGAGCGCTAAGGGAGGCGTTGCACACCTCTTTTTGGGCACTAGGCCGGCTGAGCAAGGGAAAATCCCGAGCTAAACAGACGGCCTCGGAGCGCCGTAACAGAGGCCGGGGGGAAAACCTGAAAAAAAACCCACCAGAAACATTCCCAATACATAGCTCCCGCCACCACAACATAAATCGCAAGAAACAATCACACTTACCCGAGGTGGGCATTACTTAGCTCACTTCGGCCGCTACAGCTCGGACCGCCCGCTTCCACAGGCGTTCCCACCAGGGCGCGGTACGGAGCGCTACGGGTCGGGCGGTAACCAAAAATCGAGCCGATGTCATACCGGGGTCGTTGCACACTGGCTCTCCAATTCCGGGCGGTAATGCTCCACGCGCCCGGTCGATACTGGCACCGAATGTCCCGACGGGGCGCTGGAATCTGGCCGCCCGGGCGCAAGTGCTTCCCGCCGCCATTGCTGCCCCTCCGGGGCGCTAAGTCTTGAGTTTTAACCATACTGTGCCAAGTGTGACTCTCCACATAGAACATGGCAACAGAAGTAGGCCATTCACTCCCTCGAGCCTGTTCTGCCCATTCTATCAGATCATGTCTGATCTGAACCCTACCTCCATCCTCCTGCCTTGGCTCCACATCCCTTAATACTCTTAACTACCGATCTCCGATTTAAATTTGTTATTTGATCTAGCATCTATTGCTTTTTGTGGGAGAGAGTTCCTCACTTTGTGTGAAGAAGTGTTTCCGATATATATCTTCCTTTATTAGCTACCCCGTCATAAAATATGTTGAGCAATTTATCATACGTATACCCAGAGTTTTACTTTGTATAGTTTGCAACTGTACCCAATGGTGTATACCATTGTGAGGAGGCGTTCTTGTATCACAATGCTTTTACAACCTTGTAGGGGATAATGGCCCTCACATGGGGTGTGAGGGAACCGTCCAAGTTCATCCAAGGCTTTCCTTTTTTCCAAGTGTTCAACTGTTCCTTTCGTTCCTTTATTTCCAACAATGTTTCCTCAGTGTCCTCAGTCTACTGGTTGCAGTTTTCATTTCATAAATGGAGGCTGGATTGTGGTTGGTTTCGAGCTATAATATTTCAGGAACA
The DNA here is from genome assembly GCF_044704955.1 of Pristiophorus japonicus. Taxonomy (NCBI): domain Eukaryota; kingdom Metazoa; phylum Chordata; class Chondrichthyes; family Pristiophoridae; genus Pristiophorus; species Pristiophorus japonicus. The sequence continues at coordinate 3,686,272 of NC_091997.1, forward strand.
AGCACCATCAAGATGGATACTAGCTGCCCATTAATAGGGCCCCACACAAAGCCAGCTGTTGTAACCCTATGTTATTCATCTTGACCTCATGGAAGTTCACAGTGCTTCTGTTGAGGCTGGCACACGGGCCATTGGCAACTCTGGCATGCCAACAGCCTCTGCTTTCTCACCTGACTGTTATGCTGAAGAGGAGTTTTTGCTTCTGCTGATGTCCCCGATAGTGAGTGTTGGCAATTCTATCAGAGGGTTCCATCAGTCACCACGGGCAATGTGAGTTCAGGCTGGATGGGAAAGCTGCAAAAAGCCAAATCACAATGCCGACACTGTGAGTTCCGCACTCCCAAACGGGTTCAGTTTCCGTGCTGAGTTTCATACCAGGAATTTTGTATGTAGCGTAGCCAAAATGGTTGACAGATTGATGGCCACAGCGGCTCCATCCTCCCTGTGCCGCCTACAGCCCGCTCTGTCTCCGTCCATCGGAAATGGAGAGAGGAGGTGGAGCTTTAAAATGTGACATTCGTACTGCTGCTCTGCGGAAAGCCATGTATATGTGTGTGTGTATATATATAGATATATAAATGGGCAGCTCTACTCAATTCACACACGTAGATCCACAGATTGAGCCCAGATTACCGCATTCAGCCTCTTGAGTAAACACCTATAAGATCGATGGAGTTTCCAGTGTCTGCAGAAAAGAATCCAAGAAATCTTAATGCAAAACAGGATCCTAGTGGAGGTGGAGTGTTGAACACAACCGTGTCTTCCCTCCCAAGTAGCCTTCCTATTGATTGCAGTGCCAGGGAATCTCTTGCGTTTAAATGGCATCAAAATTACAGTTTGCAAACCAGGGAATTACTGCCTGC